>NC_090443.1:466334098-467029044 GCF_031143425.1 Pleurodeles waltl | reverse complement strand
AAAAAACTTGAAATTTGATTTTTTTCACTTTTGGGACTAAAAAAGGTGAAATTTGATTTTTTCACTTTTTGGATGAAAAAAATATGAAATGTTTTTAAATCCTACTCAGAATGGGACTTTGTCACTTTTTGAAGAAAAAAAATTGAAATTAGATTTTTTCATGCTTGGGACTATAAAATATGAAATTTGGATTTTTTCACTTTTTGGATGAAAAAAGTTGAAATTTTTTCTAAGTGCCCATTCAGAACGGACTTTGTCACTTTTTTGAAGAAAAAAATTGAAATTAGACTTTTTCACTCTTGGGGACTAAAAAGATTAAATTTTGATTTTTTCACTGTTTGGATGAAAAAAGTTTTAATTTTTTCTAAGTGCCCACTCAGAACGGGACTTTGTCACTTTTTGAAGAAAAAAATTGAAATTTGATTTTTTTCACTTTTGGGACTAAAAAAGATGTAAATTTGGATTTTTTCACATTTTGATGAAAAAATATGATATGTTTTAAATCCCTACTCAGAATGGGACTTTGTCACTTTTTTGAAGAAAAAAACTTGAAATTTGATTTTTTTCACTTTTGGGACTAAAAAAGGTGAAATTTGGATTTTTTCACTTTTTGGATGAAAAAGTTGAAATGTTTTCAAAGTGCCCACTCAGAACGGGACTTTGTCACTTTTTTGAGAAAAAATTGAAATTTGATTTTTTGACTTTTTGGACTAAAAAAGATGAAATTTGCATTTTTTCACTTTTTGGATGAAAAAAGTCGAATTTTTTTCGAAGTTCCAACTCAGAATGGGACTTTGTCACTTTTTGGAAGAAAAAAATTGAAATTTGATTTTTTCACTTTTGGGACTAAAAAAGATGAAATTTGAATTTTTTCACTTTTTGGATGAAAAAAGTTGATGTTTTTTTTCAGTGCCCACTCAGAACGGGACTTTGTCATTTTTCTGAAGAAAAAAAATTGAAATTAGATTTTTTCATTCTTGGGACTAAAAAAGATGAAATTTGGATTTTTTCACTTTTTGGATGAAAAAATTTGAAATTTTTTCTAGGTGCCCATTCAGAACGGGACTTTGTCACTTTTTTGAAGAAAAAAATTGAAATTAGACTTTTTCACTCTTGGGACTAAAAAGATGAAATTTTGATTTTTTCACTGTTTGGATGAAAAAAGTTTTAATTTTTTCTAAGTGCCCACTCAGAACGGGACTTTGTCACTTTTTGAAGAAAAAAATTGAAATTTGATTTTTTTCACTTTTGGACTAAAAAAGATGTAAATTTGGATTTTTCACTTTTTGGATGAAAAAATATGAAATGTTTTCAAATCCCTACTCAGAATGGGACTTTGTCACTTTTTTGAAGAAAAAAACTTGAAATTTGATTTTTTTCACTTTTGGGACTAAAAAAGGTGAAATTTGGATTTTTCACTTTTTGGATGAAAAAAGTTGAAATGGTTTTCAAAGTGCCCACTCAGAACGGGACTTTGTCACTTTTTGAAGAAAAAAATTGAAATTTGAATTTTTTTGACCTTTTTGGACTAAAAAAGATGAAATTTGCATTTTTTCACTTTTTGGATGAAAAAAGTAGAATTTTTTTCTAAGTTCCAACTCAGAATGGGACTTTGTCACTTTTTGGAAGAAAAAAATTGAAATTTGATTTTTCACTTTTGGGACTAAAAAGATGAAATTTGAATTTTTTTCACTTTTTGGATGAAAAAAAGTTGATGTTTTTTTCAGTGCCCACTCAGAACGGGACTTTGTCATTTTTCTGAAGAAAAAAATTGAAATTAGATTTTTCATTCTTGGGACTAAAAAGATGAAATTGGATTTTTTCACTTTTGGATGAAAAAAGTTGAAATTTTTTCTAGGTGCCCATTCAGAACGGGACTTTGTCACTTTTTTGAAGAAAAAATTGAAATTAGACTTTTTCACTCTTGGGACTAAAAAAGATGAAATTTTGATTTTTTCACTGTTTGGATGAAAAAAGTTTAATTTTTCTAAGTGCCCACTCAGAACGGGACTTTGTCACTTTTTTGAAGAAAAAAATTGAAATTTGATTTTTTTCACTTTTGGGGACTAAAAAAGATGTAAATTTGGATTTTTTCACTTTTTGGATGAAAAAAATATGAAATGTTTTCAAATCCCTACTCAGAATGGGACTTTGTCACTTTTTTGAAGAAAAAAACTTGAAATTTGATTTTTTTCACTTTTGGGACTAAAAAAGGTGAAATTTGGATTTTTCACTTTTGGATGAAAAAAGTTGAAATGTTTTCAAAGTGCCCACTCAGAACGGGACTTTGTCACTTTTTTGAAGAAAAAAATTGAAATTTGATTTTTTGACTTTTTGGACTAAAAAAGATGAAATTTGCATTTTTTCACTTTTTGGATGAAAAAAAGTAGAATTTTTTTCTAAGTTCCAACTCAGAATGGGACTTTGTCACTTTTTGGAAGAAAAAAATTGAAATTTGATTTTTTTCACTTTTGGGACTAAAAAATATGAATTTGGGATTTTTTCACTTTTTGGATGAATTATTATTTTTTTTTTTTAAGTGCCCACTCAGAACGGGACTTTGTCACTTTTTTGAAGAAAAAAATTGAAATTTGATTTTTTCACTTTTGGGACTAAAAAAGATGAAATTTGCATTTTTTCACTTTTTGGATGAAAAAAGTTGATGTTTTTTTTAAGTGCCCACTCAGAAAAGGACTTTGTCACTTTTTTGAACAAAAAAATTGAAATTTGATTTTTGACTTTTGGGACTAAAAACAGATGAAATTTGCATTTTTTCACTTTTGGATGAAAAAAGTTGAAATTTTTTCCTAAGTGCCCACTCAGAACGGGACTTGTCACTTTTTTGACAAAAACTATGAATTTGCACTTTTTCACCATTTGGGTAAAAAAAGTTTATCTTTCCATCCAGTAAGTCAAAATGTCCCATTCTGACATGGGAAGCGGCACACATGTCAACTTAGACAAAAGTTGAATATTTTTCTAAGTCCCGTCTCATAATGAGATGGGACTTAGAAAAAAATGCAACTTTTGAAGAAAGTCAAAAGAGCTTCCAAGTCCCTTGTCAGAAATGGAATTTGTCTCTTCTTTGAAGAAGAAAATTAAATTGGATGTTTTCACTTTTTGGACGATAAGGTTGAAATTTTTCCTAAGTCCCCATTCAGTATGGGACTTTGTGACTTTTTGTAGAAATGTATTGAATTTGGATTTTTTCACTTTTTGGATGAAAAAAGTAGAATTTTTTTCTTAGTTCCCACTCAGAAAGGGACTTTGTCACTTTTTGGACGAAAAAAATTGAATTTTGAATTTTTTCACTTTTGGGACAAAAAAGATTAAATTTGGATTTTTTTCACTTTTTGGATGAAAAAAGATGATTTTTTTTTTAGTGCCCAATCAGAACGGGACTTTGTCATTTTTTTGAAGAAAAAAATTGAAATTAGTTTTTTTCACTTTTGGGACTAAAAAAGATGAAATTTGCATTTTTTCACTTTTTGGATGAACGAAGTTGATTTTTTTTTTAAAGTGCCCACTCACATTGGGACTTTGTCACTTTTTGAAGAAAAAAATTGAAATTAGATTTTTTCATTCTTGGGACTAAAAAGATGAAATTTTCATTTTTTCACTTTTTGGATGAAAAAGTTTCAATTTTTCTAAGTGCCCACTCAGAACAGGACTTTATCACTTTTTTGAAGAAAAATATTGCAATTTGATTTTATGACTTTTGGGGACTAAAAAAGATGACATTTGCATTTTTTTCACTTTTTGGATGAAAAAGTTTAAATTTTTCTAAGTGCCCACTCAGAACGGGACTTTGTCACTTTTTTGAAGAAAGAAATTGAAATTAGATTTTTCACTTTTGGGACTAAAATAGATTAAATTAGCATTTTTTTCACTTTTTGGATGAAAAAAGTTGAATTTTTTTCTAAGTGCCCACTCAGAACGGGACTTTGTCATTTTTTTGACAAAAACTATGAAATTGCACTTTTTCACCATTTGGATAAAAAAAAGTTTATCTTTCCATCCAATAAGTCAAAATGTCCCATTCTGACATGGGAAGCGGCACACATGTCAACTTAGACAAAAGTTGAATATTTTTCTAAGTCCCGTCTCATAATGAGATGGGACTTAGAAAAAAAATTCAACTTTTGAAGAAAGTCAAAAGAGCTTCCAAGTACCTTGTCAGAAAGGGAATTTGTCACTTCTTTGAAGAAGAAAATTAAATTTGGATGTTTTCACTTTTTGGACGATAAAGGTTGAAATTTTTTCTAAGTCCCCATTCAGAGTGGGACTTTGCGACTTTTTTGAAGAAATGTGTTCAATTGGATTTTTTCACTTTTTGGATGAAAAAGTAGAATTTTTTTTAAGTGCCCACTCAGAATGGGACTTTGTCACTTTTTGGAAGAAAAAATTGAAATTTAATTTTTTCACTTTTGGGACTAAAAAAGATGAATTTTGGATTTTTTCACTTTTTGGATGAAAAAAGTTGATTTTTTTTTAAGTGCCCACTCAGAACGGGACTTTGTCACTTTTTGAAGAAAAAAATTTAAATTTGTTTTTTTTCACTTTTGGGACTAAAAAAGATGAAATTTGGATTTTTTCACTTTTTGGATGAAAAAATATGAAATGTTTTCAAATCCCTACTCAGAATGGGACTTTGTCACTTTTTTGAAGAAAAAAACTTGAAATTAGATTTTTTTCACTTTTGGGACTAAAAAAGATGAAATTTTGATTTTTTTCACTTTTTGGATGAAAACATTTGAAATGTTTTCAAAGTGCCCACTCAGAACGGGACTTTGTCAATTTTTTGAAGAAAAAAATTGAAATTTGATTTTTTGACTTTTTCGACTAAAAAAGATGAAATTTACATTTTTCACTTTTAAGATGAAAAAAGTAGAATTTTTTTTTAAGTTCCCACTCAGAATGGGACTTTGTCACGTTTTGGAAGAAAAAAATTGAAATTTGATTTTTTCACTTTTGGAATTAAAAAATATGAATTTTGGATTTTTTCCCTTTTTGGATGAAAAAATTGATTTTTTTTTTAAGTGCCCACTCAGAACGGACTTTGTCACTTTTTTGAAGAAAAAAATTGAAATTAGACTTTTTCACTCTTGGGACTAAAAAAGATGAAATTTGGATTTTTTCACTTTTTGGATGAAAAAAGTAGATTTTTTTTTTAAGTGCCCACTCAGAACAGGACTTTGTCATTTTTTTAAAGAAAAAAATTGAAATTAGATTTTTCATTCTTGGACTAAAGAAGATGAAATTTGGATTTTTTCACTTTTTGGATAAAAAAAGTTGATTTTTTTTTTAAGTGCCCACTCAGAACGGGACTTTGTCACTTTTTTGAAGAAAAAATAGAAATTAGTTTTTTCACTTTTGGGACTAAAAAAGATGAAATTAGCATTTTTTCAATTTTTGGATGAAGAAAGTTGATTTTTTTTTTAAAGTGTCCACTCACATCGGGACTTTGTCACTTTTTTGAAGAAAAAAATTGAAATTAGATTTTTCATTCTTGGGACTAAAAAAGATGAAATTTTGATTTTTTCACTTTTTGGATGAAAAAAGTTTCAATTTTTTCTAAGTGCCCACTCAGAACAGGATTTGTCACTTTTTTGAAGAAAAAAAATTGAAATTTGATTTTTTTACTTTTTGGACAAAAAAGATGAAATTTGCATTTTTTCACTTTTTGGATGAAAAAAGTAGAATTTTTTTCTAAGTTCCACTCAGAATGGGACTTTGTCACTTTTTGGAAGAAAAAAATAGAAATGTGATTTTTTAATTTTTTTTTTTTAAGGGTCCACTCAGAACGGGACTTTCTCACTTTTTTGAAGAAAAAAAATGAAATTTGATTATTTCACTTGTGGGACTAAAAAAGATGAAATTTGCATTTTTTCACTTTTTGGATGAAAAAAGTTGATTTTTTTTTCAGTGCCCACTCAGAACAGGACTTTGTCATTTTTTTTAAGAAAAAAATTGAAATTAGATTTTTTCATGCTTGGGACTAAAAAATATGAAATTTGGATTTTTCACTTTTTGGATGAAAAAAGTTGAAATTTTTTCTAAGTGCCCATTCAGAACGGGACTTTGTCACTTTTTTGAAGAAAAAAATTGAAATTAGACTTTTCACTCTTGGGACTAAAAAAGATGAAATTTTGATTTTTCACTGTTTGGATGAAAAAAGTTTTAATTTTTTCTAAGTGCCCACTCAGAACGGGACTTTGTCACTTTTTTGAAGAAAAAAATTGAAATTTGATTTTTTTCACTTTTTGGACTAAAAAAGATGTAAATTTGGATTTTTTCACTTTTTGGATGAAAAAATATGAAATGTTTTTAAATCCCTACTCAGAATGGGACTTTGTCACTTTTTTGAAGAAAAAAACTTGAAATTTGATTTTTTTCACTTTTGGGACTAAAAAAGGTGAAATTTGGATTTTTTCACTTTTGGATGAAAAAATATGAAATGTTTTTTAAATCCCTACTCAGAATGGGACTTTGTCACTTTTTTGAAGAAAAAAATTGAAATTAGATTTTTCATGCTTGGGACTAAAAAAATATGAAATTTGGATTTTTTCACTTTTTGGATGAAAAAAGTTGAAATTTTTTCTAAGTGCCCATTCAGAACGGGACTTTGTCACTTTTTTGAAGAAAAAATTGAAATTAGACTTTTTCACTCTTGGGACTAAAAAAGATTAAATTTTGATTTTTTCACTGTTGGATGAAAAAAGTTTTAATTTTTTCTAAGTGCCCACTCAGAACGGGACTTTGTCACTTTTTGAAGAAAAAAATTGAAATTTGATTTTTTTCACTTTTGGGACTAAAAAAGATGTAAATTTGGATTTTTTCACTTTTTGGATGAAAAAATATGAAATGTTTTTAAATCCCTACTCAGAATGGGACTTTGTCACTTTTTTGAAGAAAAAAACTTGAAATTTGATTTTTTTCACTTTTGGGACTAAAAAAGGTGAAATTTGGATTTTTTCACTTTTTGGATGAAAAAAGTTGAAATGTTTTCAAAGTGCCCACTCAGAACGGGACTTTGTCACTTTTTTGAAGAAAAAAATTGAAATTTGATTTTTTGACTTTTTGGACTAAAAAAGATGAAATTTGCATTTTTTCACTTTTTGGATGAAAAAAGTCGAATTTTTTTCGAAGTTCCAACTCAGAATGGGACTTTGTCACTTTTTGGAAGAAAAAAATTGAAATTTGATTTTTTCACTTTTGGGACTAAAAAGATGAAATTTGAATTTTTCACTTTTTGGATGAAAAAAGTTGATGTTTTTTTTTCAGTGCCACTCAGAACGGGACTTTGTCATTTTTCTGAAGAAAAAAATTGAAATTAGATTTTTTCATTCTTGGGACTAAAAAAGATGAAATTTGGATTTTTTCACTTTTTGGATGAAAAAAGTTGAAATTTTTTCTAGGTGCCCATTCAGAACGGACTTTGTCACTTTTTTGAAGAAAAAATTGAAATTAGACTTTTTCACTCTTGGGACTAAAAAAGATGAAATTTTGATTTTTTCACTGTTTGGATGAAAAAAGTTTTAATTTTTTCTAAGTGCCCACTCAGAACGGGACTTTGTCACTTTTTTGAAGAAAAAAATTGAAATTTGATTTTTTTCACTTTTGGGACTAAAAAAGATGTAAATTTGGATTTTTTCACTTTTTGGATGAAAAAATATGAATGTTTTTAAATCCCTACTCAGAATGGGACTTTGTCACTTTTTTGAAGAAAAAAAACTTGAAATTTGATTTTTTTCACTTTTGGGACTAAAAAAGGTGAAATTTGGATTTTTTCACTTTTTGGATGAAAAAAGTTGAAATGTTTTCAAAGTGCCCACTCAGAACGGGACTTTGTCACTTTTTTGAAGAAAAAAATTGAAATTTGATTTTTTGACTTTTGGACTAAAAAGATGAAATTGCATTTTTTCACTTTTTGGATGAAAAAAGTCGCATTTTTTTCGAAGTTCCAACTCAGAATGGGACTTTGTCACTTTTGGAAGAAAAAAATTGAAATTTGATTTTTTCACTTTTGGGACTAAAAAATATGAATTTGGGATTTTTTCACTTTTTGGATGAATTGTTTTTTTTTTTTTAAAGTGCCCACTCAGAACGGGACTTTGTCACTTTTTTAAGAAAAAAATTGAAATTTGATTTTTTCACTTTTGGGACTAAAAAAGATGAAATTTGAATTTTTTCACTTTTTGGATGAAAAAAGTTGATGTTTTTTTTAAGTGCCCACTCAGAACGGGACTTTGTCATTTTCTGAAGAAAAAAATTGAAATTAGATTTTTTCATTCTTGGGGACTAAAAAAGATGAAATTTGGATTTTTTCACTTTTTGGATGAAAAAAGTTGAAATTTTTTCTAGGTGCCCATTCAGAACGGGACTTTGTCACTTTTTTGAAGAAAAAAATTGAAATTAGACTTTTTCACTCTTGGGACTAAAAAAGATGAAATTTGGATTTTTTCACTTTTTGGATGAAAAAAGTTGACATTTTTTCTAAGTGCCTACTCAGAATGGGACTTTGTCACTTTTTTGAAGAAAAAAAATGAAATTTGATTTTTTTCACTTTTGGGACTAAAAAAGATGAAATTTGGATTTTTTCACTTTTTGGATGAAAAAAGTTGATTTTTTTTTAAGTGCCCACTCAGAACGGGACTTTGTCACCTTTTTGAAGAAAAAAATTGAAATTAGTTTTTTTCACTTTTGGGACCAAAAAAGAAGAATTTAGATTTTTTCACTTTTTGGATGAAAAAAGTTGATTTTTTTTTAAGTGCCCACTCAGAACGGGACTTTGTCACTTTTTTGAAGAAAAAAATTGAAATTTGATTTTTTTCACTTTTGGGACTAAAAAAGATGTAAATTTGGATTTTTCACTTTTTGATGAAAAAATATGAAATGTTTTCAAATCCCTACTCAGAATGGGACCTTTGTCACTTTTTGAAGAAAAAAACTTGAAATTTGATTTTTTTCACTTTTGGACTAAAAAGGTGAAATTTGGATTTTTTCACTTTTTGGATGAAAAAGTTGAAATGTTTTCAAAGTGCCCTCTCAGAACGGGACTTGTCACTTTTTGAAGAAAAAATTGAAATTTGATTTTTTGACTTTTTGGACTAAAAAGATGAAATTTGCATTTTTTCACTTTTTGGATGAAAAAAGTCGAATTTTTTTCGAAGTTCCAACTCAGAATGGGACTTTGTCACTTTTTGGAAGAAAAAAATTGAAATTTGATTTTTTCACTTTTGGACTAAAAATATGAATTTGGGATTTTTTCACTTTTTGGATGAATTTTTTTTTTTTTTTTAAGTGCCCACTCAGAACGGACTTTGTCACTTTTTTGAAGAAAAAAATTGAAATTAGATTTTTTCACTTTTGGGACTAAAAAGATGAAATTTGAATTTTTTCACTTTTTGGATAAAAAAAGTTGATGTTTTTTTTAAGTGCCCACTCAGAACGGGACTTTGTCATTTTTCTGAAGAAAAAAATTTAAATTAGATTTTTTCATTCTTGGGACTAAAAAATATGAAATTTGGATTTTTCACTTTTTGGATGAAAAAGTTGACATTTTTACTAGGTGCCCATTCAGAACGGGACTTTTGTCACTTTTTTGAAGAAAAAATTGAAATTAGACTTTTTCACTCTTGGGACTAAAAAGATGAAATTTGGATTTTTTCACTTTTTGGATGAAAAAAGTTGACATTTTTTCTAAGTGCCTACTCAGAACGGGACTTTGTCACTTTTTTGAAAAAATAAATTGAAATTGATTTTTGACTTTTGGGGACTAAAAAAGATGAAATTTGGATTTTTTTACTTTTTGGATGAAAAAGTTGATTTTTCTTTTCCAAGTGCCGACTCAGAATGGGACTTTGTCACTTTTTTGAAGAAAAAAAAATGAAATTTGATTTTTTTCACTATGGGACTAAAAAAGATGAAATTTGGATTTTTCACTTTTTGGATGAAAAAAGTTGATTTTTTTTTAAGTGCCCACTCAGAACGGGACTTTGTCACTTTTTTGAAGAAAAAAATTGAAATTAGTTTTTTTCACTTTTGGGACCAAAAAGAAGAAATTTAGATTTTTTCACTTTTGGATGAAAAAAGTTTCAATTTTTTCTAAGTCCCCATTCAGAACGGGACTTTGTCACTTTTTTGAAGAAAAAAATTGAAATTAGACTTTTTCACTCTTGGGACTAAAAAAGATGAAATTTGGATTTTTTCACTTTTTGGATGAAAAAAGTTGACATATTTTTCTAAGTGCCTACTCAGAACGGGACTTTGTCACTTTTTGAAAAAAAAATTGAAATTTGATTTTTTGACTTTTGGGACTAAAAAAGATGAAATTCGGATTTTTTCACTTTTTGGATGAAAAAAAGTTGATTTTTCTTTTCCAAGTGCCGACTCAGAATGGGGACTTTGTCACTTTTTTGAAGAAAAAAAATGAAATTTGATTTTTTCACTTTTGGGACTAAAAAAGATGAAATTTTGATTTTTTCACTTTTTGGATGAAAAAAGTTGATTTTTTTTTAAGTGCCCACTCAGAACGGACTTTGTCACTTTTTTGAAGAAAAAAATTGAAATTAGTTTTTTTCACTTTTGGGACCAAAAAAGAAGAAATTTAGATTTTTTCACTTTTTGGATGAAAAAAGTTGATTTTTTTAAGTGCCCACTCAGAACGGGACTTTGTCACTTTTTTGAAGAAAAAAATTTAAATTAGATTTTTTCATTCTTGGGACTAAAGAAGATGAAATTTGGATTTTTTCACTTTTGGATAAAAAAAGTTGATTTTTTTTTTAAGTGCCCACTCAGAACGGGACTTTGTCACTTTTTTGAAGAAAAAAATAGAAATTAGTTTTTTTCACTTTTGGGACTAAAAAAGATGAAATTAGCATTTTTTCAATTTTTGGATGAAGAAAGTTGATTTTTTTTTAAAGTGCCCACTCACATCGGGACTTTTTCACTTTTTTGAAGAAAAAAATGGAAATTAGATTTTTTCATTCTTGGGACTAAAAAAGATGAAATTTTCATTTTTTCATTTTTTGGATGAAAAAAGTTTCAATTTTTTCTAAGTGCCCACTCAGAACGGGACTTTGTCACTTTTTTGAAGAAAAAAATTGAAATTTGATTTTATGACTTTTGGGACTAAAAAAGATGAAATTTGGATTTTTTCACTTTTTGGATGAAAAAAGTTGACATTTTTTCTAAGTGCCTACTCAGAACGGGACTTTGTCACTTTTTTGAAGAAAAAAATTGAAATTTGATTTTTTGACTTTTGGGACTAAAAAAGATGAACTTTGGATTTTTTCACTTTTTGGATGAAAAAAGTTGATTTTTCTTTTCCAAGTGCCAACTCAGAATGGGACTTTGTCACTTTTTTGAAGAAAAAAAATGAAATTTGATTTTTTTCACTTTTGGGACTAAAAAAGATGAAATTTTGATTTTTTCACTTTTTGGATGAAAAAAGTTGATTTATTTTTTAAGTGCCCACTCAGAACGGGACATTGTCACTTTTTTGAAGAAAAAAATTGAAATTATTTTTTTTCACTTTTGGGACCAAAAAAGATGAAATTTAGATTTTTTCACTTTTTGGATGAAAAAAGTTTCAATTTTTTCTAAGTGCCCACTCAGAACGGGACTTTGTCACTTTTTTGAAGAAAAAAATTGAAATTTGATTTTATGACTTTTGGGAGTAAAAAAGATGAAATTTCCATTTTTTCACTTTTTGGATGAAAAAAGTTGATTTTTTTTAACTGCCCACTCAGAACGGGACTTTGTCACTTTTTTTAAGAAAAAAATTGAAATTAGATTTTTTCATTCTTGGGACTAAAGAAGATGAAATTTGGATTTTTTCACTTTTTGGATAAAAAAAGTTGATTTTCTTTTTTAAGTGCCCACTCAGAATGGGACTTTGTCACTTTTTTGAAGAAAAAAATAGAAATTAGTTTTTTTCACTTTTGGGACTAAAAAAGATTAAATTAGCATTTTTTCAATTTTTGGATGAAGAAAGTTGATTTTTTTTTTAAAGTGCCCGCTCACATCGGTACTTTGTCACTTTTTTGAAGAAAAAAATTGAAATTAGATTTTTTCATTCTTGGGACTAAAAAAGATGAAATTATCATTTTTTCACTTTTTGGATGAAAAAAGTTTCAATTTTTTCTAAGTGCCCACTCAGAACGGGACTTTGTCACTTTTTTGAAAAAAAAAATTGAAATTTGATTTTATGACTTTTGGGACTAAAAAAGATGAAATTTGGATTTCTTCACTTTTTGGATGAAAAAAGTTGAAATTTTTTTTAAGTGCCCACTCAGAACGGGACTTTGTCACTTTTTTGAAGAAAAAAATTGAAATTTGATTTTTTTCACTTTTGGGACAAAAAAAGATGTACATTTGGATTTTTTCACTTTTTGGATGAAAAAATATGAAATGTTTTCAAATCCCTACTCAGAATGGGACTTTGTCACTTTTTTGAAGAAAAAAACTTGAAATTTGATTTTTTTCACTTTTGGGACTAAAAAAGGTGAAATTTTGATTTTTTCACTTTTTGGATGAAAAAAGTTGAAATGTTTTCAAAGTGCCCACTCAGAACGGGACTTTGTCACTTTTTTTATGAAAAAAATTGAAATTTGATTTTTTGACTTTTTGGACTAAAAAATATGAAATTTGCATTTTTTCACTTTTTGGATGAAAAAAGTAGAATTTTTTTCTAAGTTCCAACTCAGAATGGGACTTTGTCACTTTTTGGAAGAAAAAAATTGAAATTTGATTTTTTCACTTTTGGGACTAAAAAATATGAATTTGGGATTTTTTCACTTTTTGGATGAATTATTATTATTTTTTTTTAAGTGCCCACTCAGAATGGGACTTTGTCACTTTTTTGAAGAAAAAAATTGAAATTTGATTTTTTCACTTTTGGGACTAAAAAAGATGAAATTTGCATTTTTTCCACTTTTTGGATGAAAAAAGTTGATGTTTTTTTTAAGTGCCCACTCAGAAAAGGACTTTGTCATTTTTCTGAAGAAAAAAATTGAAATTAGATTTTTTCATTCTTGGGACTAAAAAAGATGAAATTTGGATTTTTTCACTTTTTGGATGAAAAAAGTTGAAATTTTTTCTAAGTGCCCATTCAGAACGGGACTTTGTCACTTTTTTGAAGAAAAAAATTGAAATTAGACTTTTTCACTCTTGGGACTAAAAAAGATGAAATTTTGATTTTTTCACTTTTTGGATGAAAAAAGTTGATTTTTTTTCTAAGTGCCTACTCAGAACGGGACTTTGTCACTTTTTTGAAGAAAAAAATTGAAATTTAATTTTTTGACTTTTGGGACTAAAAAAGATGAAAATTGGATTTTTTCACTTTTTGGATGAAAAAAGTTGATTTTTCTTTTCCAAATGCCGACTCAGAATGGGACTTTGTCACTTTTTTGAAGAAAAAAAATGAAATTTGATTTTTTTCACTTTTGGGACTAAAAAAGATGAAATTTTGATTTTTTCACTTTTTGGATGAAAAAAGTTGATTTTTTTTTAAGTGCCCACTCAGAACGGGACTTTGTCACTTTTTTGAAGAAAAAAATTGAAATTAGTTTTTTTCACTTTTGGGACCAAAAAAGATGAAATTTAGATTTTTTCACTTTTTGGATGAAAAAAGTTTCAATTTTTTCTAAGTGCCCACTCAGAACTGGACTTTGTCACTTTTTTGAAGAAAAAAATTGAAATTTGATTTTATGACTTTTGGGAGTAAAAAAGATGAAATTTCCATTTTTTCACTTTTTGGATGAAAAAAGTTGATTTTTTTTAAGTGCCCACTCAGAACGGGACTTTGTCACTTTTTTGAAGAAAAAAATTGAAATTTGATTTTTTTCACTTTTGGGACTAAAAAAGATGAAATTTAGATTTTTTCACTTTTGGGATGGTAAAATGTGAAATGTTTTCAAATCCCTACTCAGAATGGGACTTTGTCACTTTTTTGAAGAAAAAAATTGAAATTAGATTTTTTCACTTTTGGGACTAAAAAAGATGAAATTTGCATTTTTTCACTTTTTGGATGAAAAAAGTTGATTTTTTTATAAAGTGCCCACTCAGAACGGGACTTTGTCACTTTTTTAAAGAAAAAAATTGAAATTAGATTTTTTCATTGTTGGGACTAAAAAACATGAAATTTGCATTTTTTCACTTTTTGGATGAAAAAAGTTGAAATTTTTTCTAAGTGCCCACTCAGAACGTGACTTTGTCACTTTTTTGACAAAAACTATGAAATTGCACTTTTTCACCATTTGGATAAAAAAAAGTTTATCTTTCCATCCAATAAGTCAAAATGTCCCATTCTGACATGGGAAGCGGCACACATGTCAACTTAGACAAAAGTTGAATATTTTTCTAAGTCCCGTCTCATAATGAGCTGGGACTTAGAAAAAAATTCAACTTTTGAAGAAAGTCAAAAGAGCTTCCAAGTCCCTTGTCAGAAAGGGAATTTGTCACTTCTTTGAAGAAGAAAATTAAATTTGGATGTTCTCACTTTTTGGACGATAAAGGTTGAAATTTTTTCTAAGTCCCCATTCAGAGTGGGACTTTGCGACTTTTTTGAAGAAATGTGTTCAATTTGGATTTTTTCACTTTTTGGATGAAAAAGTAGAAATTATTTCTAAGTGCCCACTCAGAATGGGACTTTGTCACTTTTTGGAAGAAAAAAATTGAAATTTAATTTTTTCACTTTTGGGACTAAAAAAGATGAAATTTGGATTTTTTCACTTTTTGGATGAAAAAAGTTGAAATTTTTTTTAAGTGCCCACTCAGAACGGGACTTTGTCACTTTTTTGAAGAAAAAATTTGAAATTTGATTTTTTTCACTTTTGGGACTAAAAAAGATGAAATTTGGATTTTTTCACTTTTTGGATGAAAAAAGTTGATTTTTTTTTTTTAAGTGCCCACTCAGAACGGGACTTTGTCACTTTTTTGAAGAAAAAAATTGAAATTTGATTTTATGACTTTTGGGACTAAAAAAGATGAAATTTGCATTTTTTCACTTTTTGGATGAAAAAAGTTGATTTTTTTTTAAGTGCCCACTCAGAACGGGACTTTGTCACTTTTTTGAAGAAAAAAATAGAAATTTGATTTTATGACTTTTGGGACTAAAAAAGATGAAATTTTGATTTTTTCACTTTTTGGATGAAAAAAGTTTCAATTTTTTCTAAGTGCCCACTCAGAACGGGACTTTGTCACTTTTTTGAAGAAAAAAATTGAAATTTGATTTTATGACTTTTGGGAGTAAAAAAGATGAAATTTGCATTTTTTCACTTTTTGGATGAAAAAAGTTGATTTTTTTTAAGTGCCCACTCAGAACGGGACTTTGTCACTTTTTTAAAGAAAAAAATTGAAATTAGATTTTTTTCACTTTTGGGACTAAAAAAGATGAAATTTAGATTTTTTCACTTTTGGGATGAAAAAATGTGAAATGTTTTCAAATCCCTACTCAGAATGGGACTTTGTCACTTTTTTGAAGAAAAAAATTGAAATTAGATTTTTTCACTTTTGGGACTAAAACAGATGAAATTTGCATTTTTTCACTTTTTGGATGAAAAAAGTTGATTTTTTTATAAAGTGCCCACTCAGAACGGGAATTTGTCACTTTTTTAAAGAAAAAAATTGAAATTAGATTTTTTCAATTTTGGGACTAAATGGTCTAGCTACACATCTAAACAGGGACAGGGTGATCCAGTTATAGAGACAAGTGCTTGTCATAATCTTATCCGGGATGAAAGCGGTAACGCGCTCTCATGGTAGTGGAATGTCTGGGTTTTGATCAAGGACCATCTGCATCATCTGTTTAGAGCCTTTGCAATGCTAAAAGTCCCGGGTCTCACGAAGAAAATGCCTTTGAAAGGAGTGCAGTGAATGGTCAGTCAGGCCTTTGTCGGGCCTGTGCCTCAGAGAAGCTGGTAAGACTCCTATGGTATGTGTCCTGTCAAGCCACTTTTTTGTAAAGGCTGTTAGGGCTGAGGTAGAGTCAGTTACATATAAGACAGACGGTTAACGGAAGCTCTGACTCTACAGCGCAGTCAAGACGCTCACGTGCTGTTTCACATTGTGGATGGTGGTGGTACGCTAAACTTCAGAGTTCCTTGCACATCTCCAAGAGAGCAATGGGTTCTAAGCCTATCAGGAGGACAGCCTGGATATATGTCCATCACTAAGCAGAGACCCATGTTAGAAGGTTGAATGTACAGTTCTACCCAGGATGAGGATGCTTGGAATGACCTCTGAATAGAAATGCAACAGAAAGATCTACCATTTTAGGCATCCTACCTTCTGTGGTAACAAATGACTGTTTACTTCCTCAGTCCTGCACTAACTCTTTGTAGCTCACTGTCATTTTAAGATGTTTAGTAATCCTGAACACTGGTTTATTCCTATAATACTCAGACTTTGATACACTATTAGAATTTTCTTTTTGTGTTGTTTGAACAAATTTATATTTTATAACTCTCTGTCATTATCTGTTTTATTCACCAGGGGTTTGAATTCCAACTTCCACTGAATTTGGGGCCAACCAGCCTAGACCTGGGCGAGTCAATGGAAGGGTGACTAAAAAGCACCCCAAATATTGATCCAACTTACAATTCTCAAGATAATAGACTTATTAATAGTGTCAATAAATGTCCAGGGCCTAAGCACCCTAGTAAAAAGATGAAGGCCCATATTTATACTTTTTGATGCAAAACTGCGCTAACGCAGTTTTGCGTCAGAAAAATTAGCCCCGGCTAATGCAATTCTGAAGCGCTATGCGGGCGCCGTATTTATTGAATGAGGTTAGCCTGCGTTAGCCGCCGGCGCCGTCTGGTGTGCGTTAAAAAAAACGACGTACACCAGGCAGCGCCGGCGTAGGGGGATATGGGGCTTGGACGTCAAGAAATGGGGCAAGTCAGGTTGAGGCAATTTTTTCGCCTCAACCCGATTTGCGCCATTTTTTTTTCACTCCCAACCCCCATAGAAACGACTCCTGTCTTAGCAAAGACAGGAGTCATGCCCCCTTGCCCAATGGCCATGCCCAGGGGACTTCTGTCCCCTGGGCATGGTCATTGGGCATAGTGGCATGTAGGGGGGCACAAATCAGTCCACCCTATGCCACAAAAAAAAAAAAAAAACTTACCTGAACTTACCTTAATGTCCCTGGGATGGGTCCCTCCAGCCTTGGGTGTCCTCCTGGGGTGGGCAAGGGTGACAGGGGGTGTCCCTGGGGTCATGGGAGGGCTCCTCTGGGCTCCTTCAGAACCCACAGGTCCCTTAACGCCTGCCTTTTGCAGGCGCTAAAAAACGGCGCAAAAGCGGCGTACGTCATTTTTTTTGACCCGCCCACTCCCGGGCGTGAATTTTGCCCAGGAGTATAAATCCGACGCACATGCCTCGGAGTCGATTTTTTAGACGGGAACGCCTACCTTGCATATAATTAACGCAAAGTAGGTGTCCACGCTAAAAAATGACGCTAACTCCATGGACTTTGGAGCTAGACGCGTCTAACGCCAAAGTATAAATATGGAGTTAGTTTTGCGTCGGAATTGCGTCAAAAAAAACGACGCAATTCCGGCGCAAACGGAGTATAAATATGCCCCGAAGTGTGTTGAAATACCATTGCTGTGAGAATTTCTCCGATAATCTTGCCTACTAGAAAAAGTCACAAAGGCTTTATTGACTAGTTCCCTAGCCAGTTTTACACAATGCAACCTCAAAGGGGAAAGTGGTGTCAGTCTTCCTACAAAGATATCTATAACTCGGATCTGCAACTATAGACACAGCAATAGGATGGCGGGAAACACAGGAGGCATAAAAAATCGCAAAATAATAGTCTTCTGTATCTATGGCCCCAGTGAGGATAAAAAACAATTTCATACCACCCAGTTCTCCACAATCACCACTTAACAGAAGTCCTACTAGTCACTGGGGCAGCTTTAATACAGTATTATTTTCTACTGAAAACAGGTAAATCCACAGATAGGGATTATTCCAAAGTCCCAAATTACTAGAAGGTAGGATTGAGGACCTGGGCCTACACAATCTTTGATAGCTACAGCACCCCCAGGAAAGGAACTATGGGGCATATGTATACTCTGTTCGTGCCAAATGTGCATCAAAAATTTTGCTGCACATTCGGCGCAAACCGTGCACCATATTTAAACTTTGACCCCGAGCCCTCGAACGCCAAAATTCCTCCATGTGTGTCATTTTCTGGATGCAGGAAACCGCCTTACGTTAATGACATGCAAGGTAGGCGTTCCTATCCAAAAAATGACTTAAACACCTGTGCGCCTTATTTATCCAATCGTGCAAAAATCCGGCACGGCCGGGAGGCGGAGGCGGAAAATGACGCACAGCCTGATTTGCGTAAAAAAATAACGCCTGGGTCAAGGCAGGCGTTAAAATGGGGCAAACACACCAGTACTTAATGAAAACACACAGAAGCAACAGCAGAGCTCCAAAAGGAAGACATGGAGGTGCTTTTCACCCAGCATGCACGCAGACGCAGAGCACAGGACTAACAACAGCAGCTTCTACAACACCAGCAGGGACCCCAAAGGCAACACAGAAGTCAGGAGAGGATATTCCGCACCAGGACAACCCTTCTGGGACTCTGCCGACAAGACATCATCCAGAGGTACAGGCTCAACTGGCAAGCCATTCAGCAGCTGCTGTGCCTCATTGAGCCATAGTTGGCACCCAGCTTGCAGACACCCGCACCATTCCACCAGAAACCAAGCTGCTAGCTGTACTCCACATGTTGGCAAGTGGATCCTTTCAAACCACTGGTGCCCTGGTTGCCGGGATCTCACAGCCCTCATTCTCTGCCTTCCTACCTAAGGTACTGGATGCCATCATCTTCCTCACACCCCGCCACATCAGCTTCCCCAACACACAGCAGAAGCAGCAGGAGACAAAACAGGGCTTCTACCAAATCAACGGCTTCCCACACGTGCTTGGTGCCATTGACTGCACACATGTACGCATTGTGCCACCTGCTGCAACCGAACATCTATACCGCAACAGGAAGCACACACACTCCATCAATGTGCAGGCCATTGTCGATCACGGAGATTGATCACCAACATCGTGGCAAAGTATCCTGGGAGTGTACATGATTAATTCATCTTGCGCCACTGCACCATCAAGCAACACTTCAAGGATGGACGATATGGAAATGGCCTACTTGTTGGTAAGTACAGAAACCTACTTATATACACACAGCACAGCAACCCTGTAGTACACACAACACATGCTTTACAGGTGGACCTGCCCCCTACACTATCGGAGAGGTGGTTCGATTTGCGGACCCAGACATCTCCAGTAAGTGTTGATATTTCTGTTCTATGTTGTGTTTGCTGCTGTTGTGTGATTGACTCCTGTGTGTTGGACACATAGCAAGGTATGATGCGCTAGTCAATGATCGGATATGTTCCTTGAGTGGAGTATCATTTTTTTCCCATCTTTGAGCTGGCCAATCATTAGTGTATAGTCATAATTTGGGATTGTAGGTCAGTCCTGTAGGCACGGCCATGTGAAGAGGGATGACTTTTGTGGATAAAACTTAAATTCAGAATATGTAGCATAGGACCATATTTGTGATTTAGTTAGCAAGTCAGACCCTGATTCTCACAGAATAGGGATGCCAAAGTCTTACCCACAGACTTCAGCTTCCCTATTCACTAATGAACATATTTGACTGTATGTTTGACTTCCTAGCAGCATGTAGCTCCACTTGTTGTGCTACGAGTATGAGGCACTTGAGTACAATGGCCTAGGTGTGCATGCAGCTCATGCCCAGATGGGTGCTTGCATCTATCTGCTTGTTGTAAGTAATGTGTTACTGGTAGGAAATTATGTTTACAATTGTCTGCATTTCCAAGATTTGGGTGTATCCTAGTAGGACATCCTCCTTACCTGTGGTGGGCTGCCCAAACCCATGTACAACTGTCCAAAGCTTCCTGGGTGTGGGCGTCCTTGATGTTTGTAAGTATTTGTTGCTTGTTCCCCCTCCCCCCCAGGCACAGGCGTAGGGTTGTGAAAAGTGTACCTAGGACTGATGATCCAAGTTTAGTACACAGACATGTAAATCTGTAAGTCACTTGTCCAAACCTAGGATACCCATTCATGATTAGCAACTGCATTCTATCCTGGCAATTCCATTTACAACTCGCAGATCTTGTGGCCCTTGATGGTGATCAAGAAGATAGTCATTAGTTGGCCTGTCACTGGAGGAGGACTTGCAGCATTTGTTTTACGTGACAAATGGCTGAACAATGATGCATAGGTCATTCAAGTTGTTACCCATCTTTTAGAGCATTGCTGTGCCGTTTGATAGGACATGTGTAGGCTGCATTTGCATGTACTTCCTCAAGGACAATCAGTGATCTGTATGATGATATGGGCTGTTTCTGGTACATTAGATGTAATGTCTGATTAACTTCTGGAGCCATATCACACAGTGAAGTACCTAATGTTTGATTTTCTATTTGTTTTAACAGCTGTCAATATGAATCCCATCCAGATTTGGGAGTTTCAGCGCAGGGCGATGCGTTACCACTACATTCTGGATGTGGAGTCCGGGTTCCGCAACATGGCAAGGCGTTATTGCCATGAAAGAGTCTCCAGAGTGTGGAGGGCATTTGCCCAAGGGGGCCCTTCCGTGTCCACCCCAGCAACCAGCACCACCACTACCACCCAGGTGGCACCAACCTTAGCAGGCACCTTTACAGGACAATAAACCTCCACTGCTGCAGGACCTGTCACAGCACCACCTGCACCTCCTCCTACAGGCATGGCACCAACAAGGAGACATACTTCTTCAACTGGCACCCAGACCACCCCTGCTGAAGTCATTGACCCAGCAGATTTTCAGCAGATGCAACAGAACTTGGACTGTATGTTGAGGAAAATGACCAGGCTGCAGCACGAGGTGGCACAAGTAAATAGGAGGTTGCGTGCCATAAAAAAGACCCTACAGAGGGCGAACTTGTAGACAATATATCCTCAGCCATGATTCCTTCCCCTCCCTCCTCTTTCCTGGTTTTTCTAATTAGTGGGTATAGGGGGCTTAGTGTTAGGTTAGTATAGGCTGTTAGTTTAGTTAGTAGTAGTGGGTGGGGGGTTGGGGGTATGATACTTTTTATATCTGTTTTTTATTATGTGTGTTGATGATGTTGGGGTTTTGGTGTTTTTTATTTTTTTTTATAAAATATAAAAATACAAAAAATATATATATTTGTTTAGTATAAGATAGTGTGTGTTTAGGTTAGTATATGTTGTCCTTCATGCGTACCGTCTTATAAGGGGGTGGGTGGTTGATGTTTAGATTGTTTCGTTAAATGTGATAAGTAAGTTTAACTTCGGTTAGTTAGGGCCAGTTGTGGGTAACGTGTAGTTAGGATAGGTTAGGTTAGGTAAGGTGTTTCCCCTGCTTTTAGCTTCTGTTTTTACTGTTTAATAAATATTTAGGTAACCCTTTACAGTATGTGTCACATACATGGGGATCATGGCCTTGGCATGAGTGAACAGTGTCTCTTTTGTGTTAGCTTTTGTGTCCTATGCTGCAACCAAATCCCAACTGAGCTGCTACATTAGCAGCTACACCAAAGCTACTTTGCTAAGATTCTGCCATCCATTGCACCCACCACTCACGGTTACTATGGATCCCAAAGTGTTGTCAATTTTTGATGTATGTTTTCAATGTTCCATACTTTGCTACCAGAATTGGTATTGAGGACACTGTGTTAAGTCTGCCTGCAGCCTCATGTCCAAGCAAATCCTTGTAAGGTGAGTGGTAGTATGCTCTCATGTAGTATGGTATACATACCTCACACCTATAATTTGTTACAATGTTCAGCCTGGTTACATATTTGTATGTAAACTCATACACATCCATTCATGCAGTATGGTGTGTGTTAGGTAAAATTTGGGTCAAATGTCACATACGTAAGTTTTGGCTTGAAGAATAATTTTAAGGCAATAATGTTTGGCTGAGACATCCCTTGAGGAAGCGTTATTCTGTCCAACACAGCATTATGGTGTATAGTTTCTATTTTCCTCAGACATAACCCTCAGGAAGGGCAGATGATGGTACAATCCAGACCAATGTGCATAACATTCTTTCAGGTCAGGTGTATTGACAATCTATAATCATTGACCTGAGGTAAACATCACTGATCTACCTCACGGTTGATGTGTCATTACACAGAGACAAAGTAGTTGTGTAAGTGCTATTTATTATAAAGTGCAGTAGTGCTATATGTACATTGTCCATGATTGTGAGTCCATTAGTGTGACACCTTCCATTGTGATCCTACACAAGTGCAAAAGGACATGTCACTGGACATGCTGGGGTGAAGTGTCAGACAGTGTCAGAGGGACAGTATTTGCCAATGAGTTAGTGAGAGACAATCACAGGGCAGGGTGACAAGATAAACAGTGGGCTGAAGAACAGTGCTTGAGTACAGTTGATGCAAGACTGGCATGTTACAAAACACAAGACCTTGGCAATAGGTGGCCATGTGGCAGGGACTAGTGCTACCGGGTACTGTTACGGGTAAAGGTGATCTGTTCCATGTCTTCATCTTCTGATGTGTGTGTGGTCTCCTCTGCCCTTGGTGGTGGTAGCTGTGAAGCGGCAATACACACCTCAGTGTTTGAAGACGTGGAGTCAGACATCCCAGTAGCTGCCAACTGTGGGGCTATTAAGGGCAGTACTGCAGCAAGGGGGAGCTGCTGGTTCTTGAGAATAGCAGCCACATCACTGTGGTAGGCAGCCAGGTCGGCCCTGAGGGGTTCAATATTGCATTTGTGCACGCTTTGACAGGTCTGTTGTTGTAGGTGTTGTGTCAACTCTCTTACACCTGTGCTGATTTCCTTCAACCTTTTTTCAAGTTCTTGCAAGATTGTTGTTCGCCCTTGCATGGCTGCTGCCTGTTCTGCAGTTGACATCATGCACAAACGCACCCCCTCTAGGCTGGCTGCCATATTCTCCATCCCCACCCGCACCTCCTTCGCCAGCTCCCACTGTACTCCAACTACATTTCTCTCAAAGCTGATGCCAGTGTCGTCAGAGTCGTCAGCTGTGTTGGAGCTGGCAGGTCCTACAATTCGGGTGGTGGGTGGGTCCTCTGTGATGGCTGCGAGTTCTGTGATCCTCCTTGTGACTGAAGGTGGGGTCTGGAGGGTTCCAAGGACATCTTGGAGGGGCTGCTGGCTGATGTTTGTCAGCTCGTCATCCATGTCATCAGGATAGTCCTTGACAGGCATATCAGCAGGAGAGCCATCGTCCTCTGCAATGAGATATGGTACAATTAGTGTGTCTGTGTTGTGGGATTTGTAATGTGACGTGCCTGCCTTCCTATTAGTTTCGCATTGTGATCTTGGTTCCTGTTCATTGTTCCTGTCTTTCATATTAGCATTCTCCCAGGCCTATGCCCCACCTGCATGTCACATGTATTGTGGTCAGTTTGTGGACTTGTCAGCATCACATCCTCTAGGTGTTGGTTCTGGCCAAATTGTGAATTGCCACCTTCTTGTCCTACTAAACCCTCCGTCTACTTCCATTTTCATGGTGAGGCCTTTCACTGGCTGTGTATGTTCTGATGGCACGTGCACCACACTTAACATTCTGGAACTTCCTCAGTCTCTAATATTTCACATCCACCTATATGTTGCTGAGACCTAGCACATACTATGTATTGCATTGGCATGGCATGATACGGATGTCAGCATTGGTAGTGTTTACTGCTGATTTTGGGAAATGTGTGCTACATTGGATTGCACTGATGGTCCTAGCAGTGTTCTATTTCCTCCTCTGACTGTGCGGGTGTATTTCTGTAGCCAGTTACATGTGTCCTCCCCCTCAATGCTGTTGTCTGAGCAGTATGACATTTGGGATGTTGCATGGTTTCATTGGAGCTATTGTGACCCAGGCATAGGGTGGACCCTGACATATGCAGCATGGGTATGACATTACTGCTGTGTACCTCATAATGTTTATGACAATGGCTGATGTTTGTAGCAACTATGGACAATCACATTTGACATGATTGGAACATTTGTATTGATTTCAGGGGATTGATAACGTTGTCATCCTGAACCCTCTAATTTGGGTGTGTTTGATCCATGGGGACATTACTGCCATTAGCTACTTGACCTGCACACACAGCAGAGGTGGTAATGGCAACTGTTATCAATGTTAAATTCCACTTGCAGATATGGCCTGAGGTTGTTAATTGGGCCCTAATTCATGTAGGGAGAATGCTGGCTGATGTGTGACAGCATGCCAGTTTTACGTTGCACCCTACCCTCCTGGCCTGGCTTTACCTTTCCAACATCCTTGGCATGGCAGCATATCCCCATGCAAAGGTTGTTGGTGTAGGGTAGTACTGTGCCCCAGGTTTCCTCTGAACAGGTCATGCTCCTGTACCGTGCCCCTTTAACCATGCCACTGCCTGATTATCATGACTTACATGCATTGTGTAGTAGGTATGCCCCCCCTGCTTGCAGTTAACATTTGTGCAGTTTAATTCCCCATGCGACTTACCCGGCATCTGTGTTGTTTCCTGGTAGTCTGCGCTGTCCTGTCCTTGAATCCCTGTGACGATCTCCTCAGGCATGACGGCTCCAGCATCTCCTCCATGTGGTCAAGGGCCTCCTGCGGTGCTGGACTCCCACCTACAGTCTGCAGTGCTGCCTTCTTGTTCCTGGCCATCTTTTCCTTGGTCCTGTGCTTGCAGTCATGCCAGCGTTTCTTGCGCTCGATGACTGTTCTCCGTAGCTCTGCCACACTGTTGATCTTGTCAACAATTTGTTGCCATATTGCCTCTCTCCTACTAGGCTGGGTCCTCCTGGCTGGTTGCTGGTCTGTTGTCATCTTCCTGGGGTCTGTTCAAGCATCTGGGACCCATTTTGGCTCTCCTTAGCATATTTTTCTGTGTTTGTGCCACTTTTTGACCCAATTGCATTAAAAAAACATTGCGTTTCCGGTTTGCGACATCATAAACTGGCTCACATTCATTTTCGCCGCATTAACGTTGTTTTTCTTTACGACGTGAATCATTGGTTTGGGTAAAACAAATGACTCACACCTGTGGTTTGCGCCGCCGTGCATCAAAGTATAAATTTGACGCCCGCACGGCGCAAAGAAATTATGTTAGCTAGCGGTAAAATTTTGGACACAAAACTGCGTTGATGCAGTTTTGCATCAAAAAGTATAAATATGGGCCTATATATCCTGCTCCAGATCACACTCCAGAATCTACATTTGTCTTGTGAATAGAGCAACCTTTGACTTGGTCCTAGATGCTACATTAGGTGTAGGAATCTTGACAGACTACTCCCCAATTAGTTTGTCAATGGGGATACACAATTCTAAACCCCCAAAAGATAGACAATGGGGCAGATTTAAGAGCCCCTTGCGCCATCTAACGACACATTAGCGTCACTTGTTTATGCTAATGTGGTATTAGATGGCTAAAAATGTTGCACCAGATTAAAAAAGTGGTGCAATGCAGGCATTACACCACTTTGTAACCCTTTGCACTGCATTGTGCATGCGCCATGCATAATGTACAGCATTTCCCCGAAAAGGGGGGGGGGGGGGTGAAAAAATGGTGCAAAGAAATCTCACAGATTTCCTTGATTCTTTTTTTGTGGCACTTTTAAAGCCAGCTAAGAGCAGGCATTAAAAAGAGGCACACCATTATTCATAATGGGCCTCAAGGGCTTTGCAGGATTAGCGTCAAAAGGTTTGATGCTAATCCTGCAAAGCTCTAAACTAGCATCAACAATTTTGACACTAGCTCCCTAACTACTTCCACTGTGCACCATATCTTAAATACAGTGCACACATGGTGGCGTTAGAGAGGCACAAAGGGGCACAAGAAAAGTAGCGCTGCACTGGGTGCTGCGCCACGTTTCTTAAACCTGGCCCTATGTTGCCTCTATGATGTAGACCCATCCCGGCCCCATCTTTAATGATTGATAATCAAGTATGCTGAAGGCTATTTTTTCTACATGAGCATCATTACCCCAAATGATCACAATGATCTAGGCAGTTGCTCCCTGCTGCATATCGTTTTGAAGGTCGCTGGAACATGTCATGGTTCAGCAGGATTAATTCCATAAAGATGAACTTCCTCCTGTGATCCTCTACATGAATCAGACTCTCCCTCTAAGATGTATTGGAAAGTATATTCATTTTATTCTGGGGAACTAGGCTGCATAGAGTGGTAAAATCATATTATTAAAAACAAACACTAGAGAGAGAACTAGGACTTCCAGAAATGTCTAGAAATTTAGAAGCAGCCCACATTTGCTGAGACCTAGAATAGATGGGTGAATTGTAAATGAAGACCGGAAGCATAGCTGATAACCTCAGAAAGATACTCCTAGATCATCTTAAGACACTTATGGTGCCAAACTCCATGTTAAAGAGTGAATTATGCTAATCATTGAAAGAACTTAGTACAAAGCAAAAGAGTGATGATTTTCCCATCCCCGTTGACGCCACTAAATTCAACCTCAATTTTATTCTGGGATTTATCTGACCCATAATTTACCAATCAGAGCACCGCCCCAGAAAAGCTAAAAGGTTTCAAGCGGGAGAACTCATAGAATGGTGAGTGAAAGGTAATACTAATTGCTCTAGATGGATACATACAAACTAATGCAAACTCTACACTGAATGGGTTCAAGTAAGAAATGCCTATAGCACGGTAAAGGCCTGGCTCCTCTTGAATTGTTATTGTCACGAGCATTCATACTCATGGATCTTCTTGTGAAGATAGCACACTCTTTGGACAAAATATTATCAAATTTATTTTAAAAGGAAGATTACAGTTGGCCCAATTCTGGAAGCAGGAAGCCTCACTCCAAATAGGGAATTGGCAGTCCAAAATATGGTACAATTTGGTGATGCAGAAATTTTTAGCTATTTTTTTGGATAGGATGCCACATTTAGAAGAAAATCTGGAAGCCATTTAAAACACACATAATAGGCATAACTGAGAATGTCCCAACATGTCCCAGATTTAGTAATAATGGCAGAAATGAACAGAAGTTCAGAGTCCACAGTGGAGGAAGAGAGAAGAGACATTAATGCAGGATGATTTGCAAGTTAGGGGTGAGTTGACTGTTGTTTAGCAAACACAGGGCTGCTCAAGACATTCTCTCACATCCTACAGGCCAAAATCCCAGACACTGGGAGGCTCAGAGGCCTACAGGGGCTATCGTCAAATGGAGAGGAAGGAAATTACTTGCGAAATGAGAAACACCAGAAGGACATTATGAACCTTACAGTGAATGGCTCTGCAAAATAGACATTGGGAACATTATTAATCCCTTCCCCATTACCTTGGATTCTCTGGTTTCATTTCATGTATAATGTACACCTACGCAGTTAGCTTATCTAGTACTTTTTTTTAATCTTTCTTCTTTGTCTTTTTCCTTGGAGCCACAGCCCCCAGATATTGTTAAGACTTTCTTTGTCCCTTCTCCCCCTCCATTGTTACTGTTGCACTTGGTTTACCCCATCAAAGTTCAGTAAATAAAGTGCTAACAGAAATTCAAATAAAATAAATATTTTTTCCGTGTTTCCAAATGCAAACAGTAAAAAAAAAGCAGCAGGCCTAAAAAATGTCCACATTTCAGAGTGAGCCTTAAGCTCATTTGAACCACAGCTCAAGTGCTGATTAAGTTACTTAGGGCCAGATGTAGTAAGCCGTTTGCATGTCGCAAACTGCAAAAATAGCAGTTTGCGGCATGCAAACGGCCGAACGCAATGCTCATTCCCAAATTGCGAGTCGGTACCGACTCGCAATTTGGGAAAATATGAAGGGGTGTTCCCTTCCTATTTGCGACTGCATCGCAATTCAGAGTTTCTTTGTGACCGTGAATGCGGTCGCAAACCAACTTGCAGTTACCACCAGTGTCACACTGGTGGTAACTCATTCGCAAAAGGGAAGGGGTCCCCATAGGACCCCTTCCCCCTTGTGAATGTCTGCAAAAATATTTTTTCAGAGCAGGCAATGGTCCTATGGACCACTGCCTACTCCGAAAAAAACGTAACCAAATGGTTTCGGTTTATTTTTCATTTTGCAACTCGTTTTCATTTAAGGGAAACGGGCTGCAAAATGAAAAAAAAACTGCTTTATTTATAAAGCAGTCATAGACATGCAGGTCTGCTGACTATAGCAGGCCACCATCCCTGTGAGTGCAGGGACTCGCTATGAGGTCGCAAAATGCGACCCACCTCATGAATATTGATGAGGTGCGTCTTTGCAACCCCATAGCGAGTCGCAGAAGGTGTCTGAGACACCATTCTGCATCCGATTTTGCGACTTGCAAATTGTGAGTCGGTCAGACTCGCAATTTGCAAGTCGCAAAATTGGATTTTCCTACATCTGGCCCTTAGTATTTTATTTTATCAATAAATCAGTCATTTATATTACTTGGCACTCTGACTACACACAGAGGTCAAACTTAATCTACATGCGTAATAAAAATAGTTAAAACAGGAAGGAAAGATACTTTTTATTCCTGTAATTCAAAGCGGACTTGTTTGTCTGAGGGCAAACAGTCTAGCCCAGGCAGCCATCATGAACATGTAAAAGTGGTGTACAATGTCATGTAAATGCTTCACCAGAAATGCTTTTCAGTATTTTCAACAACACTAGCACACCAGCATATTAGCATACTAGCATACCAGAAAACCCAGGATCCACCAGACCTTTAAGTAAAATACAACCATGTGTCCAGTGCTTGCAAAAAGCACATAGTAGAAACACTTCAATAAAAGAAAATCACATAAAAAATAAAATCACCCTTCCATCAAGAACTTGCTTCCAAAAAATAAGAAACAAATGTGCAACGTCTTTCCAAATCCGGATTTTTAACCTTCACTGGAAAAAGGAAAACTGAGGTGTATTCCTTTAGCCAAGTGTTTTACTGTATTGGAATTTATACAGCATTTGCCATACCCAATGGCAATCCTGAAGTGCTCTGACTGTGTTATTTATTCAGAGCTTCATACCCCTGGCAAGATTGCGAAGCATACTGATTTACTTTAGTGTTCTCTGTAACATTAGAAGTAAATGGTTGAAAGTGTGTTGTTTGTAGATTGCCCCAATGAGGAATATGTTTTGAAATTTGTGAAGTTTGAAACAATATGGCAGCAGCACAGAGTGCCCAATATGGCTGCACATAAGCATGGAGTATAAAGGAGAGTGTGAGGATGGATGCAGTCAAGCATGCAAGTACTCTTCAACTTTAAGCTGGCACTTTCAAATTTAGAGCCCACCTTTGATGTATATTAGTTAGGACAAACAGGGTTTTGAAGTGTACCAAGTAGCATCAAATGAACAATTTAATTGGAGGCACTGTAAGCCAGCACAGAAATGCTATGTGGAGTTCACTCAGGGAAATAGAGGATTCACCCAATTGATTGTGATGATAAGCCATCACGAAATATGGAGTAAGCCCAAGAACGACAGAGGTCCAACTCATTGTACATGCAAATTAACCACTAAGCAAGTCCTATATATCCACAAGCAACAGGTGCAGTTGTATACTTGTAGCACCATCACTGACTTCCTGGGTTTACTAGGCAGAGTACCACAAAATATACATGCATACTACTAGAAAATAGGCCCGGGTGTGATTTTCATTCTGCTCATGTAGTCCACCAAAATTCCTTATTTTTGTGAATTGTGTGAACTTTCCTGTTTTCACATTAACTACAATTGTGCATGATTTTTGCTCATGGAAGATTGAAAGCCCCAAATAAAATCACCTAGAGTTAATCTCTGATTGATTAATGTCCCTGATAGACTCAAGTGGAATCATGGAGCTGAGCAACGGTAGAAATGTTAATGCTGGTTATTCGTCTTTCTGAATGTTAAGCTCTTAAAATATTGATAATGGCTGCCATTAAGGTTAACTTACTGTGATATTTACTAGGCCTGTGAGTAATTTTAATAACACCAGAGTTATTGAAGTAATTTTGGTAATTCTGTGTTACACTTTGATGCAGAATTACCAAAAATTACTCATGTACGACTGTATCAGTAATTTGGGGAATAAAATCCTATCCCAAGAGCACATTCAGCAAGCACCAGCGGCTGCGCACGCTGCAGTTTGTGTTCTGTTGCATTTTTCACTATTTTCTTAGCCCAAAATGCATCATTAGATCCATTTTTGATCTAAGAGTGATTTTGCTGTAAGTTTAATTGAATAAAAAACAATCACGTCAGTGTATATTGTATCTCAGTGCAGTGCACCACCTTTCTTTAATTGCAGATAGGATCAAACGTCAATAGTGAAGCATTCTTGGATTGAAAAGAGAACCAAATTTCTTTTAGCAATGTTTATAAAGCCACTAAGAATTTTCAGATATAACAATTCAAAATTCAGTAAATTCATGTCAATGAGATTTTACTTTAATACATTGAGAAAAGGTTATTTTGCACAAAAATATTTAGATAAATACAGGCTTATGCAGCTTTGTCTTTTGAATGTCTGTTCTTTCTGCTGCTAGCATGTGTTTCTGTGGAGCAAGGTGTGTTTAAATGTAGTGTGTTTAAGCCTGCAGCATAGCCTCCTGTCTACAGGGGCAGAGCTGAGCAAAAATATAAACACACTTGAAGAAACACAGGTCCCCACATTGCAAATTTTAAAAAAGTTGTACAAACTGACACATATGTTCCTGAAGTTATTTTATATCATTTAGAAGAAATTGCCTTGTGGGAACCTGAGTTCAGGTCCCCACAGTGCAACAAAGTCCCCACAGCATGAGTGCTATCACACCCAAGTCCCCACAAGGACAGTGGATAGTAACACAAACCCACACACACACACTCTCATACACACATATCAAACATATATGATATAAGAAATCATGTGGGGGCCAAGAAAAAAAAATGAATGCAATTTCTCATAGGGATTTTAAATACGACTGCAGCTTGATCTGCTGTACGGAGAATGGAATTACAACAAATTTGGCAGAAAGCTAGGCCTTAGCAAAGACAGATCACTTTTAGAGAGGTGGTATAAATCCATTCGGTAGTTTTGGAGTTCTTAAAGAAAAAAGATTTATGTTTATCTCGGTTCACCAGATATCATGCTAAGATCTGATTGGCTGCCCGCACTACAACCAGGATGGGCTGGCAGCCATTTTGGAACTCGGGTTTCAGCCAGAGTCACAAAAATACAGGACTACCCTGATCCCCCAGGCCTGGTGGTAGGTCTGACAGGGGACCCTACTGGAAGTCAAAAGCATTTTTAAAAACATTTTCAGTGGGAATATTTTTAAAAAACTACAAGCGCTGTTTCCTGTGCTTGTTATTAGCCCCCCCTGGTGGGCTAGGCCCTTGAGGCGGGGAATGCTTTTAATTTTAATGGAGGGGGTGCATGCTGCCCCCCTCCTTTGGCTCCATTCGTCACCTGGCACCTCATCCCTCGGGATCCCATCCTTCAAGGCCGGCTCCAGCTTTGTCTTGGGGTGCCCACCCCTGGGACATAGCAGTTTCTCTGCCCATACTGACACAGGCAGGACATTTTGTGTTTGCTTTCACTTGGCAGGAGAAATTTGTCAAAGCTCTTGCCAAGTGAGTATTAAAATACTCTTACCTCATCTGTTACATTGCCCACACTGAAGTGAGCAGGGAAACAGATGAAAGAATTACTCCCGCTCGAAGGAGCAGCATTGTTAGCCCTGCGGGCGGGAGCAGAGCTGGCTCCCTGTGGAGTAAGGGAGCTGGCTGGGGTCCATGGGGCATTGGGATCCCCCTGCACCCTCCAACAATGATGTAGTGGGTGCCCTGGTTGGGGTCCAGGGCACCCACCCTTTGCTGACCAGACCCCAAGGAATGGAATCCTTTGAGCTGAAATCAGCCCAGAAAGGGGGAGGAGCATGGTCCCCCTCCACCTTTGTAGTTAGACTGGTCCAGGGGATGGAGTCCCTAGGGACAAAAGCAGCCCGGAGTGCCGTGCGGCCCACTTCCCCCATTTTTCATTGGTCAGGCTCTGGAGGATGGGGTGACTGGAACCAATATTGGCCTGGGGAGGGTGCTGCATGCCATCTGCCTCTTCATTTTTTGGCAGGGCCCCCGAAGATGGGATCCCCAGTGCGCGTCTCCCTCCCCATTTACAATATGGCCAGGGCCAGGGAGATGAGGTCATCAGGACCAAAATTGGCCTGGGGAGGGGTGCTGCATGTCTCTGTCGCCGTAATCTAAGCAACAAGCCCGGGGATGGGGTTCCTGGGGAACAATGCATACCAGGGAGAGGGGCCATGTACCCCTTCCCCTAAAAATATTTGGCTGGCCCTGGGGGATGGGGTTCCAGGGGCTGGAATTCGCTCAGTGAGGGAGGCGGCATGCTCCTCTCCCACGATGCTGCCTTTGGGGAGTAGACCACAGGGACAGGCTAGAGGCTGTGTGCAGTGTGGGATTGGCTGCATGTGGGGGGTTGGCTGTAAGGGCCAACTTCCTGCCGCGCATGGCCGAACGGTGTGCTTGGCAGCAGTTGGATTAACATATCGTAATTAAATATTACTTTACATTGAAAATTCCCTGGAAATTCCCTAAAAATAAAAGGTTACTGTGAAATTATAGCTAGGAAATAGAATTTAAGAAACCTTAGAAATGTACCTGAAAAACACAAAGATTACAGGGACGTTAGAGTTAGGTTGACGTTTTACCCATACAAATCCAAAGAAACTCAGCTGTTGTAGTTAAATTCATCTGAAGACACTATGGGGGTCATTCTAACCCTGGCGGTCAGTGTTAAAGCGGCAGCCAACCCGCCAACAGGCAGGCGGTAAAAAAAATGGAATTCTGACCCTGGCGGAAACCGGCAACACAGACCGCCACTTTAACACTCCGACCGCCACGGCGGTACAAACAAACAGCGCGGCGGTCACCGCCAACAGACAGGCGGAGGACAATGTACCGCCCACCCTATCACAACTCACCAATCCGCCACCTTTTCCGGGGCGGGAGCCCCGCCGATAAAAACACGGCGGAAACAGACTACGAACGGGAAAACACTCACCTCTACACACTACACGAGGAATCTGGACAGCATGGAACCCGAACTACACATCCTACCAGCAATTGTCTACCTGCTCCTCTACCAGGAGCACGAACGCCGGCGCAGAAGACATCGGTGAGTACTGCACCTACGACACAGGGGAGGGGGGAGGAGAAAAGATTACGGGCACACACATTCGCGACACCCCCCCCCACAACTACCTACACATCAAAGCAGAGCAACAACTCAGAGTGACACCCCCCAAACCCCCCAGAAGAATGCAAAGACAAAATAATATGATCATGAAATTCAAATATATTGTAAGGCCAAGTAAAAAATAAATTCTAACATCCTATAACTATATACACATATGCAAATTGTCCTTTCAAAATTGGCTTTCAGTCATTGTACGTGGGCCAATGGTCCTCAACACATGGGCAAAGCCCACACAGGAGACCCAAATCCATTGGAGAGAACACTGCAGGGGCATCAGATAGCAAAACTACAGGCACCTCAGGGGGAAGGGAAGGGGGGGCACCTCAGCCACATGAGTCCACGACGCCAGATCCACGAGGGGCCTCCATGGCCACTGTTCCATCCTGGGGAGTGCAAAGCCACAGTCTCTCAAGTCTCTACAGTGGGTGGGTTGCCCACTGTGCCATCCTGGGGAGTGCAAAGCCACAGTCTCTCAAGTCTCTACAGTGGGTGGCTTGCCCACTGTGCCATCCTGGGGAGTGCAAAGCCACAGTCTCACAAGTCTCACTGATCTGGGCCTGCCCCTTCTGCCAATGGGCCAGCGGTGCTTGAGATGAAGGGCCCAGCGGAGCGGTGCTTGAGATGAAGGGCCCAGCGGAGCGGTGCTTGAGATGTAGGGCACAGCGGAGCGGTGCTTGAGAGGAAGGGCCCAGAGGAGCGGTGCAGAGACGGCGGTGCCCAGCGGAGCGGTGCTTGAGATGAAGGGCCCAGCGGAGCGGTGCTTGAGAGGAAGGGCCCAGCGGAGCGGTGCAGAGACGGCGGTGCCCAGCGGAGCGGTGCTTGAGATGAAGGGCCCAGCAGAGCGGTGCTTGAGATGAAGGGCCCAGCGGAGCAGTGCTTGAGAGGAAGGGCCCAGCGGAGCGGTGCAGAGACGGTGGTGCCCAGCGGAGAGGTGCAGAGACGGCGGTGCCCAGCGGAGCGGTGCAGAGACGGCGGTGCCCAGCGGAGCGGTGCTTGAGATGAAGGGCCCGGCGGAGCGGTGCTTGAGATGAAGGGCCAGACGGAGCCGTGCTTGAGATGAAGGGCCCAGCGGAGCGGTGCTTGAGAGGAAGGGCCCAGCGGAGCGGTGCTTGAGATGAAGGGCCCAGCGGAGCGGTGCTTGAGAGGAAGGGCCCAGCAGAGCGGTGCTTGAGAGGAAGGGCCCAGCGGAGCGGTGCTTGAGATGTAGGGCCCAGCGGAGCGGTGCTTGAGATGAAGGGCCCTGTTCAGCGGTGCTTGTCTTGAAGGGCCCTGTTCAGCGGTTCCTGTCTTGAAGGGCCCTGTTCAGCGGTTGCCGAGACGGCGGTGCCCTGTTCAGCGGTTTTTGTCTTGAAGGGCCCTGTTCAGCGGTGCTTGTCTTGAAGGGCCCTGTTCAGCGGTGCTTGTCTTGAAGGGCCCTGTTCAGCGGTGCTTGTCTTGAAGGGCCCTGTTCAGCGGTTCTTGTCTTGAAGGGCCCTGTTCAGCGGTGCTTGTCTTGAAGGGCCCTGTTCAGCGGTGCTTGTCTTGAAGGGCCCTGTTCAGCGGTGCTTGTCTTGAAGGGCCCTGTTCAGCGGTTGCCGAGACGGCGGTGCCCTGGTCAGCGGTTCCTGTCTTGAAGGGCCCTGTTCAGCGATGCTTGACATGTGTCTCCAGGGCACCAGATCCGGCCAATATATGGTGTTCATTCACCATCCGACTTCTCGTTTGCGGGGCCCTCCTGTGCTGGTGTCCCGTGCCCGTGGGTGTCCTCCTTCACACCCGGAATGGGGCTGGTTGGGCCCTCCTGGGCGGCTCGCCTGCTGCCGGACTTGTCGGCCGTGCTGCCCTTGCCATCCTTCCGTGAGTCTCTGTGGCCCTTGCCTCCCTTTGTAGATGTGTCAGGTGGCACCCCACTTCCTGACGGTGCCAGGGTAGTGCCTGTGGAGGCTGCCGTCTCTGTCCTCTCACGCCGGGCCTTGCCTTTTTTGGATTTTTTCCCAGGGGGTGGGCTGGCTGTCCCTTTACTGCTGGCCGATGTAGCTGCCCTTGAAGGTGGTGGACTCCAATATCCCTGGACTATGGTCCTTGTAGGTCCAGGGGTTGTGGTGGCTGAGGTGCTGATTGGACTCTTACGAGATGGAGGGGGTGGGTCAGGTGATGGAAAGAGGTTAATTTTGGAGAGGAAAAACTTTTTAGGAGCAATGGGAAGGGTAGGTGCAGTGGGTATGGGAGTGGAGGAAGAGGATGTGGTTGTAGGAGAGTCAAGTGTGCTGTCTTTGGGTGCAGGTGCTTGTGAAGGAGGCTGTCGTGAGGTGGATGGCTGTTGGGTGGGTGGCTGCCTGCGTTTGTGTGGTTTGGATGAGGGGGTGACAGACACAGTGGGAGAGGACACAGGGGACGTGTAAATGGCAGTGGGGGTGGTGACTGCACGTGTGCGGAGTGTTCTGGTGGGTGTGCTGGTGATGGACGTAGTGGCTGATGATGTTGTGCATGCAAGTGTGAGTGGAGACGTCACAGGGAGGGAGGAGGGAGACGAGGAGGAGGGGGACACAGAGGAGGCAGTGGCTGTTGGAATGTCTGCATGTGGATGTTGCTTGTGTGAATGCTTGTGGGATGTGTGGTGCTTATGTCTGGATGAGCTGACCTTGGGTGTTGAGGTGTGTGCAGGCTGGTCTGTAGGTGTGTCTGGGATAGGCAGAGGAACAGGGGAGTGGGACTGGGTGGAGGGAGTTGGAGGAGGGAGGCAGGAGACAGGGACAATGGCTGCCGTCAGTGCTGAGGCCAGAGCGTTGAACGATCGCTGATGGGCAGCCTAACCCGAATGAATGCCCTCCAGGTATGCATTGCTCCGGTGCACCTCCCTTTCTACCCCCTGGATGGCATTCAAAAGGGTAGACTGCCCAACAATGAGCGTCCGGAGGAGGTCAATGACCTCCTCACTGAGGGCAGCAGGGTTAACTGGGGCAGGGACTGAGGTGCCCTGGGGCGAAGGAGATGCCGCCTTGGTGTGCAAGCGGGCACGGGGCGAACGCTGAGGGGCTGCTTGGAGGGCAGAGATGGTGCGCTGGGTGGCGGCTGTACCTGTTTTTGAGGTGGGCACGGATGTTGACGCCACCACAAGGGAGCTCCCTTCCGAGGACGTGTCTGTGTCGCTGATGTCTCCACGTGTCCCCGTTGTGGAGCCCCCCTCGCCCTCCGTCTCACTGGTGAAATCAGAGTCCGTTGCATGGCCCTCCGGGGCCATGTGAGATGCACCTCCCTCGTGCTCCAATGCCACTTCTCCTTTGCCAGATGATGCTAATGCACACATGAACAGGAAGAGCAGAAAAAAAAAGGGGGGGGAACATAAAGACATGTTGAGTGCATGCATTGGCGACACAGGTGGCGGAGAGGACAGACACAGAAGCCCCCTGCACTACGCTGCGCACTTGGGGTACACTACTCAATCAGTGAGACTTGGCCTACAAGCCAATGAACGACAACTGCACACATAGGTGACACAGGGCCATGGATAGCTGTACTTGGCACCCTACAGAGGTGGAGGGCGGGGGCACAGGGCCATGCCTTATGGGTGGGACTAGCATACAGAAAGCGCCCTGGCCTAGGGATACCCACATCCCTCCTCCCCCACCCAGACACCTCCACTGCGCGCTAAGATAGCAGAATGTGCTGGTACTCACCCCCTTGTTTCTGCTGTGATGTCCTCACGCGCCCATCCAAATCTGGGTAGGCCACCGCCAGGATCCGAGACATCAGGGGGGTCAATTGACGAGTGGCACCCCTTCTACGTTGGGAGTCCACCCCTAGCAGAGCCTCCGCGGTCTTTCTGCTCCTGCGGCGGATGTCCTCCCACCTCTTGCGGCAGTGGGTGCCCCGTCTGTTGTGGACCCCCAGGGTCCGGACGTCCTTGGCGATGGCACGCCAAATGTCGATTTTTTGATGGGCGCTGACCTATGTGACAGGTACAGGGAGAGAAAATATATTTCATCATTTTCTGCATGCTTGATGTGAGTGGCCCCCCATCCCCACCCTTGCCATGTGGCACATGCTCTCATCTGTTGTTTGATGCATGCCTCATTCGCTCCCCTCCCCACCATCGTTCATTCACCCCACTCAACCCAGGCATTGCCCACAAAGCATGGTCCCAGTGTACTAACCTGTTGGTCTGGAGGACCGTAGAGTAGCGTATACTGGGGGAGGACCCCATCCACGAGTTTCTCCAATTCTTCTGAAGTGAAGGCAGGGGCCCTTTCCCCAGTCGCAGCAGCCATTGTCTCTTCCAGACCGAGGTCACAGCAGCACTTGCAGTATAGGTCCTCTCCTGTGGATGATCAGGTCTCGAGTGATTAAGCAGATAGAAAATGGCGGTCACGCCCACGGCGGTGCGTACCGCGGTGGTGCGTACCGCGACCGCCGGCGCACATCGTCATTGGCTCCTGAAACCCATAGGGTTCAATGTTAACCAATGCGGCTTTGCACCGCGGTCTTCGATCGCCACGGTGTGCCACGCCAGCGCATTGACCTCACATCCCATTGTCACACTTCACAGGTCAGGCAGCCGCCATTTCAAGGGCCCACATGGCTTAAATTCAACTGCGTCACACAGGCCTAGGCCTTGCATTGCCACTCATACAAGCCATTCAATGCATAGAGAATCGTGTACTGTGCAAGCTGTGTGAACGTACCTGTGGGTTGCTTGACTCTGTGCTCCATGTTGTCCTTCCTAGGCACCGTCCGCTGGGATTTGCGAGGAGATGGAGGAATGTACCTGTGTACAGACCGCTGGGGGACCTGTCGACAATGGAAGAAAGACATGTCATACTGACATACAGACTTGACAGAGCCACTATACAGGAACTGTGTGCCCAGCTGGAGGCAGACCTGATGTCACCCATCCGCCAACCCACAGGGATTCCCCCTCTAGTGCAGGTTCTGTCAGTACTCCATTTTTTGGCAAGTAGGTCATTTCAATCAACAGTGGCCATTTCATCAGGGATGTCTCAGCCTATGTTTTCAAAGGTGTTGTCCAGAGTGTTGTCTGCCCTGATGAAATACATGCAGAGCTACATTGTTTTCGCTGAGGTGGGCGAATTGGCTACAGTGAAGGGTGATTTCTATGCCCTTGGACATATTCCCAACATCATTGGTGCCATTGATGGGGCTCATGTGGCTTTGGTACCCCCCAGAGAAAGTGAACAGGTGTACAGGAACAGTAAAAGTTATCATTCGATGAATGTCCAGGTGGTCTGTTTGGCTGACCAGTATATCTCCCATGTAAATGCCAAGTTCCCTGGGTCAGTGCATGACGCGTACATCATGCGAAATAGCAGCATCCCTTATGTGATGGAACAGCTACAGAGACACCGTGTGTGGCTAATTGGTGACTCTGGTTACCCCAACCTGTCCTGGCTACTGACCCCAGTGAGGAATCCCCGGACCAGGGCAGAGAAACGGTACAATGAGGCCCATGGGCGGACTAGGAGGGTGATCGAGCGGACCTTCGGCCTCCTGAAGGCCAGGTTTAGGTGCCTGCATATGACAGGTGGGTCCCTAATGTACTCACCAAAGAAGGTGTGCCAGATCATCGTGGCCTGCTGTATGCTTCACAACCTGGCTTTGCGACGCCAGGTGCCTTTCCTGCAGGAGGATGGTCCAGATGGTGGTGTTGTGGCAGCTGTGGAGCCTGTGGAGAGTGAAGAGGAGGAAGACGACGGGGACGACACAGACAACAGGGACACAGTGATACTACAGTATTTTCAATAACATACTGGTAAGAATCAACACCAGCATTTTACAATTACTTACAGTCTCCTGCCTCTCTACTGTCTGAGTTTCCCCCCAGTGTATGTTAACTGAGTTGTGACTTTCCCTTCCAATTTCAGAGATGTGGGCCCCACTGAGTGACCTCTGCTTTGTTTCCCCATGGACTACAGCTGTGTGACAGTGGTATGTTGTCATCACAATGTAACTGGACATTTTGGCACCGTTATGTCTGATACATTTGTTCAAAATACAGGCAGACTCCTGATTATTTTTGTGCAATTAGTGATTTTATTAAAGTGCTCAATTTAGGGACATGGTTGAAAATTGGTGATGGGTGATGGTGGAGGAATGTCCATGGCAGAGTCCAGATTTTCAGTCTCACAGGTGCATTGTCCATATGCCTGTGGAAGGATGGAGCAGGGGCAGTTTAAGGTTGAACAGGGTGACAATGTGGGACAGTGGGATGACATCAGGGGGTATCCTTTGCTGGCGGGGGTCTTGGCATCCTACTCTGTCTTCTTCCGAGATCTCAGGCCCCGCTTGCGGGGTGGTTCTTCTTCTGCAGGGGGTGGGGTTCTGGTGGCCTGTTGTTGTGTGGGGGCCTCCTGTCCACTAGCGCCGGCGGAAGTGGTAGCCTGTTCATGGTCCATGCTAGTGACAGGGGCCCTTTGTGGTGCCACATGGTCCTGCAATGTGGTGACAATCTGGTTGAGAGCCCCTACAATGGTGCCCATTGCGGAACTGATGCTTCGGAGTTCTTCCCTGAACCCCATGTACTGTTGCTCCTGCAGTACCTGGATCTCCTGGAACCTGGCCAGTACCGTAGCCATCGTCTCCTGGGAGTGGTGGTATGCTCCAATGATGGAGGATAGGGCCTCGTGGAGAGTGGGTTCCCTGGGCCTGTCCCCCCCCTGTCGCACAGCAGCCCTCCCAGTTCCCCTGTTTCCCTGGGCCTCTGTCCCCTGGACCGTGTGCCCACTACCACTGCCCCCAGGTCCCTGTTGTTGTTGGGGTGGTGGGTTATCCTGGGTTCCCTGTAGTGGTGGACACACCGCTGATTGACGTGTCCTGGAGACAGAGGCATGGGCCCGCTGGGTGGGAGCTGTGCTGGTGTTCCCAGAGGGGGTTAGGTCTGCGTGGCCTGTGGCCTGTGGCTGTGTGAGGGGAACCGACTGTCCCGAGGTCCCCGATGGGCCGGGCTGGTCATCTGGGTCCAGGGAGACAGAGCTGCTGTCATCACTGGTGGCCTGTTCTGGGGGTGGGATGGACATTTCTGGACCCTCCTGGGCGGTGTGGTGGCGTTCGGGTCCTGCAGGGGTATAGGAGTATGGTTATTGCTTCTGTGTGTGCCATATCGTGCAATGGGTGGGTGCCCGTGTACCCCAGTGCTTGCATTCCTGTGTGGGGGCTTTTGTGACGGTGGCTTGTGGGGGACATGTGTATGTGCAGTGGGCATGCTTTGGTGATGGGTGTCCATGCTTTGTGGACGCATGCAGGGCTAGGTGTTGGGATGGGTGGGTTGTGATGGTGACCCATTTGCAAGGAGTTGGGGTGATGGGGGTGGGGGTGAGGGTGGGGGTATGATTTGGCATGCAGGTGGGGTGGGGGGAATGAAGTGGTGAAGGGTTGACTTACCAGAGTCCATTCCTCCAGCTACTCCTGCGAGGCCTGCAGGATGCAGGATGTGCATGACTTGCTCCTCCCATGCTGTAAATTCTGGGGGAGTAGGTGGGGGTCCGCCGCCAGTCTTCTGCACCGCGATGTTGTGCCTTGATACCATGGAACGCACCTTCCCCCATAGGTCGTTCCACCGCTTCCTGATGTCGTCCCGATTTCGTGGATGCTGTCCCACAGCGGTGACCCTGTCCACTATTCTTTGCCATAGCTCCATCTTCCTGGCAATGCTGGTGTGCTGCACCTGTGTCCCGAAGAGCTGGGGCTCTACCCGAACTATTTCCTCCACCATGACCCGGAGTTCAGCGTCTGAAAACCGGGGGTGTCTTTGGGGTGCCATGGGGTGGTGTGGATGAGGTGTGGGGTGGTGTATGTGTTGTAGAGTGTGGTGAGTGTGGTGGTGTGTGGTGTTTTCTGCGTGGATATTGTGTGGGTGATGGTGTGGTTTGCCTCTGTGTGATGGTGTTCTCTATTCTGTGCTGTCTCTCTCTGGCCTTCTGTCGGATTTTTTGGTCGTAAGGGTTTGTGGGTGTGTGTTTTATGTTGTATTGGGTGTGTGGGAGTGTTGTGTGTATGTGTATCAGGTGTGTGTATTTTGAAATGTCCAATGTGGTAGTGTTTTGTAAAGGTGTGTGTATTTTGACCGCGGCGGTGTGTACCGCCAATGGAATACCACGGTTGAAAGACCGCTGCGTGGATTCGTGGTTCGTAATGGCATGGGCGTATTTCTGTTGGCGTGACGGTGGAGGTTTGGTCATCACCAGTTTTACGCTGGCCGTTGGTGTGGTGGACTTTTGTGGATGTCGGGTTTTTGGCGGTTTGCCAGTTGCAGGTCAGAATGACCATGGCGGTTTGCCGCGGCGGTGTTATGGCGGTCTTCTGACCGGCGGAAAGCGCCTTTTACCGCCGAGGTCAGAATGACCCCCTATAACTGGTACTGTTAAGTAACTTAAAGCCACGAGTCATAATTTCTTATCATAAGTATAACTATAGGTATAACTGCTGAATTTCTATGGTTTTGTATGGGTAAAACATCAATCTAACTATAACGTCTCTTTAACCTTTGATTTTCTCAGTGAATTTCTATATTTTTTTAATGTAAAGTAATATATAACTACTGTACATTAACACAACCACCACCGTGCACGACCTTCAGCTATGCACTGTGCAGTTTGGCCATAAACCCTTGCATGAACCAAACCCAGTCCTGAGCAAAGCCTTTTGGCATGCTCAATGGGAGTTTCGGGTGTGAATGGGTTGTTTTTTTCTTCTTCAATTCTGCTTTGCATCCGCTGATCCATCATGGATTTACACTGGGGGTTTTGCTGGGCCACGCAGTGGATCTGCAGTTCAGCCGAAAAAAGAACTGGGCAATTGTTTGCCCATGAGGGGTCCCTGTCCTATAGGGTCAGGATACCTGTATCCTGACCCCTTATGTGCTTTCCCCTTTTTTTTCCTCCTCCAGCCAAAGCAAGAAAGAAAATGGCACCCACTACTTTCCTGTCAGGTTGTGAGCAGCTAATTGGAGCCTTGCTTTTCCTTGTGAGTGGATCCACGAAGGATCCGTGTCCCTAGATATACTCCTTTTGAGAGATTTGTAAAGTGCACGAATGCCGAGGGCGCCTTAGTGCTAATGTCCAGTGCACTGATTTGAAAGGCAACCTAGCTTAAAAAACAGATTATCATCAAAAAGAACCTATAATCAAATTGCAAATCAAGAGTAGAGCAGATTCTGAAGGCTAAGAGATATTACGTTGGTCAAGAGAATAACCATGTTTTAAGCTGTTTCTTGTAAGTAAAAAGATTGAACTGATGTCTAAGATGTCAAGGAAAGTCATTCCACAGTTGAGCTGTAGAGAAGATAAAGCTGTTGCCTCTCCATTTCTGTGTTCTAATTTTACCCATAATAACTGTTCTGCAGTTGGTGAAACGCAATGTTCTTCTGGGGAGTTACCACTAAATGTTTTTTTTCAGGTAAGCTGCGTCATCGCCATACCAAGTCTTATGTGCTAGGCATAGGGCCTTAAACCTGACTCTTTTATTTAAAGTTCATCCAGTGGCTCAGGCACTAGCTTAAACTTAGATATTTTCATTAGTAGATGGCCCGCTGCGTTCAGTAGGCCTTGACGTTTTTTTAAGAATGCTGGTGAATGCCCAAATATAGAGCATTGCAAAAATCCAGTCTTGACAACACATGGCATTGACCCACTGAATTTTTAAATTCAAATGGAATGAAGGGAAGCACCTTCTCTAGAGTAATGCGCAAGAAATAAAAAGAAGAGGTATGTGCCTTGAAAGACAAACTGGAGTCAAAAATTATTCCCAGGTTCCTGACGGATGACAATGAGGAGGGTCAAGTTTGTGGGGCCAGTTTTTGTCAAATTCATCAGCAGACTATTGCTCCTCATCCAGTCTTCGACGGTTCCCAAACAGCTATTGAAACGGTTTGCAGTCTCCTCGACATCATTCATAATGGATAGCACAATTTGTTTGTCATCTGCATACACAACCAGAGTGAAACCAAGGGGCACATTTATACTCCGTCTGCGCCGAATGTGTGTCAAACATTTTGACGCACATTCAGCGCAAACGTTGCCCGTATTTAAACTTTGACGCCCGTGTGCGTCATTTTTTGGATGCGGCAACCCGCCTTGGGTTAATGATATGCAAGGTAGGCTTTACCTTCCAAAAAATTACTTAAACGGCTGTGCGTCGTATTTATGCTTTCGGGCAAAAATGACGCACGGCTGGGAGGCGGAGCCAGAAAATGACGCACAGCCCGATTTGCGTAAAAAATTAACGCCTGGGTCAGGGCAGGCGTTAAAATGGGGCAAACACATCTGTATTTAATCAGAACACCCAGAAGCAACAGCAGAGCAGCAGAGCAGCAAAAGGGAGACATGGAGGTGATTCTAATCCAGTGTGCATGCAGACGCTGACCCCAGCAGCAACAACAGCAGCTACAACAACACCAGCAGGGTCCCCAAATGCAGCGCAGAAGGCAGGAGAGAATATTCCGCCCCAGAACAACCCTTCATGGCCCCAGGGAACATGACATCATCCAGAGGTACAGGTTGAACTGGCAGGCCATTCAGCAGCTGCTGCGAAACATTGAACCACAGTTGGCACCCACTTTGCTGACACCCGCACCATCCCAACAGAAACCAAGCTGCTTGTCGTACTTCACATGCTGGCAAGTGGCTCATTTCAAACAACTGGTGCCCTGGTTGCTGGAATTTCACAACCATCATTCTCTGCCTTTTTGCCCAAAGTACTGGATGCCTTCATTGGACTTACACCCCACCACATCTGCTTCCCTAACACACTGCAGAAGCAGCAGGAAACAAAACAGGGGTTCTACCTCATCAGTGGCTTCCCACATGTCCTTCGTGCAATCGACTGCACACATGTACGCCTTGTGCCACCTTCTGCAACTGAACACCTCTACTGCAACAGGAAGCACACACATTACATCAATGTGCAGGCCATAGTCGATCACCAGGTATTGATCACCAACATCGTGGCTAAATATCCTGCGAGTGTCCATGACTCATTCATCGTCTATCACTGCACTATCAATGAACACTTCCAGGATGGACGGTATGGCAATGGACTACTTGTTGGTAAGTACAAAAACCTACTTATATACACACTGCACAGCAACCCTCTAGGACACACAACACATACACCAAAACAGCAACATGTGAACAGGAACACACTGAGGTCGTGACATCGCTAGCTATGTTTCTTAGGTAACCATTGAACCTGTCACACATCTGAAATTACTGTACAGCCTAATGTTAAGACGTCAAAGATCACAACGTGTGGAGTGGGTTGCCTAAATGTCACCTTGCAAAATGTAAGTGTCCCAATGACGTTTACATTAATCCATTGCATAAGTCTAAAGGTATGGGATGTCCAGGGGACATTGATATGAACGTGTTAACAACACTGTCAATTTTAATCTGTGTATGGAACTATCATCTCACCCCCAGTGAAGACACAGGGACACCTGTATCACAAGTCACAATGCTAGGGAGGGCACACTGTACTGCAAATCCCAAAACATACTGCTGACAAATGGTCAGCAGACAAACACTCGTTCAGCCAAGGAAACAACACAATGCAGATGGTACATCCTACAAGCCTAGGATGCGACATTATAACACAAAAGAGTCACAGACAACACAAGACAACTACTGCCATGAAAGGAAATTTCAATAGGGCCAGCTACATCAACATGATCCCATTCATTTTCTCTTGCAGCTGATTAGAGGTATGGCATCCAGCCATGGATAATGACACCTATTGGCAACCCGAATACTGCTGCAGAGCGTGCCTACAACAAAGCACATAGGAGGACACGCAGCATAGTCGAGAGGACCTTTGGCATCCTCAAGTCAAGGTTCCGGTGCCTCAACATCACTGGTGGTAGCCTCCTATATTCCCCGGAGATTGTCTGTAAGATCATCCTAACATGGGCCGTATAGCACAACATTTGCATCAAAAGGAACATTCCCCACCTGGAACCAGAGCCACACATGCCTGAAGAGGAGGAAGAGGAGGATGCTGGCCTGCAACATGAGGGGCTACTACAGAACACGGCCGCTGGTATACGCAGGTGGCAACATATCATCAACAATTTCTTTTAAATATAATCACCATCACCACTTTAGTTAACTAATTTAAATAAACACCTATAATAATCACCATATCATGGTCTCGCTAATCATTTTTGCACACCTTCATCTCTACTTAACAGAATAAGAGTGTTGCCTCATGGAGCATTGTTGATATACTGATTAGGACACTGAAAATCCCAGAGCTAATGTTATGCCTAACATACAATGGTCACATACACACACACTGTAAATGACATATATCATGTACATTTCTCCTTTGAAGGCCAATAGCAGAAGACCACACCTATTTCACACATACATGTTGAAATCCAGGTCCAACGCAGCATATGGCACACAACTAAGACACCATCACTCAATAAGGGGAAAACAAGCCTCATACATGAGGCAGTCGATGTGCTTTTGCATCAGTAACAGGAATGTCTGACCACACCCTTGACAGCAGTAAGTCCAACTGCATCCAATATTTGCAAGAACTATCTGTGACTAGAGTTCCATAGAAGCAGAACATAGACAGCACAAGTGCCACTCATATGAGCAGCATTGCACATATGACATTCCATGTTCATGTCAGCCCATTTCCTAACTCCTGACACACCCATGCACCTGGTCACAACCCACCTGTCTGAAGAGGTCCCTGGAATACTAAGATGTGTACCCTGATATTACCTCCTCTACACACACAGACTAACAATAGCAATCCAGTGTGCTACACCCTTTCCTATGGTATGCCATTGTCAAAGAACATCTGACTGCACGGACGGCAGGTTAATTTATACACTGTCTTCTAGTTTCTAAGCCCTGTTAGCACCTGTAGATTGCTTCCCATGTGAAAAAGTATGTTGGCCCTTAGAATGCAAATCTCACCTACAGGACTTGTGAGAAACAGATGCAGCCCACACCTGTGATCACCTCAATGCACACCACCCATTTCAACAAGCACTGCCCCTGCTGATGCCTGGAACAGCATAGGAGTTGCCATTATGTCAAATACACCGTTAAGCATTGATACTAATTAAGACGTGTAACACAGCCCTTGGGTTCATTTGTCACCTTCAAAAACACAGAACATACACAGTTTGACATGTCAACTGTCTAGTTCGTCCTCCAAACAGTCTGAGCCAGACCACTGATTATGTAACTTGTCAAATTTCTGGATCCTGAATCACCCTGCAGTCTGTCAGCCTGACTGGCATCTGTCTGTGCGTCACACTAAAGTATCCCTGTGTCTACATATGTACCACACTTGCGTTAGCAAACCTCTCATTCATCAGGGGGTATTGGGCATGGGCTTCTTCAATGCATACACAAATACATTGTATAGTATCATCTGCCTTTTAACTGTACCATTTGAGTTAAATCCTCTGGGAAAAGCAAAATTCATGGCCCATCCCTTGTCTGGGTCTCATTTATGCATGAATGACAAAGTGTGACAGTGTCCCAGGGCCATATGCAGGGATTGGGTACGGGGCCTTCAGCAGAACCAGCAACCTCTGATAATGTCCATGAAAAATCCACACATGTCAGGACCCTGACAGTTCAAACACAGAATCACAGGGCTCACAGCATATTGATGGGCCGTGTGTGGTTAATAGCTGTGAGAATAATCAGCACAGAGGCTATGATATTCCCAGGTGCGGTGGGAATTGCAGAGGCTAGCCTGTGTACAAATGTTGTAATGACACCTGCCGGAACATGACACCTGAGACATTATCTTACTCAGCACACCAAGGTTACCCTGTTGACTGTCTCATTACACGTCTTTAGTGACAGGGTGGGACCATCCCCATGTAGGTTCACATGTCCTCATCCACTTTACTCACATTGATCAACCAAGGATACTCAGTAGATACAGGAATAGCTGCCACTGACTCATGATGAGTCCGGGACCGAACTGTGATAAATTACACCCTAAACAATATACAGGATCATCATTGGACCACACACATGAACAAGACACCTATGTGCAATTGATCACTGGAAATATGTGGACACGTGCTGCCTCGAATGCTGGTCCACCACAGCCACTTGAGAGTTGTGGCTCACTTCTATGACCTCAACTGTGGTGTCATCATACATTTGAGATTCACCCTTGTCTGTCTGTGCAAAAAACATGGTACCCACTTCCTCAATGCATGTGTATGACTCACTGTGGGATTCACCAACTAGTGCCTAGGAAGCTGTTACCAAAACTCTAGGACATAGGATGTTGAAAATGTGGACCATTGACATGAACAAGTGCCTGCCATCTATCTGGTGCATGTTTTGTCACATGTGGTGTCTACGTTACCCTAAATCTTGGAAGTCCACATTACGGATGTTGCTACACATGCCCTCTCTCAGTTCCACAATGACTTGCATCTAAGGATTGGACACATGGACGTCACATTCATATAAGCATATGTGCAATAATGCTTCATGTGATACGCGCACACTATGTCAACAAATACATTAGTTGCCAAAGCACACACTTTGAGCCAAAGGCATTTAGGTATTGTACATATGTGTGTCACATTGCTATCCTTTCCTTATGCCAAACATGCCCAATTTGTGCAACACATATATGTAGGCCACACTTATGACCATCTATTACGTCAGCCAACCGTAAAAATACTGTGAAGGGAGTAGTGGATCATGGTCCGCTGCAGTATGATGTCACACATGTGAACATACACCATCAACACCATAGTGGGTGCAATCAGCCTATCTCTGATGTGTCCCAAATGTAACATTAAAAAAAACAGAAAAATTGCCCAAAACCAGTTCATGCACTGAAATTTTGACGTTCCTAGCATTATGTGTCATTTTTTGCCCACCAATACTGTATTTGCGTCATTTTTTTGGGATCACAGGAGTGAACATTAGGCCACATCCAGATACTTGTACAGGCCATGTACTATTATTTGGATGCGGGCTAATTTTCACTCCTGTGCGTCAAAAGAAATGACGCAAATACAGTAATGGTGGACAAAAAATTACGCATAACGCGAGAAAGTGCGGACATTTCATACAGGAAGTGATGTAATAGGATATCCTGTTTACAGATCATGTACAGTGGGTGTACTTTCACTTTGCAGTCTATGATTCTTCTAGACTGTGTGGCTGTGTAGAGCGTGGTATCCTAAGATTTTGTGCTTTTTTGTCCTGTGTGCTGTCTCTATTGTCAATTTGTGAAATAAATATTCTTAGTGTTTACTGTCCTAGTGTGTTTTGCGTAAATTTGTCCATTTACCTAGTGTTTTTGTTGTTTGTTGGAGTCTGTTGTGGGTAGTGGTAGTTTGGGGATAGTTGGGCTCTTTTAGTGGTTAAGTTTACTTTTCTTCTGTATTTGTACCCCTACTTTCCCCCTTTCCATTTCTTTACCCCTATTCCCTTTCACATTTTTAATATGTCTGGTAGGCCACGTCTTGGCAGGATGGGTGAAGAGGAGTTGGGGGGCTTCATCTGGCTTGTGTGCCATTTCTTGCCACTGATGATCGAGGCAGGGGGCAGAGTGATACAGGGGTATCACACAGAGGCGCGCAGAATCCGGTGGGGAAAGGTGCTGCATCACCTGCAGCGTGTGTATGCCAGCCAGAGGAGTGACCACCAGCTGAAGCACCGGTGGGCTGACCTCATCACCAGGGAGCAGGATCTCTTGGACACCTGGGAATTGTGATTGGTGGCCCTGTTGGTGAGAACTAATCATGTAAATGTGCACGATTAAATGCTCTGTAGTGACATCAGATGATTTGTACTATGTCTGCCAGCTAACTTGCTGACTGTGTGTAATGCTGGGGAAACATACAGGGATAATTGATGCACTATGGTAAGGATCACAATTGCTAGCTGTCAGGTAGCACGTGGTCACCAAACGTACAGGATACTTTTCCATTAAGTAAATTGGTGCGGCCTTTGTGTCAGACAACCAAACAAAATAGAAGCCAATCATGTCTATATAGGGCACTTTTGCAGAGAAGTAAAGATGTACCAACATATTGGCTAACTTTGTTGACGCAGTAGCTAGACTGACTTTAGAATCACTACATGATGCAGAAAATGAGTGCTGGCTTCACGTCAATTGATTATAGCAAAGTGGCTCAGACATGTCTCATGTGAGTCTGGTGAGTGTGGAAGGAAAGCGTTCACGGAAGTACTATGAATGGTTGGGATTATTGTGGTCCATTATTTTTTTTGGATACATGTCAGATCTAGATTTGAAAACATCGTGAAAAGATGTAAGGTGCCCTCAGCTAACATCTTAGAATGTTTGTTGAAGTTAGTTGTGCCACATTGCAAATATGGATGGCAGTCCAAAGGTATTCACATGGGTTCACATCTCCATGGTTCGTGCAAATCACCATAGCTGGGCCACATCAATTGAATCAAATGTAACAACAGGATGGCTTACAAAAGTCCCTGCCCCTCCCTCTGTACATTGTACCTATGTGTAATAAATGTGTCATGGCCACAAGGCATGTTTGACTGGTAATGCAGTCCTCAAGTAACCAGGCTTTGGATGTCTCTCTTGGATGCACATGATGAGACGATTACACTCCATATTTTTTTCTAGTCACCAATCACGGGGCATGTTTGCAACCACATGATAGTTAGGGCCAATGTATGTGTGCAAATATGTGTGTAACTGTCACAGGAGACCCATGCTGTGTACAAGTTGGCCGTGATATATCAGATGCAGTATCATCATGTCTGAATGGCTGCCATTTCCTTATTCAGCCTACACATTGTATATGTTTATGAAATTGTTGCTCTGTGCACAGATTTTGAGCACATGTCTTCCTTCCATGCCTTACAGGTGGACCGGCACCCTACACTGTGAGAGAGGTGGCGACATTTGAGGACCCGACCACTCCAGTAAGTGTTGATATGTCTGTTATGTGTTGTGTTTGCTGTTTATGGACTTGTGTGTGTTGAACGCATAGCAAGGTGTGATGCGTTGGTCAATCATTTCTCTTGTTCCATGAGTGGGATTTCAGTTTCTCAAATATTTTGAGTTGGCCAATGCATATCCAATGGTATTGTACTGAGGGGTTCAATGTTGCATTCGTGCACGCGTTGACAGGATTGCTGTTGTAGGTGTTGGGTCAACTGTATTACAGCTGTGCTGATTTCCTTCTGGGCTTTTTGCAGTTCCTGCAAGATAGATGTTAGGGCTTGCATAGCTACTGCCTGATCTGCAGATGACATCATGCACGAACGCACCCCCTCTAGGCTGGCTGCCATAGTTTGCATCCCCACCCGCTCCTCCTTGGCCAGCTCCCGTTTTACTCCAACTATAGTTCTCTCAAAGCTGGTGCCAGTGTCGTCTGAGTCCTCAGCTGTATTGGAGCTGGCAGGTCTTACAATTGGGGTGGTGGGTGGATCCTCTGTGATGGCTGCTTGTTCTGTGCTCCTCCTTGTGACTGGAGGTGGGGTCTGGAGGGTTTCAAGGACCTTTTGGATAGTCTCCTGGGGAATGTTTATCGGCTCGTCATCCATGTCATCAGGGTAATCTGGGACAGGCATATCCGCAGGAGATCCATCTTCCTCTGCAATGAAACAGGGTACAATTAGTGTGTCTGTTGTGTCTGTGTTGTGGCATGGCTGATGTGACATGCCTGCCTTGTGATGAATTCACATTGTGATCTTGTTTCGTGTTCATTACTCCAGTCCTTCAGATGGGCATTCTTCCAGGCCTATGGCCCACCTGCATGTCACATGTATGTTATTGAGTTATTAGACTTGTCGGCATCATCTCCTCTAGGTGTTGGTTTAGGCCAAATAGAGAATTGCCACCTTCTTGTCCTACTCAACCCTCCGTCTACATCCATTCTCATGGTGAGACCTTTCACTGGCTGTGGGTGTTCTGATGGCCCTGGCAGCACACTTAACAATCTGGACCTGCCCCAATCTCTGATCTTTCACATCCACTTAAATGTATTTGACATGTGGCATATCCTATGCATAGCAATGTTATGACACAATATGGATGTTGGCATTGGTAATGTGTACTGCTGATGTTGGGGAATGTGTGTTACATTGGATTGCCCTGATAATCGTATCAGTGTCCTATTTCCTCCTCTGACTGTGCAGGTGTATTTCAGTGACCAGTTACATGTGTCCCCCCCTCAATGCTGTTGTCTGAGCAGTATGACTTTTGGGATGTTACATTGTGACCCAGGCACAGGATGGACCCTGACATATGCAGCATGGGTGTGCCTTTGTCTTGTTTCAGGGGATTGTTGAAGTTGTCATCCTCAACCCCCTAATTTAGGTGTGTATGATCCATGGGGAGGTTACTGCCATTGGCTACTTGAGCTGCACACAGAGCGGAGGTGGTAGTGGCAACTGTTGTCGCAGTTACATTCCAGTTGTCGGTATGGCTAGAGGTTAAGAGGGCCCTAGTTAATGGTGGCTGACGTGTGCCGGGATGTCAGTTTGACGTTGTGGCTTTCCCTCCTGGCGTGGCTTTCCCTTTTCTCCATCCTTGGCATGACAGCATGCCTCCATGGGACTGTTGTTGGTGTAGTGTAATGGTGTGCCCCAGCTTCTGTTTGTGCAGGCCATGCCCCCATGCTGTGCCCCTTTACCCATGCCACTCCATGTATATCATGACTTCCATGCATTTTGTGGTCGGTGTCCCCTCCCTGCTCACAGTTGCCATTATTGCATTTTAATTCCCCATGCGACTTACCCTGCATGTGCGTTGTCTCCTGGTAGTCTGCGCTGTCCTGTCCTTGAATCCCTGTGACGATCTCTCAGGAATGTCAGCTGCGACCATCTCTCCATGTGGTCCAGGGCATCCTGGTGTGCTGGACTCCCCTCCAGTCTGCAGTGCTGCCTTCCTGTTCCTGGCCATCTTTTCCTTTGTCCTGCCCTTGCAGTCATGCCAGTGTTTCTTGCACTCGATGACTGTTCTGAGTACTTCTGCCACACTGTTAATCTTGTTGACAATTTGTTGCCATATAGCCTCTCTCCTACTGATTGGCAACTTTGAGGTGACAAACAGTTGATGCTGGTGTTCCGTCACCTCTTTAACCAGAATTTCCTGTTCCTCTGCACTTAAGCAACACTTTCTTTTCTTCTTATAAGTGCCCTGGATCTTGTGTGGGTCCTCCTGGCTGGTTCCTGGTCTGTTGTCATCTTCCTGGGGTCTGTAGTGGCATCTGGGATCCATTTTGGCTCTCCTCTGGTGAAATGGCAGTGTTCGGGTTTTTTTTCTATGCTATTGCGCATATCCGGTTTGCAGGGTCGTAAATTGACCCACAGTCATTTCCGCCGCATTAACATCGTTTTGCTTCACGACTTGACGCTGCGGTGTGCGTCAAAAATAATGACTTGCACCTGTGGTTTGCGCCACCATGCGCCAAAGTATAAATTTGACGCCCGCACAGCGCACCAAAATGGCGTTAGCCGGCGGTAATATTTTTGACGCAAAACTGCGCTGGTGCAGTTTTGCGTCAAAAATTATAAATATGGCCCCAAATGTGCAAATCAAACTTGTAAGGGGTGCCACATAAATATTAAAAGTATAGGACTCAATGAAGAGTACTGAGGGACTCCACACATCAGTGTGAAAGCCTTGGATATGAAATCCCCCAGGGCAACAAACTGTGCTTTACCCAAAAGGAAGGAGCAAAGCAGCTCCAAAGCAGAGCCTCTCACACCAATATCTGCCAGAGAGGTTCCAACATAGCACATGATTTATGGTGGCAGATGCAACAGGATCATATCTGCCTTCCCACTGTTGTCTAAAATGCTTCTCAGCTTCTCTGTGGCTAGAACTTGAGCAGATTTGGACTGAATCCAACGTGCTGAATCAAGAATATAACTAGCAATTTAGACAGTGAACTATTCATATGCCTTTCCAATAATTTGCTGAAAAGGTTAGACAAGATATTGGACGATAGTTTTTTACCTTTGGATATAGTGTGGGTTTCTTCAACAACGGAAGGATTGAAGCTTTCTTCCATTCTGAAAGAACCAATCCAGAGTTAATGATGGTATTTAATAATCTAGTAAGGGGAGGAGTAACCACCCCTACTATCTCATGAACAATTTTTGAGGGACGGGGTCAAAAGAAGCACCAGAATTAGAAGTAAGGGGAGTAATTTTACAAAAACTATTTTTCACAAAGACTTTACTCGTGGATGCCAAAGCTAAGGCTGACAAGCTGCTCATGGTATTTAATATGCAATGAATCTCTTCCACTTTACTTTAAAAAAACTCTACTAGTTGACTGCAGAACAGTTAGCAAGGAACTGCAGTACAGTTCGCAGAGGGATTTGAAAGAATCTGAACTGTTTTGAAAGGTTTCCTAGAAGAGTTCTTAGCTGAGCGGATTTTATCAGATAAATGTTTGTTTTTCTCACTCTATCTGCGTTTCTTTTTCCTTTTATAACTCCAAAACTAGTGAATATATTTACATTAAATCACACAAAGAGGTCTTTCTGGACCAAGATCTAGCTTTCCATCAAATTTGGTGTGATTACATTAAGCGGTTCGGGCTGTAGTCATGTACAAAATCCCTAAAGGGAATTGTGTGGGAAAACACATTTTGGGGCCCCCTTTTTTTCTCTGCACCCACTTGACAAATCACCCCAAAACTTTCAACACAGGAGCTGCAGGCAGGACCTACGGCCAACCCCCCCTATAACCACCCAACCCCGTACCACACACAGCCTTTGGCCATGCCCGGCAGGAGTTGGCCACAGGGCTGGCATGAAGCCGCAGCAAGGCCCTGCAGCAAACCCCCTAAAACCATGCAACTCTGTGCCACACACAGCTTTTGGCTGTGTGTGTTGTGGGTTGGCTGCAGGCCCTGGCCTGCAGCAAGACCCAGCATCCTGCCCCTTGTAACCACCCAACCCCATTCCAAACAGCTGTGCGCGGCCTATAGCTACCCAACCCAGCACCACACACAGCTTTAGGGTGTTAATGGCGTGGGATGATCACACAGGACAGGCCCTGCTACCTATCCCCTATAACCCCCTAACTTCATGCCACACAAGGCCTTTGGCCATGTGCAGCGGTGGTTGGCTGCAGGCCAGGCCCTACAGCCTACCCCTGTAAACTCCCAGCCCTTTGGCCATGTGTGGTAGGGTGTTGCCACAGGCCCTGGCATGCGGCCAGGACTACTGCTTATGTACCCAAACCTGCACCATAGGTGGTGCTTCTAGGTCATTTTACGTGCTTGTAGTATCACTACTTAAGATAATACACTCGAAAGAGCAAGGATGCAGACACCTCCATTGAGGATTGCAGATAACGTTTCATGGTGGAACTGCAGAGAAAACACACTTGCTTTGCCTTGGCCATGTGCAAGACATGAGGATAATTTGCACTTTAAATAAGTAAGCGCTTCTTCGTTTGGTAGAGATGTGATCATATTCCTGTGCATCAAAAATGCATCTCCAAAATCGCTGGGAAACATGCTTGAAGGGCCTTTTACTAAGCTGTCCATCACCCCAGGAAAAGGGCGGGAAGACATATGCAACTAATGTATATGGGGCAGAACCAAATGGGGTTGGGCTTCTTGGCCATTTTACATGCTTGTAGTATAACTATGTAGGATATTGAGGTTGAAAGAACAAGGATGCAAACACCTTCATCGAGGCTTACAGGTGGAACTTCAGAGAAAACACACTTGCTTTGCCTTGGCCTTGTGCAAGACGTTGGGATGATTTGTACTTTACAGAAGTAAGTGCTTCTTTATTTGGTAGAGACATGATCATATTTCTGTGCATCAAGTATGCGTCTCCAAAATCGGTGGGAAACATGCTTGGAGGCCTTGTAGTAAGCTATTCCTCACCCTAGAAAAAGGCAGGAAGCCCTTGAACGCACTAAAGTATTTTGGATAGGGCCAAATTGGTGGGGCTTCAAGGTCATTTTACATGCACGTAGTGTCACTACATAAGATATTGTACTTGAAAGAGCAAGGATGCAAACATCTCCATTGAGGATTACTGATTCAAGGTGAAACTGCAGAAAAAACACACTTGCTTTGCCTTTGCTGATGGGGACCACAGCGGGAGCCCAAAGCACCCCCGGTCCCAGCCGGCCCTCCGCCTCCTGCATGAGCCAGAATTCTTTCTGTTTTCCTGCCTGTGTGACAGTGGGCAGGAAAACAGATGAAAACTCTGCTCCCAGTGAACAGGGTCAGTTTGGCAGCTCCTGTTTGCCAAGACCATAGTTAGTTTGCTCTCATTTGGTGGGAGCTGTCTCAGACCAAAAGTGCGCAACACAAGGTTGGGTGGTTTTAAGGGGTTGGCCACAGGTCCTGGCCTTTGGCCGTGTGGGATAGTGTTTGGATTAACATATAGTAATGACAATTACTAATGGAAAAAAACTAATAGAAATTGACTGAAACAAACAAAGGATTCAAGGACGTTAGAGTTAGGAAATAGAATTAAAAACAAACATTTACAATGCAATATGCCCCGCATTTAACTTAGCTGGAGCTATTGGCATTGTAAATTTATAACTGGACTTCTTTTGCTACATGATTTGGTCAACCCTGCCAGGTATTTTGGTTCTTTCTGCCATATAATTCCAGTGACCCTGCATATAACTAGAGGCCTAGTAGGCCTACTGGAATAATTTTCAAACAAGGCCCTTAAAACACAAACTACTCCCAGGTGCAAAACAAAAGTTCCAGCCATTAGAGAGCTTACAAATACACTGAATGGTGGGATGTGTTATTATTTTGTGGTCCCTACTAACATAGTGTGGGGACCCAGAGATGATCTAGTCATAAAGAGCACATTGTGGTGAACATATTTTGAAGGTGGTTCCATTGTCCTAGGACCACCACAGACTGAGTTGTGAGCAAATTGTTTTGTAAAAGGAATGCCCTGCAAAGCATTAAGGGGCAAGTTTCTGAGTGCCATGAATATTAAAGTATGTTGACTGTAATGCTCAGAACAGCCCCTTAAGGACACCCCAATAAAAATAGCATTTCTATGAAACATGTTCATGTAACCATATAATTATTCCCTAGAGAACATGACCACATAAAAACAGAATAGCAGAAAATAATGCAGTGCAAGCATACATTTAGCTTCTAGAGGGCATAATGCATTACACATTTTCAAAGCTGGCAGACCTACTACAACAATATTACAAACAAGGTGCTGGAAACATAAACTACTCTCAGCTGTAAAAACAAAATCCCCAGCCATGAAATAGCTTAGACAGACACTGAGTGGTGGGAGGGGCTATTATTTTGGGGCCCCCAATAACTTAGTGTGGGGACCTAGAGATGATGTAGACAGAAAGAGTGTGTCTTGATGAATGTTGTAGTGGTAATACCATTGTCCTAGGACTACCACAGTCTGAGTTATGGGCAACAAAGTTTTGTAAAAGAATGCTTGAAAAGCATTATTGGATGAGTTTCCAGAATACAGTGAATATTGTAGTGTAGAAGCGAAATCGGCTCAGCCCAACCTGCACAGAAACCAAAGGCCAGCCTGCTCCTTAGATAAGTAAAGTAGGTTATTTATGTGCACATGGAGACTGAACAGTATAAGAGATCAAGCTGGAACAGTCTGAATGAGGAAGTAATACATGATCTTATATATTATTAAACCACAGGCAAATTTGTACATTTCATTGGTTCTTGACATTAACATATGATAATTTTTGCAAGATTGCTAAAGTTGTTTATGTTTAATTCTTCATAGCGCACCATATATGGATAAGAAAGCATGGACAGGAACTTTCATAATATGTCCCATGTGTCTAATATCGCATGATATCTCTATAAACAGAAATAGGAACAATAAGTGCATAGGATGGCACTTTCTAGAAGGAAGATTGCTTCAGCTAGCATGCAATTATGTTTCATGATGGCTGTAGAAATAGCAAGCCTTGCAATATAATGCGTTCCAAGCTATATCAAAATGTGTCAAAATCACAGTTCATAATAGTTTATAGGCTTGTTCAACAGAAACAGGCCTAGTTGTCATTGGATATCACAGAGCCCAATAGGCCCAAAAATGGGTCCTGAAACAATGCGATTCTACAGTAGTATCAGCCCTTCCGCTGTGTCAGGAGAGCTACTTTGAGGATTTATGTGTTTTTTATGTAAAACACTTATCAATTACAAGTGTTTTTGTGAAAGCTACGGAGTCTGAAGGGGAGACACAAAAGAAATTACTTTGATTCGGTAACAGTGTGAACAAAGTGACCAGCGCTTCAATACTGCTGATGGGGTTCACACTGCTGTTCTGCGCTGTGAGCGTCATGGCTGCAATGGAGCGCAAAGGGGAGAAACAAAAGAAAAAATAGTTCGCCCATGATGAAGAATATTAGCAATCATGGAATAATCCATGTAACAGGGCCAGTCTGCAAGGCGGTGACAAAACGCCCCAAGGCGGGACAAACGTAAAGCATTTACCAATGACATCAAGGGATTTTTGAAAGGCAAGTCCACGAACGAGTGAAAGTGATGGCATGAGATGCGCGTGGTTAAAAGCCCACATAATACTTACAACAGGTCAAAAAGTGCTTGCGTGCTCGAGCTAAAAAAAATAGAAATTCACTTAAAAAAACAAAAGTTACAGGGACGTTATACTTAGGGTCGCATTTTAAATGTACAAAACCATAGAAATTCACCTATTATAGTTACGGTTATCTCAAGTAACGATAACTTGTGCCCTAAGGTAACTATAACTCACGCTTTTTCCATGCACTGCTAATTATCCCACAAATTATGGCACTTATGACATTTTTGATAACATCTTTTATGATATCAATGTAATATTTGCAGTAAAAGTTTTGACAAAAAACTGTGCACGGCAGGGGTAGAGTCATAATAACCTTGAATATTTTCATGAATATATTCATTTTTTAAAACCAATATTGTTTATGGTCCCCAATTCTTTTATTTCACCCTCTGTGGGCACAACAAATTATTTAGTTTGGCTAATTTGAAAAGCGACAAATAATAAAATGAATAAAGTGCATATAGGTAAATAGTGATAACAAGTCATTAGCTGATTGGCTAATTACTGCCTTACAAAGCCATCTTGTTTTAAGTTCAAGTTTCCCTGTGTTATGGGTTACGCTATTCAGGTAGGTGAGTACTAGATTTGGTATTTTTTCCCATACCTATTGCCACTTTAGTAAAATAGCAACTGGTAGGGAAAGCTATATTATGTGTTCATATATATTTATATTTTAAAAAATATGGAGTACAGTAGTAACACAAATAAGTTAGAAAAAAATGGAAATGCACTATAAATATACACAAAAAAGTATACAGAGTAGCACGTTGATGAGTAAAAAAAATTACCACGCTACTTAAAACAAAAAGCAGCATACATAGGCATTAGAAATTCCACAGTAATTGTCATAAAAATTACAGTTTAAGCACCACTTACAAACTAATGTCATACTTATAACTCAAATATATATTTACGCACCACCTCCATACCAAGTCTTCTCAACTCACCGGCCACACTAAACTAACTATAAGTTATCACTGTGCCATACAGTGTGTTCAGGCAAATCATGTAATTTGAGATGTCATACATATACAGACAGCACTGCAACATAGCTCCTAACACTCCTCACCTCACAACCATGTTAGGCCAGTGATAGACCATAATGTAGAACTTCCCAAAGATGTGCCTTCAATTGATCTACATTCATTTCTGCACATCAGCCAATGAAATGATTCCACTTCCACAAGTAGATTTTGCAGGGGGTTTAATGTTCCGACATATGGCGTTAGCCATCTCTAAAGGCTGTTGAAAGGAACTCAAAGTGTACCTGTGCAATCTCAAGGCATGATGTTGAGACTCTGTAAGTGGTGATGCAGAACCTGCCCTTCCAACTTCCACTCTGAGAAGTAGACTAGGCAGGGGACAAAGCAAGAGCCACAGGAGGTTTGAATACCACACCCTTCTTGGCCAGTCAGGGATGACCAAAATGGCCTGGGGCCAGTCCTAGCACATCTTCCTCAAGACCAGAGCAACCAAGGGAAGAAACAGGTAGTGAAGAGAAAATTTCACCTTAACCAAAATACAGTCCCTTAGGCTCCATGCGGTTGATACAGGAGGGCATGTAACTAGGGGTAATGCATCTTCTCATGAGTAGATATAAGATTGTCATAAGCATTGCTCCACAGGGCAATCATGGTTTAAACACACTTTGGGTGGACACACCACATGTAGTCAGCATGTTGATACTGACTGAGGGTCGGCCTTGGTGTGCAGAAAGCCTGCCACGTTGCTACTGCTGAAGTCTGTGCTCACAAACCCATGCCAGAGCCTTGGCACTTCCCAACAAAGAAGGTCAGAGCTTAGTCCTGTCTGCTTTTTGAGATACAATTTTTTGGTCATATTGTCCTTTACAATCCAGACATATCAGCCGGGTCTAGGTGAGATGAAGGCTTTCAGGGCCAAGTCAGAAGCTCGCCACTCATGCAAGATGATGTGAAACATGATCTTCTGAAGAAAAAAAGGCACCTGATCTCCAGATCATCCAGATGCGCAATCCATCCTCAGTTGGATGTGTCCTTTCTACTATGATCACTGCTGGAAAAGGATAACAAAATGTTTCTTGTGACAGTTGCTCCTATACCAACCACCAGCTCAGATCCGGTACAGAGTTCTGAAAGATAGTGATGATGCCAACAAATCTCCCCTGTGCTGGAACCACTACGGACAAAGGCACCACTGGAAAGCTCTCATATGAATATGTGAACAATATGATGCAGGAAGTTAGCAAACATAGCAGACAACAAACTAGTTGAACTGGAAATTGATTCTCCTCCTTAAACATCTCAATCATATCATGAAGTAGTTAAAAGGTTCTCAAGAATAGGGTGTCCAGTACTGCTCCTATGAAAAGGAAGTGCTAAATGGGGCGAGAGTAGACTTTGTTGTGATGCACAAGCCCAGTCGAACAGCAGTGTTCCTGTTACCTGCAGGTGGTCCAACGCCATATGTAGCAAGTTTGGATTGAGCAACCAATCATCTAGAAAGATATAGGCCCCTATTACAACATTGGCAGTAAAAGCTGCTTACCGCCGTGCAGAAGACCGCCAACACACCGCAGCGACCGCAGAATTCCACCACAGCTATTATGACCCACATTTCAGAATCAGCAAAATTCAGACACCCACACAAGTCCGCCACACCAAAGGTCAGTGATAAACTGGCGAAAACAAAACCTCCACCATCACGCCAACAGAAAAACGCCCACACTATCACGACACACGAATCCACGCGGCGGTCTTTCAACCGCGGTATTCCATTGGCGGTACAAACCGCCGCACTCAAAATACACACACTCTTACAAAACACAGCCACATTGGACAATTCCAAATACACACCTGATACACATACACACACCACTCCCACACACCCATTACAATATAAATCACACACCCACATCACCCACAAACCCCTATGACAAAAAATTCAGAAAGAAGGCCAGAGAGAGACAGCACCAGCAGGAACAACAGCATCCACAGGCACACAACACCATCACCCACAGAACTTCCAAGCACCTCACACAACACACCACTACATATCAGCACACTTATCACCACTCACTCCACCCCACACATCACCTACACCACCCCATGGCACGGCAAAAACACCCCAGGTTCTGGGAGGAGGAGCTCAGGGTCATGGTGGAGGAAATCGTCCGGGTAGAGCCACAGCTATTCGGATCACAGGTGCAGCACACCTCAATAGCAAGGAAGATGGAGCTATGGCGAAGAATAGTGGACAGGGTCAACGCAGTGGGACAGCACCCAAGAAATCGGGAGGACATCAGGAAGAGGTGAAACGACCTACGGGGGAAGGTGCGTTCTGTGGTCTCAAGACACCACCAGGCGGTTCAGCAGACTGGTGGCGGACCCCCACCTCCTTCCCCACAACTACCAACATGGGAGGAGCAGGTCTTGGCGATTCTGCATCCTGAGGGCCTCGCAGGAGTAGGTGGAGGAATGGACTCTGGTAAGACAAATCTTAATTATTACATCCCCCACCCTACCTGCATGTCAGCACATACCCCCATCCTCACCCTCACCCCCAGCACCCCAACTCCTCACATATGTCCCAACATCACAAACCACCCATCCCAACACCAAGCCCTGCATGCAACAACAAAGCATGGACACCCATCACTAAAGCATGCCCACTGCACATACCCATTCAACCCCCTAAACCACCATCACACAAGGTCCCACACAGGAATGCAAGCACTGGGGTACACGGTCACCCAACCATTGCACACCATGACACACACAGATGTAATAACCTCCTTTTATACCCCTGCAGGACCCCTACCCAACGTCACCGGACAGGAGGGTCCACACATGTCCACACCACCAACAGAAGAGGCTCACAGTGATGACAGCAGCTCTATCCAACTAGATTTAGATGACCAGCCCGGCCCATCGGGGACCTCGGGACAGTCGGTTCCCCTCACCCAGTCACAGGCCACCACAGACCTTCCCCCCTCTGGAAACACCAGCACAGCACCCACCCAGCGGGCCCATATCTCCGTCCCCAGGACACGTCAATCAGCTATGTGTCCACCACTACAGGGAACCCAGGCTAACCCACCACCCCAACAACAACAGGGACCTGGTGGCAGTGGGCACATGGTCCAGGGGACGGAGGCCCAGGAACACAGGGGAACTGGGAGGGCTGCTGTGCGACAGGGGACGGACAGGCAAAGGGAACCCACTCTCCATGAGGCCCTCTCCTCCATCATGGGAGCCTACCACCACTCCCAGGAGACGAAGGCAACGGTACTGGCCAAGTTTCAGGAGACCCAGCGCCTGACAAAGGAACAGTATATGGGCTTCAGGGAGGAACTCAGAACCATCAGCTCCACCCTGGGCACCATCGTAGGGGTGCTGAAGGAAGTACTCAACACCAGGAGGGACACTGTGGCACTACAAGGGGCCCCTGACACTAGCATGGACGATGAACTGCCCACCACCTCTGCCGGCGCTAGTGGACAGGACGCCCCGCCACAGGACCACCACGCCAGCACCCCACCCCCTGCAGAGGGAGAACCACCTTGCAAACGGTCCCTGAGATCCAGGACAAAGACAGAGCACAATGCCAAGACCCCTGCCAAGAAATGAGACCACCCTGATTGTCATCCTACTGTCCCACTTTGTCATCCTGTCCATACTTAAGCTGCCCCAGCTCCACTTCCTATGCCCATATAGGAAATGCACCGGTGAGACTAATAGACTGGACTCTGCCATGGACATTCCTCCGTCATGACTCCTCACCTTTTCACTAACCCCTCCAATATTGAGAAATTAAATAAACACACTTAAAGCACAAAACAATCTGGAGTCTGTCTGTGATTTCGAAATAGTGTATTAGCAATTACAGTGACAAAATGCTCTTTCAATTGTAATGTCAACATACCTATGTCACACAGCTCTAGTCCATGAGGAATCTAAGCAGATGTCACACAGTGGCATCCACATCTGTGAAATCGTAAGGGAAAGTGACAACTCAGTGACCATACACTGGGTGAAAACGACAGACAGTAGAGAGGTAGTGGTGTTAAAGTGCATGTAGTAGGCAGGTCTGTACTCTTACCTGTGTCTCACTGGAAATATTGCTGGATCACTGAGTCCCTGTTCATGTCTTCTGCCTCTGCTTCCTCGTCTTCACTGTCAACAGGCTCCACAGCCGCCACAACACCGCTATCTGGACCATCCTCCTGCAGAAAAGGCACCTTTTGTCGCAAAGTCAAGTTGTGAAGCATACAGCAGGCCACGATGATCTGGCACACCTTCTTTGGTGAGTAGAATAGGGATCCACCTGTCATATGGAGGCACCTGAAACTGGCCTTCAGGAGGCCGAAGGTCCGCTCGAACACCCTGCTAGTTCGCCCATGGGCCTCATTGTAGCGTTCCTCTGCCCTTGTCCTGGGATTCCTCACTGGGGTCAGTAGCCATGACAGGTTGGGGTAACCAGAGTCTACCTCAGCCTATCCCAAGCACACATACAGACCAGCATGCACACAAGTCAACACACAAGGGAAGCTCTGGCAAACATAAGCACCACACATCTCACAGGCAAGCATCACACACATGCAGACACACCAACATCCACTGCCTCCACTGTGTCCCCCTCCTCCTCGTCTCCCTCCTCCCTCCCAGTCTCGTCTACACTCACACCTGCATGCACTACCTCTACAGCCACTACATCCCTCTCCAGCACACCACCACAACACCCTGCTCACGTGCAGCCACCACCCCACTACCATTCACACGTCCCCTGTGTCCTCTCCCAGTGTGTCTGTGACATCCCCTCCCAAGATACACAAACGCAGGCACACACCCACCCAACAGCCATCCACCTCAAGACAGCCTCCGGCGCATGCACCTTCACCCAAAGTCACCAAATGTACACCTCCTACAACCACCACCTCTTCCTCCACTCCCAAACCCCCTCCAGCTACCCATCCCAGTGTCTCCCCAAAACTTTTCCTGTCCAACCTTGACCTCTTTCCCACACCTCCCCCACCCCGTCCGTCTCCTAGGTCCCGAACTAGCACCTCAGCCACAACATCTCCGGGACCAGTGGTGCCTGTAGTCACCGGAATCTGGAGTGCACCAGCCACCAGGGCAGCCAGTGTGGCACGGAGCCACAGCACAGACAGTCCCCCACCTGTGAAGCATCAGAAGTTGGCCAGTGCCCGGCGGGAGAGGGGGAAGACTCCAGCCACCAAAGCCGCTCCCAGGGGTCCCGGTGGGAGTGTGGAGTCAGCTGTGACACCTTCCAAGGTGGGGAAGGGCCACAAGAAACCCGGCAAGTCTGGGAAGAGCAGCACGGCGGAGAACACCACCATCATCCCCGATGCCCAGGAGGCCACCTCCAGCACAAGCCCAGCTGCCCAGGACAGGACCGCCAGCACTAGCCCACCTGCCCATGAAGGACCGCCAGCAAAAGTCCCGCTGGGCCATGAAGGACCGCCAGCAAAAGCCCCGCTGGGCCAGGAAGGACCGCCAGCAAAAGCCCAGCTGGGCCATGAAGGACCGCCAGCAAAAGCCCTGCTGGGCCATGAAGGACCGCCAGCACAAGCCCCGCTGGGCCATGAAGGACCGCCAGCAGCTGAGACCCTGCAATGGAGACCGCAATCTCAGCACTGCTGAACAGGGCACCGCCATCTTAAGCACCACTGCACAGGGCACCGCCGTCTCAAGCACCGCTGAACAGGGCACCGCCAACTCAAGCACCGCTGCACGGGGCACAGCCATCTCAAGCACCGTTGCACAGGGCACCGCCGCCTCAAGCACCGCTGAACAGGGCACCGCCAACTCAAGCACCGCTGCACAGGGCACCGCCGTCTCAAGCACCGCTGAAACTGGCACCGCTGTCTCAAGCACCGCTGAACAGGGCACCGCCGTCTCAAGCACCGCTGCACAGGGCACCGCCGTCTCAAGCACCGCTGAACAGGCGAAGCACCGCTGAACAGGGCACCGCCATCTCAAGCATAGCTGAACAGGGCACCGCCATCTCAAGCACCGCTGGCCCGTGAGCGGGCAGGGCACTGACCTAACTGAGTCCGTCACGGGGTGAATGATGCACTCAGGGCACCATGCCCCCTCCAGAACCAGTAGAGACTGTCATCCACTACCTCTGTCCTTAGCAGGATGAAGCACTCTGGGCACCATGCCTCCTCCAGAGCCAGTGGAGAAAAGCATCCACTACCCCAATCCTTGGCAGGATGAAGCACTCTGGGCACCATGCCCCCTCCAGAACCAGTGGAGACTGTCATCCACTACCCCAATCCTTGGCATGATGAAGCACTCTGGGCACCATGCCCCCTCCAGAACCAGTGGAGACTGTCATCCACTACCTCTGTCCTTAGCAGGATGAAGCACTCTGGGCACCATGCCCCCTCCAGAACCAGTGGAGACTGTTATCCACTTGTGAGACTGTGGCTTTGCACTCCCCAGGATATGGCAGTGGGCAACCCACCCACTGTAGAGACTTGAGAGACTGTGGCTTTGCACTCCCCAGGATCGAACAGTGGGCAAACCACCCACTGTAGAGACTTGAGAGACTGTGGCTTTGCACTCCCCAGGATTGAACAGTGGGCAACCCACCCACTGTAGAGACTTGAGAGACTGTGGCTTTGCACTCCCCAGGATGGAACAGTGGGCATGTGGCCCCCTCATGGATTTGGCGTCATGCACTCAAGCGGCTGAGGTGCCTCCCCTTTCCCTCCCCCTGAGGTGCCTGTTTAGTTGCTCACTGATGCCCCTGCAGTGTTCTCTCCGTCATGTTCGGGGATCTTGTGTGGGCCTCGCCCATACCGTGTGGTCCCAGTGTTCCACGGACTTTATTAGAGCACTACCTGGACTACTATGCTTGGTATATATTTTGTATATGGTGTATATATATATATTTTTGCCTACTTGCTTTTGATATATCACAATGGTTACACTCATTTTCTATTGTCTTTGCATTCTTCTGGGGGGTTTGGGGGGTGTAACTGTGATGTATTGATATGCATTAGTGTGTGTGTTGTAGTGGGTGAGGGTGGGGGTGTTGCATGTGTGTATCCCTGTTTTTTGCCTCCCCTCCCCTGTGTCGTAGGTGCAGTACTCACGTGGTCTTCGCCGCCGGCGTTCATGCTCCTAGTAGAGGAGCAGGTAGAATTTGGAGTTCCGGGTCCATGGCGTCCTCATTCCTCGTGGGGTGTGTAGAGGTGAGAGTTTTCCCTTCGGGATTCCTGTTTCTGACGTGTTTTTATCTGCGGTGAATCCGCCCCGGAAAAGGTGGCGGATTGGCCTGTCATAATAGTGTGGGCGGTACATTGTCTCCCGCCTGTCTGTTGGCGGTGACCGCTGTGCTGTTTGTTTGTACCGCTGTGGCGGTCGGAGTGTTACAGTGGCTGTCTTTGTTGGCAGTTTCCGCCACGGTCGGAATTGCACATTTTTTAACGCCGGCCTGTTGTCGGTCTTACCGCCACTTTAACACCGACCGCCAGGGTTGTAATGAGGGCCATAGTCTAGAAAGAGGGTAAACTGGGGCTCCCCAACCTTTTCAGCTGTGCTGTTATTATCACTATCACCATAGTGAAGACTCAAGATGGCAACTGTAGACCACACGTCAGGACTTAGAACTGGTAATGGGCAAAACCTACCAAAAACCAGAGGTACCTACCTCCTATGTGACTGCCAAATCATTATGTGGAAATGCACATTCTGCAAGTCGAAGGACACTGTAAAGTTTTCTACTTCAAGCACCAGAAGAAACGGAGCCAGGGCCAGCATGTTGAAGTTTTACTTACACCAGGAAAAAATCAAAATCCTGAGCTCTAGGGTCAGATTAAGACTGTAGTCCTTCTTGGGAATTAATAAGTACAGAGAGAAGCCCTCCTGCTGAATTTGCTGTTCTAGTTTGAATTCTTTTCTGCAGCAAGGCTGCTATCTCCAGCTGAAAAATCCAAAGGTGATCCTCCAACCAAACAGACTAAGCAGGGATCTGGGTGGAGCTTTTTGCAAGGTTAGGGAATATTCACTTTCTATCAGTTGTAAGTTATCGTCTTACAGGCCTGAAGAAGGGAAGATATACATCCCCAACCGGTTGCATGTGCTCCTTTCAGGGGAAACCAAAATGGCTTTCAAGATGGTGCATGAGAGGACGAGGAGGAGGAGAAGGAGGAGGGGCCTGTTGGACATAACTATCCTTTGTTGACGTAAAGCCCCTAAGGTTCAATTCCATTTCAAGTAAGCCCAACTCCATCTTAGGTGATGGGAGGTGCCATTTTCTTAATGTTAAATAAGGGGGGTTGCCATTTTCCTCATTTTATGCAGAATCATTGTTGTCTGCAGTTGATGCAGATGACCCTGACATTATCATTCCGAGAGCTGTGAAAGTGTCAAGTCACTCTAACAATGACATAGATATTAGGTCTGATGCGATATCAGTTCAGGACAAGCATCAAGTCGTCACAATGTCAATGTCAAGGTGAAATAAGAACAAACACATATAATATACAATACAAATACAATACATATACTAATAGTGTAGTCTGAATTGATGTCCATTTACCTTATACGTTCATAAGGTTGCATCTCCAACACACACCTTGATGCACATAACCTAAGTCAGACATTCCTAAATTTATGACAGAAATTCTAATCTTTAATAATATTTACGGGCATACTTATGAGAAAAATATGTAGTACACCAAGTCAACTTGCTGCTCTGCACTGCGTGACAGGGAAGGGGCTGGAGTGTGCCATATTTATGTCAATATGATGCTTTCCGGCCTTTTCCCCTGCGATGGAACCTATATGGCTGCTTAGTGTCAATGCAAGCAGGCTTCCACCATGGTGCAAGGGTGCCATGGTTGCATGTAGGACTGTTCTTGTGCAGGAAGGGGTACCTTCCAGCACAAAGACAATACCGCAGGGTATATTCCTCTATGTGTTCTGCAGAATGCAGCACGCAGGGAAAAAGGGAAGTAACTAGCAATGTTATGCCTTACCTGGGAAGGCATAGCATTTTGACGCATTCCCGGGTATTCCTGTTCTGGTAAATCTGGGAATGTGACAAAATTCATGGAGTTGCATGAGAACACCCATGCAGTGCCGATGGAATGCCTTCCCAGGGCAAAGTATGGCAAAGCAATGATTTGCTCTGCTTTGCTTTACTTTGGATTTATGAAGTTACTTAGGGACAAGCAAAGTGGCCTTCTGTGGCTTCGTAAATCACATTTAGGGTTTACATTGTATGTATCACATTTAGGCCCATATTTATACTTTTTAGCGCCACATTTGCGCCGCTTTTTGCTGCAAAAGTGGAGCAAACTTACAAAATACAATGGTATTTTGTAAGTTTGCGCTGCTTTTGCATCAACAAATGATGCAAATGCAGCGCTAAAAAAGTATGAATATGGGCCTTAGTGCTGCAAATGCAATGCAAACTACTCACAAATATTCCCCTTAGTATATAAGGACTACCACTAAACCACTTGTCAGGAGAGGTCTTTTGCACAGATTATCGCATAAGATACTGCGAGAGACAGACTTGACTGCAGCCAGTCCACCCAGAAGATGCTGCATCGCACTAGATATGGATACCGAGCAAGCTGAGTCCAGGAGAAAGGACCATACTGCAGTGTGTGTTTTCCTTTCACATGGAACATTGCCTTCATGTTAAACTGATAACTACAGATTTTGCTGTCAACAAGGTATGCAGTGCGTTGCTTCTCCCTGAGAAAGTCTAGATTGCATGTTCTACTTTTCATGCTCTCCTAGTGTAGCGCATAGAAATAGGTTTTAGGGTGTTAATTTTTAAATGGCATTTTAACTGTTAGAAATGTTTATTTTATTCTTGTTGTTCACAATGTGTCTATTTGCTGTTTTTATGATATTCTGTGTGGTTGTTTTAGGTGTACTGAGAAACAAGTTTGTCCTGTTGCAATAAATGTTTTAGTTAAAAATGTCTATTTTTATTAGTACCATTTGTGTGTGTGTGATTTTGTTAAGATAGAAATATGTTGGTTCCCAGTACCAAAGTGTCCCGGTTTCTGGATTGTTATTGACCCAAAAGCAATAATCCCACGTCAACAATTTTATTTTATTTTGTAAAGTGCAACCAATGCCAGAGGGCATCTTGGCGCTAGCGTCCACAAGGAATATTCTGCTGAGAGAACCTAATCTGAGGTAACTGTAGATGGAGAGAAAATAGCCAGGTTTTTAGATGCCTTCTGAAAATCAGCAGGTTGGTTGGCATCTCAAGTGCCAAGGCATTGGTTCCATATCTGGGAGGTGGAGTGGACAAAGCTTCTGCTGCCCCAGGGGGCTTTGTTGATTTTAAGAACCCACATCATTTTGAAAGCAGGCGTCCAAAGACATCTTCTATGGAAATACCAGGAGAATTTTTTCTTAAGGTATTCTGGACCTGTATGATAGAGAGCTTTATGAGCAGTGCTTTAAAATCCACTTGCTTTTGATGGTGAGCCAATGTAGCTCCTCCAGCCCCTTAGAGGGTGATTCAAATTTCTTAATGTTTTTAAGAAAGCATACTGCTGCATTTTGAAGCCTCTGAAGTTTCTTTAGGAAGCCTTGCTGCACGCCCAAATATAGCGCATTACAGTAGTCCAACATCAACAGGACCAGGGATGCAATGACTGTTTTTTTAATACCATACAAAATCTAAGGCAGAATTTACTTCAAAGTTTGTAGAAGATAAAAATTGGAGGAGGTAAGTGTGAGAAAGGCATTCTTTTTGCATGGTTAGCCCCGTACTTTTTTGCCTCGAAATGGCTTCAGGCGGTGCAGTGGGCCCCTGTTAAACAGGTTCCCAGGGCCAGATCTCTTTCCCCAAAACTGTATGTAATGGCATCAGCCACCCTTGTAAGTCCCTAGTAAATGGTACCCCCGGTACCTAGGGCATGGGTGCTGAAGATGGCCCCCCAGAGCTGCAGCACCAGTTGTACCATTCTGAGAGGCCCCACACCAGCCTCATGCATACTGCCATTGCAAGGGCATGACAAGGTGTATTTAAAAGTTGCACAGTCGACATGGCAGGGTGCACTATAATGTATGTGAGGGCATATGGTTGCATGACCAAATATGCATCTACTGTGTCCTTACAAAACGTTAAGATAGTAAGGGCCATATTTATACTCTGTTTGCGCCGGATTTGCGTCGTTTTTTTTTACGCAAAACCGACGCAAAACGAACTCCATATTTATACTCTGCCGTTAGACGCATCTAGCGTCAAAGTTCATGGAGTTTGCGTCATTTTTTAGCGTGGACACCTTCCTTGCGTTAATGATATGCAAGGTAGGCTTTCCCTACTAAAAAATGACTCAGAGGCATGTGCGTCGTATTTATACTCCCGGGCAAAAATGACATCCAGCCGCGTTTGCGTCATTTTTTAACGGCTGCTCAGGGCAGGCGTTAAGGGACCTGTGGGGTCGGAAGGAGCCCAGAGGTGCCCTCCCATGACCCCAGGGACACCCCTGCCACCCTTGCCCACCCCAGGAGGACGCCCAAGGATGGAGGGACCCATCCCAGGGAAGTTAAGGTAAGTTCAGGTAAGTATTTTTTTTTTTTTTTTTTTTGTGGCATGGGGGGCCTGATGTGTGCCCCCCTACATGCCACTATGCCCAATGACCATGCCCAGGGGACATAAGTCCCCTGGGCATGGCCATTGGGCAAGGGGGCATGACTCCTGTCTTTGCTAAGACAGGAGTCATTTCAATGGGGGTTGGGAGTAAAAAAAAACGGCGCAAATCGGGTTGAGGTGAAAATTTTGCCTCAGCCTGACTTGCCCCATTTTTTGACGCCCAAGCTCCATATTCCCCTATGCCGGCGCTGCCTGGTGTAAGTCATTTTTTTTTACGCACACCAGGCAGCTCCGCCGGCTAACACCGGCTAACGTCATTGAATAAATACAGCGCCCGCATGGCGCTTCAGAATGGCGTTACATTTTTGGACGCACAACTGCTTTGGCGCAGTTGTGCGTCAAAAAGTATAAATATGGCCCTAAGTGTACAGCAAAGCCATAGCAAATACATGTGCTGGACGCTGGTCATTACGAGTACCCCAGCTACACGATGGCCTCTCTCAATACTGGGATGTTTGGTATCACACAACTCAGAATGATAAACCCATACTGATGCCAGTGTTGGATTTATTATAGCATGTACCCAGATGTTTTCTTCCCCCAATTTCAGTGGGAAAATTTAGCCAGAGTAGGAGGAGTGGCCACCCCCAGCCTGCATCACCCCCAGGTGTAGCAGGCAAGGTGATCACTCAATTTCATTTTCTTCCATCTTGGACGGTTGGAAAATATCCAATTAGGGTTAGAGATGTGACCCCTTCCCACAGGAAGTGGTCACATAATGAGTGTAGCAACCCTATGGTAGGTGGCCTACAGGCCACTACCAGGAACTCCCCCTAATGCCCACTAAATGCAGTATTTAGTGGGAATCGCTGGACCTACAGATAGGATTCAACAGACACAAAAAGGCCAGCAACAAAGAAGACCCAAGGTTCGAGAACAGAAGTCCTGCTTCAAGAAGAAAAAGGCACCAAACCCTGCCTGTGGCACCAAGGACTGGACAATCGCTGCTGAGGGGTCAACTGGACATCAGACAGACCCTAAGAAACCCCAGAACACATCCAACCTTCTATAAATTGCAAAGAATCTCCCTCCAGAGTGAAGGGATCACTCCCTGCACCCAGCAGGCAGGAACCAGTGAAGTCCAGCTCACTGACTGGCCGCTCACCAATGAACCGGACTGAGCAGCCAGACCAAATTTCACCCAATGGACCTGGAGGACAAACCCTGCCAGTGTGCCTACTTTGGTGGCACTGCGTCCTCCAGTGGCTGAGACGTTCCATAGGCTGAGTAATGACCCCCAATGTCGCACACCCAGAAGAAAAGTTCACTCTGAACTCTCTCAGGATCAGGAGAAAGCTTGTGTCGAGAGACTCCAGGACACTCAAGAACAACCCCCTAGAGTGGCCCTGCTTACTTGCAATTCACCCTCAAAGTGACATACACCTGGCTCCAAGGACCCTAGGATGCACCTCCATTGGCTGACATATCTGCACCCGGCCTCCCTGGACCCTTCATTGGAATACCAGCTGTGCTCTAGGGCTCCCTAACCGCTTGCAACCTCTATACTCCAAGGGGACCCACCCGACTTACCTTTAAGTCCTCCTGTGCAGTGTCTTCCCAAGTGGTCCCCTTCTCTATTCTGCACCACCACCAAGACATTCAGCCACTGCTCCTGATTGAACTGGGAACCGCCCAAACTTCTCCGGCTGCCTCACAGGACATCTTGACGACCTTGACCTAAAAACAGAAGGTGACACTTGTGAGAGCACTGCCCGCTTTTATATGCATTTTTTAAGTTTTTCCCATTGATTCCAATAGTGCATAATTATGCATAAAAATACTATTTTTGCTAAACTTTGACAAATCATAATTAAAAATGTAAATATCCGATTTTGATGAATTTGGTCTAAAAATTTTGATAAAAATCTGAAGTATTTTTTGTAAATTGGTCTTGAGTTATACTTTTGAGTGTGTCCACATTTATTGATAAAAGAGGTTCAACAAATGCTTAGCACACCACCAAGATTAGCCTAACTGCTACTTAATACCTCTCGATACCAAGGTGGGGTTGCTTGGACTCTCTGCACAGTGCACATCAGTTTTTTCTGTGACTTGGTCCGTTTGCGATGAGAAAAAAGCTTTGTACATGTGGCCCTACTTGATGACACAAATAACACTAAAAAATGCCTGTAGTTGTATTTTTTACATTTGGATTGTTTTTTTAAAATGTTTTTAAATTCATTGCCAGGGCCCTGGTTAGGTCCAAAAAACAATTATTAGAAACTAAAAGTTTTTTTTTAAAGTTTGCAGAAGTTTTCTAAAGTTTAAAAAGGTCCCAACTTTAGTGATATCAAACATGCAGAGACACAGGCTCAGGAACTTGAACTGACCCCATACCTAGAATATAAGCACAAACACCTAAGTACTCTCTGCCAGACTTACCACATTCCCACAGGGAGCAGTCCTACTACAGAAAAGCTTAGACAGCTTGTGGCACAGTATGACAAAGAACATCCCAGAGGGAATAAAGAAGAAGAAACTTCTGAACAAGGAGCTAAAACTGAGGAGAGAGAGGGAGTAGTCAGCACCCCTCCCTCCAGCATAGGTGTCCCCTCAGAGGAGGACCTGAACCTGAACAGATTGTCCAAAGGTTGGCCTTAGAGGCACAACTCTTAGAAATAGAAGTTAAAAGAAGAGAGATGGGCTTAGGACCTATCTCTGGTGGCAGTATACAAATAAATAGGGGGAAAGAGAGATCTTTCAACCTTAAGCTCCCAAAAGGAGTTGTCCCCACATACTCCGAAGGTAAAGATATCATTAAGTGATTTTCTGCCTTTGAAATAGCCTGTGAAGGCAGAAGAGTGACAAGAGAAAATTGGGGAACTTTAATGTGGGGGCTGTTCTCAGGTAAATACAAGGATAGGCTCCTGACATTAAATGAGGCAAAAGCCAAATCCCATGACCTCATGAAGGGTACCCTGATTTAGGACTTTGGATTCACAACTGAAGAGAATCACATAAAATCTAGGGAGACTCAAAAAATCAAGAGTCAGTCCTGGGTAGAATTTGTGGACTATTCAGTAAAACTGCTGGGTGGCTGGTTATCAGGTAACAAGGTACAACATTATGATGGGCTTTACAGTTTATTAATGAAAAAGCATCTATTGAGTAATTGTTACAATGAGGAACTACATCAGTTCCTGGTAGACCTAGGTCCACTTTCCCCTTTAAAAACTGGGGTGGAAGGCAGACCACTGGATAAAAACAAGAGTGACCAAAACAACCACTGGTGGAGGAGACCAAAAGAAAGAGGTCAAAAAGCCCCCCTCCCCCACCCCAAGGGAAAAGTGGAAGCCAATAGAAAAACAGTCTTCATCAGAAAACCTGTTCAGGAGGGTCATCCAAATGACTTCTCACAGCCTAAGGGTGGGTACAAAGGTAGGAACTTTGATCCCAATAAGGCTTAATGCCATGATTGCAAGAATAGAGGGCACCAAACTGGAGACCCTAGCTGTAAAAACAAACATTATACCTCTAGTCCACCTGCAGTAAATGCAGTTGCTAATCTCCAGATGGGATCACAGTTGTGGCCTAAGCATGTCAGTGAACCTACTGAGGCAACATAAGCCACTGAGGGAGGGGTAGACTTATACTGTGCTGCCTGGCCCACTAACATGCAAAAATACAGACAGCATCCCGATTATGGGGACTAAGATAGAAGCCTTGAGGGACACTGGGACTAGTGTCACTATGGTGGCCCATCACCTGGCCCTGTCCCACTCAGATCAGTACCTTGTAAAATGTATCCTATCACCACTGCTGACAATGTCACAAAGATCCACCTGATGGCTATGGTAATTACTATAGCCATCAGGTGGATCTTTGGGACATTTGACTGGGGGGGTGTAGTTGGACAGAAAGTAGTGGCTGTGTCCTCATTCATCCCTGTAGACTGTCTGCTTGGAAGTGATTTGGAGCAATCTCCCTGTGCTGAAGTAGAACTGAGGACCCATGCAACAATGTTCGGGCTCCCAGAATGGAGTTGTGTCAAAACAAGGGTAAAGGGGTGTTGGATCTTTAAAGAGCGGACCAACCCTCCAAGAGAAAATTCAAGAAGACTGGGCACCAGCTTCTGAACAGACCACAAGTCAGAACCCTTTTTCCCAGGAAGAGGACTTGGTATCCCCAGAGGGAGTTGAGCCTGAAGAGCTTGGGCCTTACCCCCCAGAGCTCTTGGGCCCATGAGGACCCTCCAAGAAAGATATGTGCCAGAGACAACAATCCTGTCCCTTCTCTTAAAAGCCTGAGGGAGCCGCTACACAGAAAAAAGGGTAGTGTCAGTGGTACCCACAGGGTTTATTGGGAGGATGAACTCCAGTTTACTGAGGCCAAAGACCTCAAGCCTGGTGAAACCAGGAGTTTGGTGGTGCCCCAGCAATACAGAGAGTTCCTTCTCTCTCTAGCCCATGACATTCCCCTAGCTGGGCATCTGAGCCAAAACAAAACTTGGAGCAGGCTAGTTAATCATTTTTACTTGCCTGGAATGTTCCAGAAGGTGAATGACTTTTGTCAGTCCTGTGTCACTTGCCAAGCCAGTGGCAAGGCAGGAGGCCACCTGAAGGCCCACTTAATCCCACCACCTATAGTTGAGGTTCCCTTTGAAAGGGTACGTGTTGACATTGTTGGCCCCCTTGACCATCAAACAGCTTCAGGAAACAGGTACATTTTAGTGGTATTGGATCATGCCACTAGGTACCCTGAAGCCGTTCCACTTAGGACCATCATTGCCCCTTCACTGGCCAAGGCCCCCTAGGTATTTTTTTTTACCAGAGTTGGCTTTCCTAAGGAGGTAGTGTCAGACAGGGGTTCAAATGTCATGTCTGTATATTTAAAACACATGTGGTAGGAATGTGGAGTGACTTAAGTTTACTACCCCATACTTTCCACAGACCAATGAACTATTTGAAAGATTTAACTAGATATTGAAAGGCATGATATGAGAACTCCGTAAAAAAGCTCATAAGGAGATGGGATGTCTTACTTTGATGTCTGTTTTTTGCCTACATGGAAGTGCCACAAAAGGGAGTAGGGTTTCCCCCTTTGAACCTTTGTTTGGGCATCATGTTAGGGGTCCATTAAGTCTTGTGAAGGAAGGCTGGGAGAGGTCTCTCAAGGAGCCTAAACAGGACATTGTGGATTATGTACTTGGCCTTTGTTCAAAGAGGGCTGAGTACATGGAGAAAGTAAGTAAAAATGTCCAGGCCAGCCAGTAGCTTCAAAAGCACTGGTATGATCCAAAAGCTGCTGGTGGAGTTCTAACCAGAACAGAAAGTTTGAGTATTGGAGCCTATGGCTTCTTGGACTCTCCATGACAAGTGGTCTGGGCTCTACCCCATACTTGAAAGGAAAGGGGAGGCCACCTATCTGGTTGACCTTGGCAGTTGCAAGAATCCTAACTCGGATTTTAAATTTTGTGCGAAAGTGCCACCTTTCTAGAATGGTTATCCCCACTTTGTGCCTGTGTTAGTCTATTTAGACTGTGGTTCACTGTGATCCTACCAACCAGGACCCTAGTGCTCTCTCTCCCCTAAATTTGGTTGCTGATAACCTCTTACACCCACAATTGGCACACTGGTGCACCTATGTAAGTCCCTAGTATATGGTACTTAGGTGCCCAGGACATTGGTACACCAGGGCTCCCCCATTGGCTGCAGCATGTATGATGCTATCCATGGGAGCCCATGCAAACTGTGACTGCAGGCCTGCATTGCATCCTGCATGCAACAGTGCATACACCCTTTCACCACCCAACCTGACCACTGCACTTAGACATTGAAAGTCACCCTTCTGGTAGGCCTTTCAGCCAAAGAGCAGGGTGCATGTCTCTAAGTGTGAGAGTAGTCCTGCATGAGCAGGGTGCTCCTACAGACCTCAGGCCAATTCCTGGACTCTATAAGTGCAGGAAGCCATCTTAAGGTATGTAGCGGACACTTGTCAACACAAGTCGTGCAACTACATATTGGCTTCTCCGAACCTACACATGTTTGGTATCAAACATGTTGGTATCATGCAACTACACTGAATCCAGTGTTAGTTGCATGATACCATGTACTTTGTGGGTTCCTTAGAGGATCCCCCAGTCCTGCCTGCACAGCCTTATGGGGAATAGCTGCCAACCCATGCTGTTGCTGACCCCAGACACTGTTCTGCCCTGTGTATTAGGTGTCTAAGGGCTGGGGTGGGGTAGTCTCTGAGCGCCAACAGACTGCTTTGAAGTGCACAATTGGTGCCCTCCTTGCATAATCAGGTTTGCACCACTTCAAGAACCCCTAGTTGCCACTCTGGCGTGAAACTACACAAAGGACAAGGGAGTGACCATTCCCATGTCCAGCCCCTCCCCTGGGGAGGTGCACAGAGCTCTGCTAGGTGGCCATGTGATTCTGCCATCTTGGAAATAAGATGTGCAGAGGCACCTGGGAGCATCTGACTGGTTAGGCCAGATAGATGATATCTCTGACTCCCTATGATAGGTGAGTCACTGCAGAGAGTGACCAACCCCCTTTTATGGTTCCTAAAGTGCTCCTCAGATTATTGAGCAAGACTCCCCTAGGAACTCTCTGAAAGACATTTTCTGCTTCTCGCCTCTGGTTCGCTGCTGGTCTTTGTTGGAAACAAACAAGTCTGCTTCTGGTGGGAAGGCTCCCATTGCAACATTGTTTCTCCGTATCCTGAGAGAATTCTGCAACACCCAAGGCTGTGCATCCTCCCGGGCCACAAGGACTCTGTTTGCACTAGGAAGCACAAAGGAATCTCCCTTGGAGTGAAGGAGCACTCCGCTGCAACCGCAGGCACTTCAAGACAAAATAGACTGGCTGGTGGGCTCTGCTGTCCACCGACATCTGAAGATCCTGCAACGCAGGTAGTGAGTCTGTAGCCTCCTCTGGGTCCTCCTTGCCTTCAAACCAACATGGGAGACTGTGGGACCCTGCTCATGCACACTGGACTGGAATCCCTGTTAACCATGACTGTTGCACTTGCCAAGGCTTGTTGACTCCTCCTCCAGTAGATCTTCAGGATCCAAGAAGCCCCGGCCTTCAGCACTCTGGAAACTGAAGATCAGCCCCTGTCCTGCAACCCCTGTGTTGTGGGACGTCTGTCTTGTTGGGTTTGGTAAGGCCTCCTTGTGACTCCCTGTGTCCAGCACCTGTGGTTCATCGAGGGGACTCTATTGACTTCTGCTGGCCTTCCTGTGTGCTGAGGGTCAGCTCTGACTCCTCCTCCTGGGTAGAGTCTCCTGGACCTTGCTGATCCCCAAAACTTTACAAACATTTCTTTAGCTCCTGTTTGCATTTGCCAATGCTTGTTGGTGACCTGGCTGGTGACTGACCCTCCTGCAATCCAGCAACTGTCAAGGTGCAGGCTCATAGGCAACTCCTGGGATCTACTGCAGCTCTTGGACCCCACAGCTGGACTTCTTCCACTAACTTGCAGGAGCTTCATCTTAAGGAGGTGGGCATTGCCACCTGCACCACGTGGGCACCTCCAAGGGTGCTGGACTCTGTCCCCTTTCTTGGCAGGTGCCCCACATCTGGAATCCATCCCAGGGTTACACCGGCCTGGTCCACAGATTTGTGACAGCAGCTGCACAATCTGACACATCTACTGACTTCAGAGAGAGTCTCTTCTCCCCTCTGCACCCGGGTCCCTGGTGTAGGTACTCCTGTCTTCTGGGTATCCTGGGGTTGGACCACTCTCCATTCATCTTCTTGTCTGTTGGTTTCCTCAGGGTCAACTGAGAAGGGTCCTGAATTCCACAAACTCCAACTACTACTCTCTGTGCTAGTCTATGGGACAACTGGATGGTAACTACCGTACTCCTGGTTGCTGGGGTTTCTTACCTCTGGTGTTCCTAATTTCCCCCAGCCCCTAGCTAACTACCAAACCTACCATGGTTGGGGGTCACTGTTTCACATTTCACTTTTTTAGGATATGGTTTGCCCCCCCATAGAGCCCTCTGCATTTTTATGCTATTTTGCGGTTTATTTTGTGTATATATTGTGTGTATATATCTCCAAATGGAGATATAAAAATGCTAGTTTAGTAGGGGTGCTGTAATAAAGTATCCTCTATTTGTGCAACACCTGTGTGTTTCTTTTTTAGTGAGTAAGTTGCTGTCTGACTACTAGGGTATTGCAATTGCTTTACATTCCTCCCTGATAAGCTTTAGCTGCGTGCCTCAGCTACCCCTAGAGCAAGCCAGCCTCCTACACATGTCAACTGCCTTAAGACATATTTTGACAGGGCTGATGTGACCATGCTCATGGTTACAGATGAGGGACGCTAAGAAGGGAGTGAACCTCTCCCTGATCTCCTCTCTAACAACCCACAAGATGGTTCTGTGGATTGAGAGGTCTTCTCAGACACCCTCACAAGTCAACAGCATGCTGATTGCAGGCAAGTCCTCAACCAGTATGCTGACTTATTCACTCGGGCCCCTAATAGGACTAACTGGTGTGCCCATGATATGGACACTGGAGACAGCTTGCCTGTCAAGAACACAATTTATAGGCAGACAGATCATGTCAGAGAGAGCATCCAAGTAGAAGTCAAAAAGATGCTGGATTGGGGTGTCATTGAATGCTCTAAGAGTACCTGGGCTAGCCCAGTGGTATTAGTCCCCAAATCTCACTCCAACGGAGACAAAAAGTAAATGAGGTTCTGTGTGGACTACAGGGGCCTCATCTCAGTCGCAATAGCAGATGCACACCCAATCCCAAGAGCTGAAGAGCTCATAGACAGATTAGGGGCATTCAAATATCTGAGTACGTACCTTTGGTCTTACATCTGGGTACTGGCAGATTGGTCTGACCCCTAGAGCAAAAGAGAGATCAGCATTCTTCACCCCAAGTGGGCACTATCAGTTTACTGTCATGCCCTTTGGATTAAAGAATGTCAGAATGCCCTGTCACCTTCCAGAGGTTGGTGAACGAAGTCCAGCCTGGACTAGAGTCCTTTAGTACAGCATATCTAGATGATATTGCTGTCTACAGCTCCATCTGGCAGGATTACTTGACCCACCTTGGAAAGTTCCTTGATGCCCTGCAAAAGGCAGGCCTCACCATCAAGGCCAGTAAGTGCCAGATAGGGCAGGGAAAGGTGGTATACTTGGGCACCTAGGAGATGGAAGCCAAGTTAAGCCACTAGAGCCCAAGATTCAGACAATTCTGGCTTGGGAAGCTCCAACTACCAAGACCCAAATCAGGGCATTCCTTAGCTTGACTGGATACAATAGGAGGTTTGTGAAGGATTATGGCACCATAGTGACCCTCTCCCCACAGAATCTACCTCCAAGAAAAAGGTGCCTAACCTTGCCTGTTGCACCCTGGACTCGACAATCACCACTGAGGGGTCGACCGAACATTGTATGGATTTTAGGAAATCCCAGAGAGCCTATGCTTTCTATAAATTGCAAAGACCCTCCCCAGCATGAAGGCATCACTCCCTGTGCCGAGCAGGCAAGAACCAGTGAAGTACAGGTCATGGACTGGCTGCTGACCAACAAACCGGACACAGCAGCCAGACCAAGGGGCATATTTATACACTGTTTGCCCCAGATTTGCGTAATTTATTTTTATGCAAATCCGGCGCAAACTTAACTCCATATTTATATTTTGACACTAGACCCGTCTAGCCTTAAAATATTGGAGTTAACGTAATTTTTTACAGTGAAAACCTACCTTACGTCAATGAGATGCAAGGTAGACGTTCCCGGGCAAAAAATGATTCTAAGGCCTTAGCGCCTTATTTCTCCTCCCGTGCAAAAATCACACACTGGAGGAGGAGGGCCTTAAATAATGGTGCTAAGCTTGCTTAGCACCATTATTTAACACCTGGGTCAGGGCAGGCATTACGGGACCTGTGGGCTCATTTCCATGGTCGGAGACCATAGAAGCAGCCCACAGGAGCCCTTCACTGCCCCCAGGGACACCACCAGCCACACCTGGGGGACACCTAAGGATTGAGGGACCCATCCCAGGTAAGTCCAGGTACTTTTATCTATTCTTCAAAGTGCCATAGGGGGGCCTAACTTGGGCCCCACTACATGGCACTGTGCCCAATGGCCATGCCCGAGGGACATAAGTCCCCTGGGCATGGCCATTGGGCAGGAGGGCATTTACTAAGACAGGAGTCATGTCATGGGGGTTGTGCGTCAAAAAATGATGCTAGTCAGGTTAGAGTCATTTTTCTGACTCTAACCTTACTAGCGCCATTCTTTGACAACCTCCTGTTTCCCCTACGTCTCCCCCCGGTTAGCGTCAACTTTTTGACGCAGCCCTGCGCTAAAGCAGGTTTGTGTCCAAAAGTATAAATCAGGGCCCAAGTTTCACCCAGTGGTCCCGGAGAACCAACCCTGCCAGTGTGCCAAGTTTGGTGGCACTGCGACGTCCAGTGTCTGAGACATGCCATAGCCTGCTGTACTGGACCCCCAATTTTAGACACCCATAAGAAAAGTCCACTTTGGACTCTCCGAGGACCAGAAGGAAGCTCCAGTCAAGGGCCTTTAGGACACCCAGGAACCACCCACTAGAGTGTCCCTGCTGACCTGCAATCCACCCTCAAAGTGACCTGCATCTGGCTCCAAGGACTCTAGAACGCACAATCCTCGGCTGACTTATCTGCATTGCACCCGGCCTCCCTGGCCCCTGCATCGGAAAACCAGCTCTGTTGTCGGGGGTCCTCACCCCCTGCGACCTCTACACTTCAAGGGGATCTACCAAACTTACCTATAAGTCCTCCTGTACAGTGTATTTCCAAGTGGTCCCCTTCTCTGTTCTGCACCAGCTCCAAGACTTTCAGCAGGTTGAACTGGGGACCGCCTGAACTTTTCCAGCTGGCACACAGGACATACTCAATGACCTCGACCTAAGAATAGAAGGTGACACTTGTGGTAGCATTGCCTGATTTCCTGTGCATTTTAAAGTTTTTCCCTTTGATTCCAATGATGCGTAATTACACACAAAAATATATTTTTTGCTAAACTTTGAAAAGTACTTACCTGATTTTGATGATCTTGGTCTTTAAAAATTTATAAAAATTCGAAGTATTTTTTGTTAATTGGTCTTGAGTTATACTTTTGAGAGTGTCTCCACATTTACTGATACAGGGGGTTCAACAAATGTTTAGCACATCTACAAGATTAGCCTAACTGCTTGACCAAGCTACCACTAAAAATAAAGCATTAAGTGGTCTATTTAATACCTCTGGATACCAAGGTCGGGTTGCTTGGACTCTGCACAGGGTACATTATTTTGTACACTATATAGAGAGCCAGCCTCCTACAGTAAGCTGATTAGTCTGGTCTCTCAGGTTCTTCACTTTAGAGACCGGTGTGGGCAGAGAGCCAAGAGTCAAAGGCCACCAGCAAATATTCCAATATGATGTGTAATTCCCCAAAACAGGCACCTCCATCTTATCGAAGTTTAATTCAAGATGCTGGCTGTTCATCCATTTAACAATAGCCCTCATGCAGTTGTTGAAGTGGAGAGCTACCTCCTCCATGTTGCTAGTAATAAACACTACTATTTGTGTGTCATCCGCATAGGAGATAGTAGAGTAGTCAAAAGATCGGATCAGTTTTGCAATTGGAGCCACATAAATGTTGAACAGTATGGGGCTCAACGAAGACCCCTGCAAGACCCCACAGGGTAAGGAGAAAGGTTTGGAGTAAAGTCTCCAAAGGAGACTGATTGCACTCTCTCATTGAGAAAAGAGCATGGGAGATTGAAAGCTGAGCCTCCAATCCGAATCTCCACCAGGCGCTATATCAAGACCGTGTGGCTCACATTGACAAAGGCTGCAGATAGGTCCAAAAGGACATCCGTAGCCTTGCAACCATTATCCATGATATCATGGATCCCCTCTGTGACTACCACCAGCTCAGATTCTGTGTGTTCTGCATTTCTGAAGCCAAATTGTGCTCCACCCAAGATCTCGTTTTGAGCAAGAAATTCTGAGAACCATATTCAAGAATCTCTCTAAGATTCCAGTAGGCGCAGGGAGCCATAGGTTGGGACAGCAGTTGTTTTTTTCATTTGGGTTTAGTGACAGTTTTTTAAGCAGAGGAAAATTAGACACTTTTTTCCACTCTGTGGGAAAACTGCCCACATTGATGATGTTGTTCAATAATGTGGTGAGGGGAGAGGCTAAAGTTACTGCTATCTCTTGGAGGACTTTAGCAGGGCATGGATCTAATGGGGCCACTGACTTAGTAAGCCTTATCAAATTGACCAATCTCTCCGTCATAATAGGAGGAACATTGCAAAGTGCAGAGTGGCTGATATGTGTGGTGACGCTCCTGGGAGTGGGGAATTGGCATTTCGGCTCACATTGAAATCAATATAAACTGCTTTAACTTTATTTTTATTTTTTAATTCAGCTGAGTTGTCACCTAAATAATGACTTGGTATTAAGATGTCAGCAGTGAGGGGGCACGAGCAGCTGAACTGTTACAAAGATTTCCCTAGAAGAATTGCTTACCAATTTAATTATGTCAGTGAAGTATTTGTTTTTCCCCTGCTTTAATCAATAATTTATATTCTAAAATGAGGAGTTTATATCATGCCTTTTCTTCTGAGGAGTAATTGCTCCTCCAGGCTTTCTCCTATTTTCGACATTATGGCCCTCATTACAAACCTGGCGGTCGGCGGAGAAGCGGCGGTCTTACCGCCAACAGGCTGGGGGTAAAAAATTTGGAATTATGACCATGGCGATGACCATGGCGGTAACCGCCATGGTCATCCACCACTTCTCTGATCTGACCACCAGGGCGGAGCTGACCGCTAGGCTGGAGACCTGGGTCTCCAGCCCGGCGGTCATCACAATACCGCCGGCGGTATCATGACCCGGCTGACCGCCATGGATTTCATGGGTTTTGGAACCGCCATGAACTCCATGGCGGTGAGCACTATCAGTGCCAGGGAATTCCTTCCCTGGCACTGATAGGGGTCTCCCCCACCCGAGTCCTTCCCCTACATCCCCCACCACGCCTGCCACCCCCAAAGGTGGCAGGACCCCCCTCCCCACCCCTACCCCCAATATTACATTACACATACACACCCGACACGCACGCAGGCACCACCAACACACATACCCGCACACACACCAACATACATGCCAACTGCCACACACACAGTCATACGCACACACCCACATTCAGACATACACACACACATCCATACAGACATACATACAGACAGACACGCACTAATTTCCAAACAAACAACAACCCCGCATGCATACACGCACTCACACACCCCCTCTACATACACACACGCACACCCCCATGCACGCACACAACCCCCCCACCCCGCTCCCCTAACGGACAATCAACTTACCTGGTCCGTTGATCCTACGGGAGGGGATGGGATCCATGGGGGCTGCTCTGCCGCCGCCACACCGTCAACAGAACACTGCCACGCCGAATCACAGAACGTGATTTGGTGGGCGGTGTTCTGTTGACGTGGTGGTGGAGCAACCTCCACTTCCCCGCTGACCGTCAGTATGGCTGCTGGCGGCTCTCTGTCCGGAAAAGGACGGAGGGCTGCCAGCAGTCATAATACGCCGAGTGGAAAACCGCCACCACTGGCGGTCTTCAGCATGGCGGTCCCTCAGCGGTCTTGTCAAAAGACCGCCGAGGTCGAAATGACCCCCTATATTTTTAGTTTCCTAAACTTAGGTGAATACAAGTGAGCTGTTGGACGTGTTCTTTGGTTTTGGCAACTCTAATGACGGACAATTTATTTGCTGCCTTATTGATCCATTTAGAGAACCTGGCCACCGCTTCATTAGGCTCGCCAATTTCTATTGGTTAGGAGGATTCTAAGGTCTCAGTCAATACTTTCCTGTCATCTTTATTTCAAGCTCAAAAGGATTTGTCATGTCCTGTGTTAGTCGCCATCAGTTTGGTTGGTGTAGTAAGGATCCTAAACCTTGCAATCATTTGATCTGACCAAGTGACTGGGAGGGTGCCCTCAAACTGTAAATCATAGTGATTAGAGAAAATTGCATCAAGCGTATGACCCTCAATATGAGTAGGGGTATTCACCAATAATTTTAAGTCAAAGTTGTTCATATTGTCAATGAGCACTTTGGACTCTTTGTTGACTTCATCATCCAGATGAAAGTTAAAATCCCCATATCTGGTATAATTTACGTATTGCATACTTCCAAGAACTCACTATGGGCTTTGAAGAACTTCATTTGAGGACCGGGGTCTGTAATTCAATAAGTCATAAAACACTGTATTATGGTTTTGCTTACAATAAAAGAAAGAGCTTTGAAGCAGCCCATTGAGGAAGGTCCACAAATTATTTCAAGACATTCTCTGTAAATTATTGCTAATCTGCCATCTTGTTTTCCCTCTCGGTCTAACCTGGGGTTAACACAGCCTCAGGGACTGCAGCGGCTAAATCCGGGTAGGATAACTTATCTGGCTAGGTTTCCGTTAAGAAGGAAATATCGGGGGCATATGAGTCAAGACAGAAGGAATACTGGCTATTAGCACAGATATAATGATTATGCGTTGAATTGAAAGAAACATGATTGCACAGAGATTTCCTATCTACTACATTTAGTTGGAGAAGCGCTTCTTTTACATAGTTAAACATTTGGCCAGCGTTCCAGGCGCAGGCTGCAGTCTTGCTACAGGCGGGCTTGCATTAACCCCTTCGCTGCCAGGCCTTTTCCCCCTCATGTGACAGGCCTTTTTTGGCTAGTTGGGGCACTTGGCGCTTAGGCCCTCAGAACGTTTTGTCAACATAATCTACCCAAACCAAATTTGTGTCCTGTTTTTCCAACACCCTAGGGATTCTAGAGGTACCCAGAGTTTGGGGGTACCCCTGGAGGAGACCAAGAAATCAGCCAAAATACAGCAAAAAGTTTGTTAAAAAAAATTAAATGGGAAAAAAGGGCTGCAGAAGAAGGCTTGTGTTTTTTCACTGAAAATGGCATCAACAAAGGGTTTGTGTTGCTAAAATCACCATCTTCCCAGCTTTCAGGAACAGGCAGACTTGAATCAGAAAACCACAATTTTTAACACAATTTTGGTATTTTATTGGGACATACCCCATTTTTACTATTTTTTGTGCTTTCAGCCTCCTTCCAGCTAGTGACAGAAATGGGTGTGAAACCAACAATGGATCCCAGACAGCTAAACATTTCTGAAAAGTAGACAAAAGTTTGAATTCAGCAAGGGGTCACCTGTGTAGATCCTTCAAGGTTTTCCTACCGGAAGTAACAGCTAAATTAAAAAAATATTGAAATTGAGGTGAAAAAAAAAGCCATTTATCCCCACGTTTTACTCTGTAACTTTTTCCTGCAATGTCAGATATTCAAAAGCAATATACCGTTATGTCTGCTGGACTTTTCTGGTTGCGGGGATATATAGGGCTTGTAGGTTAATCAAGCACTCTAGGTACCCAGAGCCAATAAAGGGTCTGCGCCTTGCAATGAGTTTCATTGCATACAGAGTATCCAGCAATTCATTTGCTGAAATATAAAGAGTGAAAAATAGGTATCAAGAAAACCTTTGTATTTTCAAAATGGGCACAAGATAAGGTGTTGAGAAGCAATGGTTATTTGCACATCTCTGAATTCCGGGTTCCCCATACTAGCATGTGAATTACAGAGCATTTCTCAAATAGACGTCTCTTTTACACATTGTCTTACATTTAGAAGGAAAAAATGTAGAGAAAGACGAGAGGCAATAACACTTGTTCTGCTATTCTGTGTTCCTACAAGTCTCCCGATAAAATGATATCTCACTTGTGTGGGTAGGCCTAATGCCCGCGGCAGAAAACAGAATATGGACACATCACATTTTTACATTGAAAACTGACCTGTTTTTGCAAAGAGACTAGCTGTGGATTTTGGCCTCTAGCTCAGCCGGCACCTAGGGAAACCTACCAAACCTGTGTATTTTTGAAAACTAGACACCTAGGAGAATCCAAGATGGGGTGACTTGTGGTGCTCTCGCCAGGTTCTGTTACCCAAAATCCTTTGCAAACCTCACAATTTGGCAAACAAAACAGTTTTTCCTCACATTTCGGTGATGGAAAGTTGTGGAATCTGAGAGGAGCCAAAAATTCCCTTCCACCCAGAATTCCCCCAAGTCTCCTGATAATAATGGTACCTCACGTGTGTGGGTAGGCCTAGAGCCCGCAACAGGAAATGCCCCAAAAGACAACATGGACACATCACATTTTCCCAAAGAAAACTGACCTGTTTTTTGCAAAGTGCCTGGCGGTGGGTTTTGGCCTTTAGCTCATCTGGCACCTAGGAAAACCTAGCAAACCTGGACATTTCTGAAAACTAGACACCTAGGGGAACCGAGGATGGGGTAACCCGTGGCGCTCTCACCAGGTTCTGTTACCCAGAATACTCCACAAACCTCAAAATGTGGCAAAAAAAACACTTTTTCTTTACATTTCGGTGATAGAAAGTTCTGGAGTCAGAGAGGAGCTACACATTTCCTCCCAGGTGTCCCGATAAAAATGGTGTGGGTAGGCCTAATACCTGCAACAAGAAATGCCCCAAAACACTACGTGGACACTTCAAAATGATCAAATACAAAACTCCCTGTTTTTGTGGGGGTAGGCACCTGCGTTTTTGGTCCTGGGCTCAGCAGCCATCTAGGAAAACCTACCAAACCCAGACATTTCTGAAAACTAGACACCTAAGGGAGTCCAGGGAGATGTGCGCGGATCCCCCAGTGTTTTCTTACCCAAAATCCTCAGCAAACCTCAAATTTAGCTAAAAACAAAATCACATTTTTCCCACATTTCTATGTGGGATCACTGCACCGGCACAAATTTCCTACCACCCAACATTTTCCTCAGTCTCCCGATAAAAATGACACCTCACTTGTGTAGGTGGGCCAAGTGTCTGTGACACGGAAGAGCCAAAAACAGATGGAAAATTAGGGGAAACCAAAGCGGGTCCAAAAGGACAGTTTGAAAAAAAACGTTTTTAGGCTGACAAGTGGGGCAGAATTTTTATTGGTATAGATGCAACAATGCTGGGTGGTAGGAATTTTGTGGACTCCTGCAGATTCCAGAAGGTTCCATCACAAAAATGTGGGAGAAATGTGTGATTTCAAGCAAAATTGGAGGTTTGCAGGGCATTTTGGGTAAGAAAATGGTGCGGGTGCATGTGAAGCACACCGCCCTGGACTCACCCAGATGTTTAGTTTTCAGTTGTGTCTAGATCTCATAGATTTCTCCAGAAGGCAGCATCCCAAAGTCCAAAAAGTGCAGCTCTCTCCATTCCAAGTGGGACGATTTTGAGAGTAAGACAAGCTCTCATGGCCCAAATGTAAAACCAAAACCGACAATAATCAAATGCCCTCTTGCTTGCCGTGGGATAAGATGTTTTAGTGTGCGGGGGGAGAGCTAATAGACTGTTACCCCCTTCAGTTGGGGTGGGGGGCATAACCATGCCCATACTGGTTGGTAGCCACCACCCCACTATTTTTTCTTTTAATTTCCTGGCATCTAGTAGGTTTTCTTCCCTCCCCCAAGGAGTGGATCAGGGGTAATTGCCTCATCTGCCCACTGGTGGGCTCAACAACAATGTTCCCATTTATTTGGGGTGGCCGCACCCTCTTCTTTTGAAAACAAATCTTCACAGGTCTCTGGTGGTCTTTCTGCCCCCCTTGGGGACAAATGGGCCTTACAAAAATAGGCCTATCTGTCCCCAAGGGGGCAGGAATGGCCTAAAATAGATGTGCCCCCAGGGAAGCAACCCTTGCCTAAGTGGGCGATCACCTTGCGTGAAATTGATGCAAAAAAAAAATCCCTGGTGTCTAGTAGTTTCTGCCCCCTTGGGGGCAGATTGGCCCGAGAACAATACGCCGATCTGCCCCAAGGTGGCCAGAAATGGCCTAAAATAAAATTGCCCCCCATTGCCTAAGGGGTCACTCCTCATGTTATGGGGAGGTCGGCCTAATTAACATAGGCTGGTCTGCCCCTGGGGGCAGAAAAAAACCTGATAAACAAATTGCCCCCTAGGGAGCGACCCTTGCCTAAGGGGTCACTCCCTTTATCAATATAAACACAAAAAATCCAGGTGTCTAGTAGTTTCTGCCCCACCTAATTAATATGGGCCGACCTGCCCCCAGGAGGGGGAGAAATGGCCTTAGAAAAAATGCCCCCCTGGGGAGCGATCCTTGCCAAAGGGGTCACTCCCCTTATGCCAATTTCAAAACAAACAAAAAGAAATCCCTGGTGTCTAGTGTCTTCTGCCCCCCTAATTAATAGAGACCGATCTGCCCCCGGGGGGCAGAAAAGGCCTAATAATAAAATTGCCCCCTGGGGAGCGACTCTCCTATAAGCCTAACAAAAAAAAGAAAAAAAAATCCCTGGTGTCTAGTGGCTTCTGACATTTAATTAATTTAGGACGATATGCCCCCCAGTGGTAGCAGAAAAGGCCTAATTAAAATATTGCCCTCTGGGGAGCGACCCTTGCCTAAGGGGTCACTCCCCTTATAAAGGTAAACAAAAAAAAAAACCTCCCTGGTGTCTAGTGGGCATTCTTGCAGCACGATCGCTATGCAATCGTGCTGCAGGAATGCTCAGAGAGACATGAAAAGGGAAGAAAAAGCCTTTCCTTCCCTTTTCATGCCTCTCTGCCTCCCCTGCCCCCTGTACCAAGGAGAAACTAATCTGTTTCGCCTTGGTCGCGCTGAAAGCATACTTCCAGTGCAATGGGAGGCGACCTCTGATGAGGTCAGCGAGCGATCGAGCACTGTTGTCATAAGGGGATGGAGTGGAAGGGGAAGCAATTCCCCTACCAGCCCTGCCCTGGCAGGGTGGGTGGGAGGCCCTCGGGGGAGCACTAGCGCTACTCCCGAGGGCCGGTCCCTGCACGTAATGGTTACATCCATGGCGCCTCAACACCGCGCCACCAGACGTAGCCATTACGTCCTTGGCGACCAAGGGGTTAAGTCGCCTTTGCCGCACCAGCAACACCCCAGCTGCAGCGAACGTGCTCTGCAACTCAATTTCAAGGCCGGCATAGGGCATAGCCAGGGTGTGTCCAATGACTGAAGTGCAAGTCAGCGCTTGAGATTAAAGTGATTGGGCATAAAAAACTAATCAAACCGGAGTCCAGCAATGCCTAACACCTGGTTCAAGCTCCTCTGAGCCAGGTGAATACTGGGAAAGAAAGTCAATTAACAATAATCGTGAGAAAGGAAAATAAAGAATTAAAATAAGCTGGCAAAGCCTGTTGTACACAGTACTTGAATGAGCCAGGCACCTCCTTAAAACTGACATCTCAGTGCCATACAAGAAAATAAAAGGAGTCTGAATCAGCATATGACATCTAGGCAGATGCTGCACGAATGCACTTTGCAGTTCAATTTGAAGGCTGGCATGGGGCATGGGACTCGTATCTTACAGTTACATCTTGAGTAGTCCTTTCAATATTCACACACGTGAACCAATATTATGTCACTAAGGAGTTGTCCATAGTAATTATGGTTACCTCGTACAGGGGATAAGGGGGCACCTTTGTCCATGGGTTTGTCAAGCCTGACTCATAAAAGGTTAATCCCCATTCTGTTGGTTTTCTAATTATTTAATTCCATTTTCAATTGAATTGTTCTTTATAGTGGCACCTAAAGTGACAGTAGCCAATTACAGGGAAGCAGTCACTCAGCATCTCAAGTCATAATGTATTCTCAATGCAGGGGAGCAGTTAATTTTGTAATAGCTGCACACGCCGCATATGCCTTTGAGATGTTTTACTCATGGGTGGAGTTTGCGCCTATTGATGCTGCCGCAAGGCAGTTTCATGCCTTCAAAGCAAGTGCAACTGATTGCACATTATAGGGTTTACCAAGATTTGGAAATCTCTTTGACTTACTAAGGAACACCAGAAGTCGTTTGCTGGTCAATTGCCACATATGCACAGAAATGTCTGGTATGGTCCCAAAGCAAAGAAGGGGCTACACGGCCAGTTTTAGCTGATTACATGCCTGATCCACATCTTGACACATTTGCATGCAATGAGGTGATTTTAAATTACACAGTCGCCTTATAAAGGAGAATTGTGCATTTTATACAATGCACGCTAAGATCTAGACCTGCTCTTACTTCTGGACCAGACGCTCCGACACAAGTACAAACAATGAGTCCACAGCCTATTAATGCAATCACGGGAAAAGCACACACAGAGCATGGTGAAATAGCTTTCTGGGTTGTTCGTAAGACGTAATACTAACTATGTGTCTTTCTCTTGGGATGGTGTTAGGGGTGGGTGAAGAATTCCACTCCACCTATGTAGTTCGTGGAGTTTTCCCCACTCCGGACTCCGTGCAGAGTTTTGAAAAACACTATGAAAGGCCAAAAAATGTTTTCTCTTGTGCGCCTCACCAACGTTAAGTTGCTGAGCACGAGCGAGAGAACTCACTAAGTTGGCAAGAGAGATTTCTAAATGTGGGCAGTCACCATGGTTGCGGTAGGTTTCTACCGTTCATGATGAGAAAGCTGCAGCCTGTATTAAGGAAGCTGCTGCTCAAGTAGAAAATCTACTCATGCAGCAGAAAGAAGTTAGTGCCCTCTGGCGCTCTGCGTGATACCATTCATGCTGATTTTACAGCGTGGGAGAAACTCCTGGCGCTAAAAGATCAGTGTGTACAGCACAACTTACCCAAACTCCACTGCTTGCATAGCTCGGCAGAGTTTTTACAGCACTTTGCAGAGGACATTCATTTACTTCAGCACGCATGGTACGCCTTCTGTAGAAGTTCTCCCTGAGGAGCTTAGACAGGTACAAAATAAACACGGGTGGCACCAGCTCTGGACTTATAAATGAAGTTAATGGGACACAACTCCACAGCTTCCTCTATCATCCTAAGCAACATAAAGGGAGAAGCTTTAGTTCTATACATCAGAGACTGAAGTGGTTTAAGCTCAAGATCGTGAATTGGAAAAAACAAAAATAATTGAAGGAGTCTATACTTCTGTGGGTCATGATACCTTGGGTACACAACCTGTTAAGTCAATTTTAAAACCACAAAATGACAATGAAGGTTCTGTGAAAGAGAAATCTGAAACAGAAGGGATGAAGAAATGCTCACCTGCATTTTCGGAATCTAGTAGGCGTGGTTAACATTTTACATACCACAATAAAAAAATTAAAAACCTGAATGGTATCAGTATTCTGATAGCCGCTCTTCATGTTTTCTTTTTCAGGACACTGAGGGTAAACGAACGGACAGAGGTAGTCGATCCAAGTACCGAAGAAATTAGTATAGCAGAAAAAGTGAAGCAGGACACAAAACTGATGTCAGCGTAAAGTGGATGAGAAAGGAGTGGACTCTAAAACTCCATTAAAGAATAAGTAAGTATCAGGACTTTCTAAAAAATATGCAGATACAACTACCAGTCCTCCTGTGGACTTGGGAAAGAGTGCTTGTCGACAGTGCAGCAGAAGTCAAGATAGTGCATTAGAAGCATCAGGGTTTTCAGTATGCAAATCTTACTGATGATTTTATAAATCATTATGATAGGGATTGTAATTTAAACGTACAATTTAAAGGCAATATGTCAATCACCGTTAAAGCAATCTTCTGGTTGCAATTGTCTGAGGATTATGACTTCATCCTACCTGAAGAGAACTAGCGTCCAGTCTTTATTAAGGAAGCACCCCGGGGCAGGAAGTAATCAGAGTGGCTTTTTCTCCTATAGTACCTGAGGATATCAAGGACATTTATACCAGTGACATTTATACCAGTGACTGGGCTGTAAGACAGGCTTCGGTTTTATATAGAAACCCAGTGGGGTGAAATAAACACTCTATTCCACGTCATTCCCTTATGCAGTGAAACTCAAGTGCAAGCTTCATATCCTCTCAAACCAGGTGTGAAGCTTGGAATAAAAGCAATATTAGACTGGTTGCAATGTCGGGGGACAATAGCCTTGGCTTTCACCAATGAACATGCCCCTTTTTCGTGTCTCTAAAACAGACGGATCGGATAGAATACTTTTGAACTGTAGGAAACTAAATTTGCATCCACAGACCTACGTGGTACAAAGTGGTGCAAAATGCTTATAGTCATTGTGTGAAAAAAATAGAAAACAACCCTTGATATCTCTAATGGAGCTTTATTTTCGACAGGGTGCAGAACTCATTTCAATGTTTGCCTCTGATCTATAGGAACAGTCCTGGCTTATTTTCAGCACAAATTAGGTTAATGGTACAACCAGATTTCAAGATACTGTAGTATAGTAATGATATCCATCTCACAGATGATAATTTGGATGTACACCTGACCAGGGTGAACAGATTTGTGACTATATTAACATCACCCAGTTATAGATTAACTTTAAAAAAATCGAAGATTGCCTACCTGACATTGACCTTCCTAAAATATGAGTTATCCATTGAGAGCAAGGGTTTAGCTCCTGATTTACTTCAAAAGTGTGCTACCCTGCAGCCTCCTGACACACTGAAGAAGATGCATCCCTACTGATTCCTCAACTTTGGCCGAACTTACTTGCCACATTATGCTGAGAGAGTGAATCCCCTGGATAACTTGAATTCTCCCACGTGTTAATCAAAACAGTGGACAAATAAACACACTGATATCTTGCATGCTCTGCAATCAAACATGCTAGCGACTAAATATGTACAAACCAGGGACAATAAGACCAACCTAGTTATCAGTCACACCATGCCACTCAGGTTATACCTACGTGACCTATGAGGGACAGACAGTTCCTACAGCATGTAAGTCTCACTTGTATTTCCCATCTGAAGCAAATTTAGCTTTCACTGAAAAGATTCTTGCAGCTGTACAGACAGCTATTTTGGAGGAGTGCCCTTTGGCACAGGGAAAACTAATGATATTAGTTTCTCCCATACCCGCACAATAGACAGCCACCAAGGCAGGCATACCTACTGCTTGTGCCCTAAACTCAACCTGGTTCTAGTCGGCCTCTTCTTTAAGTGCAGTGGATATAAAGTTTCAGTATGATCCCACTATTCATACACAGGCTTTTCTTCAATAAGCCTTACCCATTGAGTCTTAGCAAAGCATATTCTACATGGATGGCTCTGCACAGCCAGCAGTAGGAACAAAATTGAAGTACTCCACAGCCTGCGCAACGGCGCAGGGTGTATTGAAAGATGGTGAATTCCATCCACAGTGGACCCAATCTAAAAGCCTAGGTGACAGCACTGCGCAACATGCAGAACTTCATGCCCTGTTACTTGCATTTTGAAAGGCTGACTTGTCAGTTCCCACAATCATTGTGCCTGATTCATCCTTCTATGTTTCTATGTGCAATGTTACAATGTTGACTTGCAAAAGTGGCATTTGAATGGATTCAAGGACTCAGGGGAAAAATCTATAAAGAATAAACAGTTTTTGGGAAAGGTAACTGTCTTCAAGATAAGCTTTCAATGGTCCATGTGAGGCATACTTTGGGCCATGGGCATGATGGTGTTCACACCAAAGGGAAATGTGCAGCTGATCTTGCGGCAAAGGCTGCAATTTATGTTGTCAACGTAGCAGTCCTAACCAGAATTCAACTGATGATCGACACATATATCTTAGCAGCCATACACACAACCAAGCAAGATAGAAAACTCCCCATGTCCCTTCCTCCTAAGCACGTTTACACCTTTAATTCAGACTATTCTTCTGTAGTCACACTACCAGGAATGGGAGGCAGAATAATACCTAAGAAGCTGTACAGATTAGATTTAATAAAAGAAGCTCATAAAGGATTGGGATCTGCTCATTCAGGGGTCAATGCAACCGTAGCTAGGCTACTGGTGGCCTGGATTATACAAACAGACTAGTGATTATGCTAGAAGGTGTGGCATTTGTCAACAAATCAAGCCATATAAGAGATCCTCACCAGCTCCTTTCACAGTCTCCAACATCCCTCTCAGGGTGATTTATCTGGACCACATTGGTCCAATACATTTTGTTCACCAATATAAGTATATATTGATGGCAATCAGTTGATTTTCTCCATTGTTATAGGTGTGACCACAACAAAATGCAAGTGCCTCAGCCGTCAAAAGATTTGCAGTGTCTGGTAGAGATAGGGGCAGTAAATTCAAATAACGGCCCTGCATTCATCTCTAATGCTTACAGGGATTCATTGTCTGCTCTAATAGTTTGTCTGCAATTTAGGAACAAGTCCAACGGTATAATTGAATGTACAAAAGGCATGATTAAAAAAGCTTTGACTCGTAAGGTACTAAGATCATGTTTTAGTTGGTATCATAGGCTGTATGGTGTCCAGAGAGTATTAAATAACTTGCCTAGACAAGTACTGGGAGGCTGCATTCCATACTAGATTATCTTCAAGAGTTTCTATGTATGTACCTGGCTTAGATAATTCTGGAAAGGTAACAGATGAAGATACATTTGACTTGGAGAATCAACTGAATGTTTTGCCAAGTATCCATTCAGTCAGAAACACTCTGTGCAATGTCAACCACTCTGATGCTGCCACCTGTGAAGAGAAGGTTATAACTGTTGCTGATGGGTGGGTTCCCGAAGTTAGGTACCTAGTTCATGAAAAAGTTCACGACAAACAAGTTTTTGAACCATCATTCAGACTGCCCATTCCAGTTCTTGAGGTAAGAGCAACAGAACTGTCACCCTGCCACCTTGTCTGGTTCAAGGAAAAAATGACGTGTGTCTCCCAACCACATGTAAAAGCACTATGTGGCTTATCCTATACAGCAGGCCATAGCAGACACCAAGAAAGATTTAGAGTAAAGCCTCTTAGTCTTTCCCTACCCCGAATAAATTACCTCTCAATAAAACAGTAGCATTACTAACTTGCGTTCCCACCTGGGGATATTTGAGCAGGTTGCATCTCCAATTTTATTCAGAGGATTAGGTTCCACAGATAAATTTGATGCTGCCACCACTACAGTCACTTCTGTTCAACGCAATTCCATGGTTTACTATGAACTGCCACCTGACTCAACATCATTCAAGATGATGCCGTTTCGATAGCTGACTAATTAAGAGAATGACTTGGATATTGTACAGAGAACTTTTTAACACATTGTACAGTTACTTCATGTCAGACATATCTTTACATATATCATTGGTTTCATGACAGACATTTTACCCCCAGTTGGTCCTATGCCTGTATCGATTTGGATCTTTTCATCATGTGACTATCAATTATGATTGGAATCCTACTACTACTAAATGGACACTTCATCCCAGCAAGAACAAGTGCACCACCTGTGGTTCATGAACTACAGCCACATTCTTCATCCCACAGAGCTTGAAGAGATCTATGCTGAAAACATCACAGCCTATGCTGTGCCCGAGGGCATAGTTTGGGAACAAAAAATCCATACCAGATAAAGGGACATTGCAATTACCTTATGTGATAAAGGTTTCGGTGAATGATATTATTATTCAAGGTTCTATTTTAGATAACTGGGGCACAGAGACTGTTAAAAGAATGATGTATGATTTACAGGCATATGTTACTTTGAATAATAAAGATCCTTCTATGAATTCTGCAACTTATAAAGAAATATGTGGTTATAACCGCTATGCACACTATTACATGCTTAGAACTAGTTATCCAAGGAAGATATACAGTTACACACAATGGGAACATTATGCGCTTCTGCCTCCTAATAGTCATCCTAATTTTTTAAAAAGAAATTCCCTTATTTTCAAAGTGGTGACATATCCAGTCTCTCAGCCTATGGCCATGTGATTGAGACACCTGAATGTGTTGTTTTTCTTTCCATCACTCCTGGACCTAAAGTAAAATGACATGATACATGTTATAGCAGTCAAACACCTGTAACAGTCACTTCCTATAGGTGAACAATGCCAAGGATGGATTCAACATTAGTGTTTTTCAGCTGTAAAAGAACATTTTCTCTAATTAAAGAAACATGGATGTTTCAGATTTTCTTCTAGGAACATGGCTTATTAGGAATGCATGATTCATAGCAAAAGGAATATATGCCATTTACAATGAGCTCAACAAATACTCAGAAAGAGAAGACGCAGAAAGGATTAGGTAAGTACATCAAGAAAATTTGCGACCAGTTTTTAAGGTTGTTGACAACAGAATGCACATGCTTTCTAAAAGGGTGTACCCATTAAACCATGTTCAGTCCTCAGCCTTAGATCTAATAAAAGGGGATTTTAGGTTATTACAACATGGACAAGCTCAGTTATGAGCTATCACACAATTACATTGGGCATTACAAATATTTAGGTAAGGTTCTGTGCCTTGATAACTTCTAAATGTAACAGCCATTTCGAACCTTATAGTCTAACATTAACAAAGCAAACACTGACAGAAAAAAATCCACATATACACTATTGAGTATAGAAGACATTTAAAAAGTGCCATTCTTGGTTAGTGACTCACCACTTGTCACATGGTTGATACATGGTAACATTTCTTTACCAATTACAACATTTCGTTTTCTCAGCTGCTAAAAATATAAATCTATAGGCTGAACCATGTGCAATTCACAATTGTTCCATTCATGAAAGTTTCCTTTTCTTACATATGGTTAAATTAAAATGAAGATGACCCTATAAATATCAATATGGCAAATTTCAGAAATCCCTGGGTTACTTCCTTCTGTCTGACACTATATTGTTGCATGGAATGTGTTGCACTTAATTCCAGGGTTACGTTGTGTTTTATCTGTAACTTCTACTTCATTCATTCCACACACCATGAAATGTTAAATACTGTTTCTCATTTATTTTTTACAAATGTTACTTACTGTGGGCTGAAACCTAACCAGCCATATGTGATTACAGTTTTTAAATCAATACAGTACTGTAGTTGGACCTTGTACCCGCCACTTCAAAACAATAAGAAATAATCCTTGGCCAAGTCTTGGTATGAAGGACATGCTTTTTGATGACTTAAACAAATTGTTGAAAGTTTTGCCTCAAAATGAAGTCCCTTTGATGTCTGAGGCAAAACTATATAATCTGCAGAGAGCCAGAACTGCTTCATGAGAGTCAGAGGATGCTACACACGCACTATCCAATGCATTTTCCTAATATCTTGCAAACAATATTCAATTTGTCTTTGACAACTGGTGCTGTGCATTGTTTTAAGAACATTGGATGTGATCTGGTAACTGGATTAAAGCAGTGTTTGGCCTGATAGCATAATTTGTCCCCATTTTGTTCTCCAACCTGTTTTGAGGTTTTCCAATGATCTTACTGCTGATCAGCAGTGGTGTTGTCATCTTGCTGCAAGGAAATCAGCAACATGAAGTACACAGATCCAGCTGAACAAAGATGCAGAGAGACTCTTGCACATTATTTGAAACATGCTTTGCTTTCCAAACTCAGCGCAAACTATCCTTTCGCAAAATAGAAGCCACACAAGTGAATCTTGTGTTCTGAAGCATAACTTGTCCAACTGAAATCATTTTGGTCCTAACATCTGGACCAACTCTCAGTGCTTCATCTTGATCTGGACGCTATGCTGTCCCTCCTACAGGATGCTGACCAGTCGCGGCTCACTGCACTCACAAGGGGCGGGATAGGTGCGAGGCATGGGGGTGGGGAAATGGGAGGAGTTAAAATTTAATCAAAAAAATACTTACCTGATCTGCTGCCCCACCGTTCCTGTTTCTCTCATCGCTGTAGACACAGGCTCCCAACCTGCCCTGCGGCCAATCCTGATGCTGCTCAGAGCAGGGTCAGGATTGGAAGGGAGAGCCCAGCCAGGCAGACTGGAAGCCCATGCCTTCTTTCTCCAGTCCGACAACACACTGCTGGGCTGGAAAGAGCCTACTGCGCATGTGTGTTTGGCTGTCCAGAGAAGGCTGGCCAAACATACATGCGCACTGAGGGGAGTGCACACTGCACTCCCCTCATCCTTGTCATCCATAATGCCCTGCCCCTTTAACAAACGAAAAAATAATAAACCTGGTTTATTATTGTTTTGTTTTGTTTGTGAAAGGATTTGCAGCAGCTGCTGCTGGCAGGGGGACGATGCTCCTCCGCCCTAACGGAGGAGCAGCCACTGCTGCTGACTATGATAGGACAGTCTCACCAGAGACATTTTTCAACACAACACTCAATGAGTGGCTTGATTTATTGTTAATGTTTGAGCCTCCAAAGAAAGAACCTAGAACATTACAGAGTGCCTCAGAAGAGCAAACAAATGCTGGTCCATTGAATATGCAAACTGATGACAACACACACATGCATTATTTGGTTTCCCGAAGGATCACAGGTATCCTACGTGTGCACCCAATGACATCAGCATGTCCTCTGATGAAGACTGAACTCAATATCTGAATCACCCAGTGACCAACATTCAATTAATGTACTACAGAAACTGTACCAACTGGGAGAATGATTTCCAAACACACTATTTTAAATTTTTGTGTTTTCATTTTTTATGCTGCATATTTTTAATTTGGCCTATTTTTATCATCACTGGTATATATATATATGCAAAACAGAAGAGTGACCTCTGGGTAGTTCCCAAGTTTAGGTAGAAAACGGGCATTTGAGGTGAGCAAACTTAGAGTGTCGCTGGTGTTGCAGGATGCTCCTTACTGGAGTTGCTCTCCACCTAAACTTGGGAACTACCCAGAGTTCTCTCTTCTGCTTTGCATAATTTATGCATCACACTAACCCTGGAAAGGTGTCGTTTTGACTCATACTAGGTGCTCCCTTGTGTCTGGACAAAGCTAAACCTTTCTGAAGAGATGTTATGACATTGAAAGACGTGTCAGGAGTTGCTTTTAGCTCATTCCGGATTGGCTGGATGGTATTTTACCAGTTCAAAGCTGTAATACTGTGCCTGGAGTGGTGAAAGGCTTTTGTGATTTTATAGCTCGACAAGGATGGCACTAGGCCATTCCTATGCTTAAAGATTGTGCTGTACAAATGGCAAAAGACTTTGTCAAATTCAATTCCTATAGGGATTTTAGACACAACTACAGCCCAAACCGCTGGACGGAATTAGATCAAATTTGGCAGAAAGGTAGCGCTTGTCCAGAAAGAGTGCTTTTTGTTATTTGGTATAAATCCGAAAAGGAAATATAGACATCTCAAGGCACAAAGAGTTCGCAAATAATAACAAGCTCATTCAGGGAAATGCAGAGCTCTGGTTGGCTGCCAACACTTCCACAAGGAAGTGATGACAGCCATATTGGGACTCGGCTTCAGCCACGAAAAAAGATTAAAAAAAGAAAATGGTCCAGGATAGGGACACCCTGATCCCATATATCTGGTGCTGGGGTCCAGCAAATTTATGGTGGATCCGTGGAAATTTGTTTTTGAAAAACAAAGCGCATACTCCCATGCTTGTTTTTAATGAAGTCCCTGGGTTGACCAGGTCCCGGTGGCATGTCAAGAATAATGAGCAGGGCGCCTGGGCCTCCCTCCTGGGCTTGCTGGAGCCTCAGGGGCCACCACCACCTCGGGGCAGAAGATAAAATGAGCACAGAGGGGCTGCGTGGCCCCCACTCAGCTCCGGGGACTGCCACCTCCCCAGGGCTTTAATGTAAAGTGAGTGCGGGCCATGCAGCCCCTAGCAGCCCTTGGGACCACCACCTCCCTGGGGCTTTAGTTAAAATGAATGCAAGGGCACTGACAACTTTCCGGTCTGCCCACCGCACAGTGACGGAGACCGCCACCTCACCGGTGCTAACAACTATTTAAATGCAGGGGGGCTGCCTAGCCTCCTGTTGTCCTTGGGACCGCCATCTTCCTGGGACTTTCAACTAAAATGAGTGCAGGGAGGCCACGCGGCCCCATGCAGCCCTAAGGAGGACCACCTCCCTGGGGCTTTAAGGAAAAATTTGTGTGGGGGACCATGCAGTCCCAGGAACTGCTACCTACCCGGGGTGTTACTTATAATGAATAGGGGGACCGCCACAATCTCCCCTGGGCTCAATTTGAAATGAAATGAGGAGGGCCACCTGGCCCCCACGCAGACCTAGGGACTGCCACCTCCCTGGTGCTACAAACTAATGAAATGTGGGAGGGCTGCCTGCCCCCACACAACCCCTGGGACAGCCACCTCCCTGGGGCTAATAACTAATCAAATGCAGGAGCCACCCCCCCCACAGCCCCAGGGACTGGTACCTAACCATGGCTAAGAACTAATTAAATGTGGGGGCACCTGCCCCCCCTCTGAGCCTTAGGGACTGCCACTTCCCCAGGAATCAATTTAATTAATATAGTTTTTTTATAGACCCCCCCCACCCCAAGAATCATCACCTCCCCAAGGCTAATTGAATCATTGGAGGGGGGTTGTGCGCACCCCTTGAGGAGCCATTGATGGACCGCCACCCCAGGGCCGGCTACTGGTATGTCTGGGGTGCCCACACCCAGGACATAGCTGTTTGCTCTGACTTGGCAGGAGCTTTGACAGCTCCTGCCAAGTCAGAGCAAACACTCCACTTTCTGTAACTGAAAGCTGTCAAAACAGCTCTCACTTGCAGAAAGCAGAGTTTTCATATGTTTCCATGTTAGTAAATTTGCGTCCAGGGAAACAGATGCAAACATAGCTCCCACAAACAACGAGCTGCTATTTAAGGCACCTCTCTGCTTGAGGGAGCAATGCCAGCTCTCGCAGGACGCGGGGAGCCAGCTAGGACCATGGAGCCTTGAGGCTCCCTCCGCGGTCTTGTCACTCTTTCTCACTCTCTCTTCCATCCCATAATTAGATGGAAGAGGTCGAGAGAGATTGTTATTGCAATGGTCACTCCATACAATGACTTCAAAGCATCAAACTAGCAAGATGTTTGGTGCAAATATTATAGCAACATTTTGATGGACAGCTGACCAGGGTCTTGGACTGTCAGTAGGATGAAAGTTCAAATCATAGTACCTCATGACAGTGTATCTATTTTTTTTTATAGTGTTTTGACTATTAAACATTCCTATTGGAGTCTTTTTCTCCTCAAAATCTGTGGGTAAAATGTAATAGCTAAGTCTAGACACTGCACAGTAAGGAGTCACCACTGGCCTAGTGGTTAAAGTCTCAGACATGCACACTAAAGGTTAAGGGTTCTATCCTAGGTGAGTCTGTGGTCATTTTTCTGCTTTAGTTTTTTTTCCAGTTTTTAAGTTACATACAAAAATTTGCTCTCAATCTTTTTAATTGCCCAAAACATTTTTATTTTCAATTTATCTGGAACCATCTAATTCTAGGTATATGTGATTCATCAGAGCCTAAAAAACTATGGGGCATATTTAGGTGCCCCTAGCGCCACCGGAGCATTACTTTTTGTAAGGCTCTGGTTGTGCTAAGCACTGCTCCATATTTAGAAGGCGGTCTACTGCCACTTTTTTCGGCGTTACGCCTCTATGTAAATATGGGCCCTTCTGACACAGTTTTCTGCATGAGAGGGGCGTGCAATAGGTGTTGCTGTGGGCGTTCCACCTCAGCACCCAATGCTTGTGACGCTGCCTCAGATTTACGAGTTGTTGTAAACCTGAGGCAGCGGCAAAAACCCCAGGGGTGGCGTTAGCATGGCAAAACTAGAAGCAATGCTTTTATTCCTCCTCGTCGCTTGCTTTTTTTATGGGTGCTGCATTCTGCTCACATAGAAGAAGCAAAATGCCATGGACAATTGTTTCACCAGTTATAGTTATAGTTATTTCAAGTAACTATAACTCGTGCCCTACGGTATCTATAACTCGTGCCCTCGCCTTGCACTGCTAATTACCTCATATATTACAGAAATCATGACATCTTTTATAACATCAATAATATCACTGTTACATTTGTTGTAAAATTATTCATAAAAAACGGTGTATTGCGGAGGCATTGCAGAGGCACGAGGTATAGTTACCTTAGAGCATGAGTTATAGTAACTTAAAACAACTATAACTATGGGGGTCATTCCGACCCTGGCGGTCATGGACCGCCAGGGCCGGGGACGGAGGAAGCACCGCCAACAGGCTGGCGGTGCTTCAGGGGCAATTCTGACCGCGGCGGTAAAGCCGTGGTCAGAATAGGGAAACCGGCAAGCAGCGCCGCCATGGGGATTCCGACCCCCTTCCCGCCAGCCTGTTCCTGGCGGTTTACACCGCCAGGAAGAGGCTGGCGGGAACGGGTGTCGTGGGGCCCGTGGGGGCCCCTGCAGTGCCCATGCCATGGCATGGGCACTGCAGGGGCCCCCTAACAGGGCCCCATTGAGATTTTCAGTGTCTGCAAAGCAGACACTGAAAATCGCGACGGGTGCCACTGCACCCGTCACACACCAGCAACTCCGCCGGCTCCATTCGGAGCCGGCTTCATCGTTGCTGGGGCTTTCCCGCTGGGCGGGCAGGCGGCCTTTTGGCGGTCACCCGCCCGCCCAGCGGGAAAGTCAGAATCACCGCCGTGGTCATTTGACCGCGGTACGGTCTTCTGGCGGGGGAACTTTGGCGGGCAGCCTCCGCTGCCCGCCGAAGTTGGAATGACCCCCTATATCTGGTGAATTTCTAAGATTTTGTACGAGTAAATTCAGAACATAACTATAAGGATCCTGTAACCTTTGGAATTTTTAAGTGAAAAAAAAAAATATATATATATAGGGGAAGGGGAAGAGACACAAAACACAAAGATTAGATATAAGTTCCAACTTATGGACTAATTCTATGAACATCAATAAAATTGTGAATATTTCCCAGAGTACATTGACAATGAATCAAGAAAGAATTTTGAATTTAGGGCTCAGTTTTTGTCCAACTATTGACTGGGATTATGCAAAAACCCGAATTGAAATGTATACATTTGTGCGGAAACTACAACTTATCAAATATTATACAGGAAAAATCCCAGCCTTGAGACCAGTAAAAGAACCACAGAATGTAAAATGTTCTGGATTCACAATAAAAGACACCCTGGACCTTGTAGTTATCAACGATCTGAGGGATGAGAAGGCAGCAGAGAATCCAGTCACAGATATTAGTGACTATACAGATGCAACAAAAGAAGAGATGATGGCCTTCACTACTGATTTGTCTATATCTAGCTCCTTGAAATTATCAAGCACATCTAATCCTCAGCTTCCCAGTGAAAACTTAATTGACACTTTTCATGAAATGGTAGTAGGAGACATTGCTAAATTATGTCTGAAACCACAGATAAAAAATATAAGATCAAGAAATTTCACTCCCAAAGACTGGAAAGATCTGAATCAACATAAAGAGAACAAATCCATCATCATTAAATCATTGGATAAGGGTGGTAATATTGTAATTATGGATGTGGTAGACTACATAAAGGAAGCCCAGCGCCAATTGACCAATGATGACCATTATGGTTGAGTATGAATCCGAATGTACATTTTCAAAAGATCTATCATGAGATGCTAGACAAATGGTTGACAGATCAACTTATAGAACACAAGGAATATCAATATTTAAAAATTGAGTGTCCAAGAACTCCATGCATCTATTTCTTACCTAAAATCCATAAAAACAAATGCCATCCCCCTGGGAGACCCATTGTGAGTATGATCAACTTTCTTTTGGAGACCACTTCGAGGTATTTATTTTTGTGTCCTTATGCAACAGAGTTGCCATCTTATTTACGTGACATTACAGACGTTTTATCCAAAATACATAACATGCCTTGGAATAAATTCAAAATTCAACATTTTGACTGATGCATGAAATAGGGCGAAGTGTAAAACAAGTGAGGAATTTCTCTTTAAGAATCAATTAGTTCATGATAATCCTACACATAAATCCCCTCCAAGACTCTTTCTGGAGTATAATCATCAACATGTAGCACTTAAAAACATCTTGCAACGCAATTGGCATGTCCTACAAAAAGATCAACACATAAAAGGGCAAATTGGCCAACATCCACAAATCACGTATCGAAAGACTTGCTCGCTAGGTGATCCTCTGACCAAGAGCCTCTTTGTTAAGGATGAGAACAAAAAAAGTACATCATGGTTGACCCAAAAGAGTATGGGTTTTTGGAAATGTGGTCACTGTAAAGCCTGCAAATATGCTGTAAATGTGCAGAGTTTGAAGACCTTTGAACAAAGAAATTGCATGATTAGAGATCGAATCACATGTGAAACTGAATATGTTATCTATGTTATTGAATGTGGTTGCCAGAAGAAATATGTAGGCAGCACCATTCATAAATTGAAAATCAGGTTATTGCAACATCTTAGAGCCATTAAAAATCATGACAGATCTTATCCTCTGGCCAAACATTTCTGGGATATACATCAAGGGGATTGTAGCACTTTAACATTCTATGGGATTAGATCAATCAAATTAGGTCCCAGGCTGGGCAATAGGACACTTGAACTCAGACAAATGGAATCAAAGATGATTTTGTTGCTTGGTTCAGAGAACCCTTTGGGACACAACTTGGATGCTATATTATATATCCATTTGCATAACTAATTTTGAGGACAAGGGAGATCTGCTACAAATGTGTACATCCTTCTCAATTAAAGACTAGATATGTTGGGTAATTTAAAGGTTGATACCTATATCTTTAGGATATTCAAGGTTGGGACGTTGAGAGTAGGAATTAGAATTGTTGAAACTTGTCATAAGGTTTCTTAAAAATATTTTTATATTTTGATTCCGTTTTATTCACTCTAGGCACTTTAGTGGGTATGGTTTAGTTTTTTAGATATAACTTTATATTAGGTTATGCATTAATTTATTGGTGCAGATTATTGAAATCATGGGGGAAGGTAAATAATGCCAACTTGTCATTTCATGAGTAAAACAGAGATTATTTTCACAGAAACCTTGGCATAATTTTACCTGGTACACGGGAAGGTAAAATGAGAAACTATAGTTGTCAAGTTTGGGACATATATAAATTTGGACTTCTGCACTTGCAATAGATTACTATATATTATTTCTAGCATGAGACTAGCTTCATGTTATGACAGGTATGATGTCACCTTAAAATTAGATGATATATACCGAGTGATGTGGTTACTTTCAAATTATTTTATATATATTGAAATATTGAAATAGGTACTTCATATGAGATACTTCATATGAGCACGGTATGTCATAGGTCGTGCAATTGATCAGCGAATAGTCATTGAACTCATAAAAATACATTATACACTTGTCACTTTATTACTTTGACCAATATGGTATTTTATATACAAAACAAGTATTTGTTCAGTATAAATTCACTTATGCTAATAGATTGCAGACTGAAGAGATCGCAAACACAATTTAGCAAATGTAAAGTATAAATCTATGTATGTATGCAGGTGTTCATGCATTTTACAACTTTGTATTATTTTAATACATAAATTGAAATATTGAAATAGACATTTCATATGAGTATGGTATGTCACAAGTTGCACAGCTGATTAGTGAATAATCATTGAATTAAAAAAAATATATATAATTCACTTGTTACTTTACTATCTGGATCAATATGGTATTTCATATACAAAATGAACATTTGCTTAGTTTATATGTACACAATTAACAGGTTGCAGATTGAAGTGACCCCGAACACAATTTAGCAACTGTATAGTATAAATCTATTTATATATGCAGGTGTTTGTGTATTTTAGAATTCTGTATTATTTTAACAATAATGGTTATGACAAGGTTGATGGTTTTATCATATGTATGATTAAGTGTTTATGGGTAAAGCTGATATATATGTTATAAGATGGCCGCTCCATTGTTCTGCAGCTTATGGGAGCGAAAATAGATGCGGGACTAACAAGATATTTGAGGAAGTTGAGACGGTGATTGGAATATCCAGTAGAAGGCGTTAGCTGAAACACGTTGACATTTCATTTGAATTTGGAAGCAGCACGATTTTTGCACTTTATTTGAAATAAATGAACAAGCATCAACGCATAGAAGATTGTCCTTTCTATGTGATAGCAGCAGTGAAATTTGTCTATGGTGCAGCCGTATAACGAGTGAAAACTCAACCTTTTGGAAGATGTATATATATATATATATATATATGAGATAATATTTTATTTCAGGCTAATGCATGTCGTATATATTGGGGCATATTTACAAGAAAGTTGCACATCAGCATTTATTAGTCACTTCTCTTGCGTACCCGTAACAGCACCATTGGTGTGTCGTATTTACAATATGGTGCACTATGTCACACAATACCACAATAGCATCAAACCTTCTGCCACTATTGTGGCACTTTGCTGTACTAGCACCAAACATTTTGGCGCTGGTCCAGCAAAGTACAGGGAGGCCCATAGGAGATTTTTTGGTGTCATTTTAATGCCTGCCCTGTGCAGGCATTACAAATTATATCAAAAATGGCACAGTGAAATCTAGTAAATTTTACTGCGCTATTATTTTTGGCCTCTTTGAGTGGGAACGCCCCCTTAAATACATTATTCCTGGCGCAGGCATAATTTGGTGCAAGGGCTTACAAAGTGGCGCAATGCATGCACTGCTCCACTTTGTAAATATTGCAGGGGGAATTGCTTCCTTAATGCCATATTAGAGTAAATAAAATGATGCTAGTATCGTGCAAGGGGCTTGTAAATATGCCCCATTGTGTTTAGGCATTTATCTTGTATTAGACCATTTAGGCCCTCATTATGACATTGGCGGTGTACTGACTGCCACTGTTAAAGTTGGTGAGACCTCCCATAGACAGCCAATGCACCACACCAACCGCCAGGGCGCTAACACCACCGACAACAGCGGTAGCCACCTACAGCCAGGCGGAAGTCAAGGTACAGCCCACCATATTATGACACAACAAACCACCATGATTTCCGGTGCGTTAGCAACGCCATCAAAAGCCTGGCGGAAACACATTACAGAAAAGAAAAGACTCACCTCCAGGGACACAGAGGACTCTGCGGCCGCCATGGAACCAGAACTACAAGTCTTCCTGATGCTCTACCATGCCATGGCCGTCTGGAGCACTAACGCCAACGAAGACTACGACGATGAGTACATCCCCCTAGCACACAAGGGAGGGAGGAAAAGGAGAGTGACGCACACACGCACAACACACACCATACACAGACACACACACACACAACCAGCTGCACAGTACATTGACAGCTAAAGGACCCAGGAGCAAAGAATGGAAGGACACATACCTGTAGTACAACAACTGTAATAGCCTGCAAACAGCCATCATAACGAATAAATAAATAACTATATACACTACATGGCCTCTGGTGGTGGAAAAGGATCCTTGCCCTCAAGTGGTGGACGGGGTTCCTTGCTCTCAGGTGGTGGATGGGGATCCTTGGGTTCATTCCCGTGAGGGGCCCCCTTGGTCTTTGTCACATGACTTGTGTACTTGCCTCCATGTTTAGGAGGTGCCTCCACTGACCCTGTCCACTGTCTCTTTGGTTCCTCCCCCCTAGACCTCCGTTTCTGAGGTGGAGGTGTGTCCTTGCTGGTAGTGGCTGTCTTCCTACTCAGGGGCCCCTTAGTGGCAGCAGCAGATTTTTTGGTGGGAGCAGTAGCAGACTGGTTGGCTGAGGTGCCTGGCTCGGTGGTTGGGACCTTGCACTTACGGGCAGGACGGGGGGTAGGGGTAGGGAAGAGGTAAAGATGGGCAAGGAAAACTTTCTTAGGGACATTAGGGCAGGATGTAGGTGCAGGGATGGGAGTGGAGGTTGAGGGAGTTGTAGTAGGAGGAGTAGGTGTGCTGGACATGGGTGAAGGTGCATTAACAGTGTGCGTGTGTGAGGTGGATGGCTGTTGGGGGTCTGATTGCGAGCGTTTTTTGTTTCTTTGGAAGAGGGGGAAGACAGGGTGGGATAAGACAAACAGGACGTGTGGATGGATGTTGTGGGGGTGTCTGCAAGTGAGGTGGGTGTGCTGCATGAACTGGTGAAGGTGGTGGTGACTTCGAATGTGGTGTGTGGGGTGCATGTCTGCACTTCTGCTCTTGTGGTGTCTGTGGGCAAGGGTGTACAGGTGGCAGGCTCTCGGACTGTTGATGCAGTGCATGCAGGTGTGAGTGCGGATGTGACTGTGAGGGAGGAGGAGGAGGAGGGGAGACAGTGGAGGCAGTGGATGTTGTGTGTGCATCTGTCTGTTGTATGTTGAGTGCTTGTGGCTTGAAGTTTGGTGCCTTTGTTTGTCTGTGCCACTCTTGTGTGCATGCTTGTCTGCATGGGATGGGTTAAGGTTGAGGAGACTGGGACTGGGAAGTGGTAGTTGGATGGGGGGCGGTAGGACCAGGGACATTGGCTGCCATCAGAGAGGAGGCCAGAGCCTGAAATGATCTCTGTAGGGCCGCCAAGCCACTGTGAATGCCCTCCAGGTAGGCATTACATTGCTGCATCTGGGATGCCCGCCCCTGGATGGCATTCACTATGATTGACTGCCCTACAGAGATTAATCTTAGGAGGTCAATAGCATCCTCACCGAGGGCAGCAGGGCTGACTGTTGCAGGGCTTGAGGTGCCTGGGGCGAAGGAGATGCCCACCCTCCTGGGTGAGCGGGCATGGGCAACTCGGTGGGGGCTACTGGAAGGGTGGTGCTGGTACAGGCAGCTGTACCTGTAACTAGGGTGGTTCCAGAGGTGTCCGCAGGCTAAAGCTCCCTCACTCGTCAGTGCCCCTGCGCCTTCACCAGATGATGCTAATGCAAACATGGAGAGGATGACAGAAGAAAATAGGGGGGGAGAAAGAAAGGGGCACTGGGTCAATTACAGAACCAACACCACAGATGGCATACACATCACAATCACACACAGGGACCAAGATTGAGCAGTATGCATCGCACTGCCATACCATTGGCTAGGCACCACAGCAGGATAAGAGCCAAACACTACCATCTGGTCCCCTCCTGGAACCTACTAAGCCCTGCCTGACATGTAAAGCCACCTAGCTATCTATCAAGATTTTGCTATTCACCCAATAACCCTGAGCTGGACCACGCAGCAATGTATGAGCTGGCATAAAGGGGCATCCACTGACTAAAACCCACCACCAGAATCCCATGCCAGGCAACAAAGATGGTTGTCACACACCAGACTTAGCCCCTTGTGGCTGCTGTGATTCCCTCAAGCGCCCATCCAGCTCTGGATAGGCCACCGCCAGTATGCGGGCCATCAGGGAGGTCAGGTTCCGAAGGGCACTCCTTCCTCGTTGGGAGGTCGTCCCCAGCTGGGCCTCCACAGTCTTCCGGGCCCAGCATCTCTGGTCCTCCTACCGTTTCCTGCAGTGGGTGCTCTGCCAGCTATAAACCCCCAGGGTCCGCATCTCCTTGGCGATGGCACGCCACAGTCCCTTCTTCTGATGGGCACTCGCCTGCAGGGAAACACAAACAGAGGGACACCATGAATCCGAATATCTAGCCTTTTCACACATATGACGTTCAGACATTATTTGCCCCTCAAATGGCACACACATCACATGGAGCCCTGCATGTACATTACCACCAGCCATACCCCCAACCCAAATGATACACTGACAGCACACACACACATCTCCATGCAGCCTTGTCGCATGCAACGTCCCCGTGGTGTACTCGCCTGTTGGTCTGGAGGCCAAACAGCTGTCCATAAATGGGTAGGACCCCATCCACCAGGCGCTCTAACTCCTCCGAAGTGAAGGCAGGGGCCCTTTCCCCTGTCACACGGGTCATGCCAGGTTCCAGACACAGGTCATAGCAGCACACGCAGTGGAGCTGTTGTACTGTGGAAAGTCAGGAATCAACTGAGGTTATAGTCAGAAAATGGCAGTCACGTCCATGGCGGTGTACATCATCACCGCCGGGGGTGATCCTCATTGGATTCTGTACTCCTTAGAGCCCCATGTTAGCCAATGAGGAATTGCATGGCGATGCATACCGCCTTCCGCCATGACGCCCAACGAAGAAGGAGGGAGGTCACTTCCACCTGTCTCTACATACAGGAGAGGCGGTTACCATGTTATAGTGCTGGTACACAATTAAGAATAAAAACTGTATCATTGGTGTTGATAGTACATACATAGCCATTTACAGTGTCCAGTTACATACATGATCTATGTACACTGAAGTGGTGGATCCATTTTTCATGTTGTCACTCCCTTCTCACTCTTCTGTCCCTTAGGTACCTCCCACCTCAGGAGGAATAGGAGGAGGAGGCAAGCCCCCATGTATATACCCCTTGTGGACTACACTGGAGGACAGGCACATAATACTTACCTATAGACTGGACAGGACCACAAACACAGAGCTGTGTGCTCAATTGGAGCCTGACTTGATATCCGTGATCCAACTGGGATCCTCCCTCTTGTGCAGGTCCTATCAGTGCTCCATTTCCTGGCAACAGGCTCTTTCCAAGTGACAGTGGGCTTGGCTGCAGGACTGTCACCTCCAATGTTCTCAATAGTGCTGGCATGGGTTTTAGCTGCCTTGCTCAAACACATGTGCAGCTACATAGCTTTTCCCCAAGTAGAAGATTTGGCCACTGTGAAGGCTGGATTCTATGCAATGGGACATATTCCCATAATAAATGTTATTGAGAACTTTGAAAGAACCCATATTGCCTTAGGTCCCCCTGGGCCAATGAACAGGTGTTCTGGAATAGGAAGCGTTTCCACTCACTTAGGCCCTCATTGCAACCCTGGTGGTCGGTGATAAAGCGGCGTTAATACCGCCAACAGGCTGGCAGTGAAAAAAAGGAATCTCAACCATAGTGGAAACCGCCAGCACAGACAGCTACTTTATCACTCCGACCGCCATGGCGGTAGCAACAAACACCGATGCGGTTACCGTTAACAGACAGGCGGAAGACAATGTACCGCCCACTCTATTATGACACACCAATCTGACAGCTTTTCCGGGGCGGTACCAACGCCATCAAAAGCACGGTGGAAACAGTACACAGAAGGGAAACCACTCAACTCACAACACCCAACGAGGAACCAGGATGCCATGGAGTCCGAGTTACAGGTGATACCAATGTTGGTTTACCTCCTCTTCTACCAGGAACATCAAAGACAGCGGTGACGACCACAGTGAGTACTGCACCTAGCACACAGGGGGGGGGGGAGGAAAAAACACACACCCACAACACGCAACATGCAACACCCCCACCCCCAACAACACACACATAAACACATGCAGCAACATTACATTGACACCCCGTAACCCCCTGGAGAATGCAAGGACCAAATGAAATGATTGTAACAAGTGTAATCATCGAAAATGCAGATAGGCCAACACAAATGGAAAAGATCAGTATATACAAATATTCACAGTAAGTACACAAGTCCGGATACAGTTCCATTACATGTCCGTGGACCAGTGGTCCCAAAAAGCATGGGCGAAGCCCACACATGACACCTGCCTCAAAACGGAGAGAACACTGCTGGGGCATCAGGTCGAAAAAAACACAGGCACCACAGGGGGAAGGGGAGGGGGGCACCTCAGACCGGATGATGGGACAACGCCACTGCTCCACGAGGGGGCTCCATACCCACTGCTTGATCCTGGGGAGTGCAAAGCCACAGTCTCTCAAGTCTCTCAAGTGGGTGGTTTTCCCACTGCTTTATCCTGGGGAGTGCAAAGCCACAGTCTCTCAAGTCTCTCAAGTGGGTGGGTTGCCCATTGCTTTTTCCTGGGGAGTGCAAAGCCACAGTCTCGCAAGTCTCTGAAGTGGTGGGTTGCCCACTGCTTTATCCTGGGGAGTGCAAAGCCACAATCTCTCAAGTGTCTCAAGTGGGTGGTTTGCCCACAGCTTTATTCTGGGGAGTGCAAAGCCACAGTCTCTCAAGTCTCTCAAGTGGGTGGTTTGCCCACTGCTTTATCCTGGGGAGTGCAAAGCCATAGTCTCTCAAGGGGATGCTGTTCTCCACTGGTTCTGGAGGGGGAATGGTGCTCAGTGTGCTTCATCCTGCCAAGAACTTGGGGAGTGGATGCTGTTCTCCACTGGTTCTGGAGGGGGCTTTGTGCCCAGAGTGCTGCCTGTGGGGTGTGGCAGTTCCCATTCCCTCACCTGGGTGTCTGAGCCACGAGATTCTCTGTGAACAGGTAGCATAATACTGTATGGCGGCAGAGACACACTCCTCCCTGCGGCGACTTAGCCTGCTAACTGCTGGTACTGCCAGTGCTGGTTGTGGTGCCTCATGTAGTGTGTGCAGGGTTCAGGACGTCTCCTGCAGCCTCGGACGACTGCCCACTGGGGATGATGCTGATGTCGGCTGTGGTGGTACTGACTGGGCACGTCGCGGGGCAGGTGGCGGTGTCTGCAGCGGTGTCTGCGGTGGAGATGCTGCCGGTGGTGCTGGTGTCAGCACCTGTAGAGGGAGACTGCAGGACGTCTCCTGCAGCCTCGGATGGCTGCCCACAGGGGATGATGCTGGGGAGTGTAGCAGAGGCAGCAGACGTGAAGGTGTTGGTGGTGCAGGTGGCGAATGCAGTTGGCTGTGCAGGTGGCGGTGGCCACCGACGTACAGGTTGCTGTTCTGTCTTGCAGAACGGGTGACACCAGTCCCTCACCCGGAGGCTACGTGCCCTGAGCTGACTTCCCTTTGGCCTTGTGTCCCTTCCCCACCTTGGAAGTCGCTGCTGAGACCTTGGCACTGTCCTCTTTTGTCTTGGAGGAGGCCTTGCTGGGTGGTTGGTGTGGCTTTTCCCTACGGCATGTGGGCCCCTTCTTCACCTTGGCAGGTGGCGGAATACGGTGATCCTTGGCCTCACTAGCTGGCACACTGGCAGCCCTGATGGGTGCCACCCGTGATGTTGCTGGACTTGCAGGGACCACAGTGCTCGAGGATTTTGTGGCTGGGATCTGGACATCCTGGCCCTAGAAGGAAGGAGGGGGGGGAGGTGTAGGGACGAGGTCAATGTTAGCCAGGAAAAGTTTCTTTGACACACTGGGAAGGGAAGATGGAGGGGGTTTGGGAGTGGAGAAAGAGGTAGTGTTTGTAGGAGGTGTACGTCTGCTGAGTTTGGGTGAGGGTGTATGGGCTGGATGCTGTTGTGAGGTGGATGGCTGTTGAGTGGGTGTGTGCCTGCGTTTGTGTACTTTGGGAGGAGGGCTCACTGACACACTGGGAGAGGACACAGGGGACGTGTGCATGGTAGTGGGGATGGTGATTGCACGTGAGCGGTGTGTGGTGATGGGCGTGCTGGTGATGAAGGTAGTGGCTGAGGATGTAGTGCATGCAGGTGTGAGTGGAGACGAGATAGGGAGGGAGGTGGAGGACGTGGAGGAGGGGGACACAGTGGAGGCTGTGGATGTTGGTGTGTCTGCATGGGTATGGTGCTTGTGTGAGTGCCTGTGGGATGTGTGGTGCTTATGTTTGCCTGAGCCACTTTTGTGTGTTGATGAGTGTGCATGCTGGTCTGATGCTGTGTTTGGGATAGGCTGAGGTAGAGGGGATTCGGTCTAGGTAGTGGAAGTTGGAGGGGGAAGCTGAACACAGGGACAATGGCTGCCATCAGTGCTGAGGCAAGAGCCTGAAATGCTCTCTGTTGGGCTGCCACGCCAGAATGAATGCCCTCCAGGTATGCATTTGTTTGCTGCAAATGCCTCTCGACACCCTGGATGGCATTCAGAATGGTTGACTGCCCAACAATGAGTGATCTCAGGAGGTCAGTAGCCTCATCACTGAGGGCAGCAGGGCTGACTGGGGCAGGGCCTGAGGTGCCTGGGGCGATGGTTTATGCCCGCCCTCCTGGGTGAGCGAGCACAGGAAACACACTGAGGGGCTGCTGGGAGGGCGGTGCTGGTAGGGGGGGTGGCGGCTGTACCTGTAGTTGCGGTGGGCACAGTGGTGCCCGCCACCGCAAGGGAGCTCCCATCAGAGGAGGAGTTGCTGTTGCTGGTGTCTCCTCCTATCCCCACTGTGGAGCTCCCCTCACCCTCGGTCCCAATGGTGCCTTTAGACTCCGTACATTCACCCTCCTGGGCCATGTGGGTTGCAGCTCCCTCCTGCTCCGGTGCCAATGCTCCTCCACCAGATGATGATAATGCACACAAGGACAGGGTGACAAAACAAAAAGGGGGGGAAAGACAGAGGAGACACATGGTCAATGCGAGCCACAACACCACCGTTGTCGGACACAGAACACAGGGAGCAGCCCTATGCATTAGGCCATGCACTAACTGTACTTGGGAAAATCACCTGCCAATGGGGGACTGTGCCTAAGCCCATCTGATGAACACCTGGAACCCACAGGAGCCTGACTAGGTGTAGATGGGCACTACCACTTTTGGGGCTGGAGTGCCACAGAGCCTGCCTAACAATGGACCTACCCTAGCACGTTTGCCCTGGCCTAGGGGAGCCCACAGCCCACTTCCCCCACCCAGACACCTCCTACGGCGTGCAGAGTCAGCTGAATGTGACTGTACTCACCCCCTTGTGGCTGCTGTGATGCCCTCAAGCACCCATCCAACTCAGGATATGCCACCGCCAGAATCCGGTACATCAGAGTGGTCATGGTGTGACGGGCACCCCTTCCACGTTGGGAGGCCATCCCTAGCTGGGCCTCCGCCATCTTCTTGGTCCAGAGGCGCAGGTCCACCCATCTTTTGCGGCAGTGGGTGCTCCGTCTATGGTAGACCCCCAGGGTCCGCACTTCCTTGGCGATGGCACGCCAAATACCCTTCTTCTGGTGGGCGCTGACCTAGAGGAAAAGTGAAGTAAGAATGGATCTTACTCCCCCGTACGCTTTTTCTTACTCATTGCCCACAACTTCCCACCCTGGCCCAGAAACACATACACTGATGACCCTCACATTCTGGCCTCAGCCCACCCCCCCTGTATCTTCCATCCACCCCACTCCATACATTCATATCCCATCCATCATGCTCACAGTGTACTCACCTGTTTGTCTAGAGGACCGTAGAGTACCGTGTACTGGGGGAGGACCCCAGCCACCAGGCTGTCCAACTCCTCCGCGGTGAAGGCAGGGGCCCTTTCCTCAGACACTGTAGCCATTGTCGCTTCCAGACTCAGTTCACAGCAGCACTTGCAGTGTAGGTACTCTCCTGTTGAAGGTCAGGTATCAAGTGAGTGAAGAGATAGAAAATGGTGGTTACGTCCGCGGCGGTGCGTACCGTCACTGCCGGCGTACATCGTCATTGGCTCCTGGAACCCATAGGGCCCAATGATAACCAATGCGGCATTGCGCCGCAGTCTTCGTCTGCCTACCGCGATGCTGCACTACGCCTGTGCAGTTACCTCATTTCCCCTTGTTCCTCCTTATAGGCCAGGCAGCTGCCATTTCAGTATACAGACCCCTGGTGGACCTGTCGATAATGGAAGACAGACACATCATTATCACCTACAGACTTGATTGTGCCACAATCCATGAATTGTGTGCCCAGTTGGAGCCAGACCTGATGTCAGGTATCTGCCATCCCACAGGAATCCCCACTCTTGTGCGGATCCTGTCAGTACTTCATTTCCTGGCCAGTGTGTCCTTTCAAACAACAGTGGCCATGGCATCAGGGATGTCACAGCCAATGTTCTCTAACGTGTTGTCCAGAGTGTTGTCTGCCCCGCTGAAACACATGCGCAGCTACATCGTTTTCCCTCAGGTAGAGGATTTGCCCACAGTGAAAGGTGACTTCTATGCCCTGGGACATTTCCACAAATAATTGGTGCCATTGATGGTACACATGTGGCATTTGTCCCACTCCCCAGGAAGGAACAGGTGTACAGAAACCGCTAAAGCTACCATTCCATGAATGTGCAGATTGTGTGTTTAGCAGAGCAGTACATCTCCCATGTGAATGCCAAGTATCCTGGCTCAGTGCATGACGCTTACATTTTGAGGAATAGCAGCATCCCTTATGTGATGGGGCAACTCCAGATGCACCGTGTGTGGCTAATAGGTGAGCCCAAGGTCCCAACACAGTTTGAATAGGTGTCTGGGTATGGGAGAGTCCCTAAGGGTTGGTGTGTGTCTAACAGTTGTCCCTCGATATTTGCAGGTGACTCTGGTTACCCCAACCTGTCATGGCTACTGACTCCAGTGAGGAATCCCAGGAAAAGGGCAGAGGAACGCTACAATGAGGCACATGGGCGAACTAGGAGGATAATAGAGCGGACTTTCGGCCTCCTGAAGGCCAGGATCCGGTGCCTCCATCTGACAGGTGGCTCCCTATACTACTCACCGAAGAAGGTGTGCCAGATAATCGTGGCATGCTTTATGTTGCACAACCTGGCTTTGCGACGCCAGGGGCCTTTCCTGCAGGAGGATGGGCCTTATGTTGGTCTTGTGGCAGCTGTGGAGCCGCTGGACAGTGAGGAAGAAGAGGCAGAAGAAGAAGATATAGACAACCGAAACAACATCATCATGCACTACTTACAGTAACACACAGGTAAGAGACTGGCACTGCTCCTCTCATATCATAATACTGTAGGACATTACATGATTCTGCCTTTTTACCTCTGTGTATGAACCCTGACAGTTCACTTTGGCTTTCCTTTTCACAGATCTGGGTACCACTTTCTGCCTTCTGCTATGTTTACTGCTGCTCAACAACTGTCGTACATTGGTATGTGAAAATGAACATTGATATTGCTATTTGTCAAAAATGTTGCAATAACACACTTGTGAAAGTACAGACTGACTCCAGATCGTTTTGTGGTTCAAGGGTGTTTATTTAAGTGCTATTCAGTGGAGGGGTATGTGCAATGGGCTGGGGTGATGGTGGAGGAATGTCCATGGTGGAGTCCATTCTATTGGTATCACAGGTGTATAGTCCAAGGGGGCATAGGAGGTGGAGTAATGTCAGTTCAAGGTGGACATGGTGACATAGTGGGACAGAAGGGTGACAATCAGGGGAGTCTTATTTCCTGGCGGGGGTCTTCGCAATGTTCTCTGTCTTGTGCCTGGATCTCAGGGACCGTTTGCGGGGTGGTTCTCCTTCTGCAGGGGGTGGGGTGCTGGTGGCCTGTTGGTCGTGTGGCAGGACCTCCTGTCCACTAGCGCCGGCTGACGTGGGGGGCTGTTCATCGTTCAGGCTAGTGTCAGGGGCTCGGGGGTGTGCCACTGCCTCCCTCATGGTGTTGGCCATGTCTGCCAGCACCCCTGCAATGGTGACCAGGGTGGTCACCATTGCAGTCTTAATGGTCCATTAATGGTCTTCAAGTCCTCCCTGATCCCCAGGTACTGTCCCTCCTGCAGCCGCTGGGTCTGCTGCAACTTGGCCAGTACTGTGCCCATGGTCTCCTGGGAATGACGGTATGTTCCCATGATGTTGGAGAGTGTCTCGTGGAGAGTGGGTTCCCTGGGCCTGTCCCCCCCCTGTCGCACAGCAGTCCTCCCAGCTTCCCTGTTATCCTGTGCCTCTGTCCCCTGAACCGTGTTCCCACTGCCACTGACCCCAGGTCCCTGATTGTCTTGGGTTAGTGAGTTTGCCTGGGGTTCTTGTAGTGGTAGACACACTGCTGATTGACATGTCCTGGGGACAGAAGGATGTGCCCGCTGTGTGGGTGCTGAGGTGGTGGTTCCTGAGTGGGGAGGTTCAGTGGTGGTTTGTGACTGCGGCAGGGAAACCGACTGTCCAGTGGTCCCTGATGGGCCGGGCTGCTCATCTTGATCCAGGTGTGCAGAGCAGCTGTCGTCACTGTGGGCCTCTTCTGTGGGGGGACTGGATATGGCTGGCACCTCCTGTCCGGTGACGTTGCATAGGGGTCCTGTTGGGATGTAAATGCATAGTTATTGTATCTGTGTGTGCCATCTTGTGCAATGGGTGAATTACCCTCTACTCCTGTGCTTGCATTATTGGCTTGGCCCTTGTGTGATTGGTGATTTTGTGGCCTGGGTGAGTCTCCGACTGGACATGCTTTGGTGATGGGTGTCCATGCATTGGTGTTACATGCAGGGCTTGTTATTGGGATGTGTGAGTTATGATAGTGGGGTATCTGTGGGGTGTTGGGGTGATGGGTGTGAGGGTAGGGGTAGGAATTTGTGATGGCATGCAGGTAGGGTGTTGGGGATATAATAGTAAAGATTTGCCTTACCAGAGTCCAGTCCTCCTGCTACTCCTGCAAGGCCCTCAGGATGCATGATTGCCAAGACTTGCTCATCCCATGTTGTTAGTTGTGGGGGAGGAGGTGGGGGTCCACCGCCATTCCCCTGTACAGCTACCTGGTGTCTGGATACCACGGAACGCACCTTCCCCGTAGGTCGTTCCACCTCTTCCTGATGTCATCCCGTGTTCTGGGGTGCTGTCACACTTCATTGACCCTGTCGACAATTCTCCGCCATAGCTCCATCTTCCTTGCAATGGACGTCTGCTGCACCTGTGATCCGAATAGCTGTGGTACTACCCGGATGACTTCCTCCACCATGACCCTGAGATCCTCCTCAGAAAACCTGGGGTGTCTTTGAGGTGTCATAATGTGGTGTGGGTGATGTGTGAGGTGATGTTTGCTGTGCTGTGTGATGTGTTGTGTTGGTGTGTGCTCTTTCAAGTGCATGGATGTTGTATGAGGGATGGTGTTGTGTGCCTGTGGATGCTGGTGTTGTCCAATAACACAAGCTTTATTCGATCAATAGATCATCAAAGCAATACTCAATAAATAATAAAATCAAAGTATAAAATACAGTTCCAATTTAAACCCATATTAACAATAAAAAAAGAACAGCCCTCCGCTACTCCATTTAAAAAAAAATCTCGTCCAATGATGATTAAGACACATTGCTGATAAAATAATTTCATATACGCCATGCCACCAGTAAATACTTAGTAACAGCATATATTAAAACTTTAGAACAATGACTTTTTAAGATTCTCAGAGCAAAGGCACATTCCCTTATTCCCATTTCCCGGCAGATGTTACGAATCCACTTGGACCTAGGAGAAGAGTATGCAGAACAGAAAAACATAAAATGTTTAACTGTTTCAGAAGTTATACCAAAAACAGGGCATATATCATTTACTGTTTTTGCACCCCATCTACACATCAAAGTCACCAGCGGCAAGGTCCAAATGCGAAATCTAGCATATAAACTTTTGCCAAAAATGTCAGGTATGATGTCTAGATATAATTCAAACTTTGGGTCCCATTTGATGTCAATGAAAAGATTTGTTAGGCTACCATGAGATCTACGGCTAATATAGTCGTTACATACGAAGGCCCAATATGTACGCTTCAACACTTTGGTGTGGACTTTCTCAAGATTGTGGGGTTTCTCCCAAAAGTCTCCTAGGCCCAAGTTACTGAACCAACTAGATACATGTTTAACCCAGGGGATAGAGGCTGAATTGGAACACTTTAGCAGATCTAAAAGTGAGGTCTTGTAAACATCCAGTTCTGGGACAGTCCATAGCCTTACCCAATATAAAAGTGGTCTTAAAGTAATTAGGTTGGCTATCCTTCTCAGGCCCAAATCTAAAAACAATGGAATCAACGGAGTGCTAGGAGGGCAAGCACACAGAGCCCTCGCAAAGTTGTTCTCTCCAATTGTTAACCTGTTACTATCGGAGAAGCCCCAGACCTCTGCACCATAGACAGCAGCTCCCTGTGACCTAGCAACATAAATCTTAATTGCTGGGGAGACAGTTTTTGCTGTCGTACCCCTATAAAAGCGCAAGATAGATGCAGCACTGTGCTGCAAGAGACCAGCACTCTTGTTAACCTGTTCTGCCCAGTGCAAATTATCAGTTAGCCTAACACCCCAATAGTCAATAAAGCTGACCTTATCCAATAGATCGCCATATAAACGAATGGTGCTTTTTTTCCGCACTCCAGAGCGAAATGCCATTAGCTTAGTTTTCTTGTGATTAAACTCCAGACCATAATCCTGACAGAATAATTTAAATCTGTCTATAAGAGCTTGTAAGCCTATTGGGGATTTGGAAATAAGAAGAGAATCGTCTGCAAAAAGAAGAATTGGGATTTTCTGAGCGCACAGGGTGGGAGCATCGTTTTGGCGTGCCATCAGAGCTTGTACCACCTCATTAATAAAAATTGAAATTTAAAATGGTGCCAGCACACATCCCTGGCGAACACCCCTGTTTATGGGGATTTTGTCTGTTAGTTTGCCATGGTTGTCCCATCTCACTTGCGCATATGTATCTTTATGCAGTCGCTTCAGGAGTTGAATTAAATTGGCTGGGGTCCCTATTCTGAGTAGCACCTCCCATGGCTTCTCTCTTGGAACCAGGTCAAAGGCTGATCTCAAGTCAACAAAAGCAAAATATCAAGGTTGTTTTGCAAGAGCTGTGTATTTCCAAAACAGCACGGCTAGCCTAAAAACCTGGTCCACTGTACTAATGCTAGATCGAAATCCTGCCTGGAGGGGAGAAAGGATCTGATGATCCGTAGCCCAGCTCGTTAATCTGCCTAGAAGTTGCTTTGCATACATTTTTTGCAGGTTATCTATAAGACTGATCGGCCTGTAGTTTGCTGGGAGGTTTTATAGCTAGGGATAATCTCAGCATCCTTCCATGTCGTGGGGATCTGCCCCCCTTCGGAGATTCTTTTAGAAAGTGCATTAATGTACCAGGTCCATATTGCTGGTTCTGATCTATAAAGATCCCCTGGTATCTTGTCTGGACCTGGTGCTTTCCCAGGTTTTAGCGAACGGATTGCCTCAGCAGTTTCTTCAATAGAGAAATGGACGTAGCCCTCTGGATCCTGTGGGCCCCCTCCTATAGAAACAAGGGCAGAAACCGCATCTGAGAGGGGAGAGGGGTTTAACCCCACATCCTGATTGACAGGAGTCTCCGGGATGTGAATTGTATCATAAAGACATGAGAAATGTTCCACCCATCTTTCAGGTTGGATATGGTTCCTTAGGGTGGTCCTACTTTCTTTCTCTCGCTTGTACAACAGTTCCCAGAACATCTTATTATTGTTGGATTCTGTAGCATCCAACAGCTCCTGCCAAATTGATTCTTCCCAAGATATTTTTGCACATATGATAGACTCATTGTATGTGCGTCTGGCTTGTTGTATTTCCCAGTGGATCCCTTTCGTAATGGCGTTTTTTAACCCTGTCTTGGCTCTATAACATAATTTGTCAAACCATGGGTTATTTACCGGGGTCCCTCCTTGCTGTCTTGCCCCAACCTTCTTATAAAAGATACTTTGCAACTTAACCACCATGTTTTCGTGTATACGAAGAAATGGAATATCCTTAAGAACATAGTCTTGGTATGGGGCCAAGTTATCTATGAAGGATAGGTAAATCTCGTGTAACAAGTAGGGGTTCGACACCACCTTCGGCCACCTAACCTTCATAGATAAGTTGTTCAAGGTGGGGGAGGGAACCGTGGTAAGCTGGTTATTCAAGGTTCTTCTAAAAACATCCCCAGAAATGGAGAGAATCAGGGGATAATGGTTGCTTTCACATCTAATATCCACCTCCATATCTTCTAGCAGGGGCCACAGTCTTATATCAACTATAAAGTAATCAATTACGCTTGATGTTGTACCTCGTTTGAATATAGGTGCTGTTTTTAAGTTGGAGGGCAAACGACCGCTGCCCAGCAACGAAAGAAGCTACAACCGCGTCCCGCGAGGGGCGCGCCTTTTTGGAGATCCGGTGGGCTGGCCGGGGGCCGGAGTCCGCTGCCCAGCAACGAAAGAAGCTACAACCGCGTCCCGCGAGGGGCGCACCTTTTTGGAGATCCGGTGGGCTGGCCGGGGGCCGGAGTCCGCTGCCCAGCAACGAAAGAAGCTGGTGTTGTGTTTGCTATTCTCTCTCTCTGTGCTTATTCCCAAAAAGACGTTGTAAGGGGTTGTGGGTAATGTGGGTGGGTGTTTTATAGTGTTGTGGGTGTGGTGTGTGTATGTGTATCAGGTGTGTGTATTTTGAATTGTCCAATGTGGTTGTGTTTTGTAAATGTGTGTGTATTTTGAGCGCGGCGGTATGTAATGCCAATGGATTACCGCGGCTGAAAGACAGCCGCGTTGATTTGTGGTTCATGATAGTGTTGGGTGTATTCTTATTGGCGTGACGGTGTGGGTTTTGCTATCGCCAGTTTATCACTGACCTTTGGTGCGGTGGACTTGTGTGGGTGTCTGTATTGTGGCGGATTACGAGATGTGGGTCATAATACCTGTAGCGGATTTCTGCCGCGGCCACTGTATCTTGACGGCCGTCAGCACGGCGGTAACCAGGATTTACCGCCAGGGTTGTAATGAGGGCCTTAATGTCAAGATGGCGTGCCTTGCTGACTAGGACATCTCCCACATCACTGCCAAATATCCTGGCTCAGTGCATGACGCCTTCATCCTGAGGAATAGCAGTGTCCCACAACTGATAACACAACTACAGAGGCACAGAGTGTGGCTTATAAGTGAGCCGGAGTCCCCACCCAATCTATGTCAGTGTATGCCTTCAGGAGTCATCCCCTATGCCATTGTGCAGGGCTAATGTTTCTCCCTCACTTCTTGCAGGTGACTCTGGCTACCCAAACCTGTCCTGGCTCTTGACCCCTGTAAGGAACCTGAGGACAGGGACTGAGAATAGGTATAATGATGATCATGGGCGTACCAAGAGGATTATTGAAAGGACCTTCGTTCTCCTGAAGGCCAGGTTCAGGTGCCTCCATCTGACAGGTGGATCCCTTTGCTACTCCTCTGAGAGGGTCTGCCAGATAGTTGTTGTATGCTGCATGTTGCACAACCTGGCCATCAGATGACATGTGCCCTAGCTGCAGGAGGAGGAAGGTGAAAATGCTCCAGTGGCAGCAGTGGACCCTGAGGACAGTGAGGATGAGGATGTGAATGTGGACAACAGGACAAATGTTAAACAGGCAGTACTTCCAATGACAAACAGGTAAGACAGTAGAACTGAACAGTCCTCTAAAAAATTATTTTTCTGTGTGGCTGCAGCATGATGGCAGTCACTTCCTGTCACCTATGCCGTCCAATTTTGCATATGTGGTTACAACTGTCTACTGATGTGATGACTACAAACTGCTACAGGCCATTTGTTGGATAGAATCACAAAGTTCTGGACAATTGCACAGGATGATACAGTTCAATACATTGCACAATTCTGTCAGATAAAGCATTATTAGTCCAGTTGTGTTCAAGGGTGTTTATTGAAGTGAAAATTATGGAGGAATAGTGCAATGGAATGGGGTGATGGTAGAGGAAAGTCCAGGGTAGTGGGCCAGTCTGTTTCTTCCACAGGTCCAGTCTCCATGGGGCCATAGGAAGGGGACTAATGGCAGTTCAAAGTGGACAAGGTGACACAGTGGAACACAAGGGGGACATTCGGGAGGGGCTCATTTCCTGGCAGTGGTCTTGGTCTTGGTAACTGTCTCTGGTGTCTGGGTTGCAGGGAACGTTTGCAGGGTGGTGCACCTTCTGCAGGTGGGAGGGGCGCTGGTGGCCCGTGGGTCCTGCAGCAGGGCCTCCTGTTCCCTAGCTGCAGCAGATGTGGAGGGCTGGTCAGTTGACTGCCTAGTGGAAGGGGCCCGATGGTGTAATGTATAGTCCCTCATGATATTGGCCATATCACCCAGCACCCCTGCCATAGAGACCATGGTGGTGTTGAGGGCCTGCAATTCTTTCTTGATCTCCTGGTGGTGTTCCTCCTGCAGCCGCTGGTTCTCCTGCATGATGTCTGTCACCTGACCCATCTTGTCCTGGGATTGTTGGTAAGCACCCAGGACATTAGTTAGTGCCTCCTGGCCAGTCGTTTCCCTGGGCCTGTCCTGCCCCTGGTGCACAGCAGTCCCCCGAGTGTCCCTGGCCCCCTTTGCCTGTGTCCCCTGAACGGTGTGCCCACTGCCACTGACCCCAGGACCTTGATGGTCTTGCCTGTGGGGTGTGGACTGAGGTCCACACTTCACAGGCACACTGCTGATTGACGTGTTCTGGGGACAGAGGTCTGAGGATTTTGGGTGGCTGCTGTGGTGTTGGATACTGAGGGGGGAGACTCGGTGGTGGACCAGGTGTGGCCTGGGGTATCCGACTGACCAGTGGTCCCTGATGGGGTAGGGAGTTCATCCAGATCCAGAAGTCCAGAGTTTCTGTCATCACTGGGGGGCATCTTCTGCAGGGGGGCTGGGTAGCTGTGGCACCTCCTTGCAGCAGAGATTGGCTGGGGCACCTGTGGGGATGTAAGTGGTGTATTATGCTACATGTCTGTGACATATTCTGCATCCCTAGCTTCCCTATACCATTGCTGTTGCCCTGCCACCTTTGCATGTGTATGGTGATGGATTGTGGGATTGTTAGTTCTCCATGTCGTGCATGCATTGGTGGTGGGTGTACATGCAGGGTTGGGAGGGATATGCATGCAGTGGTTATGGCATACAGGGCTTGGGCTTGGCATTTAGGTTAGTTAATTGTGGTGGTGCACTGTGTGGGATGGAGTGGATTGATGGGTGTCAGGGTGAGGGGTGGTGGTGGCATGCAGGGATGGTGGGATAGGTAGTAAATATTGACTCACCAGTGTCCAGTCCTCCGGCAACTCCAGTGAGTCCCTCAGGATGCAAGATTGCCAAAACTTGCTCCTCCCATGCGGTCAGCTGTGGGGGAGGAGGTGGGGGTCCACCGCCAGTCCTCTGGACAGTAAGCTGGTGCCTTGATGCTATGGAACGCACTTTCCCATGTAGGTCATTCCACCTCTTCCTGATGTCGTCCCTTGTTCGTGGATGCTGTCCCATGGTGTTCACCCGGTCCACGATTCGCCGCTATTATCTCCATCTTCCTGGCAATGGAGGTCTAATGGATCTGTTCTCTACACAGCTGTGGCTCTACCCTATTTCCTCAACCATGACCTGCAACTCCTCATCAGTGGAACAGGTGTGCCTTTGTGGGGACATGGGTGTTGTGTGGTGTGTGTTGTAAAGAGGGTGTTGAGTAATGTAGTGGGATGTGGGGTGCGTTACGGATGAATGGGTGGTTGTGGTGTGTGTGTGTGGTTGTCTCTATGATTTGAATGGCTAGCTATTGCAGTCTATTTGTGTTAGCAAAGGGTTGTGGGTAATGTGGGTGTGTGTTTTTGGTACTGGCCAATGTTGTGTTGTTTTGTATTTGGGTGGTCATTATGATTGCGCCGGTGTGTACTGACAATGGTTTACCGCCGTTGAATGTCCCCTGTGGTGATTTGTGGTTCCTAATGTAGAGGGCATTGTTTTGTTGGCGTAACTGTATGGGTGTTCATATTGACATTTTAACACTAACCTTTGGTGAGGGAGATTTGTGTTTGTGGCAGTATTCTGTCGTTTTGGTGTGTGTGTGTCATAATATGGCAGACGGATGTTTGCCCAATGCGATGGTATGGTGGTGGCCGTCACTGGGGCGGTAAGCAGGATTTACCGCTGATGTCATAATGATGGCCTTAGTAACTAACATGTTAGCTAAAACCATGTATTCTTAATACGCCCCATGCCGACACCTTCAGACATACAAGCTGGGGATAATATAAAGCCCTTAAGGTCTGACTGTGTTTCAAGTTAATGAGAGCCACCATTTTCTTAACTTTAGGCAATGGAAGTTGCCATTTTCCACAGTTTATGCAAAATCATGGTCATGTCTGCCATCAACGCAGATGTCATCTGACTTTATCATTCCAAGAACCATGAAAATATCAAGTCACTTAGACAGTGACATAGATATCGCACCTGATGGAAAATCAAGTCTTGGACAAGTGTCTAGTTATCAGAATGCCAAAGTCAAGCAAGAGCAAATAGACATATAGCCAAACTAATGTAGTCTGAATTGACATCCATTTATCACAAATGTTCATAAGAGTACGTCTAAGACGCATACATTGATGCACAAATGCTGTCAGACATTCCTTAACGGATGTCAGAAATTTCAATCTCTGATACGATATAGTATATGAGGACTACCACTTGACCATTTGCCAGAAGAGGTTCTTTGCCCAAATTATCACACAAGATACTGCTGGAAATGGGCTTGACTGCAGCCAGCACACCCAGAAGATGCTATATTGCACTTGATACTGATAACGAGTGAGCTGACTCCAGCTCACTCATTATCAGTGAGCTGGATTCAGCAGCATGATTTTTCCTTTCCAGGGAACACTGCCTTCATGCCTCATTAATAACCACAGTGTTTGCTGTCACAAGGTATGCAGTTTCTTGCTTCTCCCTAGGTAAGTCTAGATTGCAAGTTCTACTTTCCATGATCCTCTAGTGTAGCACAGAGAAGGAGGTTTTATAGACTTAGGGGGTCATTACGACCTCGGCGGTCTTTTGAAAAGACCGTTGAGGCCGCGGGAGACAGAATACCGCCATTGCCGGCGGTATTCCTGTCTCCCTATTATGACATTTCTGCTGGGCCAGCGGACGGTAACAGTGTTACCGTCCGCTGGCCCAGCGGAAATGTCACATCAACATTGCAGCCGGCTCGTAATAGAGCGGGCGGCAATGCTGATGTGCAGGGGGTGCAGTAGCGCCCCTCGCGCATTTCACTGCCCGAAATTCGGGCAGTGATATGCGCGACGGGGCTATGCCTGGGGGCCCCTGCACTGCCCATGCCAAGTGCATGGGCAGTGCAGGGGCCACCAGGGGCACCCCAAGTCCCCTTACCGCCGGCCTTTCCATGGCGGTGTGTACCGCCATGGACAGGCCGGCGGTCGGGGACTCATAATCTCCAGGGCAGCGGTGCTTGCACCGCTGCCCTGGGGATTATGACCGCCAGGCGGAATCCTGGCAGGAAAATGGAGGTGCCGGCGGTATGGCTGTGGCAATTCCGCCACGGTCATAATTGCTGGCGGAACACCGCCAGCCTGTTGGCGGTGTTACCGGCAACATACCGCCGGCCGCCAGTGTCGTAATGACCCCCTTAGATTTTAAATGACATTTTAACTATGTTAGAAATGTTAATTTTATTCTTGTTCAGGACATGCTTATTTGCTGTCTTATGGTATTCTCTGTGGTTGTTTTAGATTTGTTGAGAAACAGGTTTGCTTTGTTGCAATAAATGTTTTTAGTTAAAAGTGTCTATTCTTCTTAGCATAATTTGTGGGTGGGTGGTATTGTAAAGCATGAGATAGGTTGGTTTTGGGTACCATGGTGCAATAGAACCCGCTTTAGAGATTGTTAACACCCCAAATGTAATATTTCAACTTCAACAATGTATTAGGTGGGGTTCTACCGGGCTAGAATAACCTGTCTTTTGCATTCAGTGCTGGTGCACTGAATCAAATGCAAGTGGGTGGGAAAACAAACATTGTAGAATTACACCAGAGTTCTAAATTACCTCTATATTGGAGCAACAACCAATTTGCCTGCTGATCCAGCTTGGAGGATTTACAATGTCAAAAGTAAAAGCCTTTGGTAAAGCCCCAAAACTTCTGGAATTGCCTACTGACCTAGGCTGGGGCTTGGGGTTCAAGAGATCATGTGTCAGCTCTTTCTGTTGTCAAGATTGAGTCACATTAATCTCTGAAGAAGCTAGCTCCTTCAAGTTACATATCCATGAGACTCGTGTGCACACCTGTGCTCCAGAGAGCTCAGCAGATCTGAGCCAAGACTGCATTCTGATTGCTGTGCAGGATCCCATGACCCTGACCAAAGAATCCACTGTGTTCATGTCTGCCCTAATATTTTGATAAAAAACGTATTGCCATTTAATGATAACTTTGCAAAATGGTCTTTAGGGGGATTCGGCAGGCTTGGAACCACCAAGATAGCCTAGTCCCATATAACATGGATATATGTGGAAAACAGGCAGGTTATGTTCAGTGATCTGTAGGCCAAGCTACAGAATTGAGAAAAGTTTCTTAAAAATTGCCTCGATTTTTTTGGATTCTCTGTCAGGTAGAGCTGCGGAAAATATGCCTTAATTCTGCATCAAACAAGATCAGGCCTATACCACTAGACTTCCCCACAAGGGATTTGCTGAGAGGAAGGCAGTGTCCCCTGTGGTGGTCCTGTCACATCTCAAAATAAGCCCTTTTGCTGCCAGGATAAGGTTGGCTTGCCCCAAGCTCCTTTTATAGGGTGAAGCAAAATCTTGTTACAGAACAACAGAGGTTTCAATGCTTCCGAAGTGAGCTGCAAGACTATTCAAGATATTGGTCCTCAGCTTTACTGTGGGCAACACCTCTGTTACCATCCTCATGATGGAACCGAAAGACATCACTTCCGGGTGAGCCGAACTTGCAGGGTATATCATTTGTGTCTCAGAAGATGTGTCCAGTCCACTAGCATTGTGTAATGCCAGGTAGACTGCAGTGTCCGAAGACAGAGGGAAATAGTTAATTTTAAATCTCATTCTTGCCATAATCATCATCATCATGAATCACTGTGTCCGGCATCTGGATATACACCAAAAATGTAATTTGTCTGAGTGGTGTAGTCTCAGGTTGTGAAACGTCTTGGCTAACCTCTGTACCTATCGCCTAGACCCCCCATTAAAATGGCTTTTCTCTTAGGATGCTGCTCTATTTTCACTGGTGGCACTGGTGCCAATGAAGGTGCTAATGGCTGATGTCCCGAAGCCAAGTAGGTCCCAGTTTGCATTGGAGGTGTTCCCTGAGGGGTAGAACTAGTATTTAATGGTGCTGGTGGAAGGCCTGCTGGAGAAAACCAGAAATGTGCCCCAAATGGACCCAAGAGACAGGTAGTTGCAGAGGGGACCGCAGCACATCATTAAAGAATTGAGCTGAGCTGGCTCTATGGTTCGGCATTCCCTAACAGGCTGGCAACAACGCAGAAGCTGAGTATGGCAGAGGCAACAGTGAGCTGGGAAAGGCCCATGGCAGGCACTGGAGTCTAAAGTGCCACTGGAATGTGCTCCTTGAGTATAGTGGTGTCAATGAGTTCCAGCCTTGAGGCTCCACTGGAGGTAGGAAGCGATGAGGAAACCTGCCTTGAGTCCTCCAGCAACATCAATAGGTATTGTCATAACATCTCTTTCTCTTTTTGAGTGTGTTTTTTTTCCTTTGAAGGTTTGTTTGACTGATAGGAATGCAAATTTAGGCCAGCTTTGATCTCAAATGGCAACAAGTGCAATGCTTCTTGCAGGCATAGGTCATAAAAAAGATTGGCCTTGTGCTCCTTGCCAGTCTTGTTCTGCTTGATGCCACATTTGTCACAAAACCTCGAGTTATGCTTCAGGCTCACGCATACTTCAGATGGGTCAGAAATGTATATCTGTCCATTGCAGGAGTGACATGTTTTGAATCCTGACTTTATTGGTGAAGACATCCCTACGCACTTCAATGTGATTTTTGGTTTTTGGGCAAAAGTCAGTAAAACAGTAACTTGAAAAACCATGGAAAGCAGCTCCATATGCACGCTGAAGGAAACAGAAAAAGGGAACAATGAATAGTGTGCCAGAGAGGTGCTTTATGGCTCCAGGGATGTCACACATATGCTACTTGCAACACAGAAATGGAGCTAGCACCACCTAGTAGTGTAGGAGAGCAAAGAAAAATTACTGGATACAGTTTGATGTCTGGGGAATTTCAAGAGGTGAGGAACCACCTAGGAGAAGAAATAGCCTTCAGAAACTGTTCTTCAGTCAGGCCCATGCCGTTCAGCTGGCAGCAAGCCTCCATTCTCATTGTGGGTTGGCAAAAGGCTCTGGCCTCTAGCCATCACATGCACCCAACTCTCTGCAGGTGGCCAACACTTGCAGTCATGGCCTCCTGCAGGGCCCTGTATTAACCGCTATGTGGGCTGCGCTCAACCCTCTGTGCTGTGGCCAGCACATGTGTCACATGGCCCTTGGTTGTGTGCTGGGGGTTCATGCAGGTCCTGGCCACCAGCCAGGCCCTGTGCCCTTCCCTCTGTGAGCAGCAAGACACTGATGCCTATGGCCATGTGCTGCGGGTGGTGGGATGGACAGCCTGGTCTAAAACCCTGCTCCTACCTTGTCATATGCGACCGACCCACATCTGGAAGTTGAATAAGCGCAGCTGTACTACACTAAGGGCCATATTTATACTCCGTTTGCGCCGAAATTGCGTCGTTTTTTTTGACGCAATTTCGACGCAAAACTAACGCCAACTAACGCCATATTTATACTATGGCGTTAGAGGCGAATAGCGCCAAAGTTCCCGGAATGTGCGTCATTTTTTAGCGTGAACCCCTTCCTTGCGTTAATGATATGCAAGGGAGGCGTTCCCGTCTAAAAAATGACTCCCAGGCCTTTACGTGGTATTTATACTCCCGGGCAAAAGCGACGCCCGGGAGTGGGCGTGGCTAAAAACGGCGCATTTGCGCCGCTTTTTAACGCCTGGGTCAGGCATGGCGTTAAGGGACAAGTGGGCTCAAAATGAGCCCAGAGTGCCCTCCCCTGCCCCCAGGGACCCCCCCTGCCACCCTTGCCCACCCCAGGAGGACACCCAAGGCTGGAGGGACCCACCCCAGGGACATTCAGGTAAGTTCAGGTAAGTTTTTTTTTTTTTTTTTTTAATAACATTTTGTGGCATAGGGGGGCCTGATTTGTGCCCCCCTACATGCCACTATGCCCAATGACCATGCCCAGGGGACAGAAGTCCCCTGGGCATGGCCATTGGGCAAGGGGGCATGACTCCTATCTTTACAATGATAGGAGTCATGTTGATGGGGGATGGGCGTCGTTAAAAAATGGCGCAAGTCGGGTTAAGACGATTTTTTCGACGTAACCTGACTTGCCCCATTTTAAGATGCCCATGCGCCATTTTCCCCCTACGCCGGCGCTGTCTGGTCTACGTGGTTTTTTCCCACGCAAACCAGGCAGCGCCGGTCTGATTGCGCCGTCTAACGCCATTCCATAAATACGGCGCCCGCATGGCGCTTCAGAATGGCGTTAGACGGCGCAAAACTTTTTGACGCTAAACTGCGTTAGCGCAGTTTAGCGTCAAAAAGTATAAATATGGGCCTAAATACTTCTCATTTCTTCTACAGAATTTGAGAATCCTACACGGCCAAGCAGAACAAGTTACTTTCCTTTGGTAATGTCTTATCTTGTAGAGACTCTATCTAGCCCCAGGTTCCTTACCTTTTTCACCAGGCATCAGACTGTATCTGGGAAATCTTTAGCAGTACCTCTGCTTTGTACCACATTCCACATTGGAGTCATCTGCACCAGGTGTGACATGCATGGTGCCTATACAGGGGCTGCCCCAGCACGCTGACATCAGTTTCCTTTTGTGACTATTTCTGCAGCAGAAGCACAGGGCCACGTAAGAAAGCTGATTGACCAGCATGCAGATACTAAGGGCCTACAATGATCTTTTTAGGTAGAAGAGCCGGTTTTCAGAGCAGGGAAGTTGAGAAGGGGGTAAGGAATCCACAGCTAAATTGAGTCTCTATGAGATAAGGCATTACCAAAGGTAAGTAATTCTCTCATTTGATGAAGACTTCTAGCCACATATTCCTTACTATAGAATAGATACCAAAGCAATACCTTCCTAGGGGTGGGTCTGTAAATTGGATCAGACTAAAAAATACTGGGGGACCGAACAGGCAAAGTGCCCATCACAACGGACCTAAGTGTCAGGGCAATAGTGTTTAGTGAACGTGTGCAGGGATAACCACATAGCAGCCTGACAGATGTCTAGCACAGGGTCTCCACAAGCCAATGCAGGGGTTTTATCTTTTGATCTGGTGGAATGGGTTTGTAAGCACTCAGGTGGTTGCTTCTTAGCCAGTGTGTAGCAGATGTTAATTCAGAGTACAATCCATCTGGAGATGGTCCGTTTCTGCACTACTTTCCCCTTCTTCGCTCCAGCAAACCCAATAAAGAGCTGATCGTCCACTCAGTGGTCTCGGGAGGGATCAATGTAGAGCAATGCTCTTTTCAGGTCCAGTAATGGAGTTTCTCTTCCTCCTCAGAGGGGCGAGACGAAACAATGAAGGATAGCAGAGTAACAGTTTGGCCAACATGGAAAAATGACACCACCCTAGGCAAGAAAGAGGCACAGGTCCGGAGAACCAGTTTGCTTCTAAGCTGGTGTAGCGTTTTCAAAAATATGCAAAATGTGCAAACCTTGTGTGAAAGTTATTCTTCTTAAGTAGTGTTGTTAATGCTGCATGGAGTTGTTACCAGCAAATGACTTTCCTAGGTCACTTAGCAGAGTAAATAATGAGATAAATAGGTATGCCACATGTTTGCCTAAGACATCATTATTTCTAAGACGGATGTAGTTTCTGGTGTTCTGTTCAACTTACTTCTTCTTGTTCCCCCTCTGCTGCTAGCTATCTCTCTCCTCGTAGGAACACCAAGTGAATGACATGAAAGTAATGGCGATGTACAAAGTTGTTAGAAAGCATGTATTGTGAATGAAGCTTCCATTTCCATCATGTACCCAAAGCCTCATTTTCAAGGACTTCCACTGGAAGTGTTAGTGTGAATGTGCAAATTCTATGAGCTGTTAGAGGGATGTTTCAGGATAGTTGATCGCCTCTCAAAGGCAATTGCTGAGAGGGGAGATGGGTTAGTGCTAAAACTTTAGAAACTTACGTGGTTGTTTCTGATTTGCCAATGCAACCCTAACCAAGATCACACTATGCCGAATTTGCAGAATCCATTAATGGAGAGTGTTATTTGTATCTAAAAACTTTTGAGCATTAGGTTTGAGGTTTTTCTTTCTTTTGGGCTTTTGGATTTACAGTTGTCATTATTGCAGCGGTAGCTGGAAGACTTTTTTTCCATTATCCATGTGATTTAAATTCCTTCATGGGATGTGTCTGTACTCTTTATGAGTTTGACACTTAGAATTTTCACTTAGATTTTAACTACGGATTAATAGTTTTGTGATTTTGAGGTTTCTGTAATTCTGTAAATGAGCCTTCATGATATTTCATGCATTTGTCTCCATGCTACCTTTTAACTATTCTGTATTGAAGTCCACTTTTTCCTCTATTTGTTGCCTGGAATTCAGTGTTTTATGGTTCCAATATTGTATTCTGTTTAACTCTGCTAAATTGTGTTATTTTGATGATGAGTATAAAGGTGCTTCCGGGCTAACAGCAGAATAAAAAGCAACATACAAAAATACAGAAATTGGGTCAATGTGTTTTTAAGTGCACCAAGCCATAAACTTGCCCCAATGTCAGGCATATGAGCTCATTGTGGATGGACACCTGGTCACAAAAAATAACCTTACAAGCTTCAGGAAGGAGACTGAAGATTGCTGTCACTCAATCTCAATGTATGAAGGCTGAGCGTGTGCAGGTTTGAGTGCAGAATCCAGCCCTGTTGCTACAATAGGAGATCCTCCTGAGATTTGCAGTCTGATCTGAGGACCTATGCTAATGCTCAGGAGTTGGGCATACCATATTCTCAATGGCAAGTCTGGAGCCAAAAGGATGACTTGGGCCTGATCCGTCCTGATCTTCTTCAGAATTCGAGGCTGGAGTGGTATCAGGGGAAAAGCATACAGGAATCTTGAGCCCCATTTGACATGAAATGCATCTCTGAGCTAGAACTGCCTTGGAAACTCCAATGTGAAAAAGTGCTGATGTTGCACGTTCTCAGCAGTAGAAACAGATCTAATCAATCCCAGTCACAGAAGAGACCTTGCACCACCTCTGGGTGAAGATGCCAATGTTCAAGGCATCAATGGCTGAGTTTTTCCACCATGGCGTTCAATGATCCTGCAGGTGTTAATTGACCAGGCAAATGTCCTCGCGTTTCAGCCATATCCAGAGGCGCTAGACATGTTTTGTGCTTTAAAACATGGCATTGGCTTTGTTCGTGAACACCTGAACCAATTTCACCTTGAGGGATGGGAGGAAGGCTTTCAAATACCAATCAAATTGCTCTCAACTCCAACAGGTTGATGTGTAGCTAAGACTCCACTGGAGACCAGAGTCCTCTGATCTCCACCTCTCCCAGAGGGTTGCCCTTACCCAGAAGCGACACCTCTGTCACTATTGTGAGATCTGGATGGGGAAGAGAGAGGGGTCTGCCGCTGGCCCAGTCGCAGTTGTTCAGCCATCACTGAAGGACTTTTGCAGTTCCTTCTATTACCTGGACAAGGTCAGAGAGATTCCCCTTGGTGGGCCTTCAAGTTCCACTGCAGATCCCACATATGCCAATGGGCACGCTTTACGAGAAGGATGCCAGAGGCAAGCAGACCCAACAGCCTTAGAGCCAGTCTCACCCAAATCCAGGATAGGGGCTGAAACAACAGAATCAGAGCCTGAAGCTCCAGAAGATAGGCATGGAAATGTAAAGTGTACATAATGGTTTCGTTGAAAGGGAGCATCTCAGGGGGAGTCAGGTGTGACTTTTTGCACATGTATAGTGAATACCAGTAAACACAGGAGGTCTGCATAGTCTGGAGGTGGGTGACAACTACATGGAGGGAGCCTGCCTTCAAAAGCCAGTCATTGAGGTACAGAAAGAATGGGACACCTAACCTCTGAAGATGTGATGCAACCACCGCATATCATTTTTGTGAACACTCGAGTGGTGCTGGTTAGGCAAAAGAGTCCCGAACAGGACATCAGTGAGGGCTTAACTGAAGGGGAGTAGAGATTCTGTCTGTGATATCCAGAGTTAAAGCACTTCAGTCAAGACATTATTCTTTACTTCCACCAAGAGCAGCGTAAGGTCCAGGCAAAGAAAGCCCCTTTCTCCATAGCCAAAAGGAGGAGAGACTAGGCCAATGTCTGATGGGGTGTCCAGACCACTGGCATTCCCCAGTTTTTCATCTCAGTTATCCTCAGCCAAAGGGTCTCAAGAGGGTCAGGATAACCATAAGGATCAACTAGTCCATCCCAAGCATATTACTCACTTTGTGCTCGCCCATAAAAAAGGAGGTCATAAAAAACTAAAAAACACAGTCAAAAAACAAGGTAGTTCTTTCAGATCAGTGCTGAAGTAGCGATAATTAAAAAACTGATGTCAGCGTCCTGTGGTGATATCTATATCGGCACAGTGTACATCACATCTGGCGTGGACAACGCCTATGATGCCAAGCTGATTTGCGCCACCTACCAGCACTCAGAGGTACTGCTCAAGATTTCCATGATCCAGTCTGACACCTAGGAAAAACATCAAGATGAGAAATCTGCACCTAGAAGTCTCTATCAGATTAGTCTGTTGGTTCAGGGAAGCTCCAGGATCCACAAATTCAGCAAAGGAGTTGTGAATCCCAGGATTTAAACATAGTTTTGAAAACTATTTAATTTTAATACCACGTTTCCCTTTGGGGCCCCCACACAAGGAACTGATGTCAAGACAAGTTTACCCTGCCTCGTTATGTCCTTATTTTAATGCTTCCCAATATGGTTCTCGGTGCACCATGTTGGGTAATGGCAGACACAACATAAATGTCTCTGTGACAGCCAGCCAATCAGAATGCAGCAGGTCTGTGAATCCACAATACGAAGGGAGAAAAAGCTCTCAAGTCCATTGAGGTACCATTTTATTGAAATGGAGTCATGAACCTTCAGTGGATTCATGAATCAGAGGCAGATCTGTAAATTCTCTAAATATTTAACAATTTCATGCCCATTCTGAGCACGTTTTTCGGTGCTAATATCATAAGACATCTAGCTATCCTCTTTTTCCTCCAGGCCAAACAAAAGCATCTATTGCCCTTTTAACTTAATTTTGATGGTACTGACACTGGTAGTGTCTGCAAAAAAATAATCGTTTTGCCTAGGTTGTGATTTTAAGTGCAACCACCCTTTCTATTAATGACAGGCCTTCTATATGACACAGTTGCATTTTCTTCTTTATATCTTTCACTAATGAAGTTACTTTGCCTGTGTCACTACTATATGTTCTGTTCTATTAGGGAGTTTGTATCTCATTGAAAAGAGAATCAGGCCTATTAGCCTAGGATCAGATCTTTGGGGATTGTGAGATTAAGCAATTTAAATTTGTATAGGTTGATTTAAAAGCCTAAAATGTACCAAATAATTAAATTCTTCCAATAAAAGAGGACTAGCAGTAGTTGAATCTGTATTTCAGATCAGAATGTTACCGACATATAGGTGGTCATTTTGACCCAGGCGGTCTTCCGACTGCCAGGGTAAATGTGGCCGGGCCGAGATGATCATCTCGGACCCGGCGGTCCACAGAAGACCACCGGCGGTATTAAGAGCCAACCTTATGACCTGGTTTCCCTGGCAGTAGGGCTACCGGTGACAGGGAATTCCTTCCCTGTCACCGGTAGACAGTCCCCCCACCCCCACCAGCAAGCACTAGACCCCCCTCCATCCACAGCACCCCCACTCCCCCACCCTCCTTCTGACATAGCACCCCATCCTCACACACACGCACACAAACACCCCCAACCCTACCACCCCCTCCCGCCCCCTCCACTGTCAGACAGTCACCTTACCTGGTCCAGGGAGAAAGTCGTCCGGCAGGGAATGGGATGGGGCGCTTTCACCGCCGGCAGCACCCCACCAGCAGGACACACCGTCAGGCCATATTGTGGCCCATAATATGATGGGGGGTGTCGTACTGGAGTGGCATGGCCGGTGGTGGAACCGCCAGAGCGCCTCCGCCCGCCACCGTGACTATTGCCAGATTTCCACCCAAAGTATGGCAGAAATCTGGAAGTAATCATGTTATGGTGGTCGGAAAACTGCCAGCACTGGCAGTCTCCTGGCCCCCGTGGCTTTGGTGGTCTTCAAAGAAGACTGCCAAAGTCATAATGAGGGCCTAAGTAATTTTGCAAATTCTCCCAATTTTCACTGCTCTGATTTTCATACTGTTATGAACCCATTAAGGCAATGACTCTACAGAGAGAATTTACAACAGCAGTGAGCGGGACACTCCTGTCTGGTGCTTCTCCATAGCAGGAAAACAGGGGAAGAACTTCCATTGATTTCTATGCCCAGCAAGAATCCAGTCTCTGAAGCAGTGATCAACAGAGGAAATGCCTGTTCATCAAGTCAACCACTTTCTTGGCATCCAACGAGTAAGATAGCTTGCTGACATATTTATACATTATTAATTGTATGAAAGACCTTTTTGGTGTTACCACCTCAGTTTCTCCTGCGTCATAAACACAGATTCATCTATGTCTAATATTCCAGCTAGTAGGGAAGCAATCTGGATGCCAAAATGCTGGTGTATATTTTTGCATCCATATTTAATAGTAAAATTAGCTGGTATGAGCTGCATAGAGTATGAATTTTTTATGGTTTGAACATGATAGTAAATTTGGTCTCTCTCATAAATGTAACCATATCAATGGTTTAGGCGAAGGGATTGTGTAATATGGTTAGCACAAGGGTCAGTGGTCTGCAGCAAGTTTTATGGAATCTAAGTATGAATCTATCAGGGCTTGGATATGTACCAGCTTTCCAATGAGCTATACTGCTGAATCCTACTTATGTCTCTATTGAGAATTCAAGATGTGCTACCCGATAGTGTGAGAATGTTGATAGTTGGCTATCCTTCAGTTACTAAGGGGGTCATTATGACCCTGGCAGTCTTCTGACTACCAGGGCAAAGGAGGCGGTTTCACCGCCAACAGGCTTGCCGTGAAGACCGCCACATTATAAGTGTGGCGGGTTGGCCTCTGCCAACCTGCCACATCTCCACTCATATCGCCAGGGCAGTTGGACCCGCTGGGCCGGAGATGAGCATCTCTGACCCAGAGGTCCACAGAAGACCGCTGGCGGTATTAAGAGCCGTCTTTCCACCAGGGTTTCTGCGGCAATGGCACCACCACGGAAATCATGGCGGAAAGGCTACCGTTGACAGGGAACTGCTTCCCTGTGACTGGTAGATGACTCCCCCCCAGCAAGCACAAAACCCCTCCTCCCCCCTCCAGGTACAGCGCCCCCTCCTCGCATACATGCACATGCATACAGACACCCACACACCAAGCATAGACTCATTCACCTACACTTACATACATGCATTCACTCACATGCATCCATACTTGCATTCACCTCACCACTCATACACCCATCCAAACACACATACACACACCCATCCAAACACCATACACACACCCATACAAACACGGATACACATGCAGACAAACATGCATACACAACTGCAAACACACATACTTGCATGCAGACAAACATGCATACACATGCAAACACACATACACGCAAACACGCATACACACACCCATACAAACATGCATACACACATGCAGACAAAAATGCATACACACACAGACAAACACGCTTATACACACGCAAACACCCACTCACACACATAATACGGCGGGCGGTGTCCTTCTGGCGGGATAGGGCCGGTGGTAGAACCGCCCATGCACCTCCACCCGCCAGCACAACTACTGCTGGATTTCCACACAAAGTGTGGCGGAAATCCAGCAGTACCTGTAATATGGTGGGCGGAAGACTGCCAACACATACAGTCTTCTGGCACCCGCGGCTTTGACGGTCTTCCAGGAAGACTGCCAAAGTCAAAATGAGGGCCTTAGTCATTTGGGCTGAGGAAGTTCTTTAAGCAGCATCTAATTAACTGTGGAATGTGTTCAAGAATTTGATGATTTCTCTGTCCTCTTTTTGGAGACTGCAGGTGTCCTTCAACCCTACAGCTCTCTCTCTCATAATCTTTGCTCATAATTTGAGTGCTAGTTACCTTCCTGTGCTAATTATCCCACTGGGGTATTTTTTTTTTATTCTGATGAGGGCTTATTCTCTTTTCTTTTGATTAAGAACAGTCCTACAACCTTTAATGCTATAATGTTTTCTCCAACTCTTCATGGGATATTCTCATTAAAGTATTCCTTCTGGCTACTAGACTTTGACTATTTTTTTTGCTCAAAGTTTATTTACTCAGGAGGCAAAAGTACTTCTGGGCCTCTGAGAACTGTTCTATTACTTACCTTATTGTGCTCACCTGTACCTCTGCTATATCATTTTTCTGTACCTAGCTTTTAATGGTGGTTCCAACATCCTCTATTGTGGTTTTAACCCAAATCAACAATGATTTTGTCTCTAGCATCTGGGTTTACCACCTAAATAAACAATGATTTTGTCTAAAATATTTTTATAAAAGAAAATATATTTTCTTAGTTTATTTTAAGAACCACAGGTTCAAGATTTACAATCAATACTTTAAATGAAAGGTATTTCACTCAGGTATCAGAGGAACTTTGAATCAGCAAAATAGCATGTACAGTTTTCACAAAAATGGCAATAAGCTATTTTAAAACTAGACAGTGCAAATTTTGAACAGTTCCTGGGGGATCTATGTATTTGTTAATTTTGCAGGTAAGTAAACCACCTACAGGGCTCAAAGTTGGGTCCAAGGTAGCCCGCCGTTAGGGGTTCAGGGCAACCCCAAAGTTACCACACCAGCAGCTCAGGGCCAGTCAGGTGCAGAGGTCAAAGTGGTGCCCAAAACGCATAGGCTTCAGTGGAGAAGGGGGTGCCCCGGTTCCAGTCTGCCAGCAGGTAAGTACCTGCTACTTCAGAGGGCAGACCAGGGGGGTTTTGTAGGGCACCAGGGGGGACACAAGTCAGCACAAAAAGTACACCCTCAGCGGCACGGGGGCGGCGGGTGCAGCATGCAAACAGGTGTCGGGTTTGCACTGGAGTTCAATGGGAGACCCAGAAGTCTCTTCAACAAAGCAGGCAGGCAAGGTGGGGGGGGCTCCTTGGAGCAGCTACCACCTGGGCAAGGGAGAGGGCCACCTGGGGGTCGCTTCTGCACTGGAGGTCAGATCCTTCAGGTCCTGGGGGCTGCTGGTGCAGTGTCTTTACCAGGCATCGGGTTCTTAGAAGCAGGCAGTCGCGGTCAGGGGGAGCCTCTGGATTCCCTCTGCAGGCATCGCTGGGGGGGGCTCAGGGGTTCAACTCTGGCTACTCACAGGGTCGCAGTTGCCAGGGAGTTCTCCCTGTAGTGTTGTTTCTCCGCAGGTCGAGCCGGGGGCGTCGGGTGCAGAGTGGAAAGTCTCACGCTTCCGGCGGAAAACGTAGAGTCCTTTTAAAGTTGTTGCTTTGTTGCAAGTTGTAGTTTCTTTGGAACAGGGCCGCTGTCCTCAGGAGTTCTTGGTCCTTTTAGATGCAGGGTAGTCCTCTGAGGCATCAGAGGTCACTGGACCCTGGGGGACGCGTCGTTGTTGCAGTTTTTCTTGAAGTGGGGAGACAGGCTGGTAGGGCTGGGGCCGAAGCAGTTGGTGTCTCCGTCTTCTCTGCAGGGCTTTCAGATCAGCAGTCCTTCTTCGTCTTAGGTTGCAGGAATCTATCTTACTAGGTTCTGGGGAGCCCCTAAATACTCAATTTAGGGGTGTGTTTAGGTCTGGGGGGTGAGTAGCCAATGGCTACTAGCCCTGATGGTGGCTATACCCTCTTTGTGCCTCCTCCCTGAGGGGAGGGGGCACATCCCTAATCCTATTGGGGGAATCCTCCATCTGCAAGATGGAGGATTTCTAAAACTCAGAGTCATCTCAGCTCAGGACACCTTAGGGGTTGTCCTGACTGGCCAATGACTCCTCCTTGTTTTTCTCATTATCTCCTCCGGTCTTGCCGCCAAAAGTGGGGCCGTGGCCGGAGGGGGCGGGCATCTCCACTAGCTGGAATGTCCTGTGGCGCTGTAACAAAGGGGGTGAGCCTTTGAGGCTCACCGCCAGGTGTTACAGTTCCTGCTGGGGGAGGTGAGAAACACCTCCACCCAATACAGGCTTTGTTACTAGCCACAGAGTGACAAAGGCACGCTCCCCATGTGGCCAGCAACATGTCTGGTGTGTGACAGGCTGGCAAAACTAGTCAGCCCACCCTGGAAGTCGGGTATGTTTTCAGGGGGCATCTCTAAGACGCCCTCTGGGTGTATTTCACAATAAAATGTACACTGGCATCAGTGTGTATTTATTGTGCTGAGAAATTTGATACCAAACTTCCCAGTTTTCAATGTAGCCATTATGGTGCTGTGGAGTTCGTGTATGACAGACTCCCAGACCATATACTCTTATGGCTACTCTGCACTTACAATGTCTAAGGTTTTGCTTAGACACTGTTGGAGCATAGTGCTCATTCACCTATGTCCTCACCTGTGGCATAGTGCACCCTGCCTTAGGGCTGTAAGGCCTGCTAGAGGGGTGACTTACCTATGCCATAGGCAGTGTGAGGTTGGCAAGGCACCCTGAGGGGAGTGCCATGTCGACTTAGTAATTTTCTCCCCACCAGCACACACAAGCTGGCAAGCAGTGTGTCTGTGCTGAGTGAGGGGTCCCCAGGGTGGCATAAGACATGCTGCAGCCCTTAGAGACCTTCCCTGGCACCAGGGCCCTTGGTACCAGGGGTACATGTTACAAGGGACTTACCTGGAAATCAGGGTGTGCCAATTGTGGAGACAATGGTACAGTTTAGGGAAAGAACACTGGTGCTGGGGCCTGGTTAGCAGGCCTCAGCACACTTTTAAATCATAACTTGGCATCAGCAAAGGCAAAATGTCAGGGGGTAACCATGCCAAGGAGGCATTTCCTTACAGTTGAGATGAGTCGAGATGAGATGAGTCAAGATGAGATGAGTCTAGATGAGATGAGTCTAGATGAGATGAGATGAGATAATATGAGATTCTTACCTGTTGAGTAGTGTCAAGATGAGATGAGTCGAGATGAGAGGAGTCGAGATGAGAGGAGTCGAGATGAGTCGAGATCAACCATTGGATTTGTAAAGAGCGCTACGTACCGGTGAGGGTTTCAAGGCGCAGAGGGGTGAGCTGATGGTACTGATCGAAGAGCCAGGTCTAGAGGAGTCTTCTGAAGGTGAGTAGGTCTTGGGTGTGTCGCAGGTTGGTAGGGAGCGTGTTCCAGGTTTTGGGGGCGAGGTATGAGAAGGATCTGCCGCCGGAGGTTTTCAGTTGGATGCGGGGGGACGACGGCGAGGTTTGTGGAGTGGAACTGACGGGTGGGGGGTGTAGAAGCTGTGTCTGTTGTTCAGGTAGGTTGGTCCGGTGTCGTGGAGTGCTTTGTGAGCGTGGGTAAGAAGCTTGAAAGTTATCCTCTTGTCCACGGGGAGCCAGTGAAGGTTTCTCAGGTGGTGGGAGATGTGGCTGCAGTGGGGTACGTCAAGGATCAGCCGAGCGGAGGTGTTTTGGATGCGTTGGAGGTGTAGTAGGTCTTTTGCTGGGATGCCTGTGTAGAGTGCGTTGCCGTAGTCTAGCCTGCTGCTGACCAGGGCCTGTGTCACCGTTCTTGTTTCTGTCTGGATCCACGTGAAGATCCTACGGAGCATGCGGAGTGTGTTGTAGCAAGAAGAGGAGACTGCCTTGACCTGTTTAGACATGGTGAGGGAGGAGTCAAGGATGAAGCCCAGGTTGCGTGCGTGGTTGGTTGGTGTCGGTGGGGTTCCTAGTGCGGTAGGCCACCAGGAGTCGTCGCAGGCAGAGGGGGTGGGTACTAGGATGAGGACCTCCGTCTTGTCCGAATTGAGTTTCAGACGGCTGCTATTCAGCCATTCGGCAATGGATTCCATTCCCTCGTGGAGGTTGGTTTTGGCTGTGCGTGGGTGTAAGGAAATGCCTCCTTGGCATGGTTACCCCCTGACATTTTGCCTTTGCTGATGCCAAGTTATGATTTGAAAGTGTGCTGAGGCCTGCTAACCAGGCCCCAGCACCAGTGTTCTTTCCCTAACCTGTACCTTTGTTTCCACAATTGGCACACCCTGGCATCCAATTAAGACCCTTATAACTGGCACCCCTGGTACCAAGGGCCCTGATGCCAGGGAAGGTCTCTTAGGGCTGCAGCATGTCTTATGCCACCCTGGAGACCCCTCACTCAGCACAGACACACTGCTTACCAGCTTGGGTGTGCTGGTGGGGATAAAATGACTAAGTCGACATGGCACTCCCCTCAGGGTGCCATGCCAACCTCACACTGCCTATAGGTATAGTTAAGTCACCCCTCTAGAAGGCCTTACAGCCCTAAGGCAGGGTGCACTATACCATAGGTGAGGGCATAGGTGCATGAGCACTATGCCCCTACAGTGTCTAAGCAAAACCTTAGACATTGTGAGTGCAGGGTAGCCATAAGAGTATATGGTCTGGGAGTCTGTCATACACGAACCCCACAGCACCATAATGGCTACACTGAAAACTGGGAAGTTTGGTATCAAACTTCTCAGCAAAATAAATGCACACTGATGCCAGTGTACATTTTATTGTAAAATACACCCCAGAGGACATCTTAGAGATGCCCCCTGAAACCATACCCGACTACCAGTGTGGGCTGACTAGTTTTAGCAGCCTGCCACACACCAGACATGTTGCTGGCCACATGCAGAGAGTGCCTTGGTCACTCTGTGGCTAGTAACAAAGCCTGTACTGGATGGAGGTGCTTCTCACCTCCTCCTGCAGGAACTGTAACACCTGGCAGTGAGCTTCAAAGGCTCACCCCCTTTGTTACAGCACCCCAGGGCACTCCAGCTAGTGGAGTTGCCCGCCCCCTCCGGCCACGGCCCCACTTTTGGCGGCAAGGCCGGAGGAGATAATGAGAAAAGCAAGGAGGAGTCACTGGCCAGTCAGGACATCCCCTAAGGTGTCCTGAGCTGAGGTGACTGACTTTTAGAAATCCTCCATCTTGCAGATGGAGGATTCCCCCAATAGGATTAGGGATGTACCCCCCTCCCCTCAGGGAGGAGGCACAAAGAGGGTGTAGCCACCCTCAGGGCTAGTAGCCATTGGCTACTAACCCCCAGACCTAAACACACCCCTAAATAGAGTATTTAGTGACTCCCAGAACCTAGGTAACTAGATTCTTGCAACCTGAAGACGATGGACTGCTGGCCTGAAGCCCTGCAGAGAAGATGGAGACACCAACTGCTTTGGCCCCAGCTCTACCGGCCAGTCTCCCCACTTCACAAGAAGTGCTCCAGCGATGCGTTCCACAGGGTCCAGCGACCTCTGAAGCCTCAGAGGACTACCCTGCATCTAAAAGGACCAAGAACTCCTGAGGACAGTGGCTCTGCTGCAAAGAAGAAACATCTTTGCAACAAAGAAGCAACTTTGAAAGAACACACCTTTCCCGCCGGAAGCGTGAGAATTTGCACTCTGCCCCCGACGCCCTTGGCTCGACTTATGGAGAACCAACGCTACAGGTAGGACACCCCAGCGACTGCGAGCACGTGAGTAGCCAGAGTTGACACCCCTGAGCCCCCATAGCGACGCCTGCAGAGGGAATCCAGAGGCTCCCCCTGACCGCGACTGCCTCCTTCAAAGACCCGACGCCTGGTAAGGACACTGCTTCCGCAGCCCCCAGGACCTGAAGGATCCGCCCTCCAGTGCAGGAGCGACCCCCAGGTGGCCCTCTCCCTTGCCCAGGTGGTGGCTACCCCGAGGAGCCCCCTACTTGCCTGCATCGCTGAAGAGACCACTAGTTCTCCGATTGGACTACATTGCAACCCGACGCCTGTTTGCATACTGCACCCGGCCGCCCCGTGCCGCTGAGGGTGTACTTTTTGTGCTGACTTGTGTCCCCCCCCCCCCCCCCAGTGCCCTACAAAACCCCCCTGGTCTACTCTCCGAAGACGCGGGTACTTACCTGCTGGCAGACTGGAACCGGGGCACCCCATTCTCCATTAAAGCCTATGCGTTTTGGGCACCACTTTGACTTCTGCACCTGACCGGCCCTGAGCTGCTGGTGTGGTAACTTTGGGGTTGCCCTGAACCCCCAATGGTGGGCTACCTTGGACCCAACTTTGAACCCTGTAGGTGGTTTACTTACCTGCAAAACTAGCAAACACTTACCTACCCCAGAAACAGTTGAAAATTGCACTGGGCCCAGTTTTAAAATAGCTTATTGCCATTTGTGTGACAACTGTATATGCTATTTTGCTAATTCAAAGTTCCTAAAGTTCCTAAGTGAAATACCTTTCATTTAAAGTATTGTTTGTAAATCTTGAACCCGTGGTTCTTAAAATAAACTAAGAAAAGATATTTTTCTATATAAAAACCTATTGGCCTGGAATTGTCTTTGAGTGTGTGTTCCTCATTTATTGCCTGTGTGTGTACAACAAATGCTTAACACTACCCTCTGATAAGCCTACTGCTCGACCACACTACCACAAAATAGAGCATTAGAATTATCTCTTTTTGCCACTATCTTACCTCTAAGGGGAACCCTTGGACTCTGTGCATGCTATTTCTTACTTTGAAATAGTACATACAGAGCCAACTTCCTACAGTGGGTCTTTGGTGAGCGAGAGGATGAGCTGGGTGTCGTCGGCGTAGGTAAGAATGTTGAGGTTGTGTTGATGGGCTACTTGTGCGAGGGGGGCCATGTAGATGTTGAACAGCGTCGGGCAGAGGGATGAGCCTTGGGGGACGCCGCACATGATGTCGGTGCCTTCCGAGCGGAAGGGGGGGGTGGACTCTCTGGGTTCTGCCGGAGAGGAATGAGATGATCCAGTTGAGGGCTTTTCCTTGGATTCCGATTTCGTGGAGGCATGTTTTTAGGGTGCGGTGGCAGACTGTCGAAGGCGGAAGATAGGTCCAGGAGGATGAGGGCTGATGTTTCGCGGTTGTCCATTTGACGTCTGATGTCGTCTGTGGCTGCGAGAAGGGCGATTTCAGTGCTGTGGTTTCGCCTGAAGCCAGATTGGGAGGGAGTCAGGATGTTGTTGTCTTCGAGGTGGCTGGTTAGTTGTGTGCTGACTATTTCTTCAATCACCTTCGCTGGGAAGGGGAGTAGGGAGATCGGTCAGAAGTTTTTGAGGTCGTTGGGGTCTGTTTTGGGCTTCCTGAGGAGGGCTCGGATTTCGGCGTGCTTCCAACTTTACGGGAAGGTCGCTGTTTCGAAGGAGATGTTGATGACCTTCCGTAGTTGGGGGGGGGGCGCGATGGTGGAATCGGCCTTGTATACGTGGTGGGGGCAGGGGTCTGACTGAGATCCTGAGTGGATGGAGTTCATGATCTTGCGTGTCTGTGTCGTTGACGTTGGTCCAGGAGGTCAGGCGGTTTGCACAGGTGGAGCTTTCAGGGGTGGGGTCTGGCGTCGGAGTGGCGTTGAAGCTGTCTTGGATGTCGGTGATCTTTCGGTGGAAGAAGGTGGACAGTGCGTTGCAGAGTTCTTGGGATGGAGGGATGTCGTTGACGTTGGCGCTGGGGTTGGAGAGTTCTTTTACGATGCTGAAGAGCTCTTTGCTGTCATGTGCGTTGTCCAGGCGGTCTTTGAAGTGGGATCGTTTGGCTTGTCTGATGAGTTGGTGGTGTCTGCGGGTGGCGTCCTTGTGGGCTGTGAGGCTGTCAGGTGTGCGTTTGAGGAGCCATTCCTTTTTTAGTTTGACAGTCGCGCTTGGAGTTTAGGAGCTCGTCAGTGAACCAGGCGGTTTTTCTTCTGGCTTGGTTGTTGGTGGGTTTCTTGAGTGGCGCGAGGATGTTGGCGCAATCGTTGATCCAAGAGTGAGGTTGTGGGCAGCGGTGTCTGGGTCAGAGGATGGGTTCTGGGCGAGGGTGTTGGTAAGCTGGTCTTCTGTAATTTTGCTCCAGCATCAGCGGGGTGGTTGTTGGGTGCGATGGTGCTCGGTGTGTTTCTTGTAGGTGAAGTGGATGTGGTGGTGGTCGGTCAATTGGAGTACGGTGGTGTGGTTGAAGGTGACGTGGGCGCTTGAGGAGAAGATGGGAGAAAGCGTGTGGCCGGCGATGTGGGTTGGTGTGTTTACGAGTTGTCTGAGTCCGTGGTTTGTGAGGTTGTCGATCAGAGTAGTAGAGTTGGTGTCGTCGTTCTCCAGCTGGAAATTTAGGTCCCCGCAGAGGATGTAATCCGTTGATTTGAGTGTGTGGGCGCTGGTGAGGTCGGCGATGGATTCGCTGAAGGGTGCTCGTGGTCCGGGAGGTGTGTAGATGAGCGTTCCTCTGAGAGTGGTGTTGGTGTCGGTGTGGATGCGGAAGTGTAGGTGTTCGCCGGTCTTGAGGGTGTCGTCAGTGTGGCTGTGGACCTTGAGGGTGGATTTGTGGGCGATGGCTATTCCTCCTCCGATTCAGTTGGTGCGGTCCTTTTGGATGATCTTGTAGCCATTTGGGATGGCTATTGCGATGTCGGGTGCCGAGAAGTCGTTCCACCAGGTCTCGGTCAGGAAGGCTACGTCTGGGGCGGTGGAGTCGAGTAGGTCCCAGAGCTTGATGGCGTGCTTCCGTGCGGAGTGGGTGTTGAGGAGTATGCAGTGGAGGTGGTTTGTTCCGGTCTTTGTAGGTTTCCTTGTTCTGTCGCAGGTGAATTTGCAGGCGCAGCAGGAGAAGGGTCCGTTGGTGTTCATCAGTGAGGACTGGAAGCATGCTGTGATGTGGCCGATGTGGAGATGAGATGAGTTGAGATAAAATAAGATGAGATTCTCACCTGTTGAGTAGAGATTAGATGAGATGAGTCGAGATGAGATGAGTCGAGACAATATTTCTACCTGTCCACTAGATTTGAGATGAGAAAAGATTCCTACCTGTCGAGTAGAGTCGAGATGAGATGAGTCGAGATGAGATGAGTCGAGATGAGATAAGATGAGATTCTTACCTATTGAGTACAGTCGAGAGGAGTTGAGATGAGTTGAGATGAGTCGAAATGAGATGAGTCGGGAATCCGACCTGTTGAGAAGTCAAGAGGAGTTGAGATTCCTACCTGTCGAGTAGAGTTGAGATGAGTCAAGATGAGATGAGTCTAGATGAGATTCTTACCTGTTGAGTAGAGTCGAGTCGAGTCGAGTCGAGGTGAGATGAGTCGAGTCGAGATTCCTACCTGTCGAATAGTAGAGATGAGATACGTCGAATACAGTCAAGATAAGTTGAGTTGAGATTCTTACCTGTTGAGTAGAGTCGAGACGAGTCGAGGTGAGATGAGTCGAGATGAGATGAGATTCTTACCTGTTGAGTAGAGTCGAGACGAGTCGAGGTGAGATGAGTAGAGTCGAGACGAGTCAAGGTGAGATGAGTCGAGGTGAGATGAGTCGAGATTCCTACCTGTCGAATAGTAGAGATGAGATCAGTCGAGTAGAGTCAAGATAAGTTGAGTTGAGATTCTTACCTGTTGAGTAGAGTCGAGACGAGTTGAGGTGAGATGAGTCGAGGTGAGATGAGTCGAGTCGAGTCGAGATGAGATTCCTACCTGTCGAATAGTAGAGATGAGATGAGTAGAGACAAGATAAGTTGAGATGAGATTCTCACCTGTTGAGTAGAGTTGAGATGAGATGAGATTCCAACCTGTCCAGTAGAATCAAGATGAGTTGCAATTCCCACCTGTCGAGTAGATTCGAGTTAATTTGAGATGAGATTCTTACCTGTTGAGTAGAGTTGAGCTGAGTCAAGATGAGCTGAGTCGAGTTGAGATGAGATTCTTACCTGTCGGGTAGAGTCAAGATGAGTCGAAATGAGATTATTACCTGTTGAGTAGTTGAGATGAGTCGAGATGAGAAGAAATTCCTACCTGTCGAGTAGAGTCGAGATGAGTTGAGAGGAGTCGAAATGAGATGAGTCGAGATTCCGACCTGTTGAGTAGTCAAGAGGAGTTTAGATTCCTACCTGTCGAGTAGAGTTGAGATGAGTCAAGATGAGATGAGTCGAGATGAGATTCTTACCTGTTGAGTAGAGTCGAGATGAGTCGAGGTGAGATGGGTCGAGTCAAGTCGAGATTCCTACCTGTCGAATAGTAGAGATGAGATCAGTCGAGTAGAGTCAAGATAAGTTGAGTTGAGATTCTTACCTGTTGAGTAGAGTCGAGTCGAGGTGAGATGAGTCGAGATGAGATTCCTTCCTGTCGAGTAGCGTTGAGATGAGATTCCTACCTGTCCAGTAGAGTCGAGATGAGATGAGTCTAGATGAGGAGTCTAGATGAGATGAGATTCTTACCTGTTGAGTAGAGTCGAGATGAGATGAGATGAGATGAGTCTAGAGGAGATGAGATTCTTACTTGTTGAGTAGAGTCGAGATGAGATGAGATGAGTCGAGATGAGATGAGATTCCTACCTGTCAAGTTGAGATGAGTCGAGATGAGGTTCCTATCTGTCCAGTAGAGTCGAGATGAGATGAGATGACTCGAGATGAGTCGAGATGAGATGAAATTCCTACCTGTCGAGTAGAGTCGAGATAAGTAGAGATGAGTCGAAATGAGATGAGTCGAGATTCCGACCTGTTGAGTAGTCAAGAGGAGTTGAGATTCCTACCTGTCGGGTAGAGTTGAGATGAGTCAATATGAGATGAGTCGAGATCGAGATGAGATGAGTCGAGATGAGATGGGATTCTTACCTGTTGAGTAGAGTCAAGACGAGTCGAGGTGAGATGAGTAGAGTCGAGACGAGTCAAGGTGAGATGAGTCGAGGTGAGATGAGTCGAGGTGAGATGAGTTGAGATTCCTACCTGTCGAACAGTAGAGATGAGATCAGTCGAGTAGAGTCAAGATAAGTTGAGTTGAGATTCTTACCTGTTGAGTAGAGTCGAGACGAGTCGAGGTGAGATGAGTCGAGTCGAGACGAGATGAGATTCCTACCTGTCGAATAGTAGAGATGAGTTCAGTTGAGCAGAGACAAGATAAGTTGAGATGAGATTCTCACCTGTTGAGTAGAGTTGAGATGAGATGAGATTCCAACCTGTCCAGTAGAATCAAGATGAGTTGCAATTCCCACCTGTCGAGTAGATTTGAGTTAAGTTGAGATGAGATTCTTACCTGTTGAGTAGAGTTGAGCTGAGTCAAGATGAGCTGAGTCGAGTTGAGATGAGATTCTTACCTGTCGGGTAGAGTCAAGATGAGTCGAAATGAGATTATTACCTGTTGAGTAGTTGAGATGAGTCGAGATGAGAAGAAATTCCTACCTGTCGAGTAGAGTCGAGATGAGTTGAGATGAGTCGAAATGAGATGAGTCGAGATTCCGACCTGTTGAGTAGTCAAGAGGAGTTTAGATTCCTACCTGTCGAGTGGAGTTGAGATGAGTCAAGATGAGATGAGTCGAGATGAGATTCTTACCTGTTGAGTAGAGTCGAGTCGAGGTGAGATGAGTCGAGTCAAGTCGAGATTCCTACCTGTCGAATAGTAGAGATGAGATCAGTCGAGTAGAGTCAAGATAAGTTGAGTTGAGATTCTTACCTGTTGAGTAGAGTCGAGTCAAGGTGAGATGAGTCGAGTCGAGATGAGTCGAGATGAGATTCCTTCCTGTCGAGTAGCGTTGAGATGAGATTCCTACCTGCCCAGTAGAGTCGAGATGAGATGAGTCTAGATAAGGAGTCTAGATGAGATGAGATTCTTACCTGTTGAGTAGAGTCGAGATGAGATGAGATGAGATGAGTCGAGATGAGATGAAATTCCTACCTGTCGAGTAGAGTCGAGATGAGTCGAGATTCCGACCTGTTGAGTAGTCAAAAGGAGTTGAGATTCCTACCTGTCGGGTAGAGTTGAGATGAGTCAAGATGAGATGAGTCGAGATGAGATGAGTCGAGATGAGATGAGATGAGTCGAGATGAGATTCTTACCTGTTGAGTAGAGTCGAGTCGAGGTGAGATGAGTCGAGGTGAGATGAGTCGAGTCGAGATTCCTACCTGTCGAATAGTAGAGATGAGATCAGTCGAGTAGAGTCAAGATGAGTCGAGGTGAGATTCTTACCTGTTGAGTAGAGTCGAGTCGAGGTGAGATGAGTCGAGATGAGATGAGATGAGATGAGATTCTTACCTGTTGAGTAGAGTCGAGTCGAGGTAAGATGAGTCGAGGTGAGATGAGTCGAGTTGAGATTCCTACCTGTCGAATAGTAGAGATGAGATCAGTCAAGTAGAGTCAAGATAAGTTGAGTTGAGATTCTTACCTGTTGAGTTGAGTTGAGGTGAGATGAGTCGAGAGGAGATGAGTCGAGGTGAGATGAGGTGAGATGAGTCGAGGTGAGATGAGTCGAGATGAGATTCCTACCTGTCGAATAGTAGAGATGAGATCAGTCGAGTAGAGTCAATATAAGTTGAGTTGAGATTCTTACCTGTTGAGTAGAGTCGAGGTGAGATGAGTCGAGGTGAGATGAGTCGAGATTCCTACATGTCGAATAGTAGAGATGAGATCAGTCGAGTAGAGTCAAGATAAGCTGAGTTGAGATTCTCACCTGTTGAGTAGAGTTGAGAGGAGTCGAGGTGAGAGGAGTCGAGGTGAGATGAGTCGAGGTGAGATGAGTCGAGGTGAGATGAGTCGAGATTCTGACCTGTTGAGTAGTCAAGAGGAGTTGAGATTCCTACCTGTCGAGTAGAGTTGAGATGAGTCAAGATGAGATGAGTCGAGATGAGATTCTTACCTGTTGAGTAGAGTCGAGTCGAGTCGAGGTGAGATGAGTCGAGTCGAGTCGAGATTCCTACCTGTCGAATAGTAGAGAGGAGATCAGTAGAGTAGAGTCAAGATAAGTTGAGTTGAGATTCTTACCTGTTGAGTAGAGTCGAGACGAGTCGAGGTGAGATGAGTCGAGATGAGATGAGATTCTTACCTGTTGAGTAGAGTCGAGACGAGTTGAGGTGAGATGAGTAGAGTCGAGACGAGTCAAGGTGAGATGAGTCGAGGTGAGATGAGTCGAGGTGAGATGAGTCGAGATTCCTACCTGTCGAATAGTAGAGATGAGATCAGTGAGTAGAGTCAAGATAAGTTGAGTTGAGATTCTTACCTGTTGAGTAGAGTCGAGACGAGTCGAGGTGAGATGAGTCGAGTCGAGTCGAGATGAGATTCCTACCTGTTGAATAGTAGAGATGAGATCAGTCGAGTAGAGTCAAGATAAGTTGAGATGAGATTCTCACCTGTTGAGTAGAGTTGAGATGAAATGAGATTCCAACCTGTCCAGTAGAATCAAGATGAGTTGCAATTCCCACCTGTCGAGTAGATTCGAGTTAAGTTGAGATAAGATTCTTACCTGTTGAGTAGAGTTGAGCTGAGTCAAGATGAGCTGAGTCGAGTTGAGATGAGATTCTTACCTGTCGAGTAGAGACAAGATGAGTCGAAATGAGATTATTACCTGTTGAGTAGTTGAGATGAGTCGAGATGAGAAGAAATTCCTACCTGACAAGTAGAGTCGAGATGAGTTGAGATGAGTCGAAACGAGATGAGTTGAGATTCCGACCTGTTGAGTAGTCAAGAGGAGTTTAGATTCCTACCTGTCGAGTAGAGTTGAGATGAGTCAAGATGAGATGAGTCGAGATGAGATTCTTACCTGTTGAGTAGAGTCGAGACGAGTCGAGGTGAGATGAGGTGAGATGACTCGAGTCAAGTCGAGATTCCTACCTGTCGAATAGTAGAGATGAGATCAGTCGAGTAGAGTCAAGATAAGTTGAGTTGAGATTCTTACCTGTTGAGTAGAGTCGAGTCGAGGTGAGATGAGTCGAGTCGAGATGAGTCGAGATGAGATTCCTTCCTGTCGAGTAGCGTTGAGATGAGATTCCTACCTGTCCAGTAGAGTCGAGATGAGATGAGTCTAGATGAGGAGTCTAGATGAGATGAGATTCTTACCTGTTGAGTAGAGTTGAGATGAGATGAGTCGAGATGAGATGAGTCTAGATGAGATGAGATTCTTACTTGTTGAGTAGAGTCGAGATGAGATGAGTCGAGATGAGATGAGATTCCTACCTGTCAAGTTGAGATGAATCGAGATGAGGTTCCTATCTGTCCAGTAGAGTCGAGATGAGATGAGATGAGTCGAGATGAGTCGAGATGAGATGAAATTCCTACCTGTCGAGTAGAGTCGAGATGAGATGAGTCGAGATTCCGACCTGTTGAGTAGTCAAGAGGAGTTGAGATTCCTACCTGTCGGGTAGAGGTGAGATGAGTCAAGATGAGATGAGATGAGTCGAGATGAGATTCTTACCTGTTGAGTAGAGTCGAGGTGAGATGAGTCGAGGTGAGATGAGTCGAGTCGAGATTCCTACCTGTCGGATAGTAGAGATGAGATCAGTCGAGTAGAGTCAAGATGAGTTGAGTTGAGATTCTTACCTGTTGAGTAGAGTCGAGACGAGTCGAGGAGAGATGAGTCGAGATGAGATGAGATTCTTACCTGTTGAGTAGAGTCGAGTCGAGTCGAGTCGAGGTGAGATGAGTCGAGTCGAGATTCCTACTTGTCGAATAGTAGAGATGAGATCAGTCGAGTAGAGTCAAGATAAGTTGAGTTGAGATTCTTATCTGTTGAGTAGAGTCGAGACGAGTCGAGGTGAGATGAGTCCAGATGAGATGAGATTCTTACCTGTTGAGTAGAGTCGAGACGAGTCGAGATGAGATGAGTAGAGTCGAGACGAGTCGAGGTGAGATGAGTCGAGGTGAGATGAGTTGAGATTCCTATCTGTCGAATAGTAGAGATGAGATCAGTGAGTAGAGTCAAGATAAGTTGAGTTGAGATTCTTACCTGTTGAGTAGAGTCGAGACGAGTCGAGGTGAGATGAGTCGAGTCGAGTCGAGATGAGATTCCTACCTGTTGAATAGTAGAGATGAGATCAGTCGAGTAGAGTCAAGATAAGTTGAGATGAGATTCTCACCTGTTGAGTAGAGTTGAGATGAAATGAGATTCCAACCTGTCCAGTAGAATCAAGATGAGTTGCAATTCCCACCTGTCGAGTAGATTCGAGTTAAGTTGAGATAAGATTCTTACCTGTTGAGTAGAGTTGAGCTGAGTCAAGATGAGCTGAGTCGAGTTGAGATGAGATTCTTACCTGTCGAGTTGAGACAAGATGAGTCGAAATGAGATTATTACCTGTTGAGTAGTTGAGATGAGTCGAGATGAGAAGAAATTCCTACCTGTCGAGTAGAGTCGAGATGAGTTGAGATAAGTCGAAATGAGATGAGTTGAGATTCCGACCTGTTGAGTAGTCAAGAGGAGTTTAGATTCCTACCTGTCGAGTAGAGTTGAGATGAGTCAAGATGAGATGAGTCGAGATGAGATTCTTACCTGTTGAGTAGAGTCGAGACGAGTCGAGGTGAGATGAGGTGAGATGAGTCCAGTCAAGTCGAGATTCCTACCTGTCGAATAGTAGAGATGAGATCAGTCGAGTAGAGTCAAGATAAGTTGAGTTGAGATTCTTACCTGTTGAGTAGAGTCGAGTCGAGGTGAGATGAGTCGAGTCGAGATGAGTCGAGATGAGATTCCTTCCTGTCGAGTAGCGTTGAGATGAGATTCCTACCTGTCCAGTAGAGTCGAGATGAGATGAGTCTAGATGAGGAGTCTAGATGAGATGAGATTCTTACCTGTTGATTAGAGTTGAGATGAGATGAGTCGAGATGAGATGAGTCTAGATGAGATGAGATTCTTACTTGTTGAGTAGAGTCGAGATGAGATGAGTCGAGATGAGATGAGATTCCTACCTGTCAAGTTGAGATGAATCGAGATGAGGTTCCTATCTGTCCAGTAGAGTCGAGATGAGATGAGATGAGTCGAGATGAGATGAAATTCCTACCTGTCGAGTAGAGTCGAGATGAGATGAGTCGAGATTCCGACCTGTTGAGTAGTCAAGAGGAGTTGAGATTCCTACCTGTCGGGTAGAGGTGAGATGAGTCAAGATGAGATGAGATGAGTCGAGATGAGATTCTTACCTGTTGAGTAGAGTCGAGGTGAGATGAGTCGAGGTGAGATGAGTCGAGTCGAGATTCCTACCTGTCGGATAGTAGAGATGAGATCAGTCGAGTAGAGTCAAGATGAGTTGAGTTGAGATTCTTACCTGTTGAGTAGAGTCGAGACGAGTCGAGACGAGTCGAGGAGAGATGAGTCGAGATGAGATGAGATTCTTACCTGTTGAGTAGAGTCGAGTCGAGGTGAGATGAGTCGAGTCGAGATTCCTACCTGTCGAATAGTAGAGATGAGATCAGTCGAGTAGAGTCAAGATAAGTTGAGTTGAGATTCTTATCTGTTGAGTAGAGTCGAGACGAGTCGAGGTGAGATGAGTCGAGATGAGATGAGATTCTTACCTGTTGAGTAGAGTCGAGACGAGTCGAGATGAGATGAGTAGAGTCGAGACGAGTCGAGGTGAGATGAGTCGAGGTGAGATGAGTCGAGATTCCTACCTGTCGAATAGTAGAGATGAGATCAGTCGAGTAGAGTCAAGATAAGTTGAGTTGAGATTCTTACCTGTTGAGTAGAGTCGAGACGAGTCGAGGTGAGATGAGTCGAGGTGAGATGAGGCGAGATGAGATTACTACCTGTCGAATAGTAGAGATGAGATCAGTCGAGTAGAGTCAAGATAAGTTGAGATAAGATTCTCACCTGTTGAGTAGAGTTGAGATGAAATGAGATTTCAACCTGTCCAGTAGAATCAAGATGAGTTGCAATTCCCACCTGTCGAGTAGATTCGAGTTAAGTTGAGGTGAGATTCTTACATGTTGAGTAGATTTGAGCTGAGTCAAGATGAGCTAAGTCGAGTTGAGATGAGATTCTTACCTGTCGAATAGTAGAGATGAGATCAGTCGAGTAGAGTCAAGATAAGTTGAGTTGAGATTCTTACCTGTTGAGTAGAGTTGAGAAGAGGTGAGATGAGTCGAGGTGAGTCGAGATGAGATTCCTTCCTGTCGAATAGTAGAGATGAGATCAGTCGAGTAGAGTCAAGATAAGTTGAGATGAGATTCTCACTTGTTGAGTAGAGTTGAGATGAAATGAGATTCCAACCTGTCCAGTAGAATCAAGATGAGTTGCAATTCCCACCTGTCGAGTAGATTCGAGTTAAGTTGAGATGAGATTCTTACCTGTTGAGTAGAGTTGAGCTGAGTGAAGATGAGCTGAGTCGAGTTGAGATGACATTCTTACCTGTCGAGTAGAGTCAAGATGAGTCAAAATTAGATTATTACCTGTTGAGTAGTTGAGATGAGTCGAGATGAGAAGAAATTCCTACCTGTCAAGTAGAGTCGAGATGAGTTGAGATGAGTCGAAATGAGATGAGTCGAGATTCCGACCTGTTGAGTGGTCAAGAGGAGTTTATATTCCTACCTGTCGAGTAGAGTTGAGATGAGTCGAGATGAGATTCTTACCTGTTGAGTAGAGTCGAGACGAGTCGAGGTGAGATGAGGTGAGATGAGTCGAGTCAAGTCGAGATTCCTACCTGTCAAATAGCAGAGATGAGATCAGTCGAGTAGAGTCAAGATAAGTTGAGTTGAGATTCTTACCTGTTGAGTAGAGTCGAGTCGAGGTGAGATGAGTCGAGTCGAGATGAGATTCCTTCCTGTCGAGTAGCGTTGAGATGAGATTCCTACCTGTCCAGTAGAGTTGAGATGAGATGAGTCTAGATGAGGAGTCTAGATGAGATGAGATTCTTACCTGTTGAGTAGAGTCGAGATGAGATGAGTCGAGATGAGATGAGTCTAGATGAGATGAGATTCTTACTTGTTGAGTAGAGTCGAGATGAGATGAGTCGAGATGAGATGAGATTCCTACCTGTCAAGTTGAGATGAGTCGAGATGAGGTTCCTATCTGTCTAGTAGAGTCGAGATGAGATGAGATGAGTCGAGATGAGTCGAGATGAGATGAAATTCCTACCTGTCGAGTAGAGTCGAGAGGAGTCGAGATGAGTCGAAATGAGATGAGTCGAGATTCCGACCTGTTGAGTAGTCAAGAGGAGTTGAGATTCCTACATGTCGGGTAGAGTTGGGATGAGTCAAGATGAGATGAGTCGAGATGAGATGAGTCAAGATGAGATTCTTACCTGTTGAGTAGAGTCGAGTCGAGGTGAGATGAGTCGAGATGAGATTCCTTCCTGTCGAGTAGCGTTGAGATGAGATTCCTACCTGTCCAGTAGAGTTGAGATGAGATGAGTCTAGATGAGGAGTCTAGATGAGATGAGATTCTTACCTGTTGAGTAGAGTCGAGATGAGATGAGTCGAGATGAGATGAGTCTAGATGAGATGAGATTCTTACTTGTTGAGTAGAGTCGAGATGAGATGAGTCGAGATGAGATGAGATTCCTACCTGTCAAGTTGAGATGAGTCGAGATGAGGTTCCTATCTGTCCAGTAGAGTCGAGATGAGATGAGATGAGTCGAGATGAGTCGAGATGAGATGAAATTCCGACCTGTCGAGTAGAGTCGAGATGAGTCGAAATGAGATGAGTCGAGATTCCGTCCTGTTGAGTAGTCAAGAGGAGTTGAGATTCCTACCTGTCGGCTAGAGTTGGGATGAGTAAAGATGAGATGAGTCGAGATGAGATGAGTCAAGATGAGATTCTTACCTCTTGAGCAGAGTCGAGTCGAGGTGAGATGAGTCGAGGTGAGATGAGTCGAGTCGAGATTCCTACCTGTCGAATAGTAGAGATGAGATCAGTCGAGTAGAGTCAAGATGAGTCGAGGTGAGATTCTCACCTGTTGAGTAGAGTCGAGTTGAGATGAGATGAGATGAGATGAGTCGAGATGAGATTCTTACCTGTTGAGTAGAGTCGAGTCGAGGTGAGATGAGTCGAGGTGAGATGAGTCGAGTCGAGATTCCTACCTGTCAAATAGCAGAGATGAGATCAGTCGAGTAGAGTCAAGATAAGTTGAGTTGAGATTCTTACCTGTTGAGTTGAGTTGAGGTGAGATGACATGAGTCGAGATGAGATGAGTCGAGGTGAGATGAGGTGAGATGAGTCGAGGTGAGATGAGTTGAGGTGAGATGAGTCGAGGTGAGATTCCTACCTGTCGAATAGTAGAGATGAGATCAGTCGAGTAGAGTCAAGATAAGTTGAGTTGAGATTCTTACCTGTTGAGTAGAGTCGAGGTGAGATGAGTCGAGGTGAGATGAGTCGAGGTGAGATGAGTCGAGATACCTACCTGTTGAATAGTAGAGATGAGATCAGTCGAGTAGAGTCAAGATAAGCTGAGTTGAGATTCTTACCTGTTGAGCAGAGTTGAGTCGAGGTGAGAGGAGTCGAGGTGAGATGAGTCGAGGTGAGATGAGTCGAGGTGAGATGAGTCGAGGTGAGATAAGTTGAGGTGAGATTCCTACCTGTCGAATAGTAGAGATGAGATCAGTCGAGTAGAATCAAGATAAGTTGAGTTGAGATTCTTACCTGTTGAGTAGAGTTGTGTCGAGGTGAGATGAGATGAGTCGAGGTGAGATGAGTCGAGGTGAGATGAGTCAAGATGAGATGAGTCAAGATGAGATGAGTCTAGATGAGATTCCTACCTGTCGAATAGTAGAGATGAGATCAGTCGAGTAGAGTCAAGATAAGCTGAGTTGAGATTCTTACCTGTTGAGCAGAGTTGAGACGAGTCGAGGTGAGATGAGTCGAGGTGAGATGAGTCGAGGTGAAATGAGTCGAGGTGAGATTCCTACCTGTCGAATAGTAGAGATGAGATCAGTCGGGTAGAATCAAGATGAGTTGAGTTGAGATTTTTACCTGTTGAGTAGAGTTGTGTCGAGGTGAGATGAGATGAGTCGAGGTGAGATGAGTCGAGGTGAGATGAGTCGAGATGAGTTTCCTACCTGTCGAATAGTAGAAATTAGATCAGTCGAGTAGAGTCAAGATAAGTTGAGATGAGATTCTTACCTGTTGAGTAGAGTTGATTCGAGGTGAGATGAGATGAGTCGAGGTGAGATGAGGTGAGATGAGTCGAGGTGAGATGAGTCGAGGTCAGATTCCTACCTGTCGAATAGTAGAGATGAGATCAGTCGAGTAGAGTCAAGATAAGCTGAGTTGAGATTCTGACCTGTTGAGTAGAGTTGAGAGGAGTCGAGGTGAGATGAGTCGAGGTGAGATGAGTCGAAGTGAGATGAGTCGAGGTGAGATTTCTACCTGTCAAATAGTAGAGATGAGATCAGTCGAGTAGAGTCAAGATAAGTTGAGTTGAGATTCTTACCTGTTGAGTAGAGTTGAGTCGAGGTGAGATGAGATGAGTCGAGATGAGATTCCTACCTGTCGAATAGTAGAGATGAGATCAGTCGAGTAGAGTCAAGATAAGTTGAGTTGAGATTCTTACCTGTTGAGTAGAGTTGAGATGAGTCGAGATGAGATGAGTCGAGGTGAGATGAGGTGAGATGAGTCGAGGTGAGATGAGTCGAGGTGAGATTCCTACCTGTCGAATAGTAGAGATGAGATCAGTTGAGTAGAGTCAAGATAAGTTGAGATTCTTACCTGTTGAGTAGAGTTGAGATGAGATTCCAACCTGTCCAGTAGAATCAAGATTAGTTGCAATTCCCTCCTGTCGAGTAGATTCGAGTCGAGTTGAGACGAGATTCTTACCTGTTGAGTAGAGTCAAGATGAGTCGAAATGAGATTCTTACCTGTTGAGTAGAGTTGAGATGAGTCGAGATGAGTCGAGATGAGAAGAAATTCCTACCTGTCGAGTCGAGATGAGTTGAGATGAGTCGAAATGAGATGAGTCGAGATTCCGACCTGTTGAGTAGTCAAGAGGAGTTGAGATTCCTACCTGTCGAGTAGAGTTGAGATGAGTCAAGATGAGATGAGTCGAGATGAGATGAGTCGAGATGAGATTCTTACCTGTTGAGTAGCGTCGAGACGAGTCGAGGTGAGCTGAGTCGAGGTGAGCTGAGTCGAGGTGAGCTGAGTCAAGTCGAGATTCCTACCTGTCGAATAGTAGAGATGAGATCAGTAGAGTAGAGTCAAGATAAGTTGAGTTGAGATTCTTACCTGTTGAGTAGAGTCGAGATGAGTCGAGGGGAGATGAGTCGAGATGAGATGAGATTCTTACCTGTTGAGTAGAGTCGAGACGAGTCGAGGTGAGATGAGTCGAGGTGAGATGAGTCGAGGTGAGATGAGTCGAGATTCCTACCTGTCGAATAGTAGAGATGAGATCAGTCGAGTAGAGTCAAGATAAGTTTAGTTGAGATTCTTACCTGTTGAGTAGAGTCGAGACGAGTCGAGGTGAGATGAGTCGAGGTGAGATGAGTCGAGTCGAGATGAGATTCCTACCTGTCGAATAGTAGAGATGAGATCAGTCGAGTAGAGTCAAGATAAGTTGAGATGAGATTCTCACCTGTTGAGTAGAGTTGAGATGAAATGAGATTCCAACCTGTCCAGTAGAATCAAGATGAGTTGCAATTCCCACCTGTTGAGTAGATTCGAGTTAAGTTGAGATGAGATTCTTACCTGTTGAGTAGAGTTGAGCTGAGTCAAGATGAGCTGAGTCGAGTTGAGATTAGATTCTTACCTGTCGAGTAGAGTCAAGATGAGTCGAAATGAGATTATTACCTGTTGAGTAGTTGAGATGAGTCGAGATGAGAAGAAATTCCTACCTGTCGAGTAGAGTCGAGATGAGTTGAGATGAGTCGAAATGAGATGAGTCGAGATTCCGACCTGTTGAGTAGTCAAGAGGAGTTTAGATTCCTACCTGTTGAGTAGAGTTGAGATGAGTCGAGATGAGATGACATTCTTACCTGTCGAGTAGAGTCAAGATGAGTCGAAATGAGATTATTACCTGTTGAGTAGTTGAGATGAGTCGAGATGAGAAGAAATTCCTACCTGTCAAGTAGAGTAGAGATGAGATGAGATGAGTCGAAATGAGATGAGTCGAGATTCCGACCTGTTGAGTAGTCAAGAGGAGTTTATATTCCTACCTGTCGAGTAGAGTTGAGATGAGTCAAGATGAGATGAGTCGAGATGAGATTCTTACCTGTTGAGTAGAGTCGAGACGAGTCGAGGTGAGATGAGGTGAGATGAGTCGAGTCAAGTCGAGATTCCTACCTGTCGAATAGTAGAGATGAGATCAGTCGAGTAGAGACAAGATAAGTTGAGTTGAGTTTCTTACCTGTTGAGTAGAGTCGAGTCGAGGTGAGATGAGTCGAGTCGAGATGAGATTCCTTCCTGTCGAGTAGCGTTGAGATGAGATTCCTACCTGTCCAGTAGAGTCGAGATGAGATGAGTCTAGATGAGATGAGATTCTTACCTGTTGAGTAGAGTCGAGATGAGATGAGTCGAGATGAGATGAGTCGAGATGAGATGAGATTCTTACTTGTTGAGTAGAGTCGAGATGAGATGAGTCGAGTTGAGATGAGTCGAGATGAGGTTCCTATCTGTCCAGTAGAGTTGAGATGAGATGAGTCGAGATGAGTCGAGATGAGTTGCAATTCCCTCCTGTCGAGTAGATTCGAGTCGAGTTGAGACGAGATTCTTACCTGTTGAGTAGAGTCAAGATGAGTCGAAATGAGATTCTTACCTGTTGAGTAGAGTTGAGATGAGTCGAGATGAGTCGAGATGAGAAGAAATTCCTACCTGTCGAGTCGAGATGAGTTGAGATGAGTCGAAATGAGATGAGTCGAGATTCCGACCTGTTGAGTAGTCAAGAGGAGTTGAGATTCCTACCTGTCGAGTAGAGTTGAGATGAGTCAAGATGAGATGAGTCGAGATGAGATGAGTCGAGATGAGATTCTTACCTGTTGAGTAGCGTCGAGACGAGTCGAGGTGAGCTGAGTCGAGGTGAGCTGAGTCGAGGTGAGCTGAGTCAAGTCGAGATTCCTACCTGTCGAATAGTAGAGATGAGATCAGTAGAGTAGAGTCAAGATAAGTTGAGTTGAGATTCTGACCTGTTGAGTAGAGTCGAGATGAGTCGAGGGGAGATGAGTCGAGATGAGATGAGATTCTTACCTGTTGAGTAGAGTCGAGACGAGTCGAGGTGAGATGAGTCGAGGTGAGATGAGTCGAGGTGAGATGAGTCGAGATTCCTACCTGTCGAATAGTAGAGATGAGATCAGTCGAGTAGAGTCAAGATAAGTTTAGTTGAGATTCTTACCTGTTGAGTAGAGTCGAGACGAGTCGAGGTGAGATGAGTCGAGGTGAGTTGAGTCGAGTCGAGTTGAGATTCCTACCTGTCGAATAGTAGAGATGAGATCAGTCGAGTAGAGTCAAGATAAGTTGAGATGAGATTCTCACCTGTTGAGTAGAGTTGAGATGAAATGAGATTCCAACCTGTCCAGTAGAATCAAGATGAGTTGCAATTCCCACCTGTTGAGTAGATTCGAGTTAAGTTGAGATGAGATTCTTACCTGTTGAGTAGAGTTGAGCTGAGTCAAGATGAGCTGAGTCGAGTTGAGATTAGATTCTTACCTGTCGAGTAGAGTCAAGATGAGTCGAAATGAGATTATTACCTGTTGAGTAGTTGAGATGAGTCGAGATGAGAAGAAATTCCTACCTGTCGAGTAGAGTCGAGATGAGTTGAGATGAGTCGAAATGAGATGAGTCGAGATTCCGACCTGTTGAGTAGTCAAGAGGAGTTTAGATTCCTTCCTGTTGAGTAGAGTTGAGATGAGTCGAGATGAGATGACATTCTTACCTGTCGAGTAGAGTCAAGATGAGTCGAAATGAGATTATTACCTGTTGAGTAGTTGAGATGAGTCGAGATGAGAAGAAATTCCTACCTGTCAAGTAGAGTAGAGATGAGATGAGATGAGTCGAAATGAGATGAGTCGAGATTCCGACCTGTTGAGTAGTCAAGAGGAGTTTATATTCCTACCTGTCGAGTAGAGTTGAGATGAGTCAAGATGAGATGAGTCGAGATGAGATTCTTACCTGTTGAGTAGAGTCGAGACGAGTCGAGGTGAGATGAGGTGAGATGAGTCGAGTCAAGTCGAGATTCCTACCTGTCGAATAGTAGAGATGAGATCAGTCGAGTAGAGTCAAGATAAGTTGAGTTGAGTTTCTTACCTGTTGAGTAGAGTCGAGTCGAGGTGAGATGAGTCGAGTCGAGATGAGATTCCTTCCTGTCGAGTAGCGTTGAGATGAGATTCCTACCTGTCCAGTAGAGTCGAGATGAGATGAGTCTAGATGAGGAGTCTAGATGAGATGAGATTCTTACCTGTTGAGTAGAGTCGAGATGAGATGAGTCGAGATGAGATGAGTCGAGATGAGATGAGATTCTTACTTGTTGAGTAGAGTCGAGATGAGATGAGTCGAGTTGAGATGAGTCGAGATGAGGTTCCTATCTGTCCAGTAGAGTTGAGATGAGATGAGTCGAGATGAGTCGAGATTAGATGAAATTCCTACCTGTCGAGTAGAGTCGAGATGAGTCGAGATGAGTCGAAATGAGATGAGTCGAGATTCCGACTTGTTGAGTAGTCAAGAGGAGTTGAGATTCCTACCTGTCGGGTAGAGTTGGGATGAGTCAAGATGAGATGAGTCGTGATGACATGAGTCGAGATGAGATTCTTACCTGTTGAGTAGTAGAGTCGAGGTGAGATGAGTAGAGGTGAGATGAGTCGAGGTGAGATGAGTCGACTCGAGATTCCTACCTGTCGAATAGTAGAGATGAGATCAGTCGAGTAGAGTCAAGATGAGTCGAGGTGAGATTCTCACCTGCTGAGTAGAGTCGAGTTGAGATGAGATGAGTCGAGATGAGATTCTTACCTGTTGAGTAGAGTCGAGGTGAGATGAGTCGAGGTGAGATGAGTCGAGGTGAGATGAGTCAAGTCGAGATTCCTACCTGTCGAATAGTAGAGATGAGATCAGTCGAGTAGAGTCAAGATAAGTTGAGTTGAGATTCTTACCTGTTGAGTTGAGTTGAGGTGAGATGAGATGAGTCGAGATGAGATGAGTCGAGGTGAGATGAGGTGAGATGAGTCGTGGTGAGATGAGTCGAGGTGAGATGAGTCGAGGTCAGATTCCTACCTGTCGAATAGTAGAGATGAGATCAGTCGAGTAGAGTCAAGATAAGTTGAGTTGAGATTCTTACCTGTTGAGTAGAGTCAAGGTGAGATGAGTCGAGGTGAGATGAGTCGAGGTGAGATGAGTCGAGATTCCTACCTGTCGAATAGTAGAGATGAAATCAGTCGAGTAGAGTCAAGATAAGCTGAGTTGAGATTCTTACCTGTTGAGCAGAGTTGAGAGGAGTCGAGGTGAGAGGAGTCGAGGTGAGAGGAGTCGAGGTGAGACGAGTCGAGGTGAGATGAGTCGAGGTGAGATGAGTCGAGGTGAGAGTCCTACCTGTCGAATAGTAGAGATGAGATCAGTTGAGTAGAATCAAGATAAGTTGAGTTGAGATTCTTACCTGTTGAGGAGAGTTGTGTCGAGGTGAGATGAGATGAGGTGAGATGAGTCGAGGTGAGATGAGTAGAGATGAGATGAGTCGAGATGAGATTCCTACCTGTCGAATAGTAGAGATGAGATCAGTCGAGTAGAGTCAAGATAAGCTGAGTTGAGATTCTTACCTGTTGAGCAGAGTTGAGACGAGTTGAGGTGAGAGGAGTCGAGGTGAGATGAGTCGAGGTGAGATGAGTCGAGGTGAGATGAGTCGAGGTGAGATTCCTACCTGTCAAATAGTAGAGATGAGATCAGTCAAGTAGAATCAAGATAAGTTGAGTTGAGATTCTTACCTGTTGAGTAGAGTTGTGTCGAGGTGAGATGAGATGAGTCGAGGTGAGATGAGTCGAGGTGAGATGAGTCGAGGTGAGATGAGTCGAGATGAGATGAGATTCCTACCTGTCGAATAGTAGAAATGAGATCAGTCGAGTAGAGTCAAGATAAGTTGAGATGAGATTCTTACCTGTTGAGTAGAGTTGAGTCGAGATGAGATGAGTCGAGGTGAGATGAGTCGAGGTGAGATGAGGTGAGATGAGTCGAGGTGAGATGAGTCGAGATGAGATTCCTACCTGTCGAATAGTAGAGATGAGATCAGTAGAGTAGAGTCAAGATAAGTTGAGTTGAGATTCTTACCTGTTGAGTAGAGTCGAGGTGAGATGAGTCGAGGTGAGATGAGTCGAGGTGAGATGAGTCGAGATTCCTACCTGTCGAATAGTAGAGATGAGATCAATCGAGTAGAGTCAAGATAAGCTGAGTTGAGATTATGACCTGTTGAGTAGAGTTGAGAGGAGTCGAGGTGAGATGAGTCGAGGTGAGATGAGTCGAGGTGAGATACCTACCTGTCGAATAGTAGAGATGAGATCAGTCGAGTAGAGTCAAGATAAGTTGAGTTGAGATTCTTACCTGTTGAGTAGAGTTGAGTCGAGGTGAGATGACATGAGTCGAGATGAGATTCCTACCTGTCGAATAGTAGAGATGAGATCAGTCGAGTAGTGTCAAGATAAGTTGAGTTGAGATTCTTACCTGTTGAGTTGAGTTGAGGTGAGATGAGATGAGTCGAGGTGAGATGAGTCGAGGTGAGATGAGTCGAGGTGAGATGAAATTCCTACCTATCGAGTAGAGTCGAGATGAGTCGAGATGAGTCGAGAGATGAGTCGAGATTCCGACCTGTTGAGTAGTCAAGAGGAGTTGAGATTCCTACCTGTCGGGTAGAGTTGAGATGAGTCAAGATGAGATGAGTCAAGATGAGATGAGTCGAGATGAGATTCTTACCTGTTGAGTAGAGTCGAGACGAGTCGAGGTGAGATGAGGTGAGATGAGTCGAGTCAAGTCGAGATTCCTACCTGTCGAATAGTAGAGATGAGATCAGTCGAGTAGAGTCAAGATAAGTTGAGTTGAGTTTCTTACCTGTTGAGTAGAGTCGAGTCGAGGTGAGATGAGTCGAGTCGAGATGAGATTCCTTCCTGTCGAGTAGCGTTGAGATGAGATTCCTACCTGTCCAGTAGAGTCGAGATGAGATGAGTCTAGATGAGGAGTCTAGATGAGATGAGATTCTTACCTGTTGAGTAGAGTCGAGATGAGATGAGTCGAGATGAGATGAGTCGAGATGAGATGAGATTCTTACTTGTTGAGTAGAGTCGAGATGAGATGAGTCGAGTTGAGATGAGTCGAGATGAGGTTCCTATCTGTCCAGTAGAGTTGAGATGAGATGAGTCGAGATGAGTCGAGATTAGATGAAATTCCTACCTGTCGAGTAGAGTCGAGATGAGTCGAGATGAGTCGAAATGAGATGAGTCGAGATTCCGACTTGTTGAGTAGTCAAGAGGAGTTGAGATTCCTACCTGTCGGGTAGAGTTGGGATGAGTCAAGATGAGATGAGTCGTGATGACATGAGTCGAGATGAGATTCTTACCTGTTGAGTAGTAGAGTCGAGGTGAGATGAGTAGAGGTGAGATGAGTCGAGGTGAGATGAGTCGAGTCGAGATTCCTACCTGTCGAATAGTAGAGATGAGATCAGTCGAGTAGAGTCAAGATGAGTCGAGGTGAGATTCTCAACTGCTGAGTAGAGTCGAGTTGAGATGAGATGAGTCGAGATGAGATTCTTACCTGTTGAGTAGAGTCGAGGTGAGATGAGTCGAGGTGAGATGAGTCGAGGTGAGATGAGTCAAGTCGAGATTCCTACCTGTCGAATAGTAGAGATGAGATCAGTCGAGTAGAGTCAAGATAAGTTGAGTTGAGATTCTTACCTGTTGAGTTGAGTTGAGGTGAGATGAGATGAGTCGAGATGAGATGAGTCGAGGTGAGATGAGGTGAGATGAGTCGTGGTGAGATGAGTCGAGGTGAGATGAGTCGAGGTCAGATTCCTACCTGTCGAATAGTAGAGATGAGATCAGTCGAGTAGAGTCAAGATAAGTTGAGTTGAGATTCTTACCTGTTGAGTAGAGTCAAGGTGAGATGAGTCGAGGTGAGATGAGTCGAGGTGAGATGAGTCGAGATTCCTACCTGTCGAATAGTAGAGATGAAATCAGTCGAGTAGAGTCAAGATAAGCTGAGTTGAGATTCTTACCTGTTGAGCAGAGTTGAGAGGAGTCGAGGTGAGAGGAGTCGAGGTGAGAGGAGTCGAGGTGAGACGAGTCGAGGTGAGATGAGTCGAGGTGAGATGAGTCGAGGTGAGAGTCCTACCTGTCGAATAGTAGAGATGAGATCAGTTGAGTAGAATCAAGATAAGTTGAGTTGAGATTCTTACCTGTTGAGGAGAGTTGTGTCGAGGTGAGATGAGATGAGGTGAGATGAGTCGAGGTGAGATGAGTAGAGATGAGATGAGTCGAGATGAGATTCCTACCTGTCGAATAGTAGAGATGAGATCAGTCGAGTAGAGTCAAGATAAGCTGAGTTGAGATTCTTACCTGTTGAGCAGAGTTGAGACGAGTTGAGGTGAGAGGAGTCGAGGTGAGATGAGTCGAGGTGAGATGAGTCGAGGTGAGATGAGTCGAGGTGAGATTCCTACCTGTCAAATAGTAGAGATGAGATCAGTCAAGTAGAATCAAGATAAGTTGAGTTGAGATTCTTACCTGTTGAGTAGAGTTGTGTCGAGGTGAGATGAGATGAGTCGAGGTGAGATGAGTCGAGGTGAGATGAGTCGAGGTGAGATGAGTCGAGATGAGATGAGATTCCTACCTGTCGAATAGTAGAAATGAGATCAGTCGAGTAGAGTCAAGATAAGTTGAGATGAGATTCTTACCTGTTGAGTAGAGTTGAGTCGAGATGAGATGAGTCGAGGTGAGATGAGTCGAGGTGAGATGAGGTGAGATGAGTCGAGGTGAGATGAGTCGAGATGAGATTCCTACCTGTCGAATAGTAGAGATGAGATCAGTAGAGTAGAGTCAAGATAAGTTGAGTTGAGATTCTTACCTGTTGAGTAGAGTCGAGGTGAGATGAGTCGAGGTGAGATGAGTCGAGGTGAGATGAGTCGAGATTCCTACCTGTCGAATAGTAGAGATGAGATCAATCGAGTAGAGTCAAGATAAGCTGAGTTGAGATTATGACCTGTTGAGTAGAGTTGAGAGGAGTCGAGGTGAGATGAGTCGAGGTGAGATGAGTCGAGGTGAGATGAGTCGAGGTGAGATTCCTACCTGTCGAATAGTAGAGATGAGATCAGTCGAGTAGAGTCAAGATAAGTTGAGTTGAGATTCTTACCTGTTGAGTAGAGTTGAGTCGAGGTGAGATGAGATGAGTCGAGATGAGATTCCTACCTGTCGAATAGTAGAGATGAGATCAGTCGAGTAGTGTCAAGATAAGTTGAGTTGAGATTCTTACCTGTTGAGTTGAGTTGAGGTGAGATGAGATGAGTCGAGGTGAGATGAGTCGAGGTGAGATGAGTCGAGGTGAGATGAAATTCCTACCTATCGAGTAGAGTCGAGATGAGTCGAGATGAGTCGAAATGAGATGAGTCGAGATTCCGACCTGTTGAGTAGTCAAGAGGAGTTGAGATTCCTACCTGTCGGGTAGAGTTGAGATGAGTCAAGATGAGATGAGTCGAGATGAGATGAGTCAAGATGAGATTCTTACCTGTTGAGTAGAGTCGAATCGAGGTGAGATGAGTCGAGGTGAGATGAGTCGAGGTGAGATGAGTCGAGGTGAGATGAGTCGAGGTGAGATTCCTACCTGTCGAATAGTAGAAATGAGATCAGTCGAGTAGAGTCAAGATAAGTTGAGATGAGATTCTTACCTGTTGAGTAGAGTTGTGTCGAGGTGAGATGAGATGAGTCGAGGTGAGATGAGTCGAGATGAGATGAGTCGAGATGAGATTCCTACCTGTCGAATAGTAGAAATGAGATCAGTCGAGTAGAGTCAAGATAAGTTGAGATGAGATTCTTACCTGTTGAGTAGAGTTGAGTCGAGATGAGATGAGTCGAGGTGAGATGAGTCGAGGTGAGATGAGGTGAGATGAGTCGAGGTGAGATGAGTCGAGATGAGATTCCTACCTGTCGAATAGTAGAGATGAGATCAGTCGAGTAGAGTCAAGATAAGTTGAGTTGAGATTCTTACCTGTTGAGTAGAGTCGAGGTGAGATGAGTCGAGGTGAGATGAGTCGAGGTGAGATGAGTCGAGATTCCTACCTGTCGAATAGTAGAGATGAGATCAATCGAGTAGAGTCAAGATAAGCTGAGTTGAGATTCTGACCTTTTGAGTAGAGTTGAGAGGAGTAGAGGTGAGATGAATCGAGGTGAGATGAGTCGAGGTGAGATGAGTCGAGGTGAGATTCCTACCTGTCGAATAGTAGAGATGAGATCAGTCGAGTAGAGTCAAGATAAGTTGAGTTGAGATTCTTACCTGTTGAGTAGAGTTGAGTCGAGGTGAGATGAGATGAGTCGAGATGAGATTCCTACCTGTCGAATAGTAGAGATGAGATCAGTCGAGTAGAGTCAATATATGTTGAGTTGAGATTCTTACCTGTTGAGTTGAGTTGAGGTGAGATGAGATGAGTCGAGGTGAGATGAGTCGAGGTGAGATGAGTCGAGGTGAGATGAAATTCCTACCTGTCGAGTAGAGTCGAAATGAGATGAGTCGAGATTCCGACCTGTTGAGTAGTCAAGAGGAGTTGAGATTCCTACCTGTCGGGTAGAGTTGAGATGAGTCAAGATGAGATGAGTCGAGATGAGATGAGTCGAGATGAGATGAGTCGAGATGAGATTCTTCCCTGTTGAGTAGAGTCGAATCGAGGTGAGATGAGTCGAGGTGAGATGAGTCGAGGTGAGATGAGTCGAGTTGAGATTCCTACCTGTCGAATAGTAGAGATGAGATCAGTCGAGTAGAGTCAAGATAAGTTGAGTTGAGATTCTTACCTGTTGAGTTGAGTTGAGGTGAGATGAGATGAGTCGAGATGAGATGAGTCGAGGTGAGATGAGGTGAGATGAGTCGTGGTGAGATGAGTCGAGGTGAGATGAGTCGAGGTCAGATTCCTACCTGTCGAATAGTAGAGATGAGATCAGTCGAGTAGAGTCAAGATAAGTTGAGTTGAGATTCTTACCTGTTGAGTAGAGTCAAGGTGAGATGAGTCGAGGTGAGATGAGTCGAGGTGAGATGAGTCGAGATTCCTACCTGTCGAATAGTAGAGATGAAATCAGTCGAGTAGAGTCAAGATAAGCTGAGTTGAGATTCTTACCTGTTGAGCAGAGTTGAGAGGAGTCGAGGTGAGAGGAGTCGAGGTGAGAGGAGTCGAGGTGAGAGGAGTCGAGGTGAGATGAGTCGAGGTGAGATGAGTCGAGGTGAGAGTCCTACCTGTCGAATAGTAGAGATGAGATCAGTTGAGTAGAATCAAGATAAGTTGAGTTGAGATTCTTACCTGTTGAGGAGAGTTGTGTCGAGGTGAGATGAGATGAGGTGAGATGAGTCGAGGTGAGATGAGTAGAGATGAGATGAGTCGAGATGAGATTCCTACCTGTCGAATAGTAGAGATGAGATCAGTCGAGTAGAGTCAAGATAAGCTGAGTTGAGATTCTTACCTGTTGAGCAGAGTTGAGACGAGTTGAGGTGAGAGGAGTCGAGGTGAGATGAGTCGAGGTGAGATGAGTCGAGGTGAGATGAGTCGAGGTGAGATTCCTACCTGTCGAATAGTAGAGATGAGATCAGTCAAGTAGAATCAAGATAAGTTGAGTTGAGATTCTTACCTGTTGAGTAGAGTTGTGTCGAGGTGAGATGAGATGAGTCGAGGTGAGATGAGTCGAGGTGAGATGAGTCGAGGTGAGATGAGTCGAGATGAGATGAGATTCCTACCTGTCGAATAGTAGAAATGAGATCAGTCGAGTAGAGTCAAGATAAGTTGAGATGAGATTCTTACCTGTTGAGTAGAGTTGAGTCGAGATGAGATGAGTCGAGGTGAGATGAGTCGAGGTGAGATGAGGTGAGATGAGTCAAGGTGAGATGAGTCGAGATGAGATTCCTACCTGTCGAATAGTAGAGATGAGATCAGTAGAGTAGAGTCAAGATAAGTTGAGTTGAGATTCTTACCTGTTGAGTAGAGTCGAGGTGAGATGAGTCGAGGTGAGATGAGTCGAGGTGAGATGAGTCGAGATTCCTACCTGTCGAATAGTAGAGATGAGATCAATCGAGTAGAGTCAAGATAAGCTGAGTTGAGATTATGACCTGTTGAGTAGAGTTGAGAGGAGTCGAGGTGAGATGAGTCGAGGTGAGATGAGTCGAGGAGAGATTCCTACCTGTCGAATAGTAGAGATGAGATCAGTCGAGTAGAGTCAAGATAAGTTGAGTTGAGATTCTTACCTGTTGAGTAGAGTTGAGTCGAGGTGAGATGAGATGAGTCGAGATGAGATTCCTACCTGTCGAATAGTAGAGATGAGATCAGTCGAGTAGTGTCAAGATAAGTTGAGTTGAGATTCTTACCTGTTGAGTTGAGTTGAGGTGAGATGAGATGAGTCGAGGTGAGATGAGTCGAGGTGAGATGAGTCGAGGTGAGATGAAATTCCTACCTATCGAGTAGAGTCGAGATGAGTCGAGATGAGTCGAAATGAGATGAGTCGAGATTCCGACCTGTTGAGTAGTCAAGAGGAGTTGAGATTCCTACCTGTCGGGTAGAGTTGAGATGAGTCAAGATGAGATGAGTCGAGATGAGATGAGTCAAGATGAGATTCTTACCTGTTGAGTAGAGTCGAATCGAGGTGAGATGAGTCGAGGTGAGATGAGTCGAGGTGAGATTCCTACCTGTCGAATAGTAGAAATGAGATCAGTCGAGTAGAGTCAAGATAAGTTGAGATGAGATTCTTACCTGTTGAGTAGAGTTGTGTCGAGGTGAGATGAGATGAGTCGAGGTGAGATGAGTCGAGATGAGATGAGTCGAGATGAGATTCCTACCTGTCGAATAGTAGAAATGAGATCAGTCGAGTAGAGTCAAGATAAGTTGAGATGAGATTCTTACCTGTTGAGTAGAGTTGAGTCGAGATGAGATGAGTCGAGGTGAGATGAGTCGAGGTGAGATGAGGTGAGATGAGTCGAGGTGAGATGAGTCGAGATGAGATTCCTACCTGTCGAATAGTAGAGATGAGATCAGTCGAGTAGAGTCAAGATAAGTTGAGTTGAGATTCTTACCTGTTGAGTAGAGTCGAGGTGAGATGAGTCGAGGTGAGATGAGTCGAGGTGAGATGAGTCGAGATTCCTACCTGTCGAAAAGTAGAGATGAGATCAATCGAGTAGAGTCAAGATAAGCTGAGTTGAGATTCTGACCTTTTGAGTAGAGTTGAGAGGAGTCGGGGTGAGATGAATCGAGGTGAGATGAGTCGAGGTGAGATGAGTCGAGGTGAGATTCCTACCTGTCGAATAGTAGAGATGAGATCATTCGAGTAGAGTCAAGATAAGTTGAGTTGAGATTCTTACCTGTTGAGTAGAGTTGAGTCGAGGTGAGATGAGATGAGTCGAGATGAGATTCCTACCTGTCGAATAGTAGAGATGAGATCAGTCGAGTAGAGTCAATATATGTTGAGTTGAGATTCTTACCTGTTGAGTTGAGTTGAGGTGAGATGAGATGAGTCGAGGTGAGATGAGTCGAGGTGAGATGAGTCAAGGTGAGATGAAATTCCTACCTGTCGAGTAGAGTCGAAATGAGATGAGTCGAGATTCCGACCTGTTGAGTAGTCAAGAGGAGTTGAGATTCCTACCTGTCGGGTAGAGTTGAGATGAGTCAAGATGAGATGAGTCGAGATGAGATGAGTCGAGATGAGATGAGTCGAGATGAGATTCTTCCCTGTTGAGTAGAGTCGAATCGAGGTGAGATGAGTCGAGGTGAGATGAGTCGAGGTGAGATGAGTCGAGTTGAGATTCCTACCTGTCGAATAGTAGAGATGAGATCAGTCGAGTAGAGTCAAGATGAGTCGAGGTGAGATTCTCACCTGTTGAGTAGAGTCGAGTTGAGATGAGATGAGTCGAGATGAGATTCTTACCTGTTGAGTATAGTCGAGTCAAGGTGAGATGAGTCGAGGTGAGATGAGTCGAGGTGAGATGAGGTGAGATGAGTCGAGGTGAGATGAGTCGAGTTGATATGAGTCGAGGTGAGATTCCTACCTGTCGAATAGTAGAGATGAGATCAGTCGAGTAGAATCAAGATAAGTTGAGTTGAGATTCTTACCTGTTGAGTAGAGTTGAGATGAGTCGAGATGAGATGAGTCGAGGTGAGATGAGGTGAGATGAGTCGAGGTGAGATTCGTCGAGGTGAGATTCCTACCTGTCGAATAGTAGAGATGAGATCAGTTGAGTAGAGTCAAGATAAGTTGAGATTCTTACCTGTTGAGTAGAGTTGAGATGAGATTCCAACCTGTCCAGTAGAATCAAGATGAGTTGCAATTCCCTCCTGTCGAGTAGATTCGAGTTAAGTTGAGATGAGATTCTTACCTGTTGAGTAGAGTTGAGCTGAGTCAAGATGAGCTGAGTTGAGTCGAGTCGAGATGAGATTCTTACCTGTTGAGTAGAGTCAAGATGAGTCGAAATGAGATTCTTACCTGTTGAGTAGTTGAGATGAGTCGAGATGAGTCGAGATGAGAAGAAATTCCTACCTGTCGAGTCGAGATGAGTTGAGATGAGTCGAAATGAGATGAGTCGAGATTCCGACCTGTTGAGTAGTCAAGAGGAGTTGAGATTCATACCTGTCGAGTAGAGTTGAGATGAGACAAGATGAGATGAGTCGAGATGAGATGAGTCGAGATGAGATTCTTACCTGTTGAGTACCGTCGAGACGAGTCGAGGTGAGCTGAGTCGAGGTGAGCTGAGTCGAGTCGAGATTCCTACCTGTCGAATAGTAGAGATGAGATCAGTAGAGTAGAGTCAAGATAAGTTGAGTTGAGATTCTTACCTGTTGAGTAGAGTCGAGATGAGTCGAGGGGAGATGAGTCAAGATGAGATGAGATTCTTACCTGTTGAGTAGAGTCGAGACGAGTCGAGGTGAGATGAGTCGAGATTCCTACCTGTCGAATAGTAGAGATGAGATCAGTCGAGTAGAGTCAAGATAAGTTTAGTTGAGATTCTTACCTGTTGAGTAGAGTCGAGACGAGTCGAGGTGAGATGAGTCGAGGTGAGATGAGTCGAGTCGAGTCGAGATGAGATTCCTACCTGTCGAATAGTAGAGATGAGATAAGTCGAGTAGAGTCAAGATATGTTGAGATGAGATTCTCACCTGTTGAGTAGAGTTGAGATGAAATGAGATTCCAACCTGTCCAGTAGAATCAAGATGAGTTGCAATTCCCACCTGTCGAGTAGATTCGAGTTAAGTTGAGATGAGATTCTTACCTGTTGAGTAGAGTTGAGCTGAGTCAAGATGAGCTGAGTCGAGTTGAGATGAGATTCTTACCTGTCGAGTAGAGTCAAGATGAGTCGAAATGAGATTATTACCTGTTGAGTAGTTGAGATGAGTCGAGAGGAGAAGAAATTCCTACATGTCGAGTAGAGTCGAGATGAGTTGAGATGAGTCGAAATGAGATGAGTCGAGATTCCGACCTGTTGAGTAGTCAAGAGGAGTTTAGATTCCTACCTGTCGAGTAGAGTTGAGATGAGTCAAGATGAGATGAGTCGAGATGAGATTCTTACCTGTTGAGTAGAGTCGAGACGAGTCGAGGTGAGATGAGGTGAGATGAGTCGAGTCAAGTCGAAATTCCTACCTGTCGAATAGTAGAGATGAGATCAGTCGAGTAGAGTCAAGATAAGTTGAGTTGAGATTCTTACCTGTTGAGTAGAGTCGAGATGAGTCGAGGGGAGATGAGTCGAGATGAGATGAGATTCTTACCTGTTGAGTAGAGTCGAGACGAGTCGAGGTGAGATGAGTCGAGATTCCTACCTGTCGAATAGTAGAGATGAGATCAGTCGAGTAGAGTCAAGATAAGTTTAGTTGAGATTCTTACCTGTTGAGTAGAGTCGAGACGAGTCGAGGTGAGATGAGTCGAGGTGAGATGAGTCGAGTCGAGTCGAGATGAGATTCCTACCTGTCGAATAGTAGAGATGAGATAAGTCGAGTAGAGTCAAGATATGTTGAGATGAGATTCTCACCTGTTGAGTGGAGTTGAGATGAAATGAGATTCCAACCTGTCCAGTAGAATCAAGATGAGTTGCAATTCCCACCTGTCGAGTAGATTCGAGTTAAGTTGAGATGAGATTCTTACCTGTTGAGTAGAGTTGAGCTGAGTCAAGATGAGCTGAGTCGAGTTGAGATGAGATTCTTACCTGTCGAGTAGAGTCAAGATGAGTCGAAATGAGATTATTACCTGTTGAGTAGTTGAGATGAGTCGAGATGAGAAGAAATTCCTACATGTCGAGTAGAGTCGAGATGAGTTGAGATGAGTCGAAATGAGATAAGTCGAGATTCCGACCTGTTGAGTAGTCAAGAGGAGTTTAGATTCCTACCTGTCGAGTAGAGTTGAGATGAGTCAAGATGAGTTAAGTTGAGATGAGATTCTTACCTGTTGAGTAGAGTTGAGCTGAGTCAAGATGAGCTGAGTCGAGTTGAGATGAGATTCTTACCTGTCGAGTAGAGTCAAGATGAGTCGAAATGAGATTATTACCTGTTGAGTAGTTGAGATGAGTCGAGATGAGAAGAAATTCCTACATGTCGAGTAGAGTCGAGATGAGTTGAGATGAGTCGAAATGAGATGAGTCGAGATTCCGACCTGTTGAGTAGTCAAGAGGAGTTGAGATTCCTACCTGTCGGGTAGAGTTGGGATGAGTCAAGATGAGATGAGTCGTGATGAGATGAGTCAAGATGAGATTCTTACCTGTTGAGTAGTAGAGTCGAGGTGAGATGAGTCAAGGTGAGATGAGTCGAGGTGAGATGAGTCGAGTCGAGATTCCTACCAGTCGAATAGTAGAGATGAGATCAGTCGAGTAGAGTCAAGATCAGTCGAGGTGAGATTCTCACCTGCTGAGTAGAGTCGAGTTGAGATGAGATGAGTCGAGATGAGATTCTTACCTGTTGTGTAGAGTCGAGGTGAGATGAGTCGAGGTGAGATGAGTCGAGGTGAGATGAGTCGAGATTCCTACCTGTCGATTAGTAGAGATAAGATCAGTCGAGTAGAGTCAAGATAAGCTGAGTTGAGATTCTTACCTGTTGAGCAGAGTTGAGACGAGTCGAGGTGAGATGAGTCGAGGTGAGATGAGTTGAGGTGAGATGAGTCGAGGTGAGATTCCTACCTGTTGAATAGTAGAGATGAGATCAGTCGAGTAGAATCAAGATAAGTTGAGTTGAGATTCTTACCTGTTGAGTAGAGTTGTGTCGAGGTGAGATGAGATGAGTCGAGATGAGATGAGTCGAGTTGAGATGAGTCGAGGTGAGATGAGTCGAGGTGAGATGAGTCGAGGTGAGATGAGTCGAGTCGAGATTCCTACCTGTCGAATAGTAGAGATGAGATCAGTCGAGTAGAGTCAAGATAAGTTGAGTTGAGATTCTTACCTGTTGAGTTGAGTTGAGGTGAGATGAGATGAGTCGAGATGAGATGAGTCGAGGTGAAATGAGTCGAGGTGAGATGAGTCGAGGTGAGATGAGTCGAGGTGAGATGAGTCGAGGTGAGATGAGTTGAGGTGAGATTCCTACCTGTCGAATAGTAGAGATGAGATCAGTCGAGTAGAGTCAAGATAAGTTGAGTTGAGATTCTTACCTGTTGAGTAGAGTCGAGGTGAGATGAGTCGAGGTGAAATGAGTCGAGGTGAGATGAGTCGAGATTCCTACCTGTCGATTAGTAGAGATGAGATCAGTCGAGTAGAGTCAAGATAAGCTGAGTTGAGATTCTTACCTGTTGAGCAGAGTTGAGACGAGTCAAGGTGAGAGGAGTCGAGGTGAGATGAGTCGAGGTTAGATGAGTCGAGGTGAGAGTCCTACCTGTCGAATAGTAGAGATGAGATCAGTCGAGTAGAATCAAGATAAGTTGAGTTGAGATACTTACCTGTTGATTGTTGTGTTGAGGTGAGATGAGTCGAGGTGAGATGAGTCGAGATGAGATGAGTCGAGATGAGATGAGTCGAGATGAGATTCCTACCTGTGGAATAGTAGAGATAAGATCAGTCGAGTAGAGTCAAGATAAGCTGAGTTGAGATTCTTACCTGTTGAGCAGAGTTGAGACGAGTCGAGGTGAGATGAGTCGAGGTGAGATGAGTCGAGGTGAGATGAGTCGAGGTGAGATGAGTCGAGGTGAGATTCCTACCTGTCGAATAGTAGAGATGAGATCAGTCGAGTAGAATCAAGATAAGTTGAGTTGAGATTCTTACCTGTTGAGTAGAGTTGTGTCGAGGTGAGATGAGATGAGTCGAGTTGAGATGAGTCGAGGTGAGATGAGTCGAGGTGAGATGAGTCGAGATGAGATGAGTCGAGATGAGATTCCTACCTGTCGAATAGTAGAAATGAGATCAGTCGAGTAGAGTCAAGATAAGTTGAGATGAGATTCTTACCTGTTGAGTAGAGTTGAGTCGAGATGAGATGAGTCGAGGTGAGATGAGTCGAGGTGAGATGAGGTGAGATGAGTCGAGGTGAGATGAGTCGAGATGAGATTCCTACCTGTCGAATAGTAGAGATGAGATCAGTCGAGTAGAGTCAAGATAAGTTGAGTTGAGATTCTTACATGTTGAGTAGAGTCGAGGTGAGATGAGTCGAGGTGAGATGAGTCGAGGTGAGATGAGTCAAGATTCCTACCTGTCGAATAGTAGAGATGAGATCAGTCGAGTAGAGTCAAGATAAGTTGAGTTGAGATTATGACCTGTTGAGTAGAGTTGAGTCGAGGTGAGATGAGTCGAGATGAGATTCCTACCTGTCGAATAGTAGAGATGAGATCAGTCGAGTAGAGTCAAGATAAATTGAGTTGAGATTCTTACCTGTTGAGTTGAGTTGAGGTGAGATGAGATGAGTCGAGGTGAGATGAGATGAGTCGAGGTGAGATGAGTCGAGGTGAGATGAAATTCCTACCTGTCGAGTAGAGTCGAGATGAGTCGAGATGAGTCGAAATGAGATGAGTCGAGATTCCGACCTGTTGAGTAGTCAAGAGGAGTTGAGATTCCTACCTGTCGGGTAGAGTTGAGATGAGTCAAGATGAGATGAGTCGAGATGAGATGAGTCGAGATGAGATTCTTACCTGCTGAGTAGAGTCGAATCGAGGTGAGATGAGTCGAGGTGAGATGAGTCGAGGTGAGATGAGTCTAGGTGAGATTCCTACCTGTCGAATAGTAGAGATGAGATCAGTCGAGTAGAATCAAGATAAGTTGAGTTGAGATTCTTACCTGTTGAGTAGAGTTGTGTGGAGGTGAGATGAGATGAGTCGAGGTGAGATGAGTCGAGGTGAGATGAGTCGAGAGGAGATGAGTCGAGAGGAGATGAGTCGAGATGAGATTCCTACCTGTCGAATAGTAGAAATGAGATCAGTCGAGTAGAGTCAAGATAAGTTGAGATGAGATTCTTACCTGTTGAGTAGAGTTGAGTCGAGATGAGTTGAGTCGAGTTGAGATGAGTCGAGGTGAGATGAGTCGAGGTGAGATGAGTCGAGATGAGATTCCTACCTCTCGAAAAGTAGAGATGAGATCAGTCAAGTAGAGTCAAGATAAGTTGAGTTGAGATTCTTACCTGTTGAGTAGAGTCGAGGTGAGATGAGTCGAGGTGAGATGAGTCGAGATTCCTACCTGTCGAATAGTAGAGATGAGATCAATCGAGTAGAGTCAAGATAAGCTGAGTTGAGATTCTGACCTGTTGAGTCGAGGTGAGATGAGTCGAGGTGAGATGAGTCGAGGTGAGATGAGTCGAGGTGAGATGAGTCGAGGTGAGATTCCTACCTGTCGAATAGTAGAGATGAGATCAGTCGAGTAGAGTCAAGATAAGTTGAGTTGAGATTCTTAACTGTTGAGTAGAGTTGAGTCGAGGTGAGATGAGATGAGTCGAGATGAGATTCCTACCTGTCGAATAGTAGAGATGAGATCAGTCGAGTAGAGTCAAGATATGTTGAGTTGAGATTCTTACCTGTTGAGTTGAGTTGAGGTGAGATGAGATGAGTCGAGGTGAGATGAGTCGAGGTGAGATGAGTCGAGGTGAGATGAGTCGAGGTGAGATGAGTCGAGGTGAGATGAAATTCCTACCTGTCGAGTAGAGTCGAGATGAGTCGAGATGAGTCGAAATGAGATGAGTCGAGATTCCGACCTGTTGAGTAGTCAAGAGGAGTTGAGATTCCTACCTGTCGGGTAGAGTTGAGATGAGTCAAGATGAGATGAGTCGAGATGAGATGAGTCGAGATGAGATTCTTACCTGTTGAGTAGAGTCGAATCGAGGTGAGATGAGTCGAGGTGAGATGATTTGAGTCGAGATTCCTACCTGTCGAATAGTAGAGATGAGATCAGTCGAGTAGAGTCAAGATGAGTCGAGGTGAGATTCTCACCTGTTGAGTAGAGTCAAGTTGAGATGAGATGAGATGAGTCGAGATGAGATTTTTACCTGTTGAGTAGAGTCGAGTCAAGGTGAGATGAGTCGAGGTGAGATGAGTCGAGGTGAGATGAGTCGAGGTGAGATGAGTCGAGTCGAGATTCCTGCCTGTCGAATAGTAGAGATGAGATCAGTCGAGTAGAGTCAAGATAAGTTGAGTTGAGATTCTTACCTGTTGAGTTGAGTTGAGGTGAGATGAGATGAGTCGAGATGAGATGAGTCGAGGTGAGATGAGGTGAGATGAGTCGAGATGAGTCGAGGTGAGATGAGTCGAGGTGAGATTCCTACCTGTCGAATAGTAGAGATGAGATCAGTCGAGTAGAATCAAGATAAGTTGAGTTGAGATTCTTACCTGTTGAGTAGAGTTGTGTCGAGGTGAGATGAGATGAGTCGAGGTGAGATGAGTCGAGGTGAGATGAGTCGAGATGAGATGAGTCGAGATGAGATTCCTACCTGTAGAATAGTAGAGATGAGATCAGTCGAGTAGAGTCAAGATAAGCTGAGTTGAGATTCTTACCTGTTGAGCAGAGTTGAGACGAGTCGAGGTGAGAGTCGAGGTGAGATGAGTCGAGGTGAGATGAGTAGAGGTGAGATGAGTCGAGGTGAGATTCCTACCTGTCGAATAGTAGAGATGAGATCAGTCGTGTAGAATCAAGATAAGTTGAGTTGAGATTCTTACCTGTTGAGTAGAGTTGTGTCGAGGTGAGATGAGATGAGTCGAGGTGAGATGAGTCGAGGTGAGATGAGATGAGTCGAGATGAGATGAGTCGAGATGAGATTCCTACCTGTCGAATAGTAGAAATGAGATCAGTCGAGTAGAGTCAAGATAAGTTGAGATGAGATTCTTACCTGTTGAATAGAGTTGAGTCGAGATGAGATGAGTCGAGGTGAGATGAGTCGAGGTGAGATGAGGTAAGATGAGTCGAGGTGAGATGAGTCGAGATGAGATTCCTACCTGTCGAATAGTAGAGATGAGATCAGAAGAGTAGAGTCAAGATAAGTTGAGTTGAGATTCTTACCTGTTGAGTAGAGTCGAGGTGAGATGAGTCGAGGTGAGATAAGTCGAGGTGAGATGAGTTGAGATTCCTACCTGTCGAATAGTAGAGATGAGATCAATCGAGTAGAGTCAAGATAAGCTGAGTTGAGATTCTGACCTGTTGAGTAGAGTTGAGAGGAGTCGAGGTGAGATGAGTCGAGGTGAGATGAGTCGAGGTGAGATTCCTACCTGTCGAATAGTAGAGATGAGATCAGTCGAGTAGAGTCAAGATAAGTTGAGTTGAGATTCTTACCTGTTGAGTAGAGTTGAGTCGAGGTGAGATGAGATGAGTCGAGATGAGATTCCTACCTGTCGAATAGTAGAGATGAGATCAGTCGAGTAGAGTCAAGATATGTTGAGTTGAGATTCTTACCTCTTGAGTTGAGTTGAGGTGAGATGAGATGAGTCGAGGTGAGATGAGTCGAGGTGAGATGAAATTCCTACCTGTCGAGTATAGTCGAGATGAGTCGAGATGAGTCGAAATGAGATGAGTCGAGATTCCGACCTGTTGAGTAGTCAAGAGGAGTTGAGATTCCTACCTGTCGGGTAGAGTTGAGATGAGTCAAGATGAGATGAGTCGAGATGAGATGAGTCGAGATGAGATTCTTACCTGTTGAGTAGAGTCGAATCGAGGTGAGATGAGTCGAGGTGAGATGAGTCGAGTCGAGATTCCTACCTGTCGAATAGTAGAGATCAGATCAGTCGAGTAGAGTCAAGATGAGTCGAGGTGAGATTCTCACCTGTTGAGTAGAGTTGAGTTGAGATGAGATAAGATGAGTCGAGATGAGATTCTTACCTGTTGAGTAGAGTCGAGTCAAGGTGAGATGAGTCGAGGTGAGATGAGTCGAGGTGAGATGAGTCGAGTCGAGATTCCTACCTGTCGAACAGTAGAGATGAGATCAGTCGAGTAGAGTCAAGATAAGTTGAGTTGAGATTCTTACCTGTTGAGTTGAGTTGAGGTGAGATGAGATGAGTCGAGATGAGATGAGTCGAGGTGAGATGAGGTGAGATGAGTCGAGGTGAGATGAGTCGAGGTGAGATGAGTCGAGGTGAGATTCCTACCTGTCGAATAGTAGAGATGAGATCAGTCGAGTAGAATCAAGGTAAGTTGAGTTGAGATTCTTACCTGAGGAGTAGAGTTGTGTCAAGGTGAGATGAGATGAGTCGAGGTGAGATGAGTCGAGGTGAGATGAGTCGAGATGAGATGAGTCGAGATGAGATTCCTACCTGTCGAATAGTAGAGATGAGAACAGTCGAGTAGAGTCAAGATAAGCTGAGTTGAGATTCTTACCTGTTGAGCAGAGTTGAGACGATTCGAGGTGAGAGAAGGTGAGATGAGTCGAGGTGAGATGAGTCGAGGTGAGATGAGTCGAGGTGAGATGAGTCGAGGTGAGGTGAGATTCCTACCTGTCGAATAGTAGAGATGAGATCAGTCGTGTAGAATCAAGATAAGTTGAGTTGAGATTCTTACCTGTTGAGTAGAGTTGTGTCGAGGTGAGATGAGATGAGTCGAGGTGAGATGAGTCGAGGTGAGATGAGTTGAGATGAGATGAGTCGAGATGAGATTCCTACCTGTCGAATAGTAGAAATGAGATCAGTCGAGTAGAGTCAAGATAAGTTGAGATGAGATTCTTACCTGTTGAATAGAGTTTAGGCGAGATGAGATGAGGCGAGGTGAGATGAGTCGACGTGTGATGAGGTGAGATGAGTCGAGGTGAGATGAGTCGAGATGAGATTCCTACCTGTCGAATAGTAGAGATGAGAACAGTCGAGTAGAGTCAAGATAAGTTGAGTTGAGATTCTTACCTGTTGAGTAGAGTCGAGGTGAGATGAGTCGAGGTGAGATGAGTCGAGGTGAGATGAGTCGAGATTCCTACCTGTCGAATAGTAGAGATGAGATCAATCGAGTAGAGTCAAGATAAGCTGAGTTGAGATTCTGACCTGTTGAGTAGAGTTGAGAGGAGTCGAGGTGAGATGAGTCGAGGTGAGATGAGATGAGTCGAGGTGAGTTGAGTCGAGGTGAGATTCCTACCTGTCGAATAGTAGAGATGAGATCAGTCGAGTAGAGTCAAGATAAGTTGAGTTGAGATTCTTACCTGTTGAGAAGAGTTGAGTCGAGGTGAGATGAGATGAGTCGAGATGAGATTCCCACCTGTCGAATAGTAGAGATGAGATCAGTCGAGTAGAGTCAAGATAAGTTGAGTTGAGATTCTTACCTGTTGAGTTGAGTTGAGGTGAGATGAGATGAGTCGAGGTGAGATGAGTCGAGGTTAGATGAGTCGAGGTGAGATGAGTCGAGGTGAGATGAGTCGAGGTGAGATGAAATTCCTACCTGTCGAGTAGAGTCGAGATGAGTCGAGATGAGTCGAGATTCCGACCTGTTGAGTAGTCAAGAGGAGTTGAGATTCCTACCTGTCGGGTATAGTTGAGATGAGTCAAGATGAGATGAGTCGAGATGAGATGAGTCGAGATGAGATTCTTACCTGTTGAGTAGAGTCGAATCGAGGTGAGATGAGTCGAGGTGAGATGAGTCGAGGTGAGATGAGTCGAGGTGAGATTCCTACCTGCCGAATAGTAGAGATGAGATCAGTCGAGTAGAATCAAGATAAGTTGAGTTGAGATTCTTACCTGTTGAGTAGAGTTGTGTCAAGGTGAGATGAGTCGAGGTGAGATGAGTCGAGATGAGATGAGTCGAGGTGAGATGAGTCGAGGTGAGATGAGTCGAGGTGAGATGAGTCGAGATGAGATGAGTCGAGATGAGATTCCTACCTGTCGAATAGTAGAAATGAGATCAGTCGAGTAGAGTCAAGATAAGTTGAGATGAGATTCTTACCTGTTGAGTAGAGTTGAGTCGAGATGAGATGAGTCGAGGTGAGATGAGTCGAGATGAGATGAGTCGAGGTGAGATGAGTCGAGGTGAGATGAGTAGAGGTGAGATGAGTCGAGGTGAGATTCCTACCTGTCGAATAGTAGAGATGAGATCAGTCGAGTAGAGTCAAGATAAGTTGAGTTGAGATTCTTACCTGTTGAGTAGAGTCAAGGTGAGATGAGTCGAGGTGAGATGAGTCGAGGTGAGATGAGATGAGTCAAGATTCCTACCTGTCGAATAGTAGAGATGAGATCAATCGAGTAGAGTCAAGATAAGCTGAGTTGAGATTCTGACCTGTTGAGTAGAGTTCAGAGGAGTTGAGGTGAGATGAGTCGAGGTGAGATGAGTCGAGGTGAGATTCCTACCTGTCGAATAGTAGAGATGAGATCAGTCGAGTAGAGTCAAGATAAGTTGAGTTGAGATTCTTACCTGTTGAGTAGAGTTGAGTCGAGGTTAAATGAGATGAGTCGAGATGAGATTCCTACCTGTCGAATAGTAGAGATGAGATCAGTCGAGTAGAGTCAAGATAAGTTGAGTTGAGATTCTTACCTGTTGAGTTGAGTTGAGGTGAGATGAGATGAGTCGAGGTGAGATGAGTCGAGGTGAGATGAGTCGAGGTGAGATGAGTCGAGGTGAGATGAAATTCCTACCTGTCGAGTAGAGTCGAGATGAGTCGAAATGAGATGAGTCGAGATTCCGACCTGTTGAGTAGTCAAGAGGAGTTGAAATTCCTACCTGTCGGGTAGAGTTGAGATGAGTCAAGATGAGATGAGTCGAGATGAGATGAGTCGAGATGTGATTCTTACCTGTTGAGTAGAGTCGAATCGAGGTGAGATGAGTCGAGGTGAGATGAGTCGAGGTGAGATGAGTCGAGTCGAGATTCCTACCTGTCGAATAGTAGTGATGAGATCAGTCGAGTAGAGTCAAGATGAGTCGAGGTGAGGTTCTCACCTGTTGAGTAGAGTCGAGTTGAGATGAGATGAGATGAGATGAGTCGAGATGAGATTCTTACCTGTTGAGTAGAGTCGAGTCAAGGTGAGATGAGTCGAGGTGAGATGAGTCGATGTGAGATGAGTCGAGTCGAGATTCCTACCTGTCGAATAGTAGAGATGAGATCAGTCGAGTAGAGTCAAGATAAGTTGAGATGAGATTCTTACCTGTTGAGTTGAGTTGAGGTGAGATGAGATGAGTCGAGATGAGATGAGTCGAGGTGAGATGAGGTGAGATGAGTCGAGGTGAGATTCCTACCTGTCGAATAGTAGAGATGAGATCAGTCGAGTAGAGTCAAGATAAGTTGAGTTGAGATTCTTACCTGTTGAGTAGAGTCGAGGTGAGATGAGTCGAGGTGAGATGAGTCGAGGTGAGATGAGTCGAGATTCCTAACTGTCGAATAGTAGAGATGAGATCAGTCGAGTAGAGTCAAGATAAGCTGAGTTGAGATTCTTACCTGTTGAGCAGAGTTGAGACGAGTCGAGGTGAGAGGAGTCGAGGTGAGATGAGTCGAGGTGAGATGAGTCGAGGTGAGATGAGTCGAGTCGAGATTCCTACCTGTCGAACAGTAGAGATGAGATCAGTCGAGTAGAGTCAAGATAAGTTGAGTTGAGATTCTTACCTGTTGAGTTGAGTTGAGGTGAGATGAGATGAGTCGAGATGAGATGAGTCGAGGTGAGATGAGGTGAGATGAGTCGAGGTGAGATGAGTCGAGGTGAGATGAGTCGAGGTGAGATTCCTACCTGTCGAATAGAAGAGATGAGATCAGTCGAGTAGAATCAAGGTAAGTTGAGTTGAGATTCTTACCTGAGGAGTAGAGTTGTGTCAAGGTGAGATGAGATGAGTCGAGGTGAGATGAGTCGAGGTGAGATGAGTCGAGATGAGATGAGTCGAGATGAGATTCCTACCTGTCGAATAGTAGAGATGAGAACAGTCGAGTAGAGTCAAGATAAGCTGAGTTGAGATTCTTACCTGTTGAGCAGAGTTGAGACGATTCGAGGTGAGAGAAGGTGAGATGAGTCGAGGTGAGATGAGTCGAGGTGAGATGAGTCGAGGTGAGATGAGTCGAGGTGAGGTGAGATTCCTACCTGTCGAATAGTAGAGATGAGATCAGTCGTGTAGAATCAAGATAAGTTGAGTTGAGATTCTTACCTGTTGAGTAGAGTTGTGTTGAGGTGAGATGAGATGAGTCGAGGTGAGATGAGTCGAGGTGAGATGAGTTGAGATGAGATGAGTCGAGATGAGATTCCTACCTGTCGAATAGTAGAAATGAGATCAGTCGAGTAGAGTCAAGATAAGTTGAGATGAGATTCTTACCTGTTGAATAGAGTTTAGGCGAGATGAGATGAGGCGAGGTGAGATGAGTCGACGTGTGATGAGGTGAGATGAGTCGAGGTGAGATGAGTCGAGATGAGATTCCTACCTGTCGAATAGTAGAGATGAGATCAGTCGAGTAGAGTCAAGATAAGTTGAGTTGAGATTCTTACCTGTTGAGTAGAGTCGAGGTGAGATGAGTCAAGGTGAGATGAGTCGAGGTGAGATGAGTCGAGATTCCTACCTGTCGAATAGTAGAGATGAGATCAATCGAGTAGAGTCAAGATAAGCTGAGTTGAGATTCTGACCTGTTGAGTAGAGTTGAGAGGAGTCGAGGTGAGATGAGTCGAGGTGAGATGAGATGAGTCGAGGTGAGATGAGTCGAGGTGAGATTCCTACCTGTCGAATAGTAGAGATGAGATCAGTCGAGTAGAGTCAAGATAAGTTGAGTTGAGATTCTTACCTGTTGAGAAGAGTTGAGTCGAGGTGAGATGAGATGAGTCGAGATGAGATTCCTACCTGTCGAATAGTAGAGATGAGATCAGTCGAGTAGAGTCAAGATAAGTTGAGTTGAGATTCTTACCTGTTGAGTTGAGTTGAGGTGAGATGAGATGAGTCGAGGTGAGATGAGTCGAGGTTAGATGAGTCGAGGTGAGATGAGTCGAGGTGAGATGAGTCGAGGTGAGATGAAATTCCTACCTGTCGAGTAGAGTCGAGATGAGTCGAGATGAGTCGAGATTCCGACCTGTTGAGTAGTCAAGAGGAGTTGAGATTCCTACCTGTCGGGTATAGTTGAGATGAGTCAAGATGAGATGAGTCGAGATGAGATGAGTCGAGATGAGATTCTTACCTGTTGAGTAGAGTCGAATCGAGGTGAGATGAGTCGAGGTGAGATGAGTCGAGGTGAGATGAGTCGAGGTGAGATTCCTACCTGTCGAATAGTAGAGATGAAATCAGTCGAGTAGAATCAAGATAAGTTGAGTTGAGATTCTTACCTGTTGAGTAGAGTTGTGTCAAGGTGAAATGAGTCGAGGTGAGATGAGTCGAGATGAGATGAGTCGAGGTGAGATGAGTCGAGGTGAGATGAGTCGAGGTGAGATGAGTCGAGATGAGATGAGTCGAGATGAGATTCCTACCTGTCGAATAGTAGAAATGAGATCAGTCGAGTAGAGTCAAGATAAGTTGAGATGAGATTCTTACCTGTTGAGTAGAGTTGAGTCGAGATGAGATGAGTCGAGGTGAGATGAGTCGAGATGAGATGAGTCGAGGTGAGATGAGTCGAGGTGAGATGAGTAGAGGTGAGATGAGTCGAGGTGAGATTCCTACCTGTCGAATAGTAGAGATGAGATCAGTCGAGTAGAGTCAAGATAAGTTGAGTTGAGATTCTTACCTGTTGAGTAGAGTCAAGGTGAGATGAGTCGAGGTGAGATGAGTCGAGGTGAGATGAGATGAGTCAAGATTCCTACCTGTCGAATAGTAGAGATGAGATCAATCGAGTAGAGTCAAGATAAGCTGAGTTGAGATTCTGACCTGTTGAGTAGAGTTGAGAGGAGTTGAGGTGAGATGAGTCGAGGTGAGATGAGTCGAGGTGAGATTCCTACCTGTCGAATAGTAGAGATGAGATCAGTCGAGTAGAGTCAAGATAAGTTGAGTTGAGATTCTTACCTGTTGAGTAGAGTTGAGTCGAGGTTAAATGAGATGAGTCGAGATGAGATTCCTACCTGTCGAATAGTAGAGATGAGATCAGTCGAGTAGAGTCAAGATAAGTTGAGTTGAGATTCTTACCTGTTGAGTTGAGTTGAGGTGAGATGAGATGAGTCGAGGTGAGATGAGTCGAGGTGAGATGAGTCGAGGTGAGATGAGTCGAGGTGAGATGAAATTCCTACCTGTCGAGTAGAGTCGAGATGAGTCGAAATGAGATGAGTCGAGATTCCGACCTGATGAGTAGTCAAGAGGAGTTGAGATTCCTACCTGTCGGGTAGAGTTGAGATGAGTCAAGATGAGATGAGTCGAGATGAGATGAGTCGAGATGAGATTCTTACCTGTTGAGTAGAGTCGAATCGAGGTGAGATGAGTCGAGGTGAGATGAGTCGAGGTGAGATGAGTCGAGTCGAGATTCCTACCTGTCGAATAGTAGTGATGAGATCAGTCGAGTAGAGTCAAGATGAGTCGAGGTGAGGTTCTCACCTGTTGAGTAGAGTCGAGTTGAGATGAGATGAGATGAGATGAGTCGAGATGAGATTCTTACCTGTTGAGTAGAGTCGAGTCAAGGTGAGATGAGTCGAGGTGAGATGAGTCGATGTGAGATGAGTCGAGTCGAGATTCCTACCTGTCGAATAGTAGAGATGAGATCAGTCGAGTAGAGTCAAGATAAGTTGAGATGAGATTCTTACCTGTTGAGTTGAGTTGAGGTGAGATGAGATGAGTCGAGATGAGATGAGTCGAGGTGAGATGAGGTGAGATGAGTCGAGGTGAGATTCCTACCTGTCGAATAGTAGAGATGAGATCAGTCGAGTAGAGTCAAGATAAGTTGAGTTGAGATTCTTACCTGTTGAGTAGAGTCGAGGTGAGATGAGTCGAGGTGAGATGAGTCGAGGTGAGATGAGTCGAGATTCCTAACTGTCGAATAGTAGAGATGAGATCAGTCGAGTAGAGTCAAGATAAGCTGAGTTGAGATTCTTACCTGTTGAGCAGAGTTGAGACGAGTCGAGGTGAGAGGAGTCGAGGTGAGATGAGTCGAGGTGAGATGGGTCGAGGTGAGATGAGTCAAGGTGAGATTCCTACCTGTCGAATAGTAGAGATGAGATCAGTCGAGTAGAATCAAGATAAGTTGAGTTGAGATTCTTACCTGTTGAGTAGAGTTGTGTCGAGGTGAGATGAGATGAGTAGAGGTGAGATGAGTCGAGGTGAGATGACTCGAGGTGAGATGAGTCGAGATGAGATGAGTCGAGATGAGATTCCTACCTGTCGAATAGTAGAAATGAGATCAGTCGAGTAGAGTCAAGATAAGTTGAGATGAGATTCTTACCTGTTGAGTAGAGTTGAGTCGAGGTGAGATGAGATGAGTCGAGGTGAGATGAGTCGAGGTGAGATGAGGTGAGATGAGTCGAGGTGAGATGAGTCGAGATGAGATTCCTACCTGTCGAATAGTAGAGATGAGATCAGTCGAGTAGAGTCAAGATAAGTTGAGTTGAGATTCTTACCTGTTGAGTAGAGTCGAGGTGAGTTGAGTCGAGGTGAGATGAGTCGAGGTGAGATGAGTCGAGATTCCTACCTGTCGAATAGTAGAGATGAGATCAGTCGAGTAGAGTCAAGATAAGCTGAGTTGAGATTCTTACCTGTTGAGTTGAGTTGAGGTGAGATGAGATGAGTCGAGATGAGATTCCTACCTGTCGAATAGTAGAGATGAGATCAGTCGAGTAGAGTTAAGATAAGTTGAGTTGAGATTCTTACCTGTTGAGTAGTGTTCAGATGAGTCGAGATGAGATGAGTCGAGGTGAGATGAGGTGAGGTGAGATGAGTCGAGGTGAGATGAGTCGAGGTGAAATTCCTACCTGTCGAATAGTAGAGATGAGATCAGTCGAGTAGAGTCAAGATAAGTTGAGATTCTTACCTGTTGAGTAGAGTTGAGATGAGATTCCAACCTGTCCAGTAGAATCAAGATGAGTTGCAATTCCCACCTGTCGAGTAGATTCGAGTTAAGTTGAGATGAGATTCTTACCTGTTGAGTAGAGTTGAGCTGAGTCAAGATGAGCTGAGTTGAGTCGAGTTGAGATGAGATTCTTACCTGTTGAGTAGAGTCAAGATGAGTCGAAATGAGATTCTTACCTGTTGAGTAGAGTTGAGATGAGTCGAGATGAGAAGAAATTCCTACCTGTCGAGTCGAGATGAGTTGAGATGAGTCGAAATGAGATGAGTCGAGATTCCGACCTGTTGAGTAGTCAAGAAGAGTTGAGATTCCTACCTGTCGGGTAGAGTTGAGATGAGTCAAGATGAGATGAGTCGAGATGAGATGAGTCGAGATGAGATTCTTACCTGTTGAGTATCGTCGAGACGAGTAGAGGTGAGCTGAGTCGAGGTGAGCTGAGTCGAGATTCCTACCTGTCGAATAGTAGAGATGAGATCAGTAGAGTAGAGTCAAGATAAGTTGAGTTGAGATTCTTACCTGTTGAGTAGAGTCGAGATGAGTCGAGGGGAGATGAGTCGAGATGAGATGAGATTCTTACCTGTTGAGTAGAGTCGAGACGAGTCGAGGTGAGATGAGTAGAGTCGAGACGAGTCAAGGTGAGATGAGTCGAGGTGAGATGAGTCGAGGTGAGATGAGTCGAGATTCCTACCTGTCGAATAGTAGAGATGAGATCAGTTGAGTAGAGTCAAGATAAGTTTAGTTGAGATTCTTACCTGTTGAGTAGAGTCGAGACGAGTCGAGGTGAGATGAGTCGAGGTGAGATGAGTCGAGTCGAGATGAGATTCCTACCTGTCGAATAGTAGAGATGAGATCAGTCGAGTAGAGTCAAGATAAGTTGAGATGAGATTCTCACCTGTTGAGTAGAGTTGAGATGAAATGAGATTCCAACCTGTCCAGTAGAATCAAGATGAGTTGCAATTCCCACCTGTCGAGTAGATTCGAGTTAAGTTGAGATGAGATTCTTACCTGTTGAGTAGAGTTGAGCTGAGTCAAGATGAGCTGAGTCGAGTTGAGATGAGATTCTTACCTGTCGAGTAGAGTCAAGATGAGTCGAAATGAGATTATTACCTGTTGAGAAGTTGAGATGAGTCGAGATGAGATGAAATTCCTACCTGTCGAGTAGAGTCGAGATGAGTTGAGATAAGTCGAAATGAGATGAGTCGAGATTCCGACCTGTTGAATAGTCAAGAGGAGTTTAGATGCCTACCTGTCGAGTAGAGTTGAGATGAGTCAAGATGAGATGAGTCGAGATGAGATTCTTACCTGTTGAGTAGAGTCGAGACGAGTCGAGGTGAGATGAGGTGAGATGAGTCGAGTCAAGTCGAGATTCCTACCTGTCGAATAGTAGAGATGAGATCAGTCGAGTAGAGTCAAGATAAGTTGAGTTGAGATTCTTACCTGTTGAGTAGAGTCGAGTCGAGGTGAGATGAGTCGAGTCGAGATGAGTCGAGATGAGATTCCTTCCTGTCGAGTAGCGTTGAGATGAGATTCCTACCTGTCCAGTAGAGTCGAGATGAGATGAGTCTAGATGAGGAGTCTAGATGAGATGAGATTCTTACCAGTTGAGTAGAGATGAGATGAGTCGAGATGAGATGAGTCGAGATGAGATGAGATTCCTACCTGTCAAGTTGAGATGAATCGAGATGAGGTTCCTATCTGTCCAGTAGAGTCGAGATGAGATGAGATGAGTCGAGATGAGTCGAGATGAGATGAAATTCCTACCTGTCGAGTAGAGTCGAGATGAGTCGAGATGAGTCGAAATGAGATGAGTCGAGATTCCGACCTGTTGAGTAGTCAAGAGGAGTTGAGACTCCTACCTGTCGGGTAGAGGTGAGATGAGTCAAGATGAGATGAGATGAGTTGAGATGAGATGAGATTCTTACCTGTTGAGTAGAGTCAAGGTGAGATGAGTCGAGGTGAGATGAGTCGAGGTGAGATGAGTCCAGTCGAGATTCCTACCTGTCGAATAGTAGAGATGAGATCAGTCGAGTAGAGTCAAGATGAGTTGAGTTGAGATTCTTACCTGATGAGTAGAGTCGAGACGAGTCGAGGTGAGATGAGTCGAGATGAGATGAGATTCTTACCTGTTGAGTAGAGTCGAGACGAGTCGAGGTGAGATGAGTAGAGTCGAGACGAGTCGAGGTGAGATGAGTCGAGGTGAGATGAGTCGAGATTCCTACCTGTCGAAGAGTAGAGATGAGATCAGTCGAGTAGAGTCAAGATAAGTTGAGTTGAGAATCTTACCTGTTGAGTAGAGGTGAGATGAGTCGAGGTGAGATGAGTCGAGTCGAGATGAGATTACTACCTGTCGAATAGTAGAGATGAGATCAGTCGAGTAGAGTCAAGAAAAGTTGAGATGAGATTCTCACCTGTTGAGTAGAGTTGAGATGAAATGAGATTCCAACCTGTCCAGTAGAATCAAGATGAGTTGCAATTCCCACCTGTCGAGTAGATTCGAGTTAAGTTGAGATGAGATTCTTACCTGTTGAGTAGAGTTGAGATGAGTCAAGATGAGATGAGTCGAGATGAGATTCTTACCTGTTGAGTAGAGTCGAGACGAGTCGAGGTGAGATGAGGTGAGATGAGTCGAGTCAAGTCGAGATTCCTACCTGTCGAATAGTAGAGATGAGATCAGTCGAGTAGAGTCAAGATAAGTTGAGTTGAGATTCTTACCTGTTGAGTAGAGTCGAGTTGAGGTGAGATGAATCGAGTCGAGATGAGATTCCTTCCTGTCGAGTAGCGTTGAGATGAGATTCCTACCTGTCCAGTAGAGTCGAGATGAGATGAGTCTAGATGAGGAGTCTAGATGAGATGAGATGAGATTCTTACCTGTTGAGTAGAGTTGAGATGAGATGAGTCGAGATGAGATGAGTCGAGATGAGATGAGATTCTTACTTGTTGAGTAGAGTCGAGATGAGATGAGTCGAGATGAGATGAGATTCTTACCTGTCAAGTTGAGATGAGTCGAGATGAGGTTCCTATCTGTCCAGAAGAGTCGAGATGAGATGAGATGAGTCGAGATGAGTCGAGATGAGATGAAATTCCTACCTGTCAAGTAGAGTCGAGATGAGTCGAGATGAGTCGAAATGAGATGAGTCGAGATTCCAACCTGTTGAGTAGTCAAGAGGAGTTGAGATTCCTACCTGTCGGGTAGAGTTGGGATGAGTCAAGATGAGATGAGTCGAGATGAGATGAGTCGAGATGAGATTCTTACCTGTTGAGTAGTAGAGTCGAGGTGAGATGAGTAGAGGTGAGATGAGTCGAGGTGAGATGAGTCGAGTCGACATTCCTACCTGCCGAATAGTAGAGATGAGATCAGTCGAGTAGAGTCAAGATGAGTCGAGGTGAGATTCTCACCTGCTGAGTAGAGTCGAGTTGAGATGAGATGAGATGAGATGAGTCGAGATGAGATTCTTACCTGTTGAGTAGAGTCGAGTCTAGGTGAGATGAGTCGAGGTGAGATGAGTCGAGGTGAGATGAGTCGAGTCGAGATTCCTATCTGTCGAATAGTAGAGATGAGATCAGTCGAGTAGAGTCAAGATAAGTTGAGTTGAGATTCTTACCTGTTGAGTTGAGTTGAGGTGAGATGAGATGAGTCGAGGTGAGATGAGGTGAGATGAGTCGAGGTGAGATGAGTCGAGGTGAAATGAGTCGAGGTGAGATTCCTACCTGTCGAACAGTAGAGATGAGATCAGTCGAGTAGAGTCAAGATAAGTTGAGCTGAGATTCTTACCTGTTGAGTAGAGTCCAGGTTAGATGAGGTGAGATGAGTCGAGGTGAGATGAGTCGAGGTGAGATGAGTCGAGATTCCTACTTGTCGAATAGTAGAGATGAGATCAGTCGAATAGAGTCAAGATAAGCTGAGTTGAGATTCTTACCTGTTGAGCAGAGTTGAGACGAGTCGAGGTGAGGTGAGAGGAGTCGAGGTGAGATGAGTCGAGGTGAGATGAGTCGAGGTGAGAGTCCTACCTGTCGAATAGTAGAGATGAGATCAGTCGAGTAGAATCAAGATAAGTTGAGTTGAGATTCTTACCTGTTGAGTAGAGTTGTGTCGAGGTGAGATGAGATGAGTCGAGGTGAGATGAGTCGAGGTGAGATGAGTCGAGGTGAGATGAGTCGAGATACGATTCCTACCTGTCGAATAGTAGAGATGAGATTAGTCGAGTAGAGTCAAGATAAGCTGAGTTGAGATTCTTACCTGTTGAGCAGAGTTGAGACGAGTCGAGGTGAGAGGAGTCGAGGTGAGATGAGTCGAGGTGAGATGATTCGAGGTGAGATTCCTACCTGTCGAATAGTAGAGATGAGATCAGTCGAGTAGAATCAAGATAAGTTGAGTTGAGATTCTTACCTGTTGAGTAGAGTTGTGTCGAGGTGAGATGAGATGAGTAGAGGTGAGATGAGTCGAGGTGAGATGAGTCGAGATGAGATGAGTCGAGATGAGATTCCTACCTGTCGAATAGTAGAAATGAGATCAGTCGAGTAGAGTCAAGATAAGTTGAGATGAGATTCTTACCTGTTGAGTAGAGTTGAGTCGAGATGAGATGAGTCGAGATGAGATGAGTCGAGGTGAGATGAGGTGAGATGAGTCGAGGTGAGATGAGTCGAGATGAGATTCCTACCTGTTGAATAGTAGAGATGAGATCAGTTGAGTAGAGTCAAGATAAGTTGAGTTGAGATTCTTACCTGCTGAGTAGAGTCGAGGTGAGATGAGTCGAGGTGAGATGAGTCGAGGTGAGATGAGTCGAGATTCCTACCTGTCGAATAGTAGAGATGAGATCAATCGAGTAGAGTCAAGATAAGCTGAGTTGAAATTCTTACCTGTTGAGTAGAGTTGAGAGGAGGTGAGATGAGATGAGTCGAGATGAGATTCCTACCTGTCGAATAGTAGAGATGAGATCAGTCGAGTAGAGTCAAGATAAGTTGAGTTGAGATTCTTACCTGTTGAGTTGAGTTGAGGTGAGATGAGATGAGTCGAGGTGAGATGAGTCGAGGTGAGATGAGTCGAGGTGAGATGAAATTCCTACCTGTCGAGTAGATTCGAGATGAGTCGAGATGAGTCGAAATGAGATGAGTTGAGATTCCGACCTGTTGAGTAGTCTAGAGGAGTTGAGATTCCTACCTGTCGGGTAGAGTTGAGATGAGTCAAGATGAGATGAGTCGAAATGAGATTCTTACCTGTTGAGTAGAGTCGAGTCTAGGTGAGATGAGTCGAGGTGAGATGAGTCGAGGTGAGATGAGTCGAGTCGAGATTCCTATCTGTCGAATAGTAGAGATGAGATCAGTCGAGTAGAGTCAAGATAAGTTGAGTTGAGATTCTTACCTGTTGAGTTGAGTTGAGGTGAGATGAGATGAGTCGAGGTGAGATGAGGTGAGATGAGTCGAGGTGAGATGAGTCGAGGTGAAATGAGTCGAGGTGAGATTCCTACCTGTCGAACAGTAGAGATGAGATCAGTCGAGTAGAGTCAAGATAAGTTGAGCTGAGATTCTTACCTGTTGAGTAGAGTCCAGGTTAGATGAGGTGAGATGAGTCGAGGTGAGATGAGTCGAGGTGAGATGAGTCGAGATTCCTACTTGTCGAATAGTAGAGATGAGATCAGTCGAGTAGAGTCAAGATAAGCTGAGTTGAGATTCTTACCTGTTGAGCAGAGTTGAGACGAGTCGAGGTGAGGTGAGAGGAGTCGAGGTGAGATGAGTCGAGGTGAGATGAGTCGAGGTGAGAGTCCTACCTGTCGAATAGTAGAGATGAGATCAGTCGAGTAGAATCAAGATAAGTTGAGTTGAGATTCTTACCTGTTGAGTAGAGTTGTGTCGAGGTGAGATGAGATGAGTCGAGGTGAGATGAGTCGAGGTGAGATGAGTCGAGGTGAGATGAGTCGAGATACGATTCCTACCTGTCGAATAGTAGAGATGAGATTAGTCGAGTAGAGTCAAGATAAGCTGAGTTGAGATTCTTACCTGTTGAGCAGAGTTGAGACGAGTCGAGGTGAGAGGAGTCGAGGTGAGATGAGTCGAGGTGAGATGATTCGAGGTGAGATTCCTACCTGTCGAATAGTAGAGATGAGATCAGTCGAGTAGAATCAAGATAAGTTGAGTTGAGATTCTTACCTGTTCAGTAGAGTTGTGTCGAGGTGAGATGAGATGAGTAGAGGTGAGATGAGTCGAGGTGAGATGAGTCGAGATGAGATGAGTCGAGATGAGATTCCTACCTGTCGAACAGTAGAAATGAGATCAGTCGAGTAGAGTCAAGATAAGTTGAGATGAGATTCTTACCTGTTGAGTAGAGTTGAGTCGAGATGAGATGAGTCGAGATGAGATGAGTCGAGGTGAGATGAGGTGAGATGAGTCGAGGTGAGATGAGTCGAGATGAGATTCCTACCTGTTGAATAGTAGAGATGAGATCAGTTGAGTAGAGTCAAGATAAGTTGAGTTGAGATTCTTACCTGCTGAGTAGAGTCGAGGTGAGATGAGTCGAGGTGAGATGAGTCGAGGTGAGATGAGTCGAGGTGAGATGAGTCGAGATTCCTACCTGTCGAATAGTAGAGATGAGATCAATCGAGTAGAGTCAAGATAAGCTGAGTTGAAATTCTTACCTGTTGAGTAGAGTTGAGAGGAGGTGAGATGAGATGAGTCGAGATGAGATTCCTACCTGTCGAATAGTAGAGATGAGATCAGTCGAGTAGAGTCAAGATAAGTTGAGTTGAGATTCTTACCTGTTGAGTTGAGTTGAGGTGAGATGAGATGAGTCGAGGTGAGATGAGTCGAGGTGAGATGAGTCGAGGTGAGATGAAATTCCTACCTGTCGAGTAGATTCGAGATGAGTCGAGATGAGTCGAAATGAGATGAGTTGAGATTCCGACCTGTTGAGTAGTCTAGAGGAGTTGAGATTCCTACCTGTCGGGTAGAGTTGAGATGAGTCAAGATGAGATGAGTCGAGATGAGATTCTTACCTGTTGAGTAGAGTCGAATCGAGGTGAGATGAGTCGAGGTGAGATGAGTCGAGGTGAGATGAGTCGAGTCGAGATTCCTACCTGTCAAATAGTAGAGATGAGATCAGTCGAGTAGAGTCAAGATGAGTCGAGGTGAGATTCTCACCTGTTGAGTAGAGTCGAGTTGAGATGAGATGAGATGAGATGAGTCGAGATGAGATTCTTACCTGCTGAGTAGAGTCGAGTCAAGGTGAGATGAGTCGAGGTGAGATGAGTCGAGGTGAGATGAGTCGAGTCGAGATTCCTACCTGTCGAATAGTAGAGATGAGATCAGTCGAGTAGAGTCAAGATAAGTTGAGATTCTTACCTGTTGAGTTGAGGTGAGATGAGTCGAGATGAGATGAGTCGAGGTGAGATGAGGTGAGATGAGTCGAGGTGAGATGAGTCGAGGTGAGATGAGTCGAGGTGAGATTCCTACCTGTCGAATAGTAGAGATGAGATCAGTCGAGTAGAGTCAAGATAAGTTGAGTTGAGATTCTTACCTGTTGAGTAGAGTCGAGGTGAGATGAGTCGAGGTGAGATGATTCGAGATTCCTACCTGTCGAATAGTAGAGATGAGATCAGTCGAGTAGAGTCAAGATAAGCTGAGTTGAGATTCTTACCTGTTGAGCAGAGTTGAGACGAGTCGAGGTGAGATGAGATGAGTCGAGGTGAGATGAGTCGAGGTGAGATTCCTACCTGTTGAATAGTAGAGATGAGATCAGTCGAGTAGAGTCAAGATAAGTTGAGATTCCTACCTGTTGAGTAGAGTTGAGATGAACTGAGATGAGTCGAAATGAGATGAGTCGAGATTCCAACCTGTTGAGTAGTCAAGAGGAGTTTATATTCCTACCTGTCGAGTAGAGTTGAGATGAGTCAAGATGAGATGAGTCGAGATGAGATTCTTACCTGTTGAGTAGAGTCGAGACGAGTCGAGGTGAGATGAGGTGAGATGAGTCGAGTCAAGTCGAGATTCCTACCTGTCGAATAGTAGAGATGAGATCAGTCGAGTAGAGTCAAGATAAGTTGAGTTGAGATTCTTACCTGTTGAGTAGAGTCGAGTCGAGGTGAGATGAGTCGAGTCGAGATGAGATTCCTTCCTGTCGAGTAGCGTTGAGATGAGATTCCTACCTGTCCAGTAGAGTCGAGATGAGATGAGTCTAGATGAGGAGTCTAGATGAGATGAGATTCTTACCTGTTGAGTAGAGTCGAGATGAGATGAGTCGAGATGAGATGAGATTCTTACGTGTTGAGTAGAGTCGAGATGAGATGAGTCGAGATGAGGTTCCTATCTGTCCAGTAGAGTCGAGATGAGATGAGATGAGTCGAGATGAGTCGAGATGAGATGAAATTCCTACCTGTCGAGTAGAGTCGAGATGAGTCGAGATTCCTACCTGTCTAATAGTAGAGATGAGATCAGTCGAGTAGAGTCAAGATAAGCTGAGTTGAGATTCTTACCTGTTGAGCAGAGTTGAGACGAGTCGAGGTGAGATGAGTCGAGGTGAGATGAGTCGAGGTGAGATTCCTACCTGTTGAATAGTAGAGATGAGATCAGTCGAGTAGAATCAAGATAAGTTGAGTTGAGATTCTTACCTGTTAAGTAGAGTTGTGTCGAGGTGAAATGAGATGAGTCGAGGTGAGATGAGTCGAGGTGAGATGAGGTGAGATGAGTCGAGGTGAGATGAGTCGAGATGAGATTCCTACCTGTCGAATAGTAGAGATGAGATCAGTCGAGTAGAGTCAAGATAAGTTGAGTTGAGATTCTTACCTGTTGAGTAGAGTCGAGGTGTTGAGTAGAGTTGAGTCGAGATGAGATGAGTCGAGGTGAGATGAGTCGAGGTGAGATGAGGTGAGATGAGTCGAGGTGAGATGAGTCGAGATGAGATTCCTACCTGTCGAATAGTAGAGATGAGATCAATCGAGTAGAGTCAAGATAAGTTGAGTTGAGATTCTTACCTGTTGAGTAGAGTCGAGGTGAGATGAGTCGAGGTGAGATGAGTCGAGATTCCTACCTGTCGAATAGTAGAGATGAGATCAATCGAGTAGAGTCAAGATAAGCTGAGTTGAGATTCTGACCTGTTGAGTAGAGTCGAGTCGAGGTGAGATGAGTAGAGTCGAGACGAGTCAAGGTGAGATGAGTCGAGGTGAGATGGGTCGAGGTGAGATGAGATTCTTACCTGTCGAATAGTAGAGATGAGATCAGTCGAGTAGAGTCAAGATAAGTTGAGTTGAGATTCTTACCTGTTGAGTAGAGTCGAGACGAGTCGAGGTGAGATGAGTCGAGTCGAGTCGAGATGAGATTCCTACCTGTCGAATAGTAGAGATGAGATCAGTCGAGTAGAGTCAAGATAAGTTGAGATGAGATTCTCACCTGTTGAGTAGAGTTGAGATGAAATGAGATTCCAACCTGTCCAGTAGAATCAAGATGAGTTGCAATTCCCACCTGTCGAGTACATTCGAGTTAAGTTGAGATGAGATTCTTACCTGTTGAGTAGAGTTGAGCTGAGTCAAGATGAGCTGAGTCGAGTTGAGATGACATTCTTACCTGTCGAGTAGAGTCAAGATGATTCGAAATGAGATTATTACCTGTTGAGTAGTTGAGATGAGTCGAGATGAGAAGAAATTCCTACCTGTCAAGTAAAGTAGAGATGAATTGAGATGAGTCGAAATGAGATGAGTCGAGATTCCAACCTGTTGAGTAGTCAAGAGGAGTTTATATTCCTACCTGTCGAGTAGAGTTGAGATGAGTCAAGATGAGATGAGTCGAGATGAGATTCTTACCTGTTGAGTAGAGTCGAGACGAGTCGAGGTGAGATGAGGTGAGATGAGTCAAGTCAAGTCGAGATTCCTACCTGTCGAATAGTAGAGATGAGATCAGTCGAGTAGAGTCAAGATAAGTTGAGTTGAGATTCTTACCTGTTGAGTAGAGTCGAGTCGAGGTGAGATGAGTCGAGGTGAGATGAGTCGAGATTCCTACCTGTCGAATAGTAGAGATGACATCAGTCGAGTAGAGTCAAGATAAGCTGAGTTGAGATTCTTACCTGTTGAGCAGAGTTGAGACGAGTCGAGGTGAGATGAGATGAGTCGAGGTGAGATGAGTCGAGGTGAGATTCCTACCTGTTGAATAGTAGAGATGAGATCAGTCGAGTAGAATCAAGATAAGTTGAGTTGAGATTCTTACCTGTTAAGTAGAGTTGTGTCGAGGTGAAATGAGATGAGTCGAGGTGAGATGAGTCGAGGTGAGATGAGGTGAGATGAGTCGAGGTGAGATGAGTCGAGATGAGATTCCTACCTGTCGAATAGTAGAGATGAGATCAATCGAGTAGAGTCAAGATAAGTTGAGATGAGATTCTTACCTGTTGAGTAGAGTTGAGTCGAGATGAGATGAGTCGAGATGAGATGAGTCGAGGTGAGATGAGGTGAGATGAGTCGAGGTGAGATGAGTCGAGATGAGATTCCTACCTGTTGAATAGTAGAGATGAGATCAGTCGAGTAGAGTCAAGATAAGTTGAGTTGAGATTCTTACCTGCTGAGTAGAGTCGAGGTGAGATGAGTCGAGGTGAGATGAGTCGAGGTGAGATGAGTCGAGATTCCTACCTGTCGAATAGTAGAGATGAGATCAATCGAGTAGAGTCAAGATAAGCTGAGTTGAAATTCTTACCTGTTGAGTAGAGTTGAGAGGAGGTGAGATGAGATGAGTCGAGATGAGATTCCTACCTGTCGAATAGTAGAGATGAGATCAGTCGAGTAGAGTCAAGATAAGTTGAGTTGAGATTCTTACCTGTTGAGTTGAGTTGAGGTGAGATGAGATGAGTCGAGGTGAGATGAGTCGAGGTGAGATGAGTCGAGGTGAGATGAAATTCCTACCTGTCGAGTAGATTCGAGATGAGTCGAGATGAGTCGAAATGAGATGAGTTGAGATTCCGACCTGTTGAGTAGTCTAGAGGAGTTGAGATTCCTACCTGTCGGGTAGAGTTGAGATGAGTCAAGATGAGATGAGTCGAGATGAGATTCTTACCTGTTGAGTAGAGTCGAATCGAGGTGAGATGAGTCGAGGTGAGATGAGTCGAGGTGAGATGAGTCGAGTCGAGATTCCTACCTGTCAAATAGTAGAGATGAGATCAGTCGAGTAGAGTCAAGATGAGTCGAGGTGAGATTCTCATCTGTTGAGACGAGTCGAGTTGAGATGAGATGAGATGAGATGAGTCGAGATGAGATTCTTACCTGTTGAGTAGAGTCGAGTCAAGGTGAGATGAGTCGAGGTGAGATGAGTCGAGTCGAGATTCCTACCTGTCGAATAGTAGAGATGAGATCAGTCGAGTAGAGTCAAGATAAGTTGGGTTGAGATTCTTACCTGTTGAGTTGAGTTGAGGTGAGATGAGTCTAGATGAGATGAGTCGAGGTGAGATGAGGTGAGATGAGTCGAGGTGAGATGAGTCGAGGTGAGATGAGTCGAGGTGAGATTCCTACCTGTCGAATAGTAGAGATGAGATCAGTCGAGTAGAGTCAAGATAAGTTGAGTTGAGATTCTGACCTGTTGAGTAGAGTCGAGGTGAGATGAGTCGAGGTGAGATGAGTCGAGATTCCTACCTGTCGAATAGTAGAGATGAGATCAGTCGAGTAGAGTCAAGATAAGCTGAGTTGAGATTCTTACCTGTTGAGCAGAGTTGAGACGAGTCGAGGTGAGATGAGATGAGTCGAGGTGAGATGAGTCGAGGTGAGATGAGTCGAGGTGAGATTCCTACCTGTTGAATAGTAGAGATGAGATCAGTCGAGTAGAATCAAGATAAGTTGAGTTGAGATTCTTACCTGTTAAGTAGAGTTGTGTCGAGGTGAAATGAGATGAGTCGAGGTGAGATGAGTCGAGGTGAGATGAGTCGAGGTGAGATGAGTCGAGATGAGATTCCTACCTGTCGAATAGTAGAGATGAGATCAGTCGAGTAGAGTCAAGATAAGTTGAGTTGAGATTCTTACCTGTTGAGTAGAGTCGAGGTGTTGAGTAGAGTTGAGTCGAGATGAGATGAGTCGAGGTGAGATGAGTCGAGGTGAGATGAGGTGAGATGAGTCGAGGTGAGATGAGTCGAGATGAGATTCCTACCTGTCGAATAGTAGAGATGAGATCAATCGAGTAGAGTCAAGATAAGTTGAGTTGAGATTCTTACCTGTTGAGTAGAGTCGAGGTGAGATGAGTCGAGGTGAGATGAGATGAGTCAAGATTCCTACCTGTCGAATAGTAGAGATGAGATCAATCGAGTAGAGTCAAGATAAGCTGAGTTGAGATTCTGACCTGTTGAGTAGAGTTGAGAGGAGTTGAGGTGAGATGAGTCGAGGTGAGATGAGTCGAGGTGAGATTCCTACCTGTCGAATAGTAGAGATGAGATCAGTCGAGTAGAGTCAAGATAAGTTGAGTTGAGATTCTTACCTGTTGAGTAGAGTTGAGTCGAGGTTAAATGAGATGAGTCGAGATGAGATTCCTACCTGTCGAATAGTAGAGATGAGATCAGTCGAGTAGAGTCAAGATAAGTTGAGTTGAGATTCTTACCTGTTGAGTTGAGTTGAGGTGAGATGAGATGAGTCGAGGTGAGATGAGTCGAGGTGAGATGAGTCGAGGTGAGATGAGTCGAGGTGAGATGAAATTCCTACCTGTCGAGTAGAGTCGAGATGAGTCGAAATGAGATGAGTCGAGATTCCGACCTGTTGAGTAGTCAAGAGGAGTTGAGATTCCTACCTGTCGGGTAGAGTTGAGATGAGTCAAGATGAGATGAGTCGAGATGAGATGAGTCGAGATGAGATTCTTACCTGTTGAGTAGAGTCGAATCGAGGTGAGATGAGTCGAGGTGAGATGAGTCGAGGTGAGATGAGTCGAGTCGAGATTCCTACCTGTCGAATAGTAGTGATGAGATCAGTCGAGTAGAGTCAAGATGAGTCGAGGTGAGGTTCTCACCTGTTGAGTAGAGTCGAGTTGAGATGAGATGAGATGAGATGAGTCGAGATGAGATTCTTACCTGTTGAGTAGAGTCGAGTCAAGGTGAGATGAGTCGAGGTGAGATGAGTCGATGTGAGATGAGTCGAGTCGAGATTCCTACCTGTCGAATAGTAGAGATGAGATCAGTCGAGTAGAGTCAAGATAAGTTGAGATGAGATTCTTACCTGTTGAGTTGAGTTGAGGTGAGATGAGATGAGTCGAGATGAGATGAGTCGAGGTGAGATGAGGTGAGATGAGTCGAGGTGAGATTCCTACCTGTCGAATAGTAGAGATGAGATCAGTCGAGTAGAGTCAAGATAAGTTGAGTTGAGATTCTTACCTGTTGAGTAGAGTCGAGGTGAGATGAGTCGAGGTGAGATGAGTCAAGGTGAGATGAGTCGAGATTCCTAACTGTCGAATAGTAGAGATGAGATCAGTCGAGTAGAGTCAAGATAAGCTGAGTTGAGATTCTTACCTGTTGAGCAGAGTTGAGACGAGTCGAGGTGAGAGGAGTCGAGGTGAGATGAGTCGAGGTGAGATGAGTCGAGGTGAGATTCCTACCTGTCGAATAGTAGAGATGAGATCAGTCGAGTAGAATCAAGATAAGTTGAGTTGAGATTCTTACCTGTTGAGTAGAGTTGTGTCGAGGTGAGATGAGATGAGTAGAGGTGAGATGAGTCGAGGTGAGATGAGTCGAGGTGAGATGAGTCGAGATGAGATGAGTCGAGATGAGATTCCTACCTGTCGAATAGTAGGAATGAGATCAGTCGAGTAGAGTCAAGATAAGTTGAGATGAGATTCTTACCTGTTGAGTAGAGTTGAGTCGAGGTGAGATGAGATGAGTCGAGGTGAGATGAGTCGAGGTGAGATGAGGTGAGATGAGTCGAGGTGAGATGAGTCGAGATGAGATTCCTACCTGTCGAATAGTAGAGATGAGATCAGTCGAGTAGAGTCAAGATAAGTTGAGATGAGATTCTTACCTGTTGAGTAGAGTCGAGGTGAGTTGAGTCGAGGTGAGATGAGTCGAGGTGAGATGAGTCGAGATTCCTACCTGTCGAATAGTAGAGATGAGATCAGTCGAGTAGAGTCAAGATAAGCTGAGTTGAGATTCTTACCTGTTGAGTTGAGTTGAGGTGAGATGAGATGAGTCGAGATGAGATTCCTACCTGTCGAATAGTAGAGATGAGATCAGTCGAGTAGAGTCAAGATAAGTTGAGTTGAGATTCTTACCTGTTGAGTAGTGTTCAGATGAGTCGAGATGAGATGAGTCGAGGTGAGATGAGGTGAGGTGAGATGAGTCGAGGTGAGATGAGTCGAGGTGAAATTCCAACCTGTCGAATAGTAGAGATGAGATCAGTCGAGTAGAGTCAAGATAAGTTGAGATTCTTACCTGTTGAGTAGAGTTGAGATGAGATTCCAACCTGTCCAGTAGAATCAAGATGAGTTGCAATTCCCACCTGTCGAGTAGATTCGAGTTAAGTTGAGATGAGATTCTTACCTGTTGAGTAGAGTTGAGCTGAGTCAAGATGAGCTGAGTTGAGTCGAGTTGAGATGAGATTCTTACCTGTTGAGTAGAGTCAAGATGAGTCGAAATGAGATTCTTACCTGTTGAGTAGAGTTGAGATGAGTCGAGATGAGAAGAAATTCCTACCTGTCGAGTCGAGATGAGTTGAGATGAGTCGAAATGAGATGAGTCGAGATTCCCACCTGTTGAGTAGTCAAGAAGAGTTGAGATTCCTACCTGTCGGGTAGAGTTGAGATGAGTCAAGATGAGATGAGTCGAGATGAGATGAGTCGAGATGAGATTCTTACCTGTTGAGTATCGTCGAGACGAGTCGAGGTGAGCTGAGTCGAGATTCCTACCTGTCGAATAGTAGAGATGAGATCAGTAGAGTAGAGTCAAGATAAGTTGAGTTGAGATTCTTACCTGTTGAGTAGAGTCGAGATGAGTCGAGGGGAGATGAGTCGAGATGAGATGAGATTCTTACCTGTTGAGTAGAGTCGAGACGAGTCGAGGTGAGATGAGTATAGTCGAGACGAGTCAAGGTGAGATGAGTCGAGGTGAGATGAGTCGAGGTGAGATGAGTCGAGGTGAGATGAGTCGAGGTGAGATGAGTCGAGATTCCTACCTGTCGAATAGTAGAGATGAGTTCAGTTGAGTAGAGTCAAGATAAGTTTAGTTGAGATTCTTACCTGTTGAGTAGAGTCGAGACGAGTCGAGGTGAGATGAGTCGAGGTGAGATGAGTCGAGTCGAGTCGAGATGAGATTCCTACCTGTCGAATAGTAGAGATGAGATCAGTCGAGTAGAGTCAAGATAAGTTGAGATGAGATTCTCACCTGTTGAGTAGAGTTGAGATGAAATGAGATTCCAATCTGTCCAGTAGAATCAAGATGAGTTGCAATTCCCACCTGTCGAGTAGATTCGAGTTAAGTTGAGATGAGATTCTTACCTGTTGAGTAGAGTTGAGCTGAGTCAAGATGAGCTGAGTCGAGTTGAGATGAGATTCTTACCTGTCGAGTAGAGTCAAGATGAGTCGAAATGAGATTATTACCTGTTGAGTAGTTGAGATGAGTCGAGATGAGAAGAAATTCCTACCTGTCGAGTAGAGTCGAGATGAGTTGAGATAAGTCGAAATGAGATGAGTCGAGATTCCGACCTGTTGAATAGTCAAGAGGAGTTTAGATGCCTACCTGTCGAGTAGAGTTGAGATGAGTCAAGATGAGATGAGTCGAGATGAGATTCTTACCTGTTGAGTAGAGTCGAGACGAGTCGAGGTGAGATGAGGTGAGATGAGTCGAGTCAAGTCGAGATTCCTACCTGTCGAATAGTAGAGATGAGATCAGTCGAGTAGAGTCAAGATAAGTTGAGTTGAGATTCTTACCTGTTGAGTAGAGTCGAGGTGAGATGAGTCGAGGTGAGATGAGTCGAAATTCCTACCTGTCGAATAGTAGAGATGAGATCAGTCGAGTAGAGTCAAGATAAGCTGAGTTCAGATTCTTACCTGTTGAGCAGAGTTGAGACGAGTCGAGGTGAGATGAGATGAGTCGAGGTGAGATGAGTCGAGGTGAGATGAGTCGAGGTGAGATTCCTACCTGTTGAATAGTAGAGATGAGATCAGTCGAGTAGAATCAAGATAAGTTGAGTTGAGATTCTTACCTGTTAAGTAGAGTTGTGTCGAGGTGAAATGAGATGAGTCGAGGTGAGATGAGTCGAGGTGAGATGAGTCGAGGTGAGATGAGTCGAGATGAGATTCCTACCTGTCGAATAGTAGAGATGAGATCAGTCGAGTAGAGTCAAGATAAGTTGAGTTGAGATTCTTACCTGTTGAGTAGAGTCGAGGTGTTGAGTAGAGTTGAGTCGAGATGAGATGAGTCGAGGTGAGATGAGTCGAGGTGAGATGAGGTGAGATGAGTCGAGGTGAGATGAGTCGAGATGAGATTCCTACCTGTCGAATAGTAGAGATGAGATCAATCGAGTAGAGTCAAGATAAGTTGAGTTGAGATTCTTACCTGTTGAGTAGAGTCGAGGTGAGATGAGTCGAGGTGAGATGAGTCGAGGTGAGATGAGATGAGTCAAGATTCCTACCTGTCGAATAGTAGAGATGAGATCAATCGAGTAGAGTCAAGATAAGCTGAGTTGAGATTCTGACCTGTTGAGTAGAGTTGAGAGGAGTTGAGGTGAGATGAGTCGAGGTGAGATGAGTCGAGGTGAGATTCCTACCTGTCGAATAGTAGAGATGAGATCAGTCGAGTAGAGTCAAGATAAGTTGAGTTGAGATTCTTACCTGTTGAGTAGAGTTGAGTCGAGGTTAAATGAGATGAGTCGAGATGAGATTCCTACCTGTCGAATAGTAGAGATGAGATCAGTCGAGTAGAGTCAAGATAAGTTGAGTTGAGATTCTTACCTGTTGAGTTGAGTTGAGGTGAGATGAGATGAGTCGAGGTGAGATGAGTCGAGGTGAGATGAGTCGAGGTGAGATGAGTCGAGGTGAGATGAAATTCCTACCTGTCGAGTAGAGTCGAGATGAGTCGAAATGAGATGAGTCGAGATTCCGACCTGTTGAGTAGTCAAGAGGAGTTGAGATTCCTACCTGTCGGGTAGAGTTGAGATGAGTCAAGATGAGATGAGTCGAGATGAGATGAGTCGAGATGAGATTCTTACCTGTTGAGTAGAGTCGAATCGAGGTGAGATGAGTCGAGGTGAGATGAGTCGAGGTGAGATGAGTCGAGTCGAGATTCCTACCTGTCGAATAGTAGTGATGAGATCAGTCGAGTAGAGTCAAGATGAGTCGAGGTGAGGTTCTCACCTGTTGAGTAGAGTCGAGTTGAGATGAGATGAGATGAGATGAGTCGAGATGAGATTCTTACCTGTTGAGTAGAGTCGAGTCAAGGTGAGATGAGTCGAGGTGAGATGAGTCGATGTGAGATGAGTCGAGTCGAGATTCCTACCTGTCGAATAGTAGAGATGAGATCAGTCGAGTAGAGTCAAGATAAGTTGAGATGAGATTCTTACCTGTTGAGTTGAGTTGAGGTGAGATGAGATGAGTCGAGATGAGATGAGTCGAGGTGAGATGAGGTGAGATGAGTCGAGGTGAGATTCCTACCTGTCGAATAGTAGAGATGAGATCAGTCGAGTAGAGTCAAGATAAGTTGAGTTGAGATTCTTACCTGTTGAGTAGAGTCGAGGTGAGATGAGTCGAGGTGAGATGAGTCGAGGTGAGATGAGTCGAGATTCCTAACTGTCGAATAGTAGAGATGAGATCAGTCGAGTAGAGTCAAGATAAGCTGAGTTGAGATTCTTACCTGTTGAGCAGAGTTGAGACGAGTCGAGGTGAGAGGAGTCGAGGTGAGATGAGTCGAGGTGAGATGAGTCGAGGTGAGATTCCTACCTGTCGAATAGTAGAGATGAGATCAGTCGAGTAGAATCAAGATAAGTTGAGTTGAGATTCTTACCTGTTGAGTAGAGTTGTGTCGAGGTGAGATGAGATGAGTAGAGGTGAGATGAGTCGAGGTGAGATGAGTCGAGGTGAGATGAGTCGAGATGAGATGAGTCGAGATGAGATTCCTACCTGTCGAATAGTAGAAATGAGATCAGTCGAGTAGAGTCAAGATAAGTTGAGATGAGATTCTTACCTGTTGAGTAGAGTTGAGTCGAGGTGAGATGAGATGAGTCGAGGTGAGATGAGTCGAGGTGAGATGAGGTGAGATGAGTCGAGGTGAGATGAGTCGAGATGAGATTCCTACCTGTCGAATAGTAGAGATGAGATCAGTCGAGTAGAGTCAAGATAAGTTGAGTTGAGATTCTTACCTGTTGAGTAGAGTCGAGGTGAGTTGAGTCGAGGTGAGATGAGTCGAGGTGAGATGAGTCGAGATTCCTACCTGTCGAATAGTAGAGATGAGATCAGTCGAGTAGAGTCAAGATAAGCTGAGTTGAGATTCTTACCTGTTGAGTTGAGTTGAGGTGAGATGAGATGAGTCGAGATGAGATTCCTACCTGTCGAATAGTAGAGATGAGATCAGTCGAGTAGAGTCAAGATAAGTTGAGTTGAGATTCTTACCTGTTGAGTAGTGTTCAGATGAGTCGAGATGAGATGAGTCGAGGTGAGATGAGGTGAGGTGAGATGAGTCGAGGTGAGATGAGTCGAGGTGAAATTCCAACCTGTCGAATAGTAGAGATGAGATCAGTCGAGTAGAGTCAAGATAAGTTGAGATTCTTACCTGTTGAGTAGAGTTGAGATGAGATTCCAACCTGTCCAGTAGAATCAAGATGAGTTGCAATTCCCACCTGTCGAGTAGATTCGAGTTAAGTTGAGATGAGATTCTTACCGGTTGAGTAGAGTTGAGCTGAGTCAAGATGAGCTGAGTTGAGTCGAGTTGAGATGAGATTCTTACCTGTTGAGTAGAGTCAAGATGAGTCGAAATGAGATTCTTACCTGTTGAGTAGAGTTGAGATGAGTCGAGATGAGAAGAAATTCCTACCTGTCGAGTCGAGATGAGTTGAGATGAGTCGAAATGAGATGAGTCGAGATTCCCACCTGTTGAGTAGTCAAGAAGAGTTGAGATTCCTACCTGTCGGGTAGAGTTGAGATGAGTCAAGATGAGATGAGTCGAGATGAGATGAGTCGAGATGAGATTCTTACCTGTTGAGTATCGTCGAGACGAGTCGAGGTGAGCTGAGTCGAGGTGAGCTGAGTCGAGATTCCTACCTGTCGAATAGTAGAGATGAGATCAGTAGAGTAGAGTCAAGATAAGTTGAGTTGAGATTCTTACCTGTTGAGTAGAGTCGAGATGAGTCGAGGGGAGATGAGTCGAGATGAGATGAGATTCTTACCTGTTGAGTAGAGTCGAGACGAGTCGAGGTGAGATGAGTAGAGTCGAGACGAGTCAAGGTGAGATGAGTCGAGGTGAGATGAGTCGAGGTGAGATGAGTCGAGGTGAGATGAGTCGAGATTCCTACCTGTCGAATAGTAGAGATGAGTTCAGTTGAGTAGAGTCAAGATAAGTTTAGTTGAGATTCTTACCTGTTGAGTAGAGTCGAGACGAGTCGAGGTGAGATGAGTCGAGGTGAGATGAGTCGAGTCGAGTCGAGATGAGATTCCTACCTGTCGAATAGTAGAGATGAGATCAGTCGAGTAGAGTCAAGATAAGTTGAGATGAGATTCTCACCTGTTGAGTAGAGTTGAGATGAAATGAGATTCCAACCTGTCCAGTAGAATCAAGATGAGTTGCAATTCCCACCTGTCGAGTAGATTCGAGTTAAGTTGAGATGAGATTCTTACCTGTTGAGTAGAGTTGAGCTGAGTCAAGATGAGCTGAGTCGAGTTGAGATGAGATTCTTACCTGTCGAGTAGAGTCAAGATGAGTCGAAATGAGATTATTACCTGTTGAGTAGTTGAGATGAGTCGAGATGAGAAGAAATTCCTACCTGTCGAGTAGAGTCGAGATGAGTTGAGATAAGTCAAAATGAGATGAGTCGAGATTCCGACCTGTTGAATAGTCAAGAGGAGTTTAGATGCCTACCTGTCGAGTAGAGTTGAGATGAGTCAAGATGAGATGAGTCGAGATGAGATTCTTACCTGTTGAGTAGAGTCGAGACGAGTCGAGGTGAGATGAGGTGAGATGAGTCGAGTCAAGTCGAGATTCCTACCTGTCGAATAGTAGAGATGAGATCAGTCGAGTAGAGTCAAGATAAGTTGAGTTGAGATTCTTACCTGTTGAGTAGAGTCGAGTCGAGGTGAGATGAGTCGAGTCGAGATGAGTCGAGATGAGATTCCTTCCTGTCGAGTAGCGTTGAGATGAGATTCCTACCTGTCCAGTAGAGTCGAGATGAGATGAGTCTAGATGAGGAGTCTAGATGAGATGAGATTCTTACCAGTTGAGTAGAGATGAGATGAGTCGAGATGAGATGAGTCTAGATGAGATGAGATTCTTACTTGTTGAGTAGAGTCGAGATGAGATGAGTCGAGATGAGATGAGATTCCTACCTGTCAAGTTGAGATGAATCGAGATGAGGTTCCTATCTGTCCAGTAGAGTCGAGATGAGATGAGATGAGTCGAGATGAGTTGAGATGAGATGAAATTCCTACCTGTCGAGTAGAGTCGAGATGAGTCGAGATGAGTCGAAATGAGATGAGTCGAGATTCCGACCTGTTGAGTAGTCAAGAGGAGTTGAGACTCCTACCTGTCGGGTAGAGGTGAGATGAGTCAAGATGAGATGAGATGAGTTGAGATGAGATGAGATTCTTACCTGTTGAGTAGAGTCAAGGTGAGATGAGTCGAGGTGAGATGAGTCGAGGTGAGATGAGTCCAGTCGAGATTCCTACCTGTCGAATAGTAGAGATGAGATCAGTCGAGTAGAGTCAAGATGAGTTGAGTTGAGATTCTTACCTGATGAGTAGAGTCGAGACGAGTCGAGGTGAGATGAGTCGAGATGAGATGAGATTCTTACCTGTTGAGTAGAGTCGAGTCGAGGTGAGATGAGTTGAGATTCCTACCTGTCGAATAGAAGAGATGAGATCAGTCGAGTAGAGTCAAGATAAGTTGAGTTGAGATTCTTACCTGTTGAGTAGAGTCGAGACGAGTCGAGGTGAGATGAGTCGAGATGAGATGAGATTCTTACCTGTTGAGTAGAGTCGAGACGAGTCGAGGTGAGATGAGTAGAGTCGAGACGAGTCGAGGTGAGATGAGTCGAGGTGAGATGAGTCGACATTCCTACCTGTCGAAGAGTAGAGATGAGATCAGTCGAGTAGAGTCAAGATAAGTTGAGTTGAGAATCTTACCTGTTGAGTAGAGGTGAGATGAGTCGAGGTGAGATGAGTCGAGTCGAGATGAGATTACTACCTGTCGAATAGTAGAGATAAGATCAGTCGAGTAGAGACAAGAAAAGTTGAGATGAGATTCTCACCTGTTGAGTAGAGTTGAGATGAAATGAGATTCCAACCTGTCCAGTAGAATCAAGATGAGTTGCAATTCCCACCTGTCGAGTAGATTCGAGTTAAGTTGAGATGAGATTCTTACCTGTTGAGTAGAGTTGAGCTGAGTCAAGATGAGCTGAGTCGAGTTGAGATGACATTCTTACCTGTCGAGTAGAGTCAAGATGAGTCGAAATGAGATTATTACCTGTTGAGTAGTTGAGATGAGTCGAGATGAGAAGAAATTCCTACCTGTCAAGTAGAGTAGAGATGAGTTGAGATGAGTCGAAATGAGATGAGTCGAGATTCCGACCTGTTGAGTAGTCAAGAGGAGTTTATATTCCTACCTGTCGAGTAGAGTTGAGATGAGTCAAGATGAGATGAGTCGAGATGAGATTCTTACCTGTTGAGTAGAGTCGAGACGAGTCGAGGTGAGATGAGGTGAGATGAGTCGAGTCAAGTCGAGATTCCTACCTGTCGAATAGTAGAGATGAGATCAGTCGAGTAGAGTCAAGATAAGTTGAGTTGAGATTCTTACCTGTTGAGTAGAGTCGAGTTGAGGTGAGATGAATCGAGTCGAGATGAGATTCCTTCCTGTCGAGTAGCGTTGAGATGAGATTCCTACCTGTCCAGTAGAGTCGAGATGAGATGAGTCTAGATGAGGAGTCTAGATGAGATGAGATGAGATTCTTACCTGTTGAGTAGAGTTGAGATGAGATGAGTCGAGATGAGATGAGTCGAGATGAGATGAGATTCTTACTTGTTGAGTAGAGTCGAGATGAGATGAGTCGAGATGAGATGAGATTCTTACCTGTCAAGTTGAGATGAGTCGAGATGAGGTTCCTATCTGTCCAGAAGAGTCGAGATGAGATGAGATGAGTCGAGATGAGTCGAGATGAGATGAAATTCCTACCTGTCGAGTAGAGTCGAGATGAGTCGACATGAGTCGAAATGAGATGAGTCGAGATTCCAAACTGTTGAGTAGTCAAGAGGAGTTGAGATTCCTACCTGTCGGGTGGAGTTGGGATGAGTCAAGATGAGATGAGTCGAGATGAGATGAGTCGAGATGAGATTCTTACCTGTTGAGTAGTAGAGTCGAGGTGAGATGAGTAGAGGTGAGATGAGTCGAGGTGAGATGAGTCGAGTCGACATTCCTACCTGCCAAATAGTAGAGATGAGATCAGTCGAGTAGAGTCGAGGTGAGATTCTCACCTGCTGAGTAGAGTCGAGTTGAGATGAGATGAGATGAGATGAGTCGAGATGAGATTCTTACCTGTTGAGTAGAGTCGAGTCTAGGTGAGATGAGTCGAGGTGAGATGAGTCGAGGTGAGATGAGTCGAGTCGAGATTCCTACCTGTCGAATAGAAGAGATGAGATCAGTCGAGTAGAGTCAAGATAAGTTGAGTTGAGATTCTTACCTGTTGAGTTGAGTTGAGGTGAGATGAGATGAGTCGAGGTGAGATGAGGTGAGATGAGTCGAGGTGAGATGAGTCGAGGTGAAATGAGTCGAGGTGAGATTCCTACCTGTCGAACAGTAGAGATGAGATCAGTCGAGTAGAGTCAAGATAAGTTGAGCTGAGATTCTTACCTGTTGAGTAGAGTCGAGGTTAGATGAGGTGAGATGAGTCGAGGTGAGATGAGTCGAGGTGAGATGAGTCGAGATTCCTACTTGTCGAATAGTAGAGATGAGATCAGTCGAGTAGAGTCAAGATAAGCTGAGTTGAGATTCTTACCTGTTGAGCAGAGTTGAGACGAGTCGAGGTGAGGTGAGAGGAGTCGAGGTGAGATGAGTCGAGGTGAGATGAGTCGAGGTGAGAGTCCTACCTGTCGAATAGTAGAGATGAGATCAGTCGAGTAGAATCAAGATAAGTTGAGTTGAGATTCTTACCTGTTGAGCAGAGTTGTGTCGAGGTGAGATGAGATGAGTCGAGGTGAGATGAGTCGAGGTGAGATGAGTCGAGGTGAGATGAGTCGAGGTGAGATGAGTCGAGATAGGATTCCTACCTGTCGAATAGTAGAGATGAGATTAGTCGAGTAGAGTCAAGATAAGCTGAGTTGAGATTCTTACCTGTTGAGCAGAGTTGAGACGAGTCGAGGTGAGAGGAGTCGAGGTGAGATGAGTCGAGGTGAGATGATTCGAGGTGAGATTCCTACCTGTCGAATAGTAGAGATGAGATCAGTCAAGTAGAATCAAGATAAGTTGAGTTGAGATTCTTACCTGTTGAGTAGAGTTGTGTCGAGGTGAGATGAGATGAGTAGAAGTGAGATGAGTCGAGGTGAGATGAGTCGAGATGAGATGAGTCGAGATGAGATTCCTACCTGTCGAATAGTAGAAATGAGATCAGTCAAGTAGAGTCAAGATAAGTTGAGATGAGATTCTTACCTGTTGAGTAGAGTTGAGTCGAGATGAGATGAGTCGAGATGAGATGAGTCGAGGTGAGATGAGGTGAGATGAGTCGAGGTGAGATGAGTCGAGATGAGATTCCTACCTGTCGAATAGTAGAGATGAGATCAGTTGAGTAGAGTCAAGATAAGTTGAGTTGAGATTCTTACCTGCTGAGTAGTGTCGAGGTGAGATGAGTCGAGGTGAGATGAGTCGAGGTGAGATGAGTCGAGATTCCTACCTGTCGAATAGTAGAGATGAGATCAATCGAGTAGAGTCAAGATAAGCTGAGTTGAAATTCTTACCTGTTGAGTAGAGTTGAGAGGAGGTGAGATGAGATGAGTCGAGATGAGATTCCTACCTGTCGAATAGTAGAGATGAGATCAGTCGAGTAGAGTCAAGATAAGTTGAGTTGAGATTCTTACCTGTTGAGTTGAGTTGAGGTGAGATGAGATGAGTCGAGGTGAGATGAGTCGAGGTGAGATGAGTCGAGGTGAGATGAAATTCCTACCTGTCGAGTAGATTCGAGATGAGTCGAGATGAGTCGAAATGAGATGAGTTGAGATTCCGACCTGTTGAGTAGTCTAGAGGAGTTGAGATTCCTACCTGTCGGGTAGAGTTGAGATGAGTCAAGATGAGATGAGTCGAGATGAGATTCTTACCTGTTGAGTAGAGTCGAATCGAGGTGAGATGAGTCGAGGTGAGATGAGTCGAGTCGAGATTCCTACCTGTCAAATAGTAGAGATGAGATCAGTCGAGTAGAGTCAAGATGAGTCGAGGTGAGATTCTCACCTGTTGAGTAGAGTCGAGTTGAGATGAGATGAGTCGAGATGAGATTCTTACCTGTTGAGTAGAGTCGAGTCAAGGTGAGATGAGTCGAGGTGAGATGAGTCGAGGTGAGATGAGTCGAGTCGAGATTCCTACCTGTCGAATAGTAGAGATGAGATCAGTCGAGTAGAGTCAAGATAAGTTGAGATTCTTACCTGTTGAGTTGAGTTGAGGTGAGATGAGTCGAGATGAGATGAGTCGAGGTGAGATGAGGTGAGATGAGTCGAGGTGAGATGAGTCGAGGTGAGATGAGTCGAGGTGAGATTCCTACCTGTCGAATAGTAGAGATGAGATCAGTCGAGTAGAGTCAAGATAAGTTGAGTTGAGATTCTTACCTGTTGAGTAGAGTCGAGGTGAGATGAGTCGAGGTGAGATGAGTCGAGATTCCTACCTGTCGAATAGTAGAGATGAGATCAGTCGAGTAGAGTCAAGATAAGCTGAGTTGAGATTCTTACCTGTTGAGCAGAGTTGAGACGAGTCGAGGTGAGATGAGATGAGTCGAGGTGAGATGAGTCGAGGTGAGATGAGTCGAGGTGAGATTCCTACCTGTTGAATAGTAGAGATGAGATCAGTCGAGTAGAGTCAAGATAAGTTGAGATTCCTACCTGTTGAGTAGAGTTGAGATGAATTGAGATGAGTCGAAATGAGATGAGTCGAGATTCCAACCTGTTGAGTAGTCAAGAGGAGTTTATATTCCTACCTGTCGAGTAGAGTTGAGATGAGTCAAGATGAGATGAGTCGAGATGAGATTCTTACCTGTTGAGTAGAGTCGAGACGAGTCGAGGTGAGATGAGGTGAGATGAGTCGAGTCAAGTCGAGATTCCTACCTGTCGAATAGTAGAGATGAGATCAGTCGAGTAGAGTCAAGATAAGTTGAGTTGAGATTCTTACCTGTTGAGTAGAGTCGAGTCGAGGTGAGATGAGTCGAGATGAGATTCCTTCCGGTCGAGTAGCGTTGAGATGAGATTCCTACCTGTCCAGTAGAGTCGAGATGAGATGAGTCTAGATGAGGAGTCTAGATGAGATGAGATTCTTACCTGTTGAGTAGAGTCGAGATGAGATGAGTCGAGATGAGATGAGATTCTTACGTGTTGAGTAGAGTCGAGATGAGATGAGTCGAGATGAGGTTCCTATCTGTCCAGTAGAGTCGAGATGAGATGAGATGAGTCGAGATGAGTCGAGATGAGATGAAATTCCTACCTGTCGAGTAGAGTCGAGATGAGTCGAGATTCCTACCTGTCTAATAGTAGAGATGAGATCAGTCGAGTAGAGTCAAGATAAGCTGAGTTGAGATTCTTACCTGTTGAGCAGAGTTGAGACGAGTCGAGGTGAGATGAGTCGAGGTGAGATGAGTCGAGGTGAGATTCCTACCTGTTGAATAGTAGAGATGAGATCAGTCGAGTAGAATCAAGATAAGTTGAGTTGAGATTCTTACCTGTTAAGTAGAGTTGTGTCGAGGTGAAATGAGATGAGTCGAGGTGAGATGAGTCGAGGTGAGATGAGGTGAGATGAGTCGAGGTGAGATGAGTCGAGATGAGATTCCTACCTGTCGAATAGTAGAGATGAGATCAGTCGAGTAGAGTCATGATAAGTTGAGTTGAGATTCTTACCTGTTGAGTAGAGTCGAGGTGTTGAGTAGAGTTGAGTCGAGATGAGATGAGTCGAGGTGAGATGAGTCGAGGTGAGATGAGGTGAGATGAGTCGAGGTGAGATGAGTCGAGATGAGATTCCTACCTGTCGAATAGTAGAGATGAGATCAATCGAGTAGAGTCAAGATAAGTTGAGTTGAGAATCTTACCTGTTGAGTAGAGTCGAGGTGAGATGAGTCGAGGTGAGATGAGTCGAGGTGAGATGAGTCGAGATTCCTACCTGTCGAATAGTAGAGATGAGATCAATCGAGTAGAGTCAAGATAAGCTGAGTTGAGATTCTGACCTGTTGAGTAGAGTCGAGTCGAGGTGAGATGAGTAGAGTCGAGACGAGTCAAGGTGAGATGAGTCGAGGTGAGATGAGTCGAGGTGAGATGAGATTCTTACCTGTCGAATAGTAGAGATGAGATCAGTCGAGTAGAGTCAAGATAAGTTGAGTTGAGATTCTTACCTGTTGAGTAGAGTCGAGACGAGTCGAGGTGAGATGAGTCGAGTCGAGTCGAGATGAGATTCCTACCTGTCGAATAGTAGAGATGAGATCAGTCGAGTAGAGTCAAGATAAGTTGAGATGAGATTCTCACCTGTTGAGTAGAGTTGAGATGAAATGAGATTCCAACCTGTCCAGTAGAATCAAGATGAGTTGCAATTCCCACCTGTCGAGTACATTCGAGTTAAGTTGAGATGAGATTCTTACCTGTTGAGTAGAGTTGAGCTGAGTCAAGATGAGCTGAGTCGAGTTGAGATGACATTCTTACCTGTCGAGTAGAGTCAAGATGATTCGAAATGAGATTATTACCTGTTGAGTAGTTGAGATGAGTCGAGATGAGAAGAAATTCAAGTAAAGTAGAGATGAATTGAGATGAGTCGAAATGAGATGAGTCGAGATTCCAACCTGTTGAGTAGTCAAGAGGAGTTTATATTCCTACCTGTCGAGTAGAGTTGAGATGAGTCAAGATGAGATGAGTCGAGATGAGATTCTTACCTGTTGAGTAGAGTCGAGACGAGTCGAGGTGAGATGAGGTGAGATGAGTCGAGTCAAGTCGAGATTCCTACCTGTCGAATAGTAGAGATGAGATCAGTCGAGTAGAGTCAAGATAAGTTGAGTTGAGATTCTTACCTGTTGAGTAGAGTCGAGTCGAGGTGAGATGAGTCGAGGTGAGATGAGTCGAGATTCCTCCCTGTCGAATAGTAGAGATGAGATCAGTCGAGTAGAGTAGAGTCAAGATAAGCTGAGTTGAGATTCTTACCTGTTGAGCAGAGTTGAGACGAGTCGAGGTGAGATGAGATGAGTCGAGGTGAGATGAGTCGAGGTGAGATGAGTCGAGGTGAGATTCCTACCTGTTGAATAGTAGAGATGAGATCAGTCGAGTAGAATCAAGATAAGTTGAGTTGAGATTCTTACCTGTTAAGCAGAGTTGTGTCGAGGTGAAATGAGATGAGTCGAGGTGAGATGAGTCGAGGTGAGATGAGGTGAGATGAGTCGAGGTGAGATGAGTCGAGATGAGATTCCTACCTGTCGAATAGTAGAGATGAGATCAGTTGAGTAGAGTCAAGATAAGTTGAGTTGAGATTCTTACCTGTTGAGTAGAGTCGAGGTGTTGAGTAGAGTTGAGTCGAGATGAGATGAGTCGAGGTGAGATGAGTCGAGGTGAGATGAGGTGAGATGAGTCGAGGTGAGATGAGTCGAGATGAGATTCCTACCTGTCGAATAGTAGAGATGAGATCAATCGAGTAGAGTCAAGATAAGTTGAGATGAGATTCTTACCTGTTGAGTAGAGTTGAGTCGAGATGAGATGAGTCGAGATGAGATGAGTCGAGGTGAGATGAGGTGAGATGAGTCGAGGTGAGATGAGTCGAGATGAGATTCCTACCTGTCGAATAGTAGAGATGAGATCAGTTGAGTAGAGTCAAGATAAGTTGAGTTGAGATTCTTACCTGCTGAGTAGAGTCGAGGTGAGATGAGTCGAGGTGAGATGAGTCGAGGTGAGATGAGTCGAGATTCCTACCTGTCGAATAGTAGAGACGAGATCAATCGAGTAGAGTCAAGATAAGCTGAGTTGAAATTCTTACTGGTTGAGTAGAGTTGAGAGGAGGTGAGATGAGATGAGTCGAGATGAGATTCCTACCTGTCGAATAGTAGAGATGAGATCAGTCGAGTAGAGTCAAGATAAGTTGAGTTGAGATTCTTACCTGTTGAGTTGAGTTGAGGTGAGATGAGATGAGTCGAGGTGAGATGAGTCGAGGTGAGATGAGTCGAGGTGAGATGAAATTCCTACCTGTCGAGTAGATTCGAGATGAGTCGAGATGAGTCGAAATGAGATGAGTTGAGATTCCGACCTGTTGAGTAGTCTAGAGGAGTTGAGATTCCTACCTGTCGGGTAGAGTTGAGATGAGTCAAGATGAGATGAGTCGAGATGAGATTCTTACCTGTTGAGTAGAGTCGAATCGAGGTGAGATGAGTCGAGGTGAGATGAGTCGAGGTGAGATGAGTCGAGTCGAGATTCCTACCTGTCAAATAGTAGAGATGAGATCAGTCGAGTAGAGTCAAGATGAGTCGAGGTGAGATTCTCACCTGTTGAGTAGAGTCGAGTTGAGATGAGATGAGATGAGATGAGTCGAGATGAGATTCTTACCTGTTGAGTAGAGTCGAGTCAAGGTGAGATGAGTCGAGGTGAGATGAGTCGAGGTGAGATGAGTCGAGTCGAGATTCCTACCTGTCGAATAGTAGAGATGAGATCAGTCGAGTAGAGTCAAGATAAGTTGAGTTGAGATTCTTACCTGTTGAGTTGAGTTGAGGTGAGATGAGTCGAGATGAGATGAGTCGAGGTGAGATGAGGTGAGATGAGTCGAGGTGAGATGAGTCGAGGTGAGATTCCTACCTGTCGAATAGTAGAGATGAGATCAGTCGAGTAGAGTCAAGATAAGTTGAGTTGAGACTCTTACCTGTTGAGTAGAGTCGAGGTGAGATGAGTCGAGGTGAGATGAGTCGAGATTCCTACCTGTCGAATAGTAGAGATGAGATCAGTCGAGTAGAGTCAAGATAAGCTGAGTTGAGATTCTTACCTGTTGAGCAGAGTTGAGACGAGTCGAGGTGAGATGAGATGAGTCGAGGTGAGATGAGTTGAGGTGAGATGAGTCGAGGTGAGATTCCTACCTGTTGAATAGTAGAGATGAGATCAGTCGAGTAGAATCAAGATAAGTTGAGTTGAGATTCTTACCTGTTAAGTAGAGTTGTGTCGAGGTGAAATGAGATGAGTCGAGGTGAGATGAGTCGAGGTGAGATGAGTCGAGATGAGATTCCTACCTGTCGAATAGTAGAGATGAGATCAGTCGAGTAGAGTCAAGATAAGTTGAGTTGAGATTCTTACCTGTTGAGTAGAGTCGAGGTGTTGAGTAGAGTTGAGTCGAGATGAGATGAGTCGAGGTGAGATGAGTCGAGGTGAGATGAGGTGAGATGAGTCGAGGTGAGATGAGTCGAGGTGAGATGAGTCGAGATTCCTACCTGTCGAATAGTAGAGATGAGATCAGTCGAGTAGAGTCAAGATAAGCTGAGTTCAGATTCTTACCTGTTGAGCAGAGTTGAGACGAGTCGAGGTGAGATGAGATGAGTCGAGGTGAGATGAGTCGAGGTGAGATGAGTCGAGGTGAGATTCCTACCTGTTGAATAGTAGAGATGAGATCAGTCGAGTAGAATCAAGATAAGTTGAGTTGAGATTCTTACCTGTTAAGTAGAGTTGTGTCGAGGTGAAATGAGATGAGTCGAGGTGAGATGAGTCGAGGTGAGATGAGTCGAGGTGAGATGAGTCAAGATGAGATTCCTACCTGTCGAATAGTAGAGATGAGATCAGTCGAGTAGAGTCAAGATAAGTTGAGTTGAGATTCTTACCTGTTGAGTAGAGTCGAGGTGTTGAGTAGAGTTGAGTCGAGATGAGATGAGTCGAGGTGAGATGAGTCGAGGTGAGATGAGGTGAGATGAGTCGAGGTGAGATGAGTCGAGATGAGATTCCTACCTGTCGAATAGTAGAGATGAGATCAATCGAGTAGAGTCAAGATAAGTTGAGTTGAGATTCTTACCTGTTGAGTAGAGTCGAGGTGAGATGAGTCGAGGTGAGATGAGTCGAGATTCCTACCTGTCGAATAGTAGAGATGAGATCAATCGAGTAGAGTCAAGATAAGCTGAGTTGAGATTCTGACCTGTTGAGTAGAGTCGAGTCGAGGTGAGATGAGTAGAGTCGAGACGAGTCAAGGTGAGATGAGTCGAGGTGAGATGAGTCGAGGTGAGATGAGATTCTTACCTGTCGAATAGTAGAGATGAGATCAGTCGAGTAGAGTCAAGATAAGTTGAGTTGAGATTCTTACCTGTTGAGTAGAGTCGAGACGAGTCGAGGTGAGATGAGTCGAGTCGAGATGAGATTCCTACCTGTCGAATAGTAGAGATGAGATCAGTCGAGTAGAGTCAAGATAAGTTGAGATGAGATTCTCACCTGTTGAGTAGAGTTGAGATGAAATGAGATTTCAACCTGTCCAGTAGAATCAAGATGAGTTGCAATTCCCACCTGTCGAGTACATTCGAGTTAAGTTGAGATGAGATTCTTACCTGTTGAGTAGAGTTGAGCTGAGTCGAGTTGAGATGACATTCTTACCTGTCGAGTAGAGTCAAGATGATTCAAAATGAGATTATTACCTGTTGAGTAGTTGAGATGAGTCGAGATCAGAAGAAATTCCTACCTGTCAAGTAAAGTAGAGATGAATTGAGATGAGTCGAAATGAGATGAGTCGAGATTCCAACCTGTTGAGTAGTCAAGAGGAGTTTATATTCCTACCTGTCGAGTAGAGTTGAGATGAGTCAAGATGAGATGAGTCGAGATGAGATTCTTACCTGTTGAGTAGAGTCGAGACGAGTCGAGGTGAGATGAGGTGAGATGAGTCGAGTCAAGTCGAGATTCCTACCTGTCGAATAGTAGAGATGAGATCAGTCGAGTAGAGTCAAGATAAGTTGAGTTGAGATTCTTACCTGTTGAGTAGAGTCGAGTCGAGGTGAGATGAGTCGAGTCGAGATGAGATTCCTTCCTGTCGAGTAGCGTTGAGATGAGATTCCTACCTGTCCAGTAGAGTCGAGATGAGATGAGTCTAGATGAGGAGTTTAGATGAGATGAGATTCTTACCTGTTGAGTAGAGTCGAGATGAGATGAGTCGAGATGAGATGAGATTCTTACGTGTTGAGTAGAGTCGAGATGAGATGAGTCGAGATGAGGTTCCTATCTGTCCAGTAGAGTCGAGATGAGATGAGATGAGTCGAGATGAGTCGAGATGAGATGAAATTCCTACCTGTCGAGTAGAGTCGAGATGAGTCGAGATTCCTACCTGTCTAATAGTAGAGATGAGATCAGTCGAGTAGAGTCAAGATAAGCTGAGTTGAGATTCTTACCTGTTGAGCAGCGTTGAGACGAGTCGAGGTGAGATGAGTCGAGGTGAGATGAGTCGAGGTGAGATTCTTACCTGTTGAATAGTAGAGATGAGATCAGTCGAGTAGAATCAAGATAAGTTGAGTTGAGATTCTTACCTGTTAAGTAGAGTTCTGTCGAGGTGAAATGAGATGAGTCGAGGTGAGATGAGTCGAGGTGAGATGAGGTGAGATGAGTCGAGGTGAGATGAGTCGAGATGAGATTCCTACCTGTCGAATAGTAGAGATGAGATCAGTTGAGTAGAGTCAAGATAAGTTGAGTTGAGATTCTTACCTTTTGAGTTGAGTTGAGGTGAGATGAGTCGAGATGAGATGAGTCGAGGTGAGATGAGGTGAGATGAGTCGAGGTGAGATGAGTCGAGGTGAGATGAGTCGAGGTGAGATTCCTACCTGTCGAATAGTAGAGATGAGATCAGTCAAGTAGAGTCAAGATAAGTTGAGTTGAGATTCTTACCTGTTGAGTAGAGTCGAGGTGAGATGAGTCGAGGTGAGATGAGTCGAGATTCCTACCTGTCGAATAGTAGAGATGAGATCAGTCGAGTAGAGTCAAGATAAGCTGAGTTGAGATTCTTACCTGTTGAGCAGAGTTGAGACGAGTCGAGGTGAGATGAGTCGAGGTGAGATGAGTCGAGGTGAGATGAGTCGAGGTGAGATTCCTACCTGTTGAATAGTAGAGATGAGATCAGTCGAGTAGAATCAAGATAAGTTGAGTTGAGATTCTTACCTGTTGAGTTGAGTTGAGGTGAGATGAGATGAGTCGAGGTGAGATGAGTCGAGGTGAGATGAGTCGAGGTGAGATGAAATTCCTACCTGTCGAGTAGATTCGAGATGAGTCGAGATGAGTCGAAATGAGATGAGTTGAGATTCCGACCTGTTGAGTAGTCTAGAGGAGTTGAGATTCCTACCTGTCGGGTAGAGTTGAGATGAGTCAAAATGAGATGAGTCGAGATGAGATTCTTACCTGTTGAGTAGAGTCGAATCGAGGTGAGATGAGTCGAGGTGAGATGAGTCGAGGTGAGATGAGTCGAGTCGAGATTCCTACCTGTCAAATAGTAGAGATGAGATCAGTCGAGTAGAGTCAAGATGAGTCGAGGTGAGATTCTCACCTGTTGAGTAGAGTCGAGTTGAGATGAGATGAGATGAGATGAGTCGAGATGAGATTCATACCTGTTGAGTAGAGTCGAGTCAAGGGGAGATGAGTCGAGGTGAGATGAGTCGAGGTGAGATGAGTCGAGTCGAGATTCCTACCTGTCGAATAGTAGAGATGAGATCAGTCGAGTAGAGTCAAGATAAGTTGAGATTCTTACCTGTTGAGTTGAGTTGAGGTGAGATGAGTTGAGATGAGATGAGTCGAGGTGAGATGAGGTGAGATGAGTCGAGGTGAGATGAGTCGAGGTGAGATGAGTCGAGGTGAGATTCCTACCTGTCGAATAGTAGAGATGAGATCAGTCGAGTAGAGTCAAGATAAGTTGAGTTGAGATTCTTACCTGTTGAGTAGAGTCGAGGTGAGATGAGTCGAGGTGAGATGAGTCGAAATTCCTACCTGTCGAATAGTAGAGATGAGATCAGTCGAGTAGAGTCAAGATAAGCTGAGTTCAGATTCTTACCTGTTGAGCAGAGTTGAGACGAGTCGAGGTGAGATGAGATGAGTCGAGGTGAGATGAGTCGAGGTGAGATGAGTCGAGGTGAGATTCCTACCTGTTGAATAGTAGAGATGAGATCAGTCGAGTAGAGTCAAGATAAGTTGAGATTCCTACCTGTTGAGTAGAGTTGAGATGAATTGAGATGAGTCGAAATGAGATGAGTCGAGATTCCAACCTGTTGAGTAGTCAAGAGGAGTTTATATTCCTACCTGTCGAGTAGAGTTGAGATGAGTCAAGATGAGATGAGTCGAGATGAGATTCTTACCTGTTGAGTAGAGTCGAGACGAGTCGAGGTGAGATGAGGTGAGATGAGTCGAGTCAAGTCGAGATTCCTACCTGTCGAATAGTAGAGATGAGATCAGTCGAGTAGAGTCAAGATAAGTTGAGTTGAGATTCTTACCTGTTGAGTAGAGTCGAGTCGAGGTGAGATGAGTCGAGTCGAGATGAGATTCCTTCCTGTCGAGTAGCGTTGAGATGAGATTCCTACCTGTCCAGTAGAGTCGAGATGAGATGAGTCTAGATGAGGAGTCTAGATGAGATGAGATTCTTACCTGTTGAGTAGAGTCGAGATGAGATGAGTCGAGATGAGATGAGATTCTTACGTGTTGAGTAGAGTCGAGATGAGATGAGTCGAGATGAGGTTCCTATCTGTCCAGTAGAGTCGAGATGAGATGAGATGAGTCGAGATGAGTCGAGATGAGATGAAATTCCTACCTGTCGAGTAGAGTCGAGATGAGTCGAGATTCCTACCTGTCTAATAGTAGAGATGAGATCAGTCAAGTAGAGTCAAGATAAGCTGAGTTGAGATTCTTACCTGTTGAGCAGAGTTGAGACGAGTCGAGGTGAGATGAGTCGAGGTGAGATGAGTCGAGGTGAGATTCCTACCTGTTGAATAGTAGAGATGAGATCAGTCGAGTAGAATCAAGATAAGTTGAGTTGAGATTCTTACCTGTTAAGTAGAGTTGTGTCGAGGTGAAATGAGATGAGTCGAGGTGAGATGAGTCGAGGTGAGATGAGGTGAGATGAGTCGAGGTGAGATGAGTCGAGATGAGATTCCTACCTGTCGAATAGTAGAGATGAGATCAGTCGAGTAGAGTCAAGATAAGTTGAGTGAGATTCTTACCTGTTGAGTAGAGTCGAGGTGTTGAGTAGAGTTGAGTCGAGATGAGATGAGTCGAGGTGAGATGAGTCGAGGTGAGATGAGGTGAGATGAGTCGAGGTGAGATGAGTCGAGATGAGATTCCTACCTGTCGAATAGTAGAGATGAGATCAGTCGAGTAGAGTCAAGATAAGTTGAGATGAGATTCTCACCTGTTGAGTAGAGTTGAGATGAAATGAGATTCCAACCTGTCCAGTAGAATCAAGATGAGTTGCAATTCCCACCTGTCGAGTAGATTCGAGTTAAGTTGAGATGAGATTCTTACCTGTTGAGTAGAGTTGAGCTGAGTCAAGATGAGCTGAGTCGAGTTGAGATGACATTCTTACCTGTCGAGTAGAGTCAAGATGATTCGAAATGAGATTATTACCTGTTGAGTAGTTGAGATGAGTCGAGATGAGAAGAAATTCCTACCTGTCAAGTAAAGTAGAGATGAGTCGAAATGAGATGAGTCGAGATTCCGACCTGTTGAGTAGTCAAGAGGAGTTTATATTCCTACCTGTCGAGTAGAGTTGAGATGAGTCAAGATGAGATGAGTCGAGATGAGATTCTTACCTGTTGAGTAGAGTCGAGACGAGTCGAGGTGAGATGAGGTGAGATGAGTCGAGTCAAGTCGAGATTCCTACCTGTCGAATAGTAGAGATGAGATCAGTCGAGTAGAGTCAAGATAAGTTGAGTTGAGACTCTTACCTGTTGAGTAGAGTCGAGTCGAGGTGAGATGAGTCGAGTCGAGATGAGATTCCTTCCTGTCGAGTAGCGTTGAGATGAGATTCCTACCTGTCCAGTAGAGTCGAGATGAGATGAGTCTAGATGAGGAGTCTAGATGAGATGATATTCTTACCTGTTGAGTAGAGTCGAGATGAGATGAGTCGAGATGAGATGAGATTCTTACGTGTTGAGTAGAGTCGAGATGAGATGAGTCGAGATGAGGTTCCTATCTGTCCAGTAGAGTCGAGATGAGATGAGATGAGTCGAGATGAGTCGAGATGAGATGAAATTCCTACCTGTCGAGTAGAGTCGAGATGAGTCGAGATGAGTCGAAATGAGATGAGTCGAGATTCCGACCTGTTGAGTAGTCAAGAGGAGTTGAGATTCCTACCTGTCGGGTAGAGTTGGGATGAGTCAAGATGAGATGAGTCGAGATGAGAGGAGTCGAGATGAGATTCTTACCTGTTGAGTAGTAGAGTCGAGGTGAGATGAGTAGAGGTGAGATGAGTCGAGGTGAGATGAGTCGAGTCGAGATTCCTACCTGTCGAATAGTAGAGATGAGATCAGTCGAGTAGAGTCAAGATGAGTCGAGGTGAGATTCTCACCTGCTGAGTAGAGTCGAGTTGAGATGAGATGAGATGAGATGAGATGAGTCGAGATGAGATTCTTACCTGTTGAGTAGAGTCGAGTCTAGGTGAGATGAGTCGAGGTGAGATGAGTCGAGGTGAGATGAGTCGAGTCGAGATTCCTACCTGTCGAATAGTAGAGATGAGATCAGTCGAGTAGAGTCAAGATAAGTTGAGTTGAGATTCTTACCTGTTGAGTTGAGTTGAGGTGAGATGAGATGAGTCGAGGTGAGATGAGGTGAGGTGAGGTGAGATGAGTCGAGGTGAGATGAGTCGAGGTGAAATGAGTCGAGGTGAGATTCCTACCTGTCGAATAGTAGAGATGAGATAAGTCGAGTACAGTCAAGATAAGTTGAGTTGAGATTCTTACCTGTTGTGTAGAGTCGAGGTGAGATGAGTCGAGGTGAGATGAGTCGAGGTGAGATGAGTCGAGGTGAGATGAGTCGAGATTCCTACCTGTCGAATAGTAGAGATGAGATCAGTCGAGTAGAGTCAAGATAAGCTGAGTTGAGATTCTTACCTGTTGAGCAGAGTTGAGACGAGTCGAGGTGAGAGGAGTCGAGGTGAGATGAGTCGAGGTGAGATGAGTCGAGGTGAGAGTCCTGCCTGTCGAATAGTAGAGATGAGATCAGTCGAGTAGAATCAAGATAAGTTGAGTTGAGATTCTTACCTGTTGAGTAGAGTTGTGTCGAGGTGAGATGAGATGAGTCGAGGTGAGATGAGTCGAGGTGAGATGAGTCGAGGTGAGATGAGTCGAGATGAGATGAGTCGAGATGAGATTCCTACCTGTCGAATAGTAGAGATGAGATCAGTCGAGTAGAGTCAAGATAAGTTGAGTTGAGATTCTTACCTGTTGAGTTGAGTTGAGGTGAGATGAGATGAGTCGAGGTGAGATGAGTCGAGGTGAGATGAAATTCCTACCTGTCGAGTAGAGTCGAGATGAGTCGAAATGAGATGAGTCGAGATTCCGACCTGTTGAGTAGTCAAGAGGAGTTGAGATTCCTACCTGTCGGGTAGAGTTGAGATGAGTCAAGATGAGATGAGTCGAGATGAGATGAGTCGAGATGAGATTCTTACCTGTTGAGTTGAGTTGAGGTGAGATGAGATGAGTCGAGGTGAGATGAGGTGAGGTGAGGTGAGATGAGTCGAGGTGAGATGAGTCGAGGTGAAATGAGTCGAGGTGAGATTCCTACCTGTCGAATAGTAGAGATGAGATAAGTCGAGTACAGTCAAGATAAGTTGAGTTGAGATTCTTACCTGTTGTGTAGAGTCGAGGTGAGATGAGTCGAGGTGAGATGAGTCGAGGTGAGATGAGTCGAGGTGAGATGAGTCGAGATTCCTACCTGTCGAATAGTAGAGATGAGATCAGTCGAGTAGAGTCAAGATAAGCTGAGTTGAGATTCTTACCTGTTGAGCAGAGTTGAGACGAGTCGAGGTGAGAGGAGTCGAGGTGAGATGAGTCGAGGTGAGATGAGTCGAGGTGAGAGTCCTGCCTGTCGAATAGTAGAGATGAGATCAGTCGAGTAGAATCAAGATAAGTTGAGTTGAGATTCTTACCTATTGAGTAGAGTTGTGTCGAGGTGAGATGAGATGAGTCGAGGTGAGATGAGTCGAGGTGAGATGAGTCGAGGTGAGATGAGTCGAGATGAGATGAGTCGAGATGAGATTCCTACCTGTCGAATAGTAGAGATGAGATCAGTCGAGTAGAGTCAAGATAAGTTGAGTTGAGATTCTTACCTGTTGAGTTGAGTTGAGGTGAGATGAGATGAGTCGAGGTGAGATGAGTCGAGGTGAGATGAAATTCCTACCTGTCGAGTAGAGTCGAGATGAGTCGAAATGAGATGAGTCGAGATTCCGACCTGTTGAGTAGTCAAGAGGAGTTGAGATTCCTACCTGTCGGGTAGAGTTGAGATGAGTCAAGATGAGATGAGTCGAGATGAGATGAGTCGAGATGAGATTCTTACCTGTTGAGTAGAGTCGAATCGAGGTGAGATGAGTCGAGGTGAGATGATTTGAGTCGAGATTCCTACCTGTCGAATAGTAGAGATGAGATCAGTCGAGTAGAGTCAAGATGAGTCGAGGTGAGATTCTCACCTGTTGAGTACAGTCGAGTTGAGATGAGATGAGATGAGTCGAGATGAGATTCTTACCTGTTGAGTAGAGTCGAGTCAAGGTGAGATGAGTCGAGGTGAGATGAGTCGAGTCGATATTCCTACCTGTCGAATAGTAGAGATGAGATCAGTCGAGTAGAGTCAAGATAAGTTGAGTTGAGATTCTTACCTGTTGAGTTGAGTTGAGGTGAGATGAGTCGAGATGAGTCGAGGTGAGGTGAGATGAGTCGAGGTGAGATGAGTCGAGGTGAGATTCCTACCTGTCGAATAGTAGAGATGAGATCAGTCGAGTAGAGTCAAGATAAGTTGAGTTGAGATTCTTACCTGTTGAGTAGAGTCGAGGTGAGATGAGTCGAGGTGAGATGAGTCGAGGTGAGATGAGTCGAGGTGAGATGAGTCGAGATTCCTACCTGTCGAATAGTAGAGATGAGATCAGTCGAGTAGAGTCAAGATAAGCTGAGTTGAGATTCTTACCTGTTGAGCAGAGTTGAGACGAGTCGAGGTCAGAGGAGTCGAGGTGAGATGAGTCGAGGTGAGATGAGTCGAGGTGAGATGAGTCGAGGTGAGATGAGTCGAGGTGAGATTCCTACCTGTCGAATAGTAGAGATGAGATCAGTCGAGTAGAATCAAGATAAGTTGAGTTGAGATTCTTACCTGTTGAGTAGAGTTGTGTCGAGGTGAGATGAGATGAGTCGAGGTGAGATGAGTCGAGGTGATATGAGTCGAGGTGAGATGAGTCGAGATGTGATGAGTCGAGATGAGATTCCTACCTGTCGAATAGTAGAAATTAGATCAGTCGAGTAGAGTCAACATAAGTTTAGATGAGATTCTTACCTGTTGAGTAGAGTTGAGTCGAGGTGAGATGAGATGAGTCGAGGTGAGATGAGTCGAGGTGAGATGAGTCGAGATTCCTACCTGTCGAATAGTAGAGATGAGATCAATCGAGTAGAGTCAAGATAAGCTGAGTTGAGATTCTGACCTGTTGAGTAGAGTTGAGAGGAGTCGAGGTGAGATGAGTCGAGGTGAGATGAGTCGAGGTGAGATTCCTACCTGTCGAATAGTAGAGATGAGATCAGTCGAGTAGAGTCAAGATGAGTCGAGGTGAGATTCTCACCTGTTGAGTAGAGTCGAGTTGAGATGAGATGAGATGAGTCGAGATGAGATGAGATTCTTACCTGTTGAGTAGAGTCGAGTCAAGGTGAGATGAGTCGAGGTGAGATGAGTCGAGGTGAGATGAGTCGAGTCGAGATTCCTACCTGTCGAATAGTAGAGATGAGATCAGTCGAGTAGAGTCAAGATAAGTTGAGTTGAGATTCTTACCTGTTGAGTTGAGTTGAGGTGAGATGAGATGAGTCGAGATGAGATGAGTCGAGGTGAGATGAGGTGAGATGAGTCGAGGTGAGATGAGTCGAGGTGAAATGAGTCGAGGTGAGATTCCTACCTGTCGAACAGTAGAGATGAGATCAGTCGAGTAGAGTCAAGATAAGTTGAGCTGAGATTCTTACCTGTTGAGTAGAGTCGAGGTTAGATGAGTCGAGGTGAGATGAGTCGAGGTGAGATGAGTCGAGATTCCTACTTGACGAATAGTAGAGATGAGATCAGTCGAGTAGAGTCAAGATAAGCTGAGTTGAGATTCTTACCTGTTGAGCAGAGTTGAGACGAGTCGAGGTGAGGTGAGAGGAGTCGAGGTGAGATGAGTTGAGGTGAGATGAGTCGAGGTGAGAGTCCTACCTGTCGAATAGTAGAGATGAGATCAGTCGAGTAGAATCAAGATAAGTTGAGTTGAGATTCTTACCTGTTGAGAAGAGTTGTGTCCAGGTGAGATGAGATGAGTCGAGGTGAGATGAGTCGAGGTGAGATGAGTCGAGGTGAGATGAGTCGAGATAGGATTCCTACCTGTCGAATAGTAGAGATGAGATTAGTCGAGTATAGTCAAGATAAGCTGAGTTGAGATTCTTACCTGTTGAGCAGAGTTGAGACGAGTCGAGGTGAGAGGAGTCGAGGTGAGATGAGTCGAGGTGAGATGATTCGAGGTGAGATTCCTACCTGTCGAATAGTAGAGATGAGATCAGTCGAGTAGAATCAAGATAAGTTGAGTTGAGATTCTTACCTGTTGAGTAGAGTTGTGTTGAGGTGAGATGAGATGAGTAGAGGTGAGATGAGTCGAGGTGAGATGAGTCGAGATGAGATGAGTCGAGATGAGATTCCTACCTGTCGAATAGTAGAAATGAGATCAGTCGAGTAGAGTCAAGATAAGTTGAGATGAGATTCATACCTGTTGAGTAGAGTTGAGTCGAGATGAGATGAGTCGAGATGAGATGAGTCGAGGTGAGATGAGGTGAGATGAGTCGAGGTGAGATGAGTCGAGATGAGATTCCTACCTGTCGAATAGTAGAGATGAGTTCAGTTGAGTAGAGTCAAGATAAGTTGAGTTGAGATTCTTACCTGCTGAGTAGAGTCGAGGTGAGATGAGTCGAGGTGAGATGAGTCGAGGTGAGATGAGTCGAGGTGAGATGAGTCGAGATTCCTACCTGTCGAATAGTAGAGATGAGATCAATCGAGTAGAGTCAAGATAAGCTGAGTTGAAATTCTTACATGTTGAGTAGAGTTGAGAGGAGTCGAGGTGAGATGAGTCGAGGTGAGATGAGTCGAGGTGAGATTCCTACCTGTCGAATAGTAGAGATGACATCAGTCGAGTAGAGTCAAGATAAGTTGAGAAGATATTCTTACCTGTTGAGTAAAGTTGAGTCGAGGTGAGATGAGATGAGTCGAGATGAGATTCCTACCTGTCGAATAGTAGAGATGAGATCAGTCGAGTAGAGTCAAGATAAGTTGAGTTGAGATTCTTACCTGTTGAGTTGAGTTGAGGTGAGATGAGATGAGTCGAGGTGAGATGAGTCGAGGTGAGATGAGTCGAGGTGAGATGAGTCGAGGTGAGATGAAATTCCTACCTGTCGAGTAGATTCGAGATGAGTCGAGATGAGTCGAAATGAGATGAGTTGAGATTCCAACCTGTTGAGTAGTCTAGAGGAGTTGAGATTCCTACCTGTCGGGTAGAGTTGAGATGAGTCAAGATGAGATGAGTCGAGATGAGATGAGTCGAGATGAGATTCTTACCTGTTGAGTAGAGTCGAATCGAGGTGAGATGAGTCGAGGTGAGATGAGTCGAGGTGAGATGATTTGAGTCGAGATTCCTACCTGTCGAATAGTAGAGATGAGATCAGTCGAGTAGAGTCAAGATGAGTCGAGGTGAGATTCTCACCTGTTGAGTACAGTCGAGTTGAGATGAGATGAGATGAGATGAGTCGAGATGAGATTCTTACCTGTTGAGTAGAGTCGAGTCAAGGTGAGATGAGTCGAGGTGAGATGAGTCGAGTCGATATTCCTACCTGTCGAATAGTAGAGATGAGATCAGTCGAGTAGAGTCAAGATAAGTTGAGTTGAGATTCTTACCTGTTGAGTTGAGGTGAGATGAGTCGAGATGAGTCGAGGTGAGGTGAGATGAGTCGAGGTGAGACGAGTCGAGGTGAGATTCCTACCTGTCGAATAGTAGAGATGAGATCAGTCGAGTAGAGTCAAGATAAGTTGAGTTGAGATTCTTACCTGTTGAGTAGAGTCGAGGTGAGATGAGTGGAGGTGAGATGAGTGGAGGTGAGATGAGTCGAGGTGAGATGAGTCGAGATTCCTACCTGTCGAATAGTAGAGATGAGATCAGTCGAGTAGAGTCAAGATAAGCTGAGTTGAGATTCTTACCTGTTGAGCAGAGTTGAGACGAGTCGAGGTGAGATGAGTCGAGGTGAGATGAGTCGAGGTGAGATGAGTCGAGGTGAGATTCCTACCTGTCGAATAGTAGAGATGAGATCAGTCGAGTAGAATCAAGATAAGTTGAGTTGAGATTCTTACCTGTTGAGTAGAGTTGTGTCGAGGTGAGATGAGATGAGTCGAGGTGAGATGAGTCGAGGTGATATGAGTCGAGGTGAGATGAGTCGAGATGTGATGAGTCGAGATGAGATTCCTACCTGTCGAATAGTAGAAATTAGATCAGTCGAGTAGAGTCAACATAAGTTTAGATGAGATTCTTACCTGTTGAGTAGAGTTGAGTCGAGGTGAGATGAGATGAGTCGAGGTGAGATGAGTCGAGGTGAGATGAGTCGAGATTCCTACCTGTCGAATAGTAGAGATGAGATCAATCGAGTAGAGTCAAGATAAGCTGAGTTGAGATTCTGACCTGTTGAGTAGAGTTGAGAGGAGTCGAGGTGAGATGAGTCGAGGTGAGATGAGTCGAGGTGAGATGAGTCGAGGTGAGATTCCTACCTGTCGAATAGTAGAGATGAGATCAGTCGAGTAGAGTCAAGATGAGTCGAGGTGAGATTCTCACCTGTTGAGTAGAGTCGAGTTGAGATGAGATGAGATGAGTCGAGATGAGATTCTTACCTGTTGAGTAGAGTCGAGTCAAGGTGAGATGAGTCGAGGTGAGATGAGTCGAGGTGAGATGAGTCGAGTCGAGATTCCTACCTGTCGAATAGTAGAGATGAGATCAGTCGAGTAGAGTCAAGATAAGTTGAGCTGAGATTCTTACCTGTTGAGTAGAGTCGAGGTTAGATGAGTCGAGGTGAGATGAGTCGAGGTGAAATGAGTCGAGATTCCTACTTGTCGAATAGTAGAGATGAGATCAGTCGAGTAGAGTCAAGATAAGCTGAGTTGAGATTCTTACCTGTTGAGCAGAGTTGAGACGAGTCGAGGTGAGGTGAGAGGAGTCGAGGTGAGATGAGTTGAGGTGAGATGAGTCGAGGTGAGAGTCCTACCTGTCGAATAGTAGAGATGAGATCAGTCAAGTAGAATCAAGATAAGTTGAGTTGAGATTCTTACCTGTTGAGTAGAGTTGTGTCGAGGTGAGATGAGATGAGTCGAGGTGAGATGAGTCGAGGTGAGATGAGTCGAGGTGAGATGAGTCGAGGTGAGATTAGTCGAGATAGGATTCCTACCTGTCGAATAGTAGAGATGAGATTAGTCGAGTAGAGTCAAGATAAGCTGAGTTGAGATTCTTACCTGTTGAGCAGAGTTGAGACGAGTCGAGGTGAGAGGAGTCGAGGTGAGATGAGTCGAGGTGAGATGATTCGAGGTGAGATTCCTACCTGTCGAATAGTAGAGATGAGATCAGTCGAGTAGAGTCAAGATGAGTCGAGGTGAGATTCTCACCTGTTGAGTAGAGTCGAGTTGAGTTGAGATGAGATGAGTCGAGATGAGATTCTTACCTGTTGAGTAGAGTCGAGTCAAGGTGAGATGAGTCGAGGTGAGATGAGTCGAGGTGAGATGAGTCGAGTCGAGATTCCTACCTGTCGAATAGTAGAGATGAGATCAGTCGAGTAGAATCAAGATAAGTTGAGTTGAGATTCTTACCTGTTGAGTAGAGTTGTGTCGAGGTGAGATGAGATGAGTCGAGGTGAGATGAGTCGAGGTGATATGAGTCGAGGTGAGATGAGTCGAGATGTGATGAGTCGAGATGAGATTCCTACCTGTCGAATAGTAGAAATTAGATCAGTCGAGTAGAGTCAACATAAGTTTAGATGAGATTCTTACCTGTTGAGTAGAGTTGAGTCGAGGTGAGATGAGATGAGTCGAGGTGAGATGAGTCGAGGTGAGATGAGTCGAGATTCCTACCTGTCGAATAGTAGAGATGAGATCAATCGAGTAGAGTCAAGATAAGCTGAGTTGAGATTCTGACCTGTTGAGTAGAGTTGAGAGGAGTCGAGGTGAGATGAGTCGAGGTGAGATGAGTCGAGGTGAGATTCCTACCTGTCGAATAGTAGAGATGAGATCAGTCGAGTAGAGTCAAGATGAGTCGAGGTGAGATTCTCACCTGTTGAGTAGAGTCGAGTTGAGATGAGATGAGATGAGTCGAGATGAGATTCTTACCTGTTGAGTAGAGTCGAGTCAAGGTGAGATGAGTCGAGGTGAGATGAGTCGAGGTGAGATGAGTCGAGTCGAGATTCCTACCTGTCGAATAGTAGAGATGAGATCAGTCGAGTAGAGTCAAGATAAGTTGAGTTGAGATTCTTACCTGTTGAGTTGAGTTGAGGTGAGATGAGATGAGTCGAGATGAGATGAGTCGAGGTGAGATGAGGTGAGATGAGTCGAGGTGAGATGAGTCGAGGTGAAATGAGTCGAGGTGAGATTCCTACCTGTCGAACAGTAGAGATGAGATCAGTCGAGTAGAGTCAAGATAAGTTGAGCTGAGATTCTTACCTGTTGAGTAGAGTCGAGGTTAGATGAGTCGAGGTGAGATGAGTCGAGGTGAGATGAGTCGAGATTCCTACTTGACGAATAGTAGAGATGAGATCAGTCGAGTAGAGTCAAGATAAGCTGAGTTGAGATTCTTACCTGTTGAGCAGAGTTGAGACGAGTCGAGGTGAGGTGAGAGGAGTCGAGGTGAGATGAGTCGAGGTGAGATGAGTCGAGGTGAGAGTCCTACCTGTCGAATAGTAGAGATGAGATCAGTCGAGTAGAATCAAGATAAGTTGAGTTGAGATTCTTACCTGTTGAGAAGAGTTGTGTCCAGGTGAGATGAGATGAGTCGAGGTGAGATGAGTCGAGGTGAGATGAGTCGAGATAGGATTCCTACCTGTCGAATAGTAGAGATGAGATTAGTCGAGTATAGTCAAGATAAGCTGAGTTGAGATTCTTACCTGTTGAGCAGAGTTGAGACGAGTCGAGGTGAGAGGAGTCGAGGTGAGATGAGTCGAGGTGAGATGATTCGAGGTGAGATTCCTACCTGTCGAATAGTAGAGATGAGATCAGTCGAGTAGAATCAAGATAAGTTGAGTTGAGATTCTTACCTGTTGAGTAGAGTTGTGTCGAGGTGAGATGAGATGAGTAGAGGTGAGATGAGTCGAGGTGAGATGAGTCGAGATGAGATGAGTCGAGATGAGATTCCTACCTGTCGAATAGTAGAAATGAGATCAGACGAGTAGAGTCAAGATAAGTTGAGATGAGATTCATACCTGTTGAGTAGAGTTGAGTCGAGATGAGATGAGTCGAGATGAGATGAGTCGAGGTGAGATGAGGTGAGATGAGTCGAGGTGAGATGAGTCGAGATGAGATTCCTACCTGTCGAATAGTAGAGATGAGTTCAGTTGAGTAGAGTCAAGATAAGTTGAGTTGAGATTCTTACCTGCTGAGTAGAGTCGAGGTGAGATGAGTCGAGGTGAGATGAGTCGAGGTGAGATGAGTCGAGATTCCTACCTGTCGAATAGTAGAGATGAGATCAATCGAGTAGAGTCAAGATAAGCTGAGTTGAAATTCTTACATGTTGAGTAGAGTTGAGAGGAGTCGAGGTGAGATGAGTCGAGGTGAGATGAGTCGAGGTGAGATTCCTACCTGTCGAATAGTAGAGATGACATCAGTCGAGTAGAGTCAAGATAAGTTGAGAAGATATTCTTACCTGTTGAGTAAAGTTGAGTCGAGGTGAGATGAGATGAGTCGAGATGAGATTCCTACCTGTCGAATAGTAGAGATGAGATCAGTCGAGTAGAGTCAAGATAAGTTGAGTTGAGATTCTTACCTGTTGAGTTGAGTTGAGGTGAGATGAGATGAGTCGAGGTGAGATGAGTCGAGGTGAGATGAGTCGAGGTGAGATGAGTCGAGGTGAGATGAAATTCCTACCTGTCGAGTAGATTCGAGATGAGTCGAGATGAGTCGAAATGAGATGAGTTGAGATTCCAACCTGTTGAGTAGTCTAGAGGAGTTGAGATTCCTACCTGTCGGGTAGAGTTGAGATGAGTCAAGATGAGATGAGTCGAGATGAGATGAGTCGAGATGAGATTCTTACCTGTTGAGTAGAGTCGAATCGAGGTGAGATGAGTCGAGGTGAGATGAGTCGAGGTGAGATGATTTGAGTCGAGATTCCTACCTGTCGAATAGTAGAGATGAGATCAGTCGAGTAGAGTCAAGATGAGTCGAGGTGAGATTCTCACCTGTTGAGTACAGTCGAGTTGAGATGAGATGAGATGAGATGAGTCGAGATGAGATTCTTACCTGTTGAGTAGAGTCGAGTCAAGGTGAGATGAGTCGAGGTGAGATGAGTCGAGTCGATATTCCTACCTGTCGAATAGTAGAGATGAGATCAGTCGAGTAGAGTCAAGATAAGTTGAGTTGAGATTCTTACCTGTTGAGTTGAGGTGAGATGAGTCGAGATGAGTCGAGGTGAGGTGAGATGAGTCGAGGTGAGACGAGTCGAGGTGAGATTCCTACCTGTCGAATAGTAGAGATGAGATCAGTCGAGTAGAGTCAAGATAAGTTGAGTTGAGATTCTTACCTGTTGAGTAGAGTCGAGGTGAGATGAGTGGAGGTGAGATGAGTGGAGGTGAGATGAGTCGAGGTGAGATGAGTCGAGATTCCTACCTGTCGAATAGTAGAGATGAGATCAGTCGAGTAGAGTCAAGATAAGCTGAGTTGAGATTCTTACCTGTTGAGCAGAGTTGAGACGAGTCGAGGTGAGATGAGTCGAGGTGCGATGAGTCGAGGTGAGATGAGTCGAGGTGAGATGAGTCGAGGTGAGATTCCTACCTGTCGAATAGTAGAGATGAGATCAGTCGAGTAGAATCAAGATAAGTTGAGTTGAGATTCTTACCTGTTGAGTAGAGTTGTGTCGAGGTGAGATGAGATGAGTCGAGGTGAGATGAGTCGAGGTGATATGAGTCGAGGTGAGATGAGTCGAGATGTGATGAGTCGAGATGAGATTCCTACCTGTCGAATAGTAGAAATAAGATCAGTCGAGTAGAGTCAACATAAGTTTAGATGAGATTCTTACCTGTTGAGTAGAGTTGAGTCGAGGTGAGATGAGATGAGTCGAGGTGAGATGAGTCGAGGTGAGATGAGTCGAGATTCCTACCTGTCGAATAGTAGAGATGAGATCAATCGAGTAGAGTCAAGATAAGCTGAGTTGAGATTCTGACCTGTTGAGTAGAGTTGAGAGGAGTCGAGGTGAGATGAGTCGAGGTGAGATGAGTCGAGGTGAGATGAGTCGAGGTGAGATTCCTACCTGTCGAATAGTAGAGATGAGATCAGTCGAGTAGAGTCAAGATGAGTCGAGGTGAGATTCTCACCTGTTGAGTAGAGTCGAGTTGAGATGAGATGAGATGAGATGAGTCGAGATGAGATTCTTACCTGTTGAGTAGAGTCGAGTCAAGGTGAGATGAGTCGAGGTGAGATGAGTCGAGGTGAGATGAGTCGAGTCGAGATTCCTACCTGTCGAATAGTAGAGATGAGATCAGTCGAGTAGAGTCAAGATAAGTTGAGCTGAGATTCTTACCTGTTGAGTAGAGTCGAGGTTAGATGAGTCGAGGTGAGATGAGTCGAGGTGAAATGAGTCGAGATTCCTACTTGTCGAATAGTAGAGATGAGATCAGTCGAGTAGAGTCAAGATAAGCTGAGTTGAGATTCTTACCTGTTGAGCAGAGTTGAGACGAGTCGAGGTGAGGTGAGAGGAGTCGAGGTGAGATGAGTCGAGGTGAGATGAGTCGAGGTGAGAGTCCTACCTGTCGAATAGTAGAGATGAGATCAGTCAAGTAGAATCAAGATAAGTTGAGTTGAGATTCTTACCTGTTGAGTAGAGTTGTGTCGAGGTGAGATGAGATGAGTCGAGGTGAGATGAGTCGAGGTGAGATGAGTCGAGGTGAGATGAGTCGAGGTGAGATTAGTCGAGATAGGATTCCTACCTGTCGAATAGTAGAGATGAGATTAGTCGAGTAGAGTCAAGATAAGCTGAGTTGAGATTCTTACCTGTTGAGCAGAGTTGAGACGAGTCGAGGTGAGAGGAGTCGAGGTGAGATGAGTCGAGGTGAGATGATTCGAGGTGAGATTCCTACCTGTCGAATAGTAGAGATGAGATCAGTCGAGTAGAATCAAGATAAGTTGAGTTGAGATTCTTACCTGTTGAGTAGAGTTGTGTCGAGGTGAGATGAGATGAGTAGAGGTGAGATGAGTCGAGGTGAGATGAGTCGAGATGAGATGAGTCGAGATGAGATTCCTACCTGTCGAATAGTAGAAATGAGATCAGTCGAGTAGAGTCAAGATAAGTTGAGATGAGATTCATACCTGTTGAGTAGAGTTGAGTCGAGATGAGATGAGTCGAGATGAGATGAGTCGAGGTGAGATGAGGTGAGATGAGTCGAGGTGAGATGAGTCGAGATGAGATTCCTACCTGTCGAATAGTAGAGATGAGTTCAGTTGAGTAGAGTCAAGATAAGTTGAGTTGAGATTCTTACCTGCTGAGTAGAGTCGAGGTGAGATGAGTCGAGGTGAGATGAGTCGAGGTGAGATGAGTCGAGATTCCTACCTGTCGAATAGTAGAGATGAGATCAATCGAGTAGAGTCAAGATAAGCTGAGTTGAAATTCTTACATGTTGAGTAGAGTTGAGAGGAGTCGAGGTGAGATGAGTCGAGGTGAGATGAGTCGAGGTGAGATTCCTACCTGTCGAATAGTAGAGATGAGATCAGTCGAGTAGAGTCAAGATAAGTTGAGTTGAGATTCTTACCTGTTGAGTAAAGTTGAGTCGAGGTGAGATGAGATGAGTCGAGATGAGATTCCTACCTGTCGAATAGTAGAGATGAGATCAGTCGAGTAGAGTCAAGATAAGTTGAGTTGAGATTCTTACCTGTTGAGTTGAGTTGAGGTGAGATGAGATGAGTCGAGGTGAGATGAGTCGAGGTGAGATGAGTCGAGGTGAGATGAAATTCCTACCTGTCGAGTAGATTCGAGATGAGTCGAGATGAGTCGAAATGAGATGAGTTGAGATTCCGACCTGTTGAGTAGTCTAGAGGAGTTGAGATTCCTACCTGTCGGGTAGAGTTGAGATGAGTCAAGATGAGATGAGTCGAGATGAGATGAGTCGAGATGAGATTCTTACCTGTTGAGTAGAGTCGAATCGAGGTGAGATGAGTCGAGGTGAGATGAGTCGAGGTGAGATGATTTGAGTCGAGATTCCTACCTGTCGAATAGTAGAGATGAGATCAGTCGAGTAGAGTCAAGATGAGTCGAGGTGAGATTCTCACCTGTTGAGTACAGTCGAGTTGAGATGAGATGAGATGAGATGAGTCGAGATGAGAATCTTACCTGTTGAGTAGAGTCGAGTCAAGGTGTGATGAGTCGAGGTGAGATGATTTGAGTCGAGATTCCTACCTGTCGAATAGTAGAGATGAGATCAGTCGAGTAGAGTCAAGATGAGTCGAGGTGAGATTCTCACCTGTTGAGTACAGTCGAGTTGAGATGAGATGAGATGAGATGAGTCGAGATGAGATTCTTACCTGTTGAGTAGAGTCGAGTCAAGGTGAGATGAGTCGAGGTGAGATGAGTCGAGTCGATATTCCTACCTGTCGAATAGTAGAGATGAGATCAGTCGAGTAGAGTCAAGATAAGTTGAGTTGAGATTCTTACCTGTTGAGTTGAGTTGAGGTGAGATGAGTCGAGATGAGTCGAGGTGAGGTGAGATGAGTCGAGGTGAGATGAGTCGAGGTGAGATTCCTACCTGTCGAATAGTAGAGATGAGATCAGTCGAGTAGAGTCAAGATAAGTTGAGTTGAGATTCTTACCTGTTGAGTAGAGTCGAGGTGAGATGAGTCGAGGTGAGATGAGTGGAGGTGAGATGAGTCGAGGTGAGATGAGTCGAGATTCCTACCTGTCGAATAGTAGAGATGAGATCAGTCGAGTAGAGTCAAGATAAGCTGAGTTGAGATTCTTACCTGTTGAGCAGAGTTGAGACGAGTCGAGGTCAGAGGAGTCGAGGTGAGATGAGTCGAGGTGAGATGAGTCGAGGTGAGATGAGTCGAGGTGAGATGAGTCGAGGTGAGATTCCTACCTGTCGAATAGTAGAGATGAGATCAGTCGAGTAGAATCAAGATAAGTTGAGTTGAGATTCTTACCTGTTGAGTAGAGTTGTCTCGAGTGAGATGAGATGAGTCGAGGTGAGATGAGTCGAGGTGATATGAGTCGAGGTGAGATGAGTCGAGATGTGATGAGTCGAGATGAGATTCCTACCTGTCGAATAGTAGAAATTAGATCAGTCGAGTAGAGTCAACATAAGTTTAGATGAGATTCTTACCTGTTGAGTAGAGTTGAGTCGAGGTGAGATGAGATGAGTCGAGGTGAGATGAGTCGAGGTGAGATGAGTCGAGATTCCTACCTGTCCAATAGTAGAGATGAGATCAATCGAGTAGAGTCAAGATAAGCTGAGTTGAGATTCTGACCTGTTGAGTAGAGTTGAGAGGAGTCGAGGTGAGATTCCTACCTGTCGAATAGTAGAGATGAGATCAGTCGAGTAGAGTCAAGATGAGTCGAGGTGAGATTCTCACCTGTTGAGTAGAGTCGAGTTGAGATGAGATGAGATGAGTCGAGATGAGATTCTTACCTGTTGAGTAGAGTCGAGTCAAGGTGAGATGAGTCGAGGTGAGATGAGTCGAGGTGAGATGAGTCGAGTCGAGATTCCTACCTGTCGAATAGTAGAGATGAGATGAATCGAGTAGAGTCAAGATAAGCTGAGTTGAGATTCTGACCTGTTGAGTAGAGTCGAGACGAGTCGAGGTGAGATGAGTAGAGTCGAGACGAGTCAAGGTGAGATGAGTCGAGGTGAGATGAGTCGAGATGAGATGAGATTCTTACCTGTCGAATAGTAGAGATGAGATCAGTCGAGTAGAGTCAAGATAAGTTGAGTTGAGATTCTTACCTGTTGAGTAGAGTCGAGACGAGTCGAGGTGAGATGAGTCGAGTCGAGTCGAGATGAGATTCCTACCTGTCGAATAGTAGAGATGAGATCAGTCGAGTAGAGTCAAGATAAGTTGAGATGAGATTCTCACCTGTTGAGTAGAGTTGAGACGAGTCGAGGTCAGAGGAGTCGAGGTGAGATGAGTCGAGGTGAGATGAGTCGAGGTGAGATGAGTCGAGGTGAGATGAGTCGAGGTGAGATTCCTACCTGTCGAATAGTAGAGATGAGATCAGTCGAGTAGAATCAAGATAAGTTGAGTTGAGATTCTTACCTGTTGAGTAGAGTTGTGTCGAGTGAGATGAGATGAGTCGAGGTGAGATGAGTCGAGGTGAGATGAGTCGAGGTGAGATGAGTCGAGATTCCTACCTGTCGAATAGTAGAGATGAGATCAGTCGAGTAGAGTCAAGATAAGCTGAGTTGAGATTCTTACCTGTTGAGCAGAGTTGAGACGAGTCGAGGTCAGAGGAGTCGAGGTGAGATGAGTCGAGGTGAGATGAGTCGAGGTGAGATGAGTCGAGGTGAGATGAGTCGAGGTGAGATTCCTACCTGTCGAATAGTAGAGATGAGATCAGTCGAGTAGAATCAAGATAAGTTGAGTTGAGATTCTTACCTGTTGAGTAGAGTTGTGTCGAGTGAGATGAGATGAGTCGAGGTGAGATGAGTCGAGGTGATATGAGTCGAGGTGAGATGAGTCGAGATGTGATGAGTCGAGATGAGATTCCTACCTGTCGAATAGTAGAAATTAGATCAGTCGAGTAGAGTCAACATAAGTTTAGATGAGATTCTTACCTGTTGAGTAGAGTTGAGTCGAGGTGAGATGAGATGAGTCGAGGTGAGATGAGTCGAGGTGAGATGAGTCGAGATTCCTACCTGTCCAATAGTAGAGATGAGATCAATCGAGTAGAGTCAAGATAAGCTGAGTTGAGATTCTGACCTGTTGAGTAGAGTTGAGAGGAGTCGAGGTGAGATGAGTCGAGGTGAGATGAGTCGAGGTGAGATTCCTACCTGTCGAATAGTAGAGATGAGATCAGTCGAGTAGAGTCAAGATGAGTCGAGGTGAGATTCTCACCTGTTGAGTAGAGTCGAGTTGAGATGAGATGAGATGAGTCGAGATGAGATTCTTACCTGTTGAGTAGAGTCGAGTCAAGGTGAGATGAGTCGAGGTGAGATGAGTCGAGGTGAGATGAGTCGAGTCGAGATTCCTACCTGTCGAATAGTAGAGATGAGATGAATCGAGTAGAGTCAAGATAAGCTGAGTTGAGATTCTGACCTGTTGAGTAGAGTCGAGACGAGTCGAGGTGAGATGAGTAGAGTCGAGACGAGTCAAGGTGAGATGAGTCGAGGTGAGATGAGTCGAGATGAGATGAGATTCTTACCTGTCGAATAGTAGAGATGAGATCAGTCGAGTAGAGTCAAGATAAGTTGAGTTGAGATTCTTACCTGTTGAGTAGAGTCGAGACGAGTCGAGGTGAGATGAGTCGAGTCGAGTCGAGATGAGATTCCTACCTGTCGAATAGTAGAGATGAGATCAGTCGAGTAGAGTCAAGATAAGTTGAGATGAGATTCTCACCTGTTGAGTAGAGTTGAGATGAAATGAGATTCCAACCTGTCCAGTAGAATCAAGATGAGTTGCAATTCCCACCTGTCGAGTAGATTCGAGTTAAGTTGAGATGAGATTCTTACCTGTTGAGTAGAGTTGAGCTGAGTCAAGATGAGCTGAGTCGAGTTGAGATGACATTCTTACCTGTTGAGTAGAGTCAAGATGATTCGAAATGAGATTATTACCTGTTGAGTAGTTGAGATGAGTCGAGATGAGAACAAATTCCTACCTGTCAAGTAAAGTAGAGATGAATTGAGATGAGTCGAAATGAGATGAGTCGAGATTCCGACCTGTTGAGTAGTCAAGAGGAGTTTATATTCCTACCTGTCGAGTAGAGTTGAGATGAGTCAAGATGAGATGAGTCGAGATGAGATTCTTACCTGTTGAGTAGAGTCGAGACGAGTCGAGGTGAGATGAGGTGAGATGAGTCGAGTCAAGTCGAGATTCCTACCTGTCGAATAGAAGAGATGAGATCAGTCGAGTAGAGTCAAGATAAGTTGAGTTGAGACTCTTACCTGTTGAGCAGAGTCGAGTCGAGGTGAGATGAGTCGAGTCGAGATGAGATTCCTTCCTGTCGAGTAGCGTTGAGATGAGATTCCTACCTGTCCAGTAGAGTCGAGATGAGATGAGTCTAGATGAGGAGTCTAGATGCGATGATATTCTTACCTGTTAAGTAGAGTCGAGATGAGATGAGTCGAGATGAGATGAGATTCTTACGTGTTGAGTAGAGTCGAGATGAGATGAGTCGAGATGAGGTTCCTATCTGTCCAGTAGAGTCGAGATGAGATGAGATGAGTCGAGATGAGTCGAGATGAGATGAAATTCCTACCTGTCGAGTAGAGTCGAGATGAGTCGAGATTCCTACCTGTCTAATAGTAGAGATGAGATCAGTCGAGTAGAGTCAAGATAAGCTGAGTTGAGATTCTTACCTGTTGAGCAGAGTTGAGACGAGTCGAGGTGAGATGAGTCGAGGTGAGATGAGTCGAGGTGAGATTCCTACCTGTTGAATAGTAGAGATGAGATCAGTCGAGTAGAATCAAGATAAGTTGAGTTGAGATTCTTACCTGTTAAGTAGAGTTGTGTCGAGGTGAAATGAGATGAGTCGAGGTGAGATGAGGTGAGATGAGTCGAGGTGAGATGAGTCGAGATGAGATTCCTACCTGTCGAATAGTAGAGATGAGATCAGTTGAGTAGAGTCAAGATAAGTTGAGTTGAGATTCTTACCTGTTGAGTTGAGTTGAGGTGAGATGAGTCGAGATGAGATGAGTCGAGGTGAGATGAGGTGAGATGAGTCGAGGTGAGATGAGTCGAGGTGAGATGAGTCGAGGTGAGATTCCTACCTGTCGAATAGTAGAGATGAGATCAGTCGAGTAGAGTCAAGATAAGTTGAGTTGAGATTCTTACCTGTTGATTAGAGTCGAGGTGAGATGAGTCGAGGTGAGATGAGTCGAGATTCCTACCTGTCGAATAGTAGAGATGAGATCAGTCGAGAAGAGTCAAGATAAGCTGAGTTGAGATTCTTACCTGTTGAGCAGAGTTGAGACGAGTCGAGGTGAGATGAGTCGAGGTGAGATGAGTCGAGGTGAGATGAGTCGAGGTGAGATTCCTACCTGTTGAATAGTAGAGATGAGATCAGTCGAGTAGAATCAAGATAAGTTGAGTTGAGATTCTTACCTGTTGAGTTGAGTTGAGGTGAGATGAGATGAGTCGAGGTGAGATGAGTCGAGGTGAGATGAAATTCCTACCTGTCGAGTAGATTCGAGATGAGTCGAGATGAGTCGAAATGAGATGAGTTGAGATTCCGACCTGTTGAGTAGTCTAGAGGAGTTGAGATTCCTACCTGTCGGGTAGAGTTGAGATGAGTCAAGATGAGATGAGTCGAGATGAGATTCTTACCTGTTGAGTAGAGTCGAATCGAGGTGAGATGAGTCGAGGTGAGATGAGTCGAGGTGAGATGAGTCGAGTCGAGATTCCTACCTGTCAAATAGTAGAGATGAGATCAGTCGAGTAGAGTCAAGATGAGTCGAGGTGAGATTCTCACCTGTTGAGTAGAGTCGAGTTGAGATGAGATGAGATGAGATGAGTCGAGATGAGATTCTTACCTGTTGAGTAGAGTCGAGTCAAGGTGAGATGAGTCGAGGTGAGATGAGTCGAGGTGAGATGAGTCGAGTCGAGATTCCTACCTGTCGAATAGTAGAGATGAGATCAGTCGAGTAGAGTCAAGATAAGTTGAGATTCTTACCTGTTGAGTTGAGTTGAGGTGAGATGAGTCGAGATGAGATGAGTCGAGGTGAGATGAGGTGAGATGAGTCGAGGTGAGATGAGTCGAGGTGAGATGAGTCGAGGTGAGATTCCTACCTGTCGAATAGTAGAGATGAGATCAGTCGAGTAGAGTCAAGATAAGTTGAGTTGAGATTCTTACCTGTTGAGTAGAGTCGAGGTGAGATGAGTCGAGGTGAGATGAGTCGAGATTCCTACCTGTCGAATAGTAGAGATGAGATCAGTCGAGTAGAGTCAAGATAAGCTGAGTTGAGATTCTTACCTGTTGAGCAGAGTTGAGACGAGTCGAGGTGAGATGAGATGAGTCGAGGTGAGATGAGTCGAGGTGAGATGAGTCGAGGTGAGATTCCTACCTGTTGAATAGTAGAGATGAGATCAGTCGAGTAGAGTCAAGATAAGTTGAGATTCCTACCTGTTGAGTAGAGTTGAGATGAATTGAGATGAGTCGAAATGAGATGAGTCGAGATTCCAACCTGTTGAGTAGTCAAGAGGAGTTTATATTCCTACCTGTCGAGTAGAGTTGAGATGAGTCAAGATGAGATGAGTCGAGATGAGATTCTTACCTGTTGAGTAGAGTCGAGACGAGTCGAGGTGAGATGAGGTGAGATGAGTCGAGTCAAGTCGAGATTCCTACCTGTCGAATAGTAGAGATGAGATCAGTCGAGTAGAGTCAAGATAAGTTGAGTTGAGATCCTTACCTGTTGAGTAGAGTCGAGTCGAGGTGAGATGAGTCGAGTCGAGATGAGATTCCTTCCTGTCGAGTCGCGTTGAGATGAGATTCCTACCTGTCCAGTAGAGTCGAGATGAGATGAGTCTAGATGAGGAGTCTAGATGAGATGAGATTCTTACCTGTTGAGTAGAGTCGAGATGAGATGAGTCGAGATGAGATGAGATTCTTACGTGTTGAGTAGAGTCGAGATGAGATGAGTCGAGATGAGGTTCCTATCTGTCCAGTAGAGTCGAGATGAGATGAGATGAGTCGAGATGAGTCGAGATGAGATGAAATTCCTACCTGTCGAGTAGAGTCGAGATGAGTCGAAATTCCTACCTGTCTAGTAGTAGAGATGAGATCAGTCGAGTAGAGTCAAGATAAGCTGAGTTGAGATTCTTACCTGTTGAGCAGAGTTGAGACGAGTCGAGGTGAGATGAGTCGAGGTGAGATGAGTCGAGGTGAGATTCCTACCTGTTGAATAGTAGAGATGAGATCAGTCGAGTAGAATCAAGATAAGTTGAGTTGAGATTCTTACCTGTTAAGTAGAGTTGTGTCGAGGTGAAATGAGATGAGTCGAGGTGAGATGAGTCGAGGTGAGATGAGGTGAGATGAGTCGAGGTGAGATGAGTCGAGATGAGATTCCTACCTGTCGAATAGTAGAGATGAGATCAGTCGAGTAGAGTCAAGATAAGTTGAGTTGAGATTCTTACCTGTTGAGTTGAGTTGAGGTGAGATGAGTCGAGATGAGATGAGTCGAGGTGAGATGAGGTGAGATGAGTCGAGGTGAGATGAGTCGAGGTGAGATGAGTCGAGGTGAGATTCCTACCTGTCGAATAGTAGAGATGAGATCAGTCGAGTAGAGTCAAGATAAGTTGAGTTGAGATTCTTACCTGTTGAGTAGAGTCGAGGTGAGATGAGTCGAGGTGAGATGAGTCGAGATTCCTACCTGTCGAATAGTAGAGATGAGATCAGTCGAGTAGAGTCAAGATAAGCTGAGTTGAGATTCTTACCTGTTGAGCAGAGTTGAGACGAGTCGAGGTGAGATGAGTCGAGGTGAGATGAGTCGAGGTGAGATGAGTCGAGGTGAGATTCCTACCTGTTGAATAGTAGAGATGAGATCAGTCGAGTAGAATCAAGATAAGTTGAGTTGAGATTCTTACCTGTTAAGTAGAGTTGTGTCGAGGTGAAATGAGATGAGTCGAGGTGAGATGAGTCGAGGTGATATGAGTCGAGGTGAGATGAGTTGAGATGAGATGAGTCGAGATGAGATTCCTACCTGTCGAATAGTAGAAATGAGATCAGTCGAGTAGAGTCAAGATAAGTTGAGATGAGATTCTTACCTGTTGAGTAGAGTTGAGGTGAGATGAGATGAGTCGAGGTGAGATGAGTCGAGGTGAGATGAGGTGAGATGAGTCGAGGTGAGATGAGTCGAGATGAGATTCCTACCTGTCGAATAGTAGAGATGAGATCAGTCGAGTAGAGTCAAGATAAGTTGAGTTGAGATTCTTACCTGTTGAGTAGAGTCGAGGTGAGATGAGTCGAGGTGAGATGAGTCGAGGTGAGATGAGTCGAGGTGAGATGAGTCGAGATTCCTACCTGTCGAATAGTAGAGATGAGATCAATCGAGTAGAGTCAAGATAAGCTGAGTTGAGATTCTGACCTGTTGAGTAGAGTTGAGAGGAGTCGAGGTGAGATGAGTCGAGGTGAGATGAGTCGAGGTGAGATGAGTCGAGGTGAGATGAGATGAGTCGAGATGAGATTCCTACCTGTCGAATAGTAGAGATGAGATCAGTCGAGCAGAGTCAAGATAAGTTGAGTTGAGATTCTTACCTGTTGAGTTGAGTTGAGGTGAGATGAGATGAGTCGAGGTGAGATGAGTCGAGGTGAGATGAGTCGAGGTGAGATGAGTCGAGGTGAGATGAGTCGAGGTGAGATGAAATTCCTACCTGTCGAGATGAGTCGAGATGAGTCGAAATGAGATGAGTCGAGATTCCAACCTGTTGAGTAGTCAAGAGGAGTTGAGATTCCTACCTGTCGGGTGGAGTTGAGATGAGTCAAGATGAGATGAGTCGAGATGAGATGAGTCGAGATGAGATTCTTACCTGTTGAATAGAGTCGAGTCGAGGTGAGATGAGTCGAGGTGAGATTCCTACCTGTCGAATAGTAGAAATGAGATCAGTCGAGTAGAGTCAAGATAAGTTGAGATGAGATTCTTACCTGTTGAGTAGAGTTGAGTCGAGATGAGATGAGTCGAGGTGAGATGAGTCGAGGTGAGATGAGGTGAGGTGAGATGAGTCGAGGTGAGATGAGTCGAGATGAGATTCCTACCTGTCGAATAGTAGAGATGAGATCAGTCGAGTAGAGTCAAGATAATTTGAGTTGAGATTCTTACCTGTTGAGTAGAGTAGAGGTGAGATGAGTCGAGGTGAGATGAGTCGAGATTCCTACCTGTCGAATAGTAGAGATGAGATGAATCGAGTAGAGTCAAGATAAGCTGAGTTGAGATTCTGACCTGTTGAGTAGAGTCGAGACGAGTCGAGGTGAGATGAGTAGAGTCGAGACGAGTCAAGGTGAGATGAGTCGAGGTGAGATGAGTCGAGGTGAGATGAGATTCTTACCTGTCGAATAGTAGAGATGAGATCAGTCGAGTAGAGTCAAGATAAGTTGAGATGAGATTCTCACCTGTTGAGTAGAGTTGAGATGAAATGAGATTCCAACCTGTCCAGTAGAATCAAGATGAGTTGCAATTCCCACCTGTCGAGTAGATTCGAGTTAAGTTGAGATGAGATTCTTACCTGTTGAGTAGAGTTGAGCTGAGTCAAGATGAGCTGAGTCGAGTTGAGATGACATTCTTACCTGTCGAGTAGAGTCAAGATGATTCGAAATGAGATTACTACCTGTTGAGTAGTTGAGATGAGTCGAGATGAGAAGAAATTCCTACCTGTCAAGTAAAGTAGAGATGAATTGAGATGAGTCGAAATGAGATGAGTCGAGATTCCGACCTGTTGAGTAGTCAAGAGGAGTTTATATTCCTACCTGTCGAGTAGAGTTGAGATGAGTCAAGATGAGATGAGTCGAGATGAGATTCTTACCTGTTGAGTAGAGTCGAGACGAGTCGAGGTGAGATGAGGTGAGATGAGTCGAGTCAAGTCGAGATTCCTACCTGTCGAATAGTAGAGATGAGATCAGTCGAGTAGAGTCAAGATAAGTTGAGTTGAGACTCTTACCTGTTGAGTAGAGTCGAGTCGAGGTGAGATGAGTCGAGTCGAGATGAGATTCCTTCCTGTCGAGTAGCGTTGAGATGAGATTCCTACCTGTCCAGTAGAGTCGAGATGAGATGAGTCTAGATGAGGATTCTAGATGAGATGATATTCTTACCTGTTGAGTAGAGTCGAGATGAGATGAGTCGAGATGAGATGAGATTCTTACGTGTTGAGTAGAGTCGAGATGAGATGAGTCGAGATGAGGTTCCTATCTGTCCATTAGAGTCGAGATGAGATGAGATGAGTCGAGATGAGTCGAGATGAGATGAAATTCCTACCTGTCGAGTAGAGTCGAGATGAGTCGAGATGAGTCGAAATGAGATGAGTCGAGATTCCGACCTGTTGAGTAGTCAAGAGGAGTTGAGATTCCTACCTGTCGGGTAGAGTTGGGATGAGTCAAGATGAGATGAGTCGAGATGAGAGGAGTCGAGATGAGATTCTTACCTGTTGAGTAGTAGAGTCGAGGTGAGATGAGTAGAGGTGAGATGAGTCGAGGTGAGATGAGTCGAGTCGAGATTCCTACCTGTCGAATAGTAGAGATGAGATCAGTCGAGTAGAGTCAAGATGAGTTGAGGTGAGATTCTCACCTGCTGAGTAGAGTCGAGTTGAGATGAGATGAGATGAGATGAGTCGAGATGAGATTCTTACCTGTTGAGTAGAGTCGAGTCTAGGTGAGATGAGTCGAGGTGAGATGAGTCGAGTCGAGATTCCTACCTGTCGAATAGTAGAGATGAGATCAGTCGAGTAGAGTCAAGATAAGTTGAGTTGAGATTCTTACCTGTTGAGTTGAGTTGAGGTGAGATGAGATGAGTCGAGGTGAGATGAGGTGAGGTGAGGTGAGGTGAGATGAGTCGAGGTGAGATGAGTCGAGGTGAAATGAGTCGAGGTGAGATTCCTACCTGTCGAATAGTAGAGATGAGATCAGTCGAGTACAGTCAAGATAAGTTGAGTTGAGATTCTTACCTGTTGTGTAGAGTCGAGGTGAGATGAGTCGAGGTGAGATGAGTCGAGGTGAGATGAGTCGAGGTGAGATGAGTCGAGGTGAGATGAGTCGAGATTCCTACCTGTCGAATAGTAGAGATGAGATCAGTCGAGTAGAGTCAAGATAAGCTGAGTTGAGATTCTTACCTGTTGAGCAGAGTTGAGACGAGTCGAGGTGAGATGAGTCGAGGTGAGATGAGTCGAGGTGAGATTCCTACCTGTTGAATAGTAGAGATGAGATCAGTCGAGTAGAATCAAGATAAGTTGAGTTGAGATTCTTACCTGTTGTGTAGAGTCGAGGTGAGATGAGTCGAGGTGAGATGAGTCGAGGTGAGATGAGTCGAGGTGAGATGAGTCGAGGTGAGATGAGTCGAGATTCCTACCTGTCGAATAGTAGAGATGAGATCAGTCGAGTAGAGTCAAGATAAGCTGAGTTGAGATTCTTACCTGTTGAGCAGAGTTGAGACGAGTCGAGGTGAGAGGAGTCGAGGTGAGATGAGTCGAGTCGAGACGAGTCGAGGTGAGATGAGTAGAGTCGAGACGAGTCAAGGTGAGATGAGTCGAGGTGAGATGAGTCGAGGTGAGATGAGATTCTTACCTGTCGAATAGTAGAGATGAGATCAGTCGAGTAGAGTCAAGATAAGTTGAGTTGAGATTCTTACCTGTTGAGTAGAGTCGAGACGAGTCAAGGTGAGATGAGTCGAGTCGAGATGAGATTCCTACCTGTCGAATAGTAGAGATGAGATCAGTCGAGTAGAGTCAAGATAAGTTGAGATGAGATTCTCACCTGTTGAGTAGAGTTGAGATGAAATGAGATTCCAACCTGTCCAGTAGAATCAAGATGAGTTGCAATTCCCACCTGTCGAGTAGATTCGAGTTAAGTTGAGATGAGATTCTTACCTGTTGAGTAGAGTTGAGCTGAGTCAAGATGAGCTGAGTCGAGTTGAGATGACATTCTTACCTGTCGAGTAGAGTCAAGATGATTCGAAATGAGATTATTACCTGTTGAGTAGTTGAGATGAGTCGAGATGAGAAGAAATTCCTACCTGTCAAGTAAAGTAGAGATGAATTGAGATGAGTCGAAATGAGATGAGTCGAGATTCCGACCTGTTGAGTAGTCAAGAGGAGTTTATATTCCTACCTGTCGAGTAGAGTTGAGATGAGTCAAGATGAGATGAGTCGAGATGAGATTCTTACCTGTTGAGTAGAGTCGAGACGAGTCGAGGTGAGATGAGGTGAGATGAGTCGAGTCAAGTCGAGATTCCTACCTGTCGAATAGAAGAGATGAGATCAGTCGAGTAGAGTCAAGATAAGTTAAGTTGAGACTCTTACCTGTTGAGTAGAGTCGAGTCGAGGTGAGATGAGTCGAGTCGAGATGAGATTCCTTCCTGTCGAGTAGCGTTGAGATGAGATTCCTACCTGTCCAGTAGAGTCGAGATGAGATGAGTCTAGATGAGGAGTCTAGATGAGATGAGATTCTTACCTGTTGAGTAGAGTCGAGATGAGATGAGTCGAGATGAGATGAGATTCTTACGTGTTGAGTAGAGTCGAGATGAGATGAGTCGAGATGAGGTTCCTATCTGTCCAGTAGAGTCGAGATGAGATGAGATGAGTCGAGATGAGTCGAGATGAGATGAAATTCCTACCTGTCGAGTAGAGTCGAGATGAGTCGAGATTCCTACCTGTCTAATAGTAGAGATGAGATCAGTCGAGTAGAGTCAAGATAAGCTGAGTTGAGATTCTTACCTGTTGAGCAGAGTTGAGACGAGTCGAGGTGAGATGAGTCGAGGTGAGATGAGTCGAGGTGAGATTCCTACCTGTTGAATAGTAGAGATGAGATCAGTCGAGTAGAATCAAGATAAGTTGAGTTGAGATTCTTACCTGTTAAGTAGAGTTGTGTCGAGGTGAAATGAGATGAGTCGAGGTGAGATGAGGTGAGATGAGTCGAGGTGAGATGAGTCGAGATGAGATTCCTACCTGTCGAATAGTAGAGATGAGATCAGTTGAGTAGAGTCAAGATAAGTTGAGTTGAGATTCTTACCTGTTGAGTTGAGTTGAGGTGAGATGAGTCGAGATGAGATGAGTCGAGGTGAGATGAGGTGAGATGAGTCGAGGTGAGATGAGTCGAAGTGAGATGAGTCGAGGTGAGATTCCTACCTGTCGAATAGTAGAGATGAGATCAGTCGAGTAGAGTCAAGATAAGTTGAGTTGAGATTCTTACCTGTTGAGTAGAGTCGAGGTGAGATGAGTCGAGGTGAGATGAGTCGAGATTCCTACCTGTCGAATAGTAGAGATGAGATCAGTCGAGTAGAGTCAAGATAAGCTGAGTTGAGATTCTTACCTGTTGAGCAGAGTTGAGACGAGTCGAGGTGAGATGAGTCGAGGTGAGATGAGTCGAGGTGAGATGAGTCGAGGTGAGATTCCTACCTGTTGAATAGTAGAGATGAGATCAGTCGAGTAGAATCAAGATAAGTTGAGTTGAGATTCTTACCTGTTGAGTTGAGTTGAGGTGAGATGAGATGAGTAGAGTTGAGCTGAGTCAAGATGAGCTGAGTCGAGTTGAGATGACATTCTTACCTGTCGAGTAGAGTCAAGATGATTCGAAATGAGATTACTACCTGTTGAGTAGTTGAGATGAGTCGAGATGAGAAGAAATTCCTACCTGTCAAGTAAAGTAGAGATGAATTGAGATGAGTCGAAATGAGATGAGTCGAGATTCCGACCTGTTGAGTAGTCAAGAGGAGTTTATATTCCTACCTGTCGAGTAGAGTTGAGATGAGTCAAGATGAGATGAGTCGAGATGAGATTCTTACCTGTTGAGTAGAGTCGAGACGAGTCGAGGTGAGATGAGGTGAGATGAGTCGAGTCAAGTCGAGATTCCTACCTGTCGAATAGTAGAGATGAGATCAGTCGAGTAGAGTCAAGATAAGTTGAGTTGAGACTCTTACCTGTTGAGTAGAGTCGAGTCGAGGTGAGATGAGTCGAGTCGAGATGAGATTCCTTCCTGTCGAGTAGCGTTGAGATGAGATTCCTACCTGTCCAGTAGAGTCGAGATGAGATGAGTCTAGATGAGGATTCTAGATGAGATGATATTCTTACCTGTTGAGTAGAGTCGAGATGAGATGAGTCGAGATGAGATGAGATTCTTACGTGTTGAGTAGAGTTGAGATGAGATGAGTCGAGATGAGGTTCCTATCTGTCCAGTAGAGTCGAGATGAGATGAGATGAGTCGAGATGAGTCGAGATGAGATGAAATTCCTACCTGTCGAGTATAGTCGAGATGAGTCGAGATGAGTCGAAATGAGATGAGTCGAGATTCCGACCTGTTGAGTAGTCAAGAGGAGTTGAGATTCCTACCTGTCGGGTAGAGTTGGGATGAGTCAAGATGAGATGAGTCGAGATGAGAGGAGTCGAGATGAGATTCTTACCTGTTGAGTAGTAGAGTCGAGGTGAGATGAGTAGAGGTGAGATGAGTCGAGGTGAGATGAGTCGAGTCGAGATTCCTACCTGTCGAATAGTAGAGATGAGATCAGTCGAGTAGAGTCAAGATGAGTCGAGGTGAGATTCTCACCTGCTGAGTAGAGTCGAGTTGAGATGAGATGAGATGAGATGAGTCGAGATGAGATTCTTACCTGTTGAGTAGAGTCGAGTCTAGGTGAGATGAGTCGAGGTGAGATGAGTCGAGTCGAGATTCCTACCTGTCGAATAGTAGAGATGAGATCAGTCGAGTAGAGTCAAGATAAGTTGAGTTGAGATTCTTACCTGTTGAGTAGAGTCGAGGTGAGATGAGTCGAGGTGAGATGAGTCGAGGTGAGATGAGTCGAGATTCCTACCTGTCGAATAGTAGAGATGAGATCAATCGAGTAGAGTCAAGATAAGCTGAGTTGAGATTCTGACCTTTTGAGAAGAGTTGAGAGGAGTCGAGGTGAGATGAGTCGAGGTGAGATGAGTCGAGGTGAGATGAGTCGAGGTGAGATGAGTCGAGGTGAGATTCCTACCTGTCGAATAGTAGAGATGAGATCAGTCGAGTAGAGTCAAGATAAGTTGAGTTGAGATTCTTACCTGTTGAGTTGAGTTGAGGTGAGATGAAATGAGTCGAGGTGAGATGAGTCGAGGTGAGATGAGTTGAGGTGAGATGAGTCGAGGTGAGATGAGTCGAGGTGAGATGAAATTCCTACCTGTCGAGATGAGTCGAGATGAGTCGAAATGAGATGAGTCGAGATTCCGACCTGTTGAGTAGTCAAGAGGAGTTGAGATTCCTACCTGTCGGGTGGAGTTGAGATGAGTCAAGATGAGATGAGTCGAGATGAGATGAGTCGAGATGAGATTCTTACCTGTTGAATAGAGTCGAGTCGAGGTGAGATGAGTCGAGGTGAGATTCCTACCTGTCGAATAGTAGAAATGAGATCAGTCGAGTAGAGTCAAGATAAGTTGAGATGAGATTGTTACCTGTTGAGTAGAGTTGAGTCGAGATGAGATGAGTCGAGGTGAGATGAGTCGAGGTGAGATGAGGTGAGGTGAGATGAGTCGAGGTGAGATGAGTCGAGATGAGATTCCTACCTGTCGAATAGTAGAGATGAGATCAGTCGAGTAGAGTCAAGATAATTTGAGTTGAGATTCTTACCTGTTGAGTAGAGTAGAGGTGAGATGAGTCGAGGTGAGATGAGTCGAGATTCCTACCTGTCGAATAGTAGAGATGAGATGAATCGAGTAGAGTCAAGATAAGCTGAGTTAAGATTCTGACCTGTTGAGTAGAGTCGAGACGAGTCGAGGTGAGATGAGTAGAGTCGAGACGAGTCAAGGTGAGATGAGTCGAGGTGAGATGAGTCGAGGTGAGATGAGATTCTTACCTGTCGAATAGTAGAGATGAGATCAGTCGAGTAGAGTCAAGATAAGTTGAGATGAGATTCTCACCTGTTGAGTAGAGTTGAGATGAAATGAGATTCCAACCTGTCCAGTAGAATCAAGATGAGTTGCAATTCCCACCTGTCGAGTAGATTCGAGTTAAGTTGAGATGAGATTCTTACCTGTTGAGTAGAGTTGAGCTGAGTCAAGATGAGCTGAGTCGAGTTGAGATGACATTCTTACCTGTCGAGTAGAGTCAAGATGATTCGAAATGAGATTACTACCTGTTGAGTAGTTGAGATGAGTCGAGATGAGAAGAAATTCCTACCTGTCAAGTAAAGTAGAGATGAATTGAGATGAGTCGAAATGAGATGAGTCGAGATTCCGACCTGTTGAGTAGTCAAGAGGAGTTTATATTCCTACCTGTCGAGTAGAGTTGAGATGAGTCAAGATGAGATGAGTCGAGATGAGATTCTTACCTGTTGAGTAGAGTCGAGACGAGTCGAGGTGAGATGAGGTGAGATGAGTCGAGTCAAGTCGAGATTCCTACCTGTCGAATAGTAGAGATGAGATCAGTCGAGTAGAGTCAAGATAAGTTGAGTTGAGACTCTTACCTGTTGAGTAGAGTCGATTCGAGGTGAGATGAGTCGAGTCGAGATGAGATTCCTTCCTGTCGAGTAGCGTTGAGATGAGATTCCTATCTGTCCAGTAGAGTCGAGATGAGATGAGTCTAGATGAGGATTCTAGATGAGATGATATTCTTACCTGTTGAGTAGAGTCGAGATGAGATGAGTCGAGATGAGATGAGATTCTTACGTGTTGAGTAGAGTCGAGATGAGATGAGTCGAGATGAGGTTCCTATCTGTCCAGTAGAGTCGAGATGAGATGAGATGAGTCGAGATGAGTCGAGATGAGATGAAATTCCTACCTGTCGAGTAGAGTCGAGATGAGTCGAGATGAGTCGAGATGAGTCGAAATGAGATGAGTCGAGATTCCGACCTGTTGAGTAGTCAAGAGGAGTTGAGATTCCTACCTGTCGGGTAGAGTTGGGATGAGTCAAGATGAGATGAGTCGAGATGAGAGGAGTCGAGATGAGATTCTTACCTGTTGAGTAGTAGAGTCGAGGTGAGATGAGTAGAGGTGAGATGAGTCGAGGTGAGATGAGTCGAGTCGAGATTCCTACCTGTCGAATAGTAGAGATGAGATCAGTCGAGTAGAGTCAAGATGAGTCGAGGTGAGATTCTCACCTGCTGAGTAGAGTCGAGTTGAGATGAGATGAGATGAGATGAGTCGAGATGAGATTCTTACCTGTTGAGTAGAGTCGAGTCTAGGTGAGATGAGTCGAGGTGAGATGAGTCGAGTCGAGATTCCTACCTGTCGAATAGTAGAGATGAGATCAGTCGAGTAGAGTCAAGATAAGTTGAGTTGAGATTCTTACCTGTTGAGTTGAGTTGAGGTGAGATGAGATGAGTCGAGGTGAGATGAGGTGAGGTGAGGTGAGATGAGTCGAGGTGAGATGAGTCGAGGTGAAATGAGTCGAGGTGAGATTCCTACCTGTCGAATAGTAGAGATGAGATCAGTCGAGTACAGTCAAGATAAGTTGAGTTGAGATTCTTACCTGTTGTGTAGAGTCGAGGTGAGATGAGTCGAGGTGAGATGAGTCGAGGTGAGATGAGTCGAGGTGAGATGAGTCGAGATTCCTACCTGTCGAATAGTAGAGATGAGATCAGTCGAGTAGAGTCAAGATAAGCTGAGTTGAGATTCTTACCTGTTGAGCAGAGTTGAGACGAGTCGAGGTGAGATGAGTCGAGGTGAGATGAGTCGAGGTGAGATTCCTACCTGTTGAATAGTAGAGATGAGATCAGTCGAGTAGAATCAAGATAAGTTGAGTTGAGATTCTTATCTGTTGTGTAGAGTCGAGGTGAGATGAGTCGAGGTGAGATGAGTCGAGGTGAGATGAGTCGAGGTGAGATGAGTCGAGGTGAGATGAGTCGAGATTCCTACCTGTCGAATAGTAGAGATGAGATCAGTCGAGTAGAGTCAAGATAAGCTGAGTTGAGATTCTTACCTGTTGAGCAGAGTTGAGACGAGTCGAGGTGAGAGGAGTCGAGGTGAGATGAGTCGAGGTGAGATGAGTCGAGGAGAGAGTCCTGCCTGTCGAATAGTAGAGATGAGATCAGTCGAGTAGAATCAAGATAAGTTGAGTTGAGATTCTTACCTGTTGAGTAGAGTTGTGTCGAGGTGAGATGAGATGAGTCGAGGTGAGATGAGTCGAGGTGAGATGAGTCGAGGTGAGATGAGTCGAGATGAGATGAGTCGAGATGAGATTCCTACCTGTCGAATAGTAGAGATGAGATCAGTCGAGTAGAGTCAAGATAAGTTGAGTTGAGATTCTTACCTGTTGAGTTGAGTTGAGGTGAGATGAGATGAGTCGAGGTGAGATGAGTCGAGGTGAGATGAAATTCCTACCTGTCGAGTAGAGTCGAGATGAGTCGAAATGAGATGAGTCGAGATTCCGACCTGTTGAGTAGTCAAGAGGAGTTGAGATTCCTACCTGTCGGGTAGAGTTGAGATGAGTCAAGATGAGATGAGTCGAGATGAGATGAGTCGAGATGAGATTCTTACCTGTTGAGTAGAGTCGAATCGAGGTGAGATGAGTCGAGGTGAGATGAGTCGAGGTGAGATGATTTGAGTCGAGATTCCTACCTGTCGAATAGTAGAGATGAGATCAGTCGAGTCGAGTCAAGATGAGTCGAGGTGAGATTCTCACCTGTTGAGTACAGTCGAGTTGAGATGAAATGAGATGAGATGAGTCGAGATGAGATTCTTACCTGTTGAGTAGAGTCGAGTCAAGGTGAGATGAGTCGAGGTGAGATGAGTCGAGTCGATATTCCTACCTGTCGAATAGTAGAGATGAGATCAGTCGAGTAGAGTCAAGATAAGTTGAGATGAGATTCTTACCTGTTGAGTTGAGTTGAGGTGAGATGAGTTGAGATGAGTCGAGGTGAGGTGAGATGAGTCGAGGTGAGATGAGTCGAGGTGAGATTCCTACCTGTCGAATAGTAGAGATGAGATCAGTCGAGTAGAGTCAAGATAAGTTGAGTTGAGATTCTTACCTGTTGAGTAGAGTCGAGGTGAGATGAGTCGAGGTGAGATGAGTCGAGGTGAGATGAGTCGAGGTGAGATGAGTCGAGATTCCTACCTGTCGAATAGTAGAGATGAGATCAGTCGAGTAGAGTCAAGATAAGCTAAGTTGAGATTCTTACCTGTTGAGCAGAGTTGAGACGAGTCGAGGTCAGAGGAGTCGAGGTGAGATGAGTCGAGGTGAGATGAGTCGAGGTGAGATGAGTCGAGGTGAGATGAGTCGAGGTGAGATTCCTACCTGTCGAATAGTAGAGATGAGATCAGTCGAGTAGAATCAAGATAAGTTGAGTTGAGATTCTTACCTGTTGAGTAGAGTTGTGTCGAGGTGAGATGAGATGAGTCGAGGTGAGATGAGTCGAGGTGATATGAGTCGAGGTGAGATGAGTCGAGATGTGATGAGTCGAGATGAGATTCCTACCTGTCGAATAGTAGAAATTAGATCAGTCGAGTAGAGTCAACATAAGTTTAGATGAGATTCTTACCTGTTGAGTAGAGTTGAGTCGAGGTGAGATGAGATGAGTCGAGGTGAGATGAGTCGAGGTGAGATGAGTCGAGATTCCTACCTGTCGAATAGTAGAGATGAGATCAATCGAGTAGAGTCAAGATAAGCTGAGTTGAGATTCTGACCTGTTGAGTAGAGTTGAGAGGAGTCGAGGTGAGATGAGTCGAGGTGAGATGAGTCGAGGTGAGATTCCTACCTGTCGAATAGTAGAGATGAGATCAGTCGAGTAGAGTCAAGATGAGTCGAGGTGAGATTCTCACCTGTTGAGTAGAGTCGAGTTGAGATGAGATGAGATGAGTCGAGATGAGATTCTTACCTGTTGAGTAGAGTCGAGTCAAGGTGAGATGAGTCGAGGTGAGATGAGTCGAGGTGAGATGAGTCGAGTCGAGATTCCTACCTGTCGAATAGTAGAGATGAGATCAGTCGAGTAGAGTCAAGATAAGTTGAGTTGAGATTCTTACCTGTTGAGTTGAGTTGAGGTGAGATGAGATAAGTCGAGATGAGATGAGTCGAGGTGAGATGAGGTGAGATGAGTCGAGGTGAGATGAGTCGAGGTGAAATGAGTCGAGGTGAGATTCCTACCTGTCGAACAGTAGAGATGAGATCAGTCGAGTAGAGTCAAGATAAGTTGAGCTGAGATTCTTACCTGTTGAGTAGAGTCGAGGTTAGATGAGTCGAGGTGAGATGAGTCGAGGTGAGATGAGTCGAGATTCCTACTTGTCGAATAGTAGAGATGAGATCAGTCGAGTAGAGTCAAGATAAGCTGAGTTGAGATTCTTACCTGTTGAGCAGAGTTGAGACGAGTCGAGGTGAGGTGAGAGGAGTCCAGGTGAGATGAGTCGAGGTGAGATGAGTCGAGGTGAGAGTCCTACCTGTCGAATAGTAGAGATGAGATCAGTCGAGTAGAATCAAGATAAGTTGAGTTGAGATTCTTACCTGTTGAGTAGAGTTGTGTCGAGGTGAGATGAGATGAGTCGAGGTGAGATGAGTCGAGGTGAGATGAGTCGAGGTGAGATGAGTCGAGGTGAGATGAGTCGAGATAGGATTCCTACCTGTCGAATAGTAGAGATGAGATTAGTCGAGTATAGTCAAGATAAGCTGAGTTGAGATTCTTACCTGTTGAGCAGAGTTGAGACGAGTCGAGGTGAGAGGAGTCGAGGTGAGATGAGTCGAGGTGAGATGATTCGAGGTGAGATTCCTACCTGTCGAATAGTAGAGATGAGATCAGTCGAGTAGAATCAAGATAAGTTGAGTTGAGATTCTTACCTGTTGAGTAGAGTTGTGTCGAGGTGAGATGAGATGAGTCGAGGTGAGATGAGTCGAGGTGAGATGAGTCGAGATGAGATGAGTCGAGATGAGATTCCTACCTGTCGAATAGTAGAAATGAGATCAGTCGAGTAGAGTCAAGATAAGTTGAGATGAGATTCTTACCTGTTGAGTAGAGTTGAGTCGAGATGAGATGAGTCGAGATGAGATGAGTCGAGGTGAGATGAGGTGAGATGAGTCGAGGTGAGATGAGTCGAGATGAGATTCCTACCTGTCGAATAGTAGAGATGAGTTCAGTTGAGTAGAGTCAAGATAAGTTGAGTTGAGATTCTTACCTGCTGAGTAGAGTCGAGGTGAGATGAGTCGAGGTGAGATGAGTCGAGGTGAGATGAGTCGAGATTCCTACCTGTCGAATAGTAAAGATGAGATCAATCGAGTAGAGTCAAGATAAGCTGAGTTGAAATTCTTACATGTTGAGTAGAGTTGAGAGGAGTCGAGGTGAGATGAGTCGAGGTGAGATGAGTCGAGGTGAGATTCCTACCTGTCGAATAGTAGAGATGACATCAGTCGAGTAGAGTCAAGATAAGTTGAGTTGAGATTCTTACCTGTTGAGTAAAGTTGAGTCGAGGTGAGATGAGATGAGTCGAGATGAGATTCCTACCTGTCGAATAGTAGAGATGAGATCAGTCGAGTAGAGTCAAGATAAGTTGAGTTGAGATTCTTACCTGTTGAGTTGAGTTGAGGTGAGATGAGATGAGTCGAGGTGAGATGAGTCGAGGTGAGATGAGTCGAGGTGAGATGAGTCGAGGTGAGATGAAATTCCTACCTGTCGAGTAGATTCGAGATGAGTCGAGATGAGTCGAAATGAGATGAGTTGAGATTCCGACCTGTTGAGTAGTCTAGAGGAGTTGAGATTCCTACCTGTCGGGTAGAGTTGAGATGAGTCAAGATGAGATGAGTCGAGATGAGATTCTTACCTGTTGAGTAGAGTCGAATCGAGGTGAGATGAGTCGAGGTGAGATGAGTCGAGGTGAGATGAGTCGAGGTGAGATGAGTCGAGGTGAGATGAGTCGAGTCGAGATTCCTACCTGTCAAATAGTAGAGATGAGATCAGTCGAGTAGAGTCAAGATGAGTCGAGGTGAGATTCTCACCTGTTGAGTAGAGTCGAGTTGAGATGAGATGAGATGAGATGAGTCGAGATGAGATTCTTACCTGTTGAGTAGAGTCGAGTCAAGGTGAGATGAGTCGAGGTGAGATGAGTCGAGTCGAGATTCCTACCTGTCGAATAGTAGAGATGAGATCAGTCGAGTAGAGTCAAGATAAGTTGAGTTGAGATTCTTACCTGTTGAGTTGACTTGAGGTGAGATGAGTCGAGATGAGATGAGTCGAGGTGAGATGAGGTGAGATGAGTCGAGGTGAGATCAGTCGAGGTGAGATGAGTCGAGGTGAGATTCCTACCTGTCGAATAGTAGAGATGAGATCAGTCGAGTAGAGTCAAGGTAAGTTGAGTTGAGATTCTTACCTGTTGAGTAGAGTCGAGGTGAGATGAGTTGAGGTGAGATGAGTCGAGATTCCTACCTGTCGAATAGTAGAGATGAGATCAGTCGAGTAGAGTCAAGATAAGCTGAGTTGAGATTCTTACCTGTTGAGCAGAGTTGAGACGAGTCGAGGTGAGATGAGATGAGTCGAGGTGAGATGAGTCGAGGTGAGATGAGTCAAGGTGAGATTCCTACCTGTTGAATAGTAGAGATGAGATCAGTCGAGTAGAATCAAGATAAGTTGAGTTGAGATTCTTACCTGTTGAGTAGAGTCGAGGTGTTGAGTAGAGTTGAGTCGAGATGAGATGAGTCGAGGTGAGATGAGTCGAGGTGAGATGAGGTGAGATGAGTCGAGGTGAGATGAGTCGAGATGAGATTCCTACCTGTCGAATAGTAGAGATGAGATCAATCGAGTAGAGTCAAGATAAGTTGAGTTGAGATTCTTACCTGTTGAGTAGAGTCGAGGTGAGATGAGTCGAGGTGAGATGAGTCGAGGTGAGATGAGTCGAGATTCCTACCTGTCGAATAGTAGAGATGAGATCAATCGAGTAGAGTCAAGATAAGCTGAGTTGAGATTCTGACCTGTTGAGTAGAGTCGAGTCGAGGTGAGATGAGTAGAGTCGAGACGAGTCAAGGTGAGATGAGTCGAGGTGAGATGAGTCGAGGTGAGATGAGATTCTTACCTGTCGAATAGTAGAGATGAGATCAGTCGAGTAGAGTCAAGATAAGTTGAGTTGAGATTCTTACCTGTTGAGTAGAGTCGAGACGAGTCGAGGTGAGATGAGTCAAGTCGAGTCGAGATGAGATTCCTACCTGTCGAATAGTAGAGATGAGATCAGTCGAGTAGAGTCAAGATAAGTTGAGATGAGATTCTCACCTGTTGAGTAGAGTTGAGATGAAATGAGATTCCAACCTGTCCAGTAGAATCAAGATGAGTTGCAATTCCCACCTGTCGAGTACATTCGAGTTAAGTTGAGATGAGATTCTTACCTGTTGAGTAGAGTTGAGCTGAGTCAAGATGAGCTGAGTCGAGTTGAGATGACATTCTTACCTGTCGAGTAGAGTCAAGATGATTCGAAATGAGATTATTACCTGTTGAGTAGTTGAGATGAGTCGAGATGAGAAGAAATTCCTACCTGTCAAGTAAAGTAGAGATGAATTGAGATGAGTCGAAATGAGATGAGTCGAGATTCCAACCTGTTGAGTAGTCAAGAGGAGTTTATATTCCTACCTGTCGAGTAGAGTTGAGATGAGTCAAGATGAGATGAGTCGAGATGAGATTCTTACCTGTTGAGTAGAGTCGAGACGAGTCGAGGTGAGATGAGGTGAGATGAGTCGAGTCAAGTCGAGATTCCTACCTGTCGAATAGTAGAGATGAGATCAGTCGAGTAGAGTCAAGATAAGTTGAGTTGAGATTCTTACCTGTTGAGTAGAGTCGAGTCGAGGTGAGATGAGTCGAGATGAGATTCCTTCCTGTCGAGTAGCGTTGAGATGAGATTCCTACCTGTCCAGTAGAGTCGAGATGAGATGAGTCTAGATGAGGAGTCTAGATGAGATGAGATTCTTACCTGTTGAGTAGAGTCGAGATGAGATGAGTCGAGATGAGATGAGATTCTTACGTGTTGAGTAGAGTCGAGATGAGATGAGTCGAGATGAGGTTCCTATCTGTCCAGTAGAGTCGAGATGAGATGAGATGAGTCGAGATGAGTCGAGATGAGATGAAATTCCTACCTGTCGAGTAGAGTCGAGATGAGTCGAGGTGAGATGAGTCGAGATTCCTACCTGTCTAATAGTAGAGATGAGATCAGTCGAGTAGAGTCAAGATAAGCTGAGTTGAGATTCTTACCTGTTGAGCAGAGTTGAGACGAGTCGAGGTGAGATGAGTCGAGGTGAGATGAGTCGAGGTGAGATTCCTACCTGTTGAATAGTAGAGATGAGATCAGTCGAGTAGAATCAAGATAAGTTGAGTTGAGATTCTTAACTGTTAAGTAGAGTTGTGTCGAGGTGAAATGAGATGAGTCGAGGTGAGATGAGTCGAGGTGAGATGAGGTGAGATGAGTCGAGGTGAGATGAGTCGAGATGAGATTCCTACCTGTCGAATAGTAGAGATGAGATCAGTTGAGTAGAGTCAAGATAAGTTGAGTTGAGATTCTTACCTGTTGAGTTGAGTTGAGGTGAGATGAGTCGAGATGAGATGAGTCGAGGTGAGATGAGGTGAGATGAGTCGAGGTGAGATGAGTCGAGGTGAGATGAGTCGAGGTGAGATTCCTACCTGTCGAATAGTAGAGATGAGATCAGTCGAGTAGAGTCAAGATAAGTTGAGATGAGATTCTCACCTGTTGAGTAGAGTTGAGATGAAATGAGATTCCAACCTGTCCAGTAGAATCAAGATGAGTTGCAATTCCCACCTGTCGAGTAGATTCGAGTTAAGTTAAGATGAGATTCTTACCTGTTGAGTAGAGTTGAGCTGAGTCAAGATGAGCTGAGTCGAGTTGAGATGACATTCTTACCTGTCGAGTAGAGTCAAGATGATTCAAAATGAGATTATTACCTGTTGAGTAGTTGAGATGAGTCGAGATGAGAAGAAATTCCTACCTGTCAAGTAAAGTAGAGATGAATTGAGATGAGTCGAAATGAGATGAGTCGAGATTCCAACCTGTTGAGTAGTCAAGAGGAGTTTATATTCCTACCTGTCGAGTAGAGTTGAGATGAGTCAAGATGAGATGAGTCGAGATGAGATTCTTACCTGTTGAGTAGAGTCGAGACGAGTCGAGGTGAGATGAGGTGAGATGAGTCGAGTCAAGTCGAGATTCCTACCTGTCGAATAGTAGAGATGAGATCAGTCGAGTAGAGTCAAGATAAGTTGAGTTGAGATTCTTACCTGTTGAGTAGAGTCGAGTCGAGGTGAGATGAGTCGAGTCGAGATGAGATTCCTTCCTGTCGAGTAGCGTTGAGATGAGATTCCTACCTGTCCAGTAGAGTCGAGATGAGATGAGTCTAGATGAGGAGTCTAGATGAGATGAGATTCTTACCTGTTGAGTAGAGTCGAGATGAGATGAGTCGAGATGAGATGAGATTCTTACGTGTTGAGTAGAGTCGAGATGAGATGAGTCGAGATGAGGTTCCTATCTGTCCAGTAGAGTCGAGATGAGATGAGATGAGTCGAGATGAGTCGAGATGAGATGAAATTCCTACCTGTCGAGTAGAGTCGAGATGAGTCGAGGTGAGATGAGGCGAGATTCCTACCTGTCTAATAGTAGAGATGAGATCAGTCGAGTAGAGTCAAGATAAGCTGAGTTGAGATTCTTACCTGTTGAGCAGAGTTGAGACGAGTCGAGGTGAGATGAGTCGAGGTGAGATGAGTCGAGGTGAGATTCCTACCTGTTGAATAGTAGAGATGAGATCAGTCGAGTAGAATCAAGATAAGTTGAGTTGAGATTCTTAACTGTTAAGTAGAGTTGTGTCGAGGTGAAATGAGATGAGTCGAGGTGAGATGAGTCGAGGTGAGATGAGGTGAGATGAGTCGAGGTGAGATGAGTCGAGATGAGATTCCTACCTGTCGAATAGTAGAGATGAGATCAGTTGAGTAGAGTCAAGATAAGTTGAGTTGAGATTCTTACCTGTTGAGTTGAGTTGAGGTGAGATGAGTCGAGATGAGATGAGTCGAGGTGAGATGAGGTGAGATGAGTCGAGGTGAGATGAGTCGAGGTGAGATGAGTGGAGGTGAGATTCCTACCTGTCGAATAGTAGAGATGAGATCAGTCGAGTAGAGTCAAGATAAGTTGAGATGAGATTCTCACCTGTTGAGTAGAGTTGAGATGAAATGAGATTCCAACCTGTCCAGTAGAATCAAGATGAGTTGCAATTCCCACCTGTCGAGTAGATTCGAGTTAAGTTAAGATGAGATTCTTACCTGTTGAGTAGAGTTGAGCTGAGTCAAGATGAGCTGAGTCGAGTTGAGATGACATTCTTACCTGTCGAGTAGAGTCAAGATGATTCAAAATGAGATTATTACCTGTTGAGTAGTTGAGATGAGTCGAGATGAGAAGAAATTCCTACCTGTCAAGTAAAGTAGAGATGAATTGAGATGAGTCGAAATGAGATGAGTCGAGATTCCAACCTGTTGAGTAGTCAAGAGGAGTTTATATTCCTACCTGTCGAGAAGAGTTGAGATGAGTCAAGATGAGATGAGTCGAGATGAGATTCTTACCTGTTGAGTAGAGTCGAGACGAGTCGAGGTGAGATGAGGTGAGATGAGTCGAGTCAAGTCGAGATTCCTACCTGTCGAATAGTAGAGATGAGATCAGTCGAGTAGAGTCAAGATAAGTTGAGTTGAGATTCTTACCTGTTGAGTAGAGTCGAGTCGAGGTGAGATGAGTCGAGTCGAGATGAGATTCCTTCCTGTCGAGTAGCGTTGAGATGAGATTCCTACCTGTCCAGTAGAGTCGAGATGAGATGAGTCTAGATGAGGAGTCTAGATGAGATGAGATTCTTACCTGTTGAGTAGAGTCGAGATGAGATGAGTCGAGATGAGATGAGATTCTTACGTGTTGAGTAGAGTCGAGATGAGATGAGTCGAGATGAGGTTCCTATCTGTCCAGTAGAGTCGAGATGAGATGAGATGAGTCGAGATGAGATGAAATTCCTACCTGTCGAGTAGAGTCGAGATGAGTCGAGGTGAGATGAGTCGAGATTCCTACCTGTCTAATAGTAGAGATGAGATCAGTCGAGTAGAGTCAAGATAAGCTGAGTTGAGATTCTTACCTGTTGAGCAGAGTTGAGACGAGTCGAGGTGAGATGAGTCGAGGTGAGATGAGTCGAGGTGAGATTCCTACCTGTTGAATAGTAGAGATGAGATCAGTCGAGTAGAATCAAGATAAGTTGAGTTGAGATTCTTACCTGTTAAGTAGAGTTGTGTCGAGGTGAAATGAGATGAGTCGAGGTGAGATGAGTCGAGGTGAGATGAGGTGAGATGAGTCGAGGTGAGATGAGTCGAGATGAGATTCCTACCTGTCGAATAGTAGAGATGAGATCAGTTGAGTAGAGTCAAGATAAGTTGAGTTGAGATTCTTACCTGTTGAGTTGAGTTGAGGTGAGATGAGTCGAGATGAGATGAGTCGAGGTGAGATGAGGTGAGATGAGTCGAGGTGAGATGAGTCGAGGTGAGATGAGTCGAGGTGAGATTCCTACCTGTCGAATAGTAGAGATGAGATCAGTCGAGTAGAGTCAAGATAAGTTGAGATGAGATACTCACCTGTTGAGTAGAGTTGAGATGAAATGAGATTCCAACCTGTCCAGTAGAATCAAGATGAGTTGCAATTCCCACCTGTCTAGTAGATTCGAGTTAAGTTGAGATGAGATTCTTACCTGTTGAGTAGAGTTGAGCTGAGTCAAGATGAGCTGAGTCGAGTTGAGATGACATTCTTACCTGTCGAGTAGAGTCAAGATGATTCGAAATGAGATTATTACCTGTTGAGTAGTTGAGATGAGTCGAGATGAGAAGAAATTCCTACCTGTCAAGTAAAGTAGAGATGAATTGAGATGAGTCGAAATGAGATGAGTCGAGATTCCAACCTGTTGAGTAGTCAAGAGGAGTTTATATTCCTACCTGTCGAGTAGAGTTGAGATGAGTCAAGATGAGATGAGTCGAGATGAGATTCTTACCTGTTGAGTAGAGTCGAGACGAGTCGAGGTGAGATGAGGTGAGATGAGTCGAGTCAAGTCGAGATTCCTACCTGTCGAATAGTAGAGATGAGATCAGTCGAGTAGAGTCAAGATGAGTTGAGTTGAGATTCTTACCTGTTGAGTAGAGTCGAGTCGAGGTGAGATGAGTCGAGTCGAGATGAGATTCCTTCCTGTCGAGTAGCGTTGAGATGAGATTCCTACCTGTCCAGTAGAGTCGAGATGAGATGAGTCTAGATGAGGAGTCTAGATGAGATGAATATTCTTACCTGTTGAGTAGAGTCGAGATGAGATGAGTCGAGATGAGATGAGATTCTTACGTGTTGAGTAGAGTCGAGATGAGATGAGTCGAGATGAGGTTCCTATCTGTCCAGTAGAGTCGAGATGAGATGAGATGAGTCGAGATGAGTCGAGATGAGATGAAATTCCTACCTGTCGAGTAGATTCGAGATGAGTCGAGGTGAGATGAGTCGAGATTCCTACCTGTCGAATAGTAGAGATGAGATCAGTCGAGTAGAGTCAAGATAAGCTGAGTTGAGATTCTTACCTGTTGAGCAGAGTTGAGACGAGTCGAGGTGAGATGAGTCGAGGTGAGATGAGTCGAGGTGAGATGAGTCGAGGTGAGATTCCTACCTGTTGAATAGTAGAGATGAGATCAGTCGAGTAGAATCAAGATAAGTTGAGTTGAGATTCTTACCTGTTAAGTAGAGTTGTGTCGAGGTGAAATGAGATGAGTCGAGGTGAGATGAGTCGAGGTGAGATGAGGTGAGATGAGTCGAGATGAGATTCCTACCTGTCGAATAGTAGAGATGAGATCAGTCGAGTAGAGTCAAGATAAGTTGAGTTGAGATTCTTACCTGTTGAGTTGAGTTGAGGTGAGATGAGTCGAGATGAGATGAGTCGAGGTGAGATGAGGTGAGATGAGTCGAGGTGATATGAGTCGAGGTGAGATGAGTCGAGGTGAGATTCCTACCTGTTGAATAGTAGAGATAAGATCAGTCGAGTACAGTCAAGATAAGTTGAGTTGAGATTCTTACCTGTTGAGTAGAGTCGAGGTGAGATGAGTCGAGGTGAGATGAGTCAAGATTCCTACCTGTCGAATAGTAGAGATGAGATCAGTCGAGTAGAGTCAAGATAAGCTGAGTTGAGATTCTTACCTGTTGAGCAGAGTTGAGACGAGTCGAGGTGAGATGAGTCGAGGTGAGATGAGTCGAGGTGAGATTCCTACCTGTTGAATAGTAGAGATGAGATCAGTCGAGTAGAATCAAGATAAGTTGAGTTGAGATTCTTACCTGTTAAGTAGAGTTGTGTCGAGGTGAAATGAGATGAGTCGAGGTGAGATGAGTCGAGGTGATATGAGTCGAGGTGAGATGAGTCGAGATGAGATGAGTCGAGATGAGATTCCTACCTGTCGAATAGTAGAAATGAGATCAATCGAGTAGAGTCAAGATAAGTTGAGATGAGATTCTTACCTGTTGAGTAGAGTTGAGTCGAGGTGAGATGAGATGAGTCGAGGTGAGATGAGTCGAGGTGAGATGAGGTGAGATGAGTCGAGGTGAGATGAGTCGAGATGAGATTCCTACCTGTCGAATAGTAGAGATGAGATCAGTCGAGTAGAGTCAAGATAAGTTGAGTTGAGATTCTTACCTGTTGCGTGGAGTCGAGGTGAGATGAGTCGAGGTGAGATGAGTCGAGATTCCTACCTGTCGAATAGTAGAGATGAGATCAATCGAGTAGAGTCAAGATAAGCTGAGTTGAGATTCTGACCTGTTGAGTAGAGTTGAGAGGAGTCGAGGTGAGATGAGTCGAGGTGAGATGAGTCGAGGTGAGATGAGTCGAGGTGAGATGAGATGAGTCGAGATGAGATTCCTACCTGTCGAATAGTAGAGATGAGATCAGTCGAGTAGAGTCAAGATAAGTTGAGTTGAGATTCTTACCTGTTGAGTTGAGTTGAGGTGAGATGAGATGAGTCGAGGTGAGATGAGTCGAGGTGAGATGAGTTGAGGTGAGATGAGTCGAGGTGAGATGAAATTCCTACCTGTCGAGATGAGTCGAGATGAGTCGAAATGAGATGAGTCGAGATTCCGACCGGTTGAGTAGTCAAGAGGAGTTGAGATTCCTACCTGTCGGGTGGAGTTGAGATGAGTCAAGATGAGATGAGTCGAGATGAGATGAGTCGAGATGAGATTCTTACCTGTTGAATAGAGTCGAGTCGAGGTGAGATGAGTCGAGGTGAGGTGAGTCGAGGTCAGATTCCTACCTGTCGAATAGTAGAAATGAGATCAGTCGAGTAGAGTCAAGATAAGTTGAGATGAGATTCTTACCTGTTGAGTAGAGTTGAGTCGAGATGAGATGAGTCGAGGTGAGATGAGTCGAGGTGAGATGAGGTGAGGTGAGATGAGTCGAGGTGAGATGAGTCGAGATGAGATTCCTACCTGTCGAATAGTAGAGATGAGATCAGTCGAGTAGAGTCAAGATAATTTGAGTTGAGATTCTTACCTGTTGAGTAGAGTAGAGGTGAGATGAGTCGAGGTGAGATGAGTCGAGATTCCTACCTGTCGAATAGTAGAGATGAGATGAATCGAGTAGAGTCAAGATAAGCTGAGTTGAGATTCTGACCTGTTGAGTAGAGTCGAGACGAGTCGAGGTGAGATGAGTAGAGTCGAGACGAGTCAAGGTGAGATGAGTCGAGGTGAGATGAGTCGAGGTGAGATGAGATTCTTACCTGTCGAATAGTAGAGATGAGATCAGTCGAGTAGAGTCAAGATAAGTTGAGTTGAGATTCTTACCTGTTGAGTAGAGTCGAGACGAGTCGAGGTGAGATGAGTCGAGTCGAGTCGAGATGAGATTCCTACCTGTCGAATAGTAGAGATGAGATCAGTCGAGTAGAGTCAAGATAAGTTGAGATGAGATTCTCACCTGTTGAGTAGAGTTGAGATGAAATGAGATTCCAACCTGTCCAGTAGAATCAAGATGAGTTGCAATTCCCACCTGTCGAGTAGATTCGAGTTAAGTTGAGATGAGATTCTTACCTGTTGAGTAGAGTTGAGCTGAGTCAAGATGAGCTGAGTCGAGTTGAGATGACATTCTTACCTGTCGAGTAGAGTCAAGATGATTCGAAATGAGATTATTACCTGTTGAGTAGTTGAGATGAGTCGAGATGAGAAGAAATTCCTACCTGTCAAGTAAAGTAGAGATGAATTGAGATGAGTCGAAATGAGATGAGTCGAGATTCCGACCTGTTGAGTAGTCAAGAGGAGTTTATATTCCTACCTGTCGAGTAGAGTTGAGATGAGTCAAGATGAGATGAGTCGAGATGAGATTCTTACCTGTTGAGTAGAGTCGAGACGAGTCGAGGTGAGATGAGGTGAGATGAGTCGAGTCAAGTCGAGATTCCTACCTGTCGAATAGTAGAGATGAGATCAGTCGAGTAGAGTCAAGATAAGTTGAGTTGAGACTCTTACCTGTTGAGTAGAGTCGAGTCGAGGTGAGATGAGTCGAGTCGAGATGAGATTCCTTCCTGTCGAGTAGCGTTGAGATGAGATTCCTACCTGTCCAGTAGAGTCGAGATGAGATGAGTCTAGATGAGGATTCTAGATGAGATGATATTCTTACCTGTTGAGTAGAGTCGAGATGAGATGAGTCGAGATGAGATGAGATTCTTACGTGTTGAGTAGAGTCGAGATGAGATGAGTCGAGATGAGGTTCCTATCTGTCCAGTAGAGTCGAGATGAGATGAGATGAGTCGAGATGAGTCGAGATGAGATGAAATTCCTACCTGTCGAGTAGAGTCGAGATGAGTCGAGATGAGTCGAAATGAGATGAGTCGAGATTCCGACCTGTTGAGTAGTCAAGAGGAGTTGAGATTCCTACCTGTCGGGTAGAGTTGGGATGAGTCAAGATGAGATGAGTCGAGAGGAGAGGAGTCGAGATGAGATTCTTACCTGTTGAGTAGTAGAGTCGAGGTGAGATGAGTAGAGGTGAGATGAGTCGAGGTGAGATGAGTCGAGTCGAGATTCCTACCTGTCGAATAGTAGAGATGAGATCAGTCGAGTAGAGTCAAGATGAGTCGAGGTGAGATTCTCACCTGCTGAGTAGAGTCGAGTTGAGATGAGATGAGATGAGATGAGTTGAGATGAGATTCTTACCTGTTGAGTAGAGTCGAGTCTAGGTGAGATGAGTTGAGGTGAGATGAGTCGAGTCGAGATTCCTACCTGTCGAATAGTAGAGATGAGATCAGTCGAGTAGAGTCAAGATAAGTTGAGTTGAGATTCTTACCTGTTGAGTTGAGTTGAGGTGAGATGAGATGAGTCGAGGTGAGATGAGGTGAGGTGAGGTGAGATGAGTCGAGGTGAGATGAGTCGAGGTGAAATGAGTCGAGGTGAGATTCCTACCTGTCGAATAGTAGAGATGAGATCAGTCGAGTACAGTCAAGATAAGTTGAGTTGAGATTCTTACCTGTTGTGTAGAGTCGAGGTGAGATGAGTCGAGGTGAGATGAGTCGAGGTGAGATGAGTCGAGGTGAGATGAGTCGAGGTGAGATGAGTCGAGATTCCTACCTGTCGAATAGTAGAGATGAGATCAGTCGAGTAGAGTCAAGATAAGCTGAGTTGAGATTCTTACCTGTTGAGCAGAGTTGAGACGAGTCGAGGTGAGAGGAGTCGAGGTGAGATGAGTCGAGGTGAGATGAGTCGAGGTGAGAGTCCTGCCTGTCGAATAGTAGAGATGAGATCAGTCGAGTAGAATCAAGATAAGTTGAGTTGAGATTCTTACCTGTTGAGTAGAGTTGTGTCGAGGTGAGATGAGATGAGTCGAGGTGAGATGAGTCGAGGTGAGATGAGTCGAGGTGAGATGAGTCGAGATGAGATGAGTCGAGATGAGATTCCTACCTGTCGAATAGTAGAGATGAGATCAGTCGAGTAGAGTCAAGATAAGTTGAGTTGAGATTCTTACCTGTTGAGTTGAGTTGAGGTGAGATGAGATGAGTCGAGGTGAGATGAGTCGAGGTGAGATGAAATTCCTACCTGTCGAGTAGAGTCGAGATGAGTCGAAATGAGATGAGTCGAGATTCCGACCTGTTGAGTAGTCAAGAGGAGTTGAGATTCCTACCTGTCGGGTAGAGTTGAGATGAGTCAAGATGAGATGAGTCGAGATGAGATGAGTCGAGATGAGATTCTTACCTGTTGAGTAGAGTCGAATCGAGGTGAGATGAGTCGAGGTGAGATGAGTCGAGATGAGATGATTTGAGTCGAGATTCCTACCTGTCGAATAGTAGAGATGAGATCAGTTGAGTAGAGTCAAGATGAGTCGAGGTGAGATTCTCACCTGTTGAGTACAGTCGAGTTGAGATGAGATGAGATGAGATGAGTCGAGATGAGATTCTTACCTGTTGAGTAGAGTCGAGTCAAGGTGAGATGAGTCGAGGTGAGATGAGTCGAGTCGATATTCCTACCTGTCGAATAGTAGAGATGAGATCAGTCGAGTAGAGTCAAGATAAGTTGAGTTGAGATTCTTACCTGTTGAGTTGAGTTGAGGTGAGATGAGTCGAGATGAGTCGAGGTGAGGTGAGATGAGTCGAGGTGAGATGAGTCGAGGTGAGATTCCTACCTGTCGAATAGTAGAGATGAGATCAGTCGAGTAGAGTCAAGATAAGTTGAGTTGAGATTCTTACCTGTTGAGTAGAGTCGAGGTGAGATGAGTCGAGGTGAGATGAGTCGAGGTGAGATGAGTCGAGGTGAGATGAGTCGAGATTCCTACCTGTCGAATAGTAGAGATGAGATCAGTCGAGTAGAGTCAAGATAAGCTGAGTTGAGATTCTTACCTGTTGAGCAGAGTTGAGAGGAGTCGAGGTCAGAGGAGTCGAGGTGAGATGAGTCGAGGTGAGATGAGTCGAGGTGAGATTCCTACCTGTCGAATAGTAGAGATGAGATCAGTCGAGTAGAATCAAGATAAGTTGAGTTGAGATTCTTTCCTGTTGAGTAGAGTTGTGTCGAGGTGAGATGAGATGAGTCGAGGTGAGATGAGTCGAGGTGATATGAGTCGAGGTGAGATGAGTCGAGATGTGATGAGTCGAGATGAGATTCCTACCTGTCGAATAGTAGAAATTAGATCAGTCGAGTAGAGTCAACATAAGTTTAGATGAGATTCTTACCTGTTGAGTAGAGTTGAGTAGAGGTGAGATGAGATGAGTCGAGGTGAGATGAGTCGAGGTGAGATGAGTCGAGATTCCTACCTGTCGAATAGTAGAGATGAGATCAATCGAGTAGAGTCAAGATAAGCTGAGTTGAGATTCTGACCTGTTGAGTAGAGTTGAGAGGAGTCGAGGTGAGATTAGTCGAGGTGAGATGAGTCGAGGTGAGATTCCTACCTGTCGAATAGTAGAGATGAGATCAGTCGAGTAGAGTCAAGATGAGTCGAGGTGAGATTCTCACCTGTTGAGTAGAGTCGAGTTGAGATGAGATGAGATGAGTCGAGATGAGATTCTTACCTGTTGAGTAGAGTCGAGTCAAGGTGAGATGAGTCGAGGTGAGATGAGTCGAGGTGAGATGAGTCGAGTCGAGATTCCTACCTGTCGAATAGTAGAGATGAGATCAGTCGAGTAGAGTCAAGATAAGTTGAGTTGAGATTCTTACCTGTTGAGTTGAGTTGAGGTGAGATGAGATGAGTCGAGATGAGATGAGTCGAGGTGAGATGAGGTGAGATGAGTCGAGGTGAGATGAGTCGAGGTGAAATGAGTCGAGGTGAGATTCCTACCTGTCGAACAGTAGAGATGAGATCAGTCGAGTAGAGTCAAGATAAGTTGAGCTGAGATTCTTACCTGTTGAGTAGAGTCGAGGTTAGATGAGTCGAGGTGAGATGAGTCGAGGTGAGATGAGTCGAGATTCCTACTTGTCGAATAGTAGAGATGAGATCAGTCGAGTAGAGTCAAGATAAGCTGAGTTGAGATTCTTACCTGTTGAGCAGAGTTGAGACGAGTCGAGGTGAGGTGAGAGGAGTCGAGGTGAGATGAGTCGAGGTGAGATGAGTCGAGGTGAGAGTCCTACCTGTCGAATAGTAGAGATGAGATCAGTCGAGTAGAATCAAGATAAGTTGAGTTGAGATTCTTACCTGTTGAGTAGAGTTGTGTCGAGGTGAGATGAGATGAGTCGAGGTGAGATGAGTCGAGGTGAGATGAGTCGAGGTGAGATGAGTCGAGGTGAGATGAGTCGAGATAGGATTCCTACCTGTCGAATAGTAGAGATGAAATTAGTCGAGTATAGTCAAGATAAGCTGAGTTGAGATTCTTACCTGTTGAGCAGAGTTGAGACGAGTCGAGGTGAGAGGAGTCGAGGTGAGATGAGTCGAGGTGAGATGATTCGAGGTGAGATTCCTACCTGTCGAATAGTAGAGATGAGATCAGTCGAGTAGAATCAAGATAAGTTGAGTTGAGATTCTTACCTGTTGAGTTGAGTTGAGGTGAGATGAGATGAGTCGAGGTGAGATGAGTCGAGGTGAGATGAGTCGAGGTGAGATGAGTCGAGGTGAGATGAAATTCCTACCTGTCGAGTAGATTCGAGATGAGTCGAGATGAGTCGAAATGAGATGAGTTGAGATTCCGACCTGTTGAGTAGTCTAGAGGAGTTGAGATTCCTACCTGTCGGGTAGAGTTGAGATGAGTCAAGATGAGATGAGTCGAGATGAGATTCTTACCTGTTGAGTAGAGTCGAATCGAGGTGAGATGAGTCGAGGTGAGATGAGTCGAGGTGAGATGAGTCGAGGTGAGATGAGTCGAGGTGAGATGAGTCGAGTCGAGATTCCTACCTGTCAAATAGTAGAGATGAGATCAGTCGAGTAGAGTCAAGATGAGTCGAGGTGAGATTCTCACCTGTTGAGTAGAGTCGAGTTGAGATGAGATGAGATGAGATGAGTCGAGATGAGATTCTTACCTGTTGAGTAGAGTCGAGTCAAGGTGAGATGAGATGAGTCGAGGTGAGATGAGTCGAGTCGAGATTCCTACCTGTCGAATAGTAGAGATGAGATCAGTCGAGTAGAGTCAAGATAAGTTGAGTTGAGATTCTTACCTGTTGAGTTGAGTTGAGGTGAGATGAGTCGAGATGAGATGAGTCGAGGTGAGATGAGGTGAGATGAGTCGAGGTGAGATCAGTCGAGGTGAGATGAGTCGAGGTGAGATTCCTACCTGTCGAATAGTAGAGATGAGATCAGTCGAGTAGAGTCAAGGTAAGTTGAGTTGAGATTCTTACCTGTTGAGTAGAGTCGAGGTGAGATGAGTTGAGGTGAGATGAGTCGAGATTCCTACCTGTCGAATAGTAGAGATGAGATCAGTCGAGTAGAGTCAAGATAAGCTGAGTTGAGATTCTTACCTGTTGAGTAGAGTAGAGGTGAGATGAGTCGAGGTGAGATGAGTCGAGATTCCTACCTGTCGAATAGTAGAGATGAGATCAATCGAGTAGAGTCAAGATAAGCTGAGTTGAGATTCTGTCCTGTTGAGTAGAGTCGAGACGAGTCAAGGTGAGATGAGTAGAGTCGAGACGAGTCAAGGTGAGATGAGTCGAGGTGAGATGAGTCGAGGTGAGATGAGATTCTTACCTGTCGAATAGTAGAGATGAGATCAGTCGAGTAGAGTCAAGATAAGTTGAGTTGAGATTCTTACCTGTTGAGTAGAGTCGAGACGAGTCGAGGTGAGATGAGTCGAGTCGAGTCGAGATGAGATTCCTACCTGTCGAATAGTAGAGATGAGATCAGTCGAGTAGAGTCAAGATAAGTTGAGATGAGATTCTCACCTGTTGAGTAGAGTTGAGATGAAATGAGATTCCAACCTGTCCAGTAGAATCAAGATGAGTTGCAATTCCCACCTGTCGAGTACATTCGAGTTAAGTTGAGATGAGATTCTTACCTGTTGAGTAGAGTTGAGCTGAGTCAAGATGAGCTGAGTCGAGTTGAGATGACATTCTTACCTGTCGAGTAGAGTCAAGATGATTCGAAATGAGATTATTACCTGTTGAGTAGTTGAGATGAGTCGAGATGAGAAGAAATTCCTACCTGTCAAGTAAAGTAGAGATGAATTGAGATGAGTCGAAATGAGATGAGTCGAGATTCCAACCTGTTGAGTAGTCAAGAGGAGTTTATATTCCTACCTGTCGAGTAGAGTTGAGATGAGTCAAGATGAGATGAGTCGAGATGAGATTCTTACCTGTTGAGTAGAGTCGAGACGAGTCGAGGTGAGATGAGGTGAGATGAGTCGAGTCAAGTCGAGATTCCTACCTGTCGAATAGTAGAGATGAGATCAGTCGAGTAGAGTCAAGATAAGTTGAGTTGAGATTCTTACCTGTTGAGTAGAGTCGAGTCGAGGTGAGATGAGTCGAGTCGAGATGAGATTCCTTCCTGTCGAGTAGCGTTGAGATGAGATTCCTACCTGTCCAGTAGAGTCGAGATGAGATGAGTCTAGATGAGGAGTCTAGATGAGATGAGATTCTTACCTGTTGAGTAGAGTCGAGATGAGATGAGTCGAGATGAGATGAGATTCTTACGTGTTGAGTAGAGTCGAGATGAGATGAGTCGAGATGAGGTTCCTATCTGTCCAGTAGAGTCGAGATGAGATGAGATGAGTCGAGATGAGTCGAGATGAGATGAAATTCCTACCTGTCGAGTAGAGTCGAGATGAGTCGAGGTGAGATGAGTCGAGATTCCTACCTGTCTAATAGTAGAGATGAGATCAGTCGAGTAGAGTCAAGATAAGCTGAGTTGAGATTCTTACCTGTTGAGCAGAGTTGAGACGAGTCGAGGTGAGATGAGTCGAGGTGAGATGAGTCGAGGTGAGATTCCTACCTGTTGAATAGTAGAGATGAGATCAGTCGAGTAGAATCAAGATAAGTTGAGTTGAGATTCTTAACTGTTAAGTAGAGTTGTGTCGAGGTGAAATGAGATGAGTCGAGGTGAGATGAGTCGAGGTGAGATGAGGTGAGATGAGTCGAGGTGAGATGAGTCGAGATGAGATTCCTACCTGTCGAATAGTAGAGATGAGATCAGTTGAGTAGAGTCAAGATAAGTTGAGTTGAGATTCTTACCTGTTGAGTTGAGTTGAGGTGAGATGAGTCGAGATGAGATGAGTCGAGGTGAGATGAGGTGAGATGAGTCGAGGTGAGATGAGTCGAGGTGAGATGAGTCGAGGTGAGATTCCTACCTGTCGAATAGTAGAGATGAGATCAGTTGAGTAGAGTCAAGATAAGTTGAGATGAGATTCTTACCTGTTGAGTAGAGTTGAGTCGAGGTGAGATGAGATGAGTCGAGGTGAGATGAGTCGAGGTGAGATGAGGTGAGATGAGTCGAGGTGAGATGAGTCGAGATGAGATTCCTACCTGTCGAATAGTAGAGATGAGATCAGTCGAGTAGAGTCAAGATAAGTTGAGTTGAGATTCTTACCTGTTGAGTGGAGTCGAGGTGAGATGAGTCGAGGTGAGATGAGTCGAGGTGAGATGAGTCGAGATTCCTACCTGTCGAATAGTAGAGATGAGATCAATCGAGTAGAGTCAAGATAAGCTGAGTTGAGATTCTGACCTGTTGAGTAGAGTTGAGAGGAGTCGAGGTGAGATGAGTCGAGGTGAGATGAGTCGAGGTGAGTCAAGATAAGTTGAGTTGAGATTCTTACCTGTTGAGTTGAGTTGAGGTGAGATGAGATGAGTCGAGGTGAGATGAGTCGAGGTGAGATGAGTCGAGGTGAGATGAGTCGAGGTGAGATGAAATTCCTACCTGTCGAGATGAGTCGAGATGAGTCGAAATGAGATGAGTCGAGATTCCGACCGGTTGAGTAGTCAAGAGGAGTTGAGATTCCTACCTGTCGGGTGGAGTTGAGATGAGTCAAGATGAGATGAGTCGAGATGAGATGAGTCGAGATGAGATTCTTACCTGTTGAATAGAGTCGAGTCGAGGTGAGATGAGTCGAGGTGAGATGAGTCGAGGTGAGATTCCTACCTGTCGAATAGTAGAAATGAGATCAGTCGAGTAGAGTCAAGATAAGCTGAGTTGAGATTCTTACCTGTTGAGCAGAGTTGAGACGAGTCGAGGTGAGAGGAGTCGCGGTGAGATGAGTCGAGGTGAGATGAGTCGAGGTGAGAGTCCTGCCTGTCGAATAGTAGAGATGAGATCAGTCGAGTAGAATCAAGATAAGTTGAGTTGAGATTCTTACCTGTTGAGTAGAGTTGTGTCGAGGTGAGATGAGATGAGTCGAGGTGAGATGAGTCGAGGTGAGATGAGTCGAGATGAGATTCCTACCTGTCGAATAGTAGAGATGAGATCAGTCGAGTAGAGTCAAGATAAGTTGAGTTGAGATTCTTACCTGTTGAGTTGAGTTGAGGTGAGATGAGATGAGTCGAGGTGAGATGAGATGAGACGAGGTGAGATGAGTCGAGGTGAGATGAGTCGAGGTGAGATGAAATTACTATCTGTCGAGTAGAGTCGAGATGAGTCGAGATGAGTCGAAATGAGATGAGTCGAGATTCCGACCTGTTGAGTAGTCAAGAGGAGTTGAGATTCCTACCTGTCGGGTAGAGTTGAGATGAGTCAAGATGAGATGAGTCGAGATGAGATGAGTCGAGATGAGATTCTTACCTGTTGAGTAGAGTCGAATCGAGGTGAGATGAGTCGAGGTGAGATGAGTCGAGGTGAGATGATTTGAGTCGAGATTCCTACCTGTCGAATAGTAGAGATGAGATCAGTCGAGTAGAGTCAAGATGAGTCGAGGTGAGATTCTCACCTGTTGAGTACAGTCGAGTTGAGATGAGATGAGATGAGTCGAGATGAGATTCTTACCTGTTGAGTAGAGTCGAGTCAAGGTGAGATGAGTCGAGGTGAGATGAGTCGAGTCGATATTCCTGCCTGTCGAATAGTAGAGATGAGATCAGTCGAGTAGAGTCAAGATAAGTTGAGTTGAGATTCTTACCTGTTGAGTTGAGTTGAGGTGAGATGAGTCGAGATGAGATGAGTCGAGGTGAGGTGAGATGAGTCGAGGTGAGATGAGTCGAGGTGAGATGAGTCGAGGTGAGATGAGTCGAGGTGAGATTCCTACCTGTCGAATAGTAGAGATGAGATCAGTCGAGTAGAGTCAAGATAAGTTGAGTTGAGATTCTTACCTGTTGAGTAGAGTCGAATCGAGGTGAGATGAGTCGAGGTGAGATGAGTGGAGGTGAGATGAGTCGAGGTGAGATGAGTCGAGATTCCTACCTGTCGAATAGTAGAGATGAGATCAGTCGAGTAGAGTCAAGATGAGTCGAGGTGAGATTCTCACCTGTTGAGTACAGTCGAGTTGAGATGAGATGAGTCGAGATGAGATTCTTACCTGTTGAGTAGAGTCGAGTCAAGGTGAGATGAGTCGAGGTGAGATGAGTCGAGTCGATATTCCTGCCTGTCGAATAGTAGAGATGAGATCAGTCGAGTAGAGTCAAGATAAGTTGAGTTGAGATTCTTACCTGTTGAGTTGAGTTGAGGTGAGATGAGTCGAGATGAGATGAGTCGAGGTGAGGTGAGATGAGTCGAGGTGAGATGAGTCGAGGTGAGATGAGTCGAGGTGAGATGAGTCGAGGTGAGATTCCTACCTGTCGAATAGTAGAGATGAGATCAGTCGAGTAGAGTCAAGATAAGTTGAGTTGAGATTCTTACCTGTTGAGTAGAGTCGAGGTGAGATGAGTCGAGGTGAGATGAGTGGAGGTGAGATGAGTCGAGGTGAGATGAGTCGAGATTCCTACCTGTCGAATAGTAGAGATGAGATCAGTCGAGTAGAGTCAAGATAAGCTGAGTTGAGATTCTTACCTGTTGAGCAGAGTTGAGAGGAGTCGAGGTGAGAGGAGTCGAGGTGAGATGAGTCGAGGTGTGATGAGTCGAGGTGAGATGAGTCGAGGTGAGATGAGTCGAGGTGAGATGAGTCGAGGTGAGATTCCTACCTGTCGAATAGTAGAGATGAGATCAGTCGAGTAGAATCAAGATAAGTTGAGTTGAGATTCTTACCTGTTGAGTAGAGTTGTGTCGAGGTGAGATGAGATGAGTCGAGGTGAGATGAGTCGAGGTGATATGAGTCGAGGTGAGATGAGTCGAGATGTGATGAGTCGAGATGAGATTCCTACCTGTCGAATAGTAGAAATTAGATCAGTCGAGTAGAGTCAAGATAAGTTGATTTGAGATTCTTACCTGTTGAGTAGAGTCGAGGTGAGATGAGTCGAGGTGAGATGAGTCGAGATTCCTACCTGTCGAATAGTAGAGATGAGATCAATCGAGTAGAGTCAAGATAAGCTGAGTTGAGATTCTGACCTGTTGAGTAGAGTTGAGAGGAGTCGAGGTGAGATGAGTCGAGGTGAGATGAGTCGAGGTGAGATTCCTACCTGTCGAATAGTAGAGATGAGATCAGTCGAGTAGAGTCAAGATAAGTTGAGTTGAGATTCTTACCTGTTGAGTAGAGTTGAGTCGAGGTGAGATGATATGAGTCGAGATGAGATTCCTACCTGTCGAATAGTAGAGATGAGATCAGTCGAGTAGAGTCAAGATAAGTTGAGTTGAGATTCTTACCTGTTGAGTTGAGTTGAGGTGAGATGAGATGAGTCGAGGTGAGATGAGTCGAGGTGAGATGAGGTGAGATGAAATTCCTACCTGTCGAGATGAGTCGAGATGAGTCGAAATGAGATGAGTCGAGATTCCGACCTGTTGAGTAGTCAAGAGGAGTTGAGATTCCTACCTGTCGGGTAGAGTTGAGATGAGTCAAGATGAGATGAGTCGAGATGAGATGAGTCGAGATGAGATTCTTACCTGTCGAATAGTAGAGATGAGATCAGTCGAGTAGAGTCAAGATAAGTTGAGTTGCGATTCTTACCTGTTGAGTAGAGTCGAATCGAGGTGAGATGAGTAGAGGTGAGATGAGTCGAGGTGAGATGAGTCGAGTCGAGATTCCTACCTGTCGAATAGTAGAGATGAGATCAGTCGAGTAGAGTCAAGATGAGTCGAGGTGAGATTCTCACCTGTTGAGTAGAGTCGAGTTGAGATGAGATGAGATGAGTCGAGATGAGATTCTTACCTGTTGAGTAGAGTCGAGTCAAGGTGAGATGAGATGAGTCGAGTCGAGATTCCTACCTGTCGAATAGTAGAGATGAGATCAGTCGAGTAGAGTCAAGATAAGTTGAGTTGAGATTCTTACCTGTTGAGTTGAGTTGAGGTGAGATGAGATGAGTCGAGATGAGATGAGTCGAGGTGAGATGCGGTGAGATGAGTCGAGGTGAGATGAGTCGAGGTGAGATTCCTACCTGTCGAATAGTAGAGATGAGATCAGTCGAGTAGAGTCAAGATAAGTTGAGTTGAGATTCTTACCTGTTGAGTAGAGTCGAGGTGAGATGAGTCGAGGTGAGATGAGTCGAGATTCCTACCTGTCGAATAGTAGAGATGAGATCAGTCGAGTAGAGTCAAGATAAGCTGAGTTGAGATTCTTACCTGTTGAGCAGAGTTGAGAGGAGTTGAGAGGAGTCGAGGTGAGAGGAGTCGAGGTGAGATGAGTCGAGGTGAGATGAGTCGAGGTGAGATGAGTCGAGGTGAGATTCCTACCTGTCGAATAGTAGAGATGAGATCAGTCGAGTAGAATCAAGATAAGTTGAGTTGAGATTCTTACCTGTTGAGTAGAGTTGTGTTGAGGTGAGATGAGATGAGTCGAGGTGAGATGAGTCGAGGTGAGATGAGTCGAGATGAGATGAGTCGAGATGAGATTCCTACCTGTCGAATAGTAGAAATGAGATCAGTCGAGTAGAGTCAAGATAAGTTGAAATGAGATTCTTACCTGTTGAGTAGAGTTGAGTCGAGGTGAGATGAGATGAGTCGAGGTGAGATGAGTCGAGGTGAGATGAGGTGAGATGAGTCGAGATGAGATTCCTACCTGTCGAATAGTAGAGATGAGATCAGTCGAGTAGAGTCAAGATAAGTTGAGTTGATATTCTTACCTGTTGAGTAGAGTCAAGGTGAGATGAGTCGAGGTGAGATGAGTCGAGGTGAGATGAGTCGAGATTCCTACCTGTCGAATAGTAGAGATGAGATCAGTCGAGTAGAGTCAAGATAAGCTGAGTTGAGATTCTGACCTGTTGAGTCGAGGTGAGATGAGTCGAGGTGAGATGAGTCGAGGTGAGATGAGTCGAGGTGAGATGAGTCGAGGTGAGATGAGTCGAGGTGAGATTCCTACCTGTCGAATAGTAGAGATGAGATCAGTCGAGTAGAGTCAAGATAAGTTGAGTTGAGATTCTTACCTGTTGAGTAGAGTTGAGTCGAGGTGAGATGAGATGAGTCGAGATGAGATTCCTACCTGTCGAATAGTAGAGATGAGATCAGTCGAGTAGAGTCAAGATAAGTTGAGTTGAGATTCTTACCTGTTGAGTAGTGTTCAGATGAGTCGAGATGAGATGAGTCGAGGTGAGATGAGGTGAGATGAGTCGAGGTGAGATGAGTCGAGGTGAGATGAGTCGAAGTGAGATTCCTACCTGTCGAATAGTAGAGATGAGATCAGTCGAGTAGAGTCAAGAAAAGTTGAGATTCTTACCTGTTGAGTAGAGTTGAGATGAGATGAGATTTCAACCTGTCCAGTAGAATCAAGATGAGTTGCAATTCCCACCTGTCGAGTAGATTCGAGTTAAGTTGAGATGAGATTCTTACCTGTTGAGTAGAGTTGAGCTGAGTCAAGATGAGCTGAGTTGAGTCGAGTTGAGATGAGATTCTTACCTGTTGAGTAGAGTCAAGATGAGTCGAAATGAGATTCTTACCTGTTGAGTAGAGTTGAGATGAGTCGAGATGAGTCGAGATGAGAAGAAATTCCTACCTGTCGAGTCGAGATGAGTTGAGATGAGTTGAAATGAGATGAGTCGAGATTCCGACCTGTTGAGTAGTCAAGAGGAGTTGAGATTCCTACCTGTCGAGTAGAGTTGAGATGAGTCAAGATGAGATGAGTCGAGATGAGATGAGTCGAGATGAGATTCTTACCTGTTGAGTAGCGTCGAGACGAGTTGAGGTGAGCTGAGTCGAGGTGAGCTGAGTCGAGGTGAGCTGAGTCGAGTCGAGATTCCTACCTGTCGAATAGTAGAGATGAGATCAGTCGAGTAGAGTCAAGATAAGTTGAGTTGAGATTCTTACCTGTTGAGTAGAGTCGAGACGAGTCGAGGTGAGACGTGTCGAGGTGAAATGAGTAGAGTCGAGATGAGTCGAGATGAGATTCCTACCTGTCGAATAGTAGAGATGAGATCAGTCGAGTAGAGTCAAGATAAGTTGAGTTGAAATTCTTACCTGTTGAGTAGAGTTGAGATGAGTTGAGATTCCAACCTGTCCAGTAGAATCAAGATGAGTTGCAATTCCCACCTGTCGAGTAGATTCAAGTTAAGTTGAGATGAGATTCTTACCTGTTAAGTAGAGTTGAGATGAGTCTAGTCGAGTCGAGATGAGATTCTTACCTGTCGAGTAGAGTCAAGATGAGTCGAAATAAGACTCTTACCTGTTGAGTAGAGTTTAGATGAGATGAGTCGAGATGAGTCGAGATGAGATAAGATTCCTACCTGTCCAGTAGACTCGAAATGAGATGAGTCGAGATGAGTCAAGATGAATCGAGATGAGATTCCTACCTGTCCAGCAGAGTTGAGATGAGTCTAGATGAAATAAGATGAGATTCTTACCAGTTGAGTAGTCGAGATGAGATGAGTCGAGATGAGACGAGTCGAGATGAGATGAGATTCCTACCTGTCAAGTAGTGTAGAGATGAGATGGGTCGAGATGACATGAGTCGAGATGAGTGCAGGAAGTTGGCTCTGTATGTACTATTTCAAAGTAAGAAATAGCATGCACAGAGTCCAAGCGTTCCCCTTAGAGGTAAGATAGTGGCAAAAAGAGATAATTTTAATGCTCTATTTTGTGGCAGGGTGGTTGAGCAGTAGGCTTATCAGAGGGTAGTCTTAAACATTTGTTGTACACACACAGGCAATAAATGAGGAACACACACTCAAAGACAATTCCAGGCCAATAGGTTTTTATATAGAAAAATATATTTTCTTATTTTAGGAACCTCAGGTTCAAGATTTACAATCAATACTTCAAATGAAAGGCACTTCACTTAGGTACCATAGGAACTTTGAATCAGCAAAATAGCATTTACAGTTTTTACAAAAATGGCAATATGCTGTTTTAAAACTTGACAGTGCAAATTTCAACAGTTCCTGGGGGAGGTAAGTATTTGTTAGTTTTGCAGGTAAGTAAACCACCTACAGGGTTCAAAGTTGGGTCCAAGGTATCCCACCGTTGGGGGTTCAGGGCAACCCCAAAGTTACCACACCAGCAGCTCAGGGCCGGTCAGGTGCAGAGGTCAAAGTGGTGCCCCAAACACATAGGATTCAATGGAGAAGGGGGTGCCCCGGTTCCGGTCTGCCAGCAGGTAAGTACCCGCGACTTCGGAGGGCAGACCAGGGGGGTTTTGTAGGGCACAGGGGGGGACACAAGTCAGCACAAAAAGTACACCCTCAGCGGCACGGGGCGGCCGGGCGCAGAGTGCAAACAGGCGTCGGGTTTGCAATAGAGTTGAATGGGAGACCCAGGGGTCTCTTCAGCGAAGCAGGCAGGCAGGCAAGGGGGGGGCTCCTCAGGGTAGCCACCACCTGGGCAAGGGAGAGGGCCACCTGGGGGTCGCTCCTGCACTGGAGGTCGGATCCTTCAGGTCCTGGGGGCTGCGGGTGCAGTATCTTTACCAGGCATCGGGTCTTTGAAGCAGGCAGTTGCGGTCAGGGGGAGCCTCAGGATTCCCTCTGCAGGCGTCGCTGTGGGGGCTCAGGGGGGTCAACTCTGGCTACTCAAGGGCTCGCAGTTGCCGGGGAGTCCTCCCTGTAGCGTTGGTTCTCCACTAGTCGAGTTGGGGGCGTCGGATGCAGAGTGCAAAGTCTCACGCTTCCAGCGGGAAACGTGTGTTGTTTCAAAGTTGCTTCTTTGTTGCAAAGATGCTTCTTTCTTGGAGCAGAGCCGCTGTCCTCAGCAGTTCTTGGTCCTTTTAGATGCAGGGTAGTCCTCTGAGGCTTCAGAGGTCGCTGGACACTGTGGAATGCGTTGCTGTTTCAGTTTTTCTTTAAGTGGGGAGACAGGCCGGTAGAGCTGGGGACAAAGCAGTTGGTGTCTTCGTCTTCTCTGCAGGTTTTTCAGCTCAGCAGTCCTTCTTTGTCTTAGGTTGCAGGAATCTAGTTTCCTAGGTTGTGGGGAGCCCCTAAATACTGAATTTAGGGGTGTGTTTAGGTCAGGGAGGGCAATCGTAAATGGCTACTGTCCTTGAGGGTGGCTACACCCTCTTTGTGCCTCCTCCCTGAGGGGGGGGGGCACATTCCTATTCCTATTGGGGGAAACCTCCAAAATCAAGATGGAGGATTTCTAAAGGCAGGGGTCACCTCAGCTCAGGACACCTTAGGGGCTGTCCTGACTGGTGGGTGACTCCTACTTGTTTTTCTCATTATCTCCCCTGGACTTGCCGGCAAAAGTGGGGGCTGTGTCCAGGGGCAGGCATCTCCACTAGCTGGAGTGCCCTGGGGCATTGTAACACGAAGCCTGAGCCTTTGAGGCTCAGTGCTAGGTGTTACAGTTCCTGCAGGGGGGAGGTGTGAAGCACCTCCAACCAGAGCAGGCTTTTGTTTCTGTCCTCAGAGCACAAAGGCCCTCACCACATGGGGTCAGAAACTCGTCTCTCAGCAGAGACCAGTCAGTCCTGCACTGAACAATTGGGTAAAATACAGGGGGCATCTCTAAGATGCCCTCTGTGTGCATTTTTTTATAAATCCAACACTGGCATCAGCGTGGGTTTATTTTTCTGAGAAGTTTGATACCAGACTTCCCAGTATTCAGTGTAGCCATTATGGAGCTGTGGAGTTCATTTGTGACAGACTCTCAGACCATATACTCTTATGGCTACACTGCACTTACAATGCCTAAGGTTTTGGTCAGACACTGTAGGGGCATAGTGCTCATGCACTTATGCCCTCACCTGTGGTATAGTGCACCCTGTCTTAGGGCTGTAAGACCTGCTTGAGGGGTGACTTACCTATGCCATAGGCAGAAAGTTGGCATGGTACTCTGAGGGGAGTGCCATATCGATTTAGTCATTTTCTCCCCACCAGCACACACAAGCTGGCAAGCAGTGTGCATGTGCTGAGTGAGGGGTCCCTAGGGTGGCATAAGACAGGCTGCAGCCCTTCGGGACCTTTCCTGGCATCAGGGCCCTTGGTACCAGGGGTACCAGTTACATGGGACTTACCTGGATGCCAGGGTGTGCCACTTGTGGAGATAAAGGTACAGTTTAGGGAAAGAACACTGGTGCTGGGGCCTGGTTAGCAGGCCTCCGCACACTTTCAAATCATAACTTGGCATCAGCAAAGGCAAAAAGTCAGGGGGTAACCATGCCAAGGAGGCATTTCCTTACACAAGTCCCCCCCGCCCCCACAAACGAAAGAGGATGAGACTAACCTTTCCCAAGAGAGCCTTCGTTTTCTAAGTGGAAGAACCTGGAAAGGCCATCTGCTTTGGCATGGGCAGTCCTAGGTCTGTAGGGAGATGGACCACCTCAACAGTTTTGGATTTTCACCTTTTATTTGCATTAGCCATCTGAGAGGTCTGTGGTCAGTTTGAACTGCAAAGTGAGTACCAAAAAGTTATGGTCTCAGCTTCTTCAGGGACCAAACCACAGCAAAGGCCTCCCTCTCAATGGCACTCCAACGCTAGAACTGGTGCTGTGTACATAGCTTGTTTCAGGGTGTCAAAGGCCTGTTGGCATTCTATAGTCCAGTTTACCTTCTTAGGCATTTTCTTGGAGGTAAGTTCTGTGAGGGATATCACTATGGATCCCTATCCCTTCACAAACCTCCTGTAGTAGCCAGTCAAGCCAAGGAATGCCCTGACTTGAGTCTGGGTTTTTGGAGCAACCTTGCTAGCCACTTTGGGTTGGAGTGGCTGAACTTGGCCTCCACCTACCAGGTGTCGTAAGTAAACCACAGTTCCCTGCCCTATCTGACATTTGGATGCCTTGATAGAGAGGCCTGCTGCTTGCAGGGCCTGCAAAACCTTCTTCAGGGGGACCAGGTGATCCTTCCAGCTGGAGCTAAAGACAGCAATATCGTCAAGATAAGCTGCACTAAAGGACTCCAAGCCAGCAAGGACTTGATTCACCAACCTTTGGAAGCTGGCAGGGGCATTCTTTAAGCCAAAGGGCATTACAGTGAACTGATAATGCCCATCAGGTGTGGAGAATGCTGTCTTTTCTTTCGCTCCTGGTACCATTTTGATTTGCCAGTACCCTGCTGTCAAGTCACAGGTACTCAAGTATCTGGCAGCACCTAGTTTGTCAATTAACTCATCTGCCCTTGGAATGGGATGGGCATCTGTCTTGGTGACAGAATTAAGTCCTCTGTAGTCCACACAAAACCTCATCTCTCTTACCATCTTTGGTGTGAGGTTTGGGGACTAAGACCACTGGGCTAGCCCAGGGACTGTCAGAGTGCTCAATTACTCCAAATTCCAGCATCTTGTGGACTTCCACTTTGATGCTTTCCTTAACTTGGTCAGACTGTCTGAAAATGTTGTTCTTGATAGGCATGCGGTCTCCTGTCTTCACATCATGGGTACACAGGTGTGTCTGACCAGGGGTTAGGGTAAAGAGCTCAGCAAACTGTTGTAAGAGTTCCCCACAGTCAGCTTGCTGTTAGCCAGAGAGGGTGTCTGAATAGATCACTCCATCTACTGAGCCATCTTTAGGGTCAGTGGAGAGGAGATCAGGGAGAGGTTCACTCTCAGCTTCCTGGTCCTCATCTGTCACCATCAACAGATTCACATCTGCCCTATCATGATAGAGAATGATGCGGTTCACATGGATCACCCTTTTGGGGGTCCTGCTAGTGCCTAGGTCTACCAGGTAGGTGACCTGACTCTTTCTAGCACTGGGTAAGGGCCACTCCATCTGTCCTGAAGTGCCCTGGGAGCCACAGGCTCTAGAACCCAGACTTTCTGCCCTGGCTGAAATTCAACCATAGCAGCCTTTTGGTCATACCACATCTTCTGGGGTTGTTGGCTGGCCTCAAGGTTTTGACTTGCCTTTTCCATGTACTCTGCCATCCTGGAACGTAGGCCTAGTACATAGTCCACTATATCTTGTTAAGGCTCATGAAGAGGTCTCTCCCAGCCTTCTTTTACAAGAGCTAGTGGTCCCCTGACAGGATGGCCAAACAGAAGTTCAAAGGGTGACAACTCAACTCCCTTCTGAGACACCTCTCTGTAGGCGAAAAGCAGACATGCAAGAGGACATTCCATCTCCTTTTGAGCTTTTCGGGGATCCCCATGATCATGCCTTTCAATGTCTTGTTAAATCTTTCTACAAGATCATTGGTTTGTGGATGGTACGGTGTGGTGAATTTGTAAGTCACCCCACACTCATTCCACATGTGTTTCAGGTATGCTAAGAGTTGGTACCCCTGTCAGACACCACCTGCTTAGGAAATCCCACTCTGGTAACGATACCTATGAGTGCTTTAGCTACTGCAGGGGCAGTAGTGGACCTAAAGGGAATTGCTTCAGGGTACCTAGTGGCATGATCCACTACCACTAGGATATACTGGTTCCCTGAGGCTCTGGGAGGTTCTAGTGGACCCACTATTTCCACACCCACTCTTTCAAAGGGGACCCCCACCACTGGAAGTGGAATGAGGGGGGCCTTTGGGTGTCTACCTGTCTTACCACTGGCTGAACAGGTGGCACAAGAGACACAACACTCCTTTACTTTCTGGGACATGTTGGGCCAATAGAAATGGCTGACTAACCTCTCCCAAGTCTTGGTTTGTCCCAAATGCCCAGCAAGTGGAATATCATGAGCTAAGGTCAGAATGAACTTCCTAAACTCCTGAGGCACTACCACTCTCCTAGTGGCACCAGGTTTGGATCTCTTGCCTCAGTGTAAAGGAGTCCATTTTCCCAATACACCCTGTGCGTTCTGCTGACATTTCTTTGGTTTCCTCAGCAGCTTGCTGCCTTAGGCCTTCAAGAGAGGGACATGATTCTTGTCCCTTGCACAGTTGTTCCCTTGTGGGTCCCCCTGGGCCCAAGAGCTCAACCTGATAAGTTTCTAACTCCATAGGCTCAGTTCCCTCAGGGGATAGAACTTCTTCCTGAGAAGAGAGGTTCGTTTTATTTTTCTGTGCTGAAGCTGGTTCCTCAGTCTTCTTTTGTTTTCTCTTGGAAGGTTGGGCCATTATTCCAGACTCCAACACTTCTTTTTCACCCTGAGCCTTGCACAGTGCCCTTGTCTTGACACACACCAGTTTAGGGATTCCCAGCATGGCTGCATGGATTTTGAGTTCTACCTCAGCCCATGCCAAGGACTCCAGATCATTTCCAAGCAGACAGTCTACTGGTATAGCAGAAGAGACTACCACCTGTTTCAGGCCAGTGACCCCTCCCCGTTCTAAAGTTACCATAGCCATGGGATTTACTTTAGTCTGATTGTCAGCGTTGGTGACTGGATATGTTTGTCCTGTCAAGTATTGTCCTGGGGAAACCAGTTTATCTGTCAACATTGTGACACTGGCACCTGTATCCCTCAGGCCTTCTACACTTGTCCCATTAATTAAGAGTTGCTGCCTGTATTTTTGCATGTTAGGCGGCCAGGCAGCTAGTGTTGCCAAGTCCACCCCACCCTCAGAGACTAATGTAGCTTCAGTGTGGACCCTGATTTCTTCTGGGCACACTGTTGATCCCACCTGGAGACTGGCTATTCCAGTGCTAACTGGAGTAGTGGTAGAAGTGGAACCTTTCTTGGGACAGGCCTTGTCTCAGTTTGGTCTCCCTGATGATTACAGCTACGACACCAGGCCTTTTTGGGATCAAAGTTTTTACCCTTGTCCCCAAATGAGGATTGTGAAGAGCCTTTAAACCCCACCCTCCTGAGCAGGTTTTTGGGGCCCTGTAAAAGACTCTACCTTTTTGCTTGTATGTCTCAACACTCTTCCCCTGGAGAGTCTTTGTGACCCCTTTCTTTTGGTCACCCCCTGTGGAAGTCTTGGTCACCCTTGTCTTGACCCAGTGGTCTGCCTTCTTTCCCAATTCTAGGGGAGAAATTGCACCTAGGTCTACCAAATGCTGATGCAGTTTATCATTTAAAAAAATACATAAAAGGTGTTCCTTCATAAACAAATTATACAGCCCTTCATAATCATTTACACCACTGCCATTAATCCAACCATCCAGTGTTTTGACTGAGAAGTCAACAAAATCAACCCAGGTCTGGCTCGAGGATTTCTGAGCCCCCCCTGAACCTAATCCTGTACTCCTCAGTTGAGAATCCAAAGCCCTCAATCAGGGTAGCCTTCATGAGGTCATAGGATTCTGCATCTTTACCAGAGAGTGTGAGGAGTCGATCCCACACTTTCCAGTGAACATTTCCCAAAGGAGAGCACCCCAGTGAGATTTGTTTACTTTTCTGGTCGCACAAGCCCGCTCAAAAGCTGTGAACCATTTGGTGATGTTATCACCATCTTCATATTTTGTCACAATCCCTTTGGGGGATTTTTAGCATGTCAGTACTCTCTCTGACTCTATTTAATTTGATGCCACCATTGATGGGAGCTAAACCCATCTCTGGGCTTTCCCTCTCTATGGCTAGGAGCTGTCTCTCCAAAACCAATCTTTTGGCCATCCTGGCTAACAGGAGGTCTTCTTCATTGAGGCTGCCCTCAATGCTTCCAGAGTTGCTGGACTCCCCTGTTGGAGAAGCAGCATCTCTGACTATCACTTGTGGAGTTAGGGTTTGAGGGACCCTGGTCTCCCTAACTAGGACAGGAGGGAGGGCGTTATCCTCCAGGTAACTAGTTTCCCCCTCTGTAAGGTTGTCTTCAGAGGGGTGGTCTCTAGCAAACTCTGACAAAAGCTCCTGGAACTGTACTTTGGTAGGATTTGATCCAGTTTTTATATTTTTTATTTTACAGAGTCTCCTTAACTCGGACATCCTAAGATGCAGGTAAGGGGTGAGGTTGAGTTCCACCACAATCTCATCTGTGCTAGACATTATTTCTCTAAAAGATGGGATACTTTTTAAGAATCTAAAACTATCTCTAGAACTTAATCCAAACTTTTACAAAACTTTTAAACTCTAAAAGAAATGCTAACAGGGACTAGCAAGGCCCTAGCAGGACTTTGAAAAATTTAGAAAAATAGTTCAAATTGCAAAAATCAGTTTCTAATGACAATTTTTGGAATGTAGTCATGTGATCAGGTATTGGCTGAGTAGTCTAGCAAATACAAAGTCTTAGACCCCACCGCTGATCCACCAATGTAGAAAGTTGGCTCTGTATATACTATTTCAAAGTAAGAAATAGTGTGCACAGAGTCCAAGGGTTCCCCTTAGCGGTAAGATAGTGGCATAAGTAGATAATTCCAATGCTCTATTTTGTGGTAGTGTGGTCAAGCAGTAGGCTATCAGAGGGTAGTGTTAAGCATTTGTTGTACACACACAGGCAATAAATGAGGGACACACACTCAGACAATTCCAGGCCAATAGGTTTTTATATAGAAAAATATATTTTCTTAATTTATTTTAAGAACCACAGGTTCAAGATTTACATTCAACACTTTAAATGCAAGGTACTTCACTTAGATACTTAAGGAACTTTGAATGAACACAATATCATGTACAGTCTTTGTGTGGCAATAATCTATTTAAAAAGTGGACACAGTGGAAAAATCAACAGTTCCTGGGGGAGGTAAGTGAAGGTTAGTTTTGAAGGTAAGTAAAGCACTTACAAGTCTCAAACTTGGGGCATAGGCAGCCCACCGTTGGGATTCAAGGCAACCCCCTAAGTTACCTCACCAGCAGCTCAGGACAGGTCAGGTGCAGAGGTCAAAAAGGTGCCCATGGAGAAGAGGGGAGCCCCGGGTTCCAGTCTGCTAGCAGATAAGTACCTGCATCCTAAGGGTCAGACCAGGGGGGTTTTGTAGGGCACCGGGGGGGGACACAAGAAGGCACAGGGGTGGCCGGGTGCAGTGTGCAAACGGGCGTCTGGTTCTGTATAGAAAGCAATGGAGAGACCCGGGGGTCACTTCAACGATGCGGGCAGGCACGGGGGGGGCTTCTTGGGGCAGCCACCACCTGGGCTAGGCAGAGGGTCGCCTGCTGGTTGCTCTTGCACTGGAGTTCAGTTCCTTCAGGTCCTGGGGGCTGCGGGTGCAGTGTTGGTTCCAGGCGTCTGGTCCCTTGTTACATGCAGTCGCGGTCAGGGGGAGCCTCTGGATTCCCTCTGCAGGAGTCACTGTGGGGGCTCAGGGGGGTTGTCTCTGGTTACCCACAGGCTCGCAGTCGCCGGGAAGTCCTCCCTGAAGTGTTGGTTTTCTGCAGGCCGAGCCAGGGGTGTCGGGTGCAGAGTGGGAAGTCTCACGCTTCCAGCGGGAAACGTGACGTTTTTAAAGTTGTTGAATAGTTGCAAGTTTGTTGTAGATTGTTGAGCAGAGCCGCTGCTCACTGGAGTTTCTTGGTCCTGGGGGGTCAGGGCAGTCCTCTGAGGCTTCAGAGGTCACTGGTCCCTGTCGGATATGTCGCTGGAGCAGGTTTTCGAAGTTGGAGACAGACCGGTAGGGCTGGGGCCAAATCAGCTGTTGTCTTCCTCCTTCTCTGCAAGCTTGTAGGTCAGCAGTCCTTTCTTCAGGTTGCAGGAATCTGATTTCCTGGGATCTGGGGAGCCCCTAAATACTGAATTTACGGGTGTGTTTGGGTCTGGGAGGGCAGTAGCCAATGGCCACTGTTCTTGAGGGTGGCTACACTAGCTGGGATGCCTTGGGCGCTGTAACAAAGGGGGTGAGCCTTTGAGGCTCACAGCCAGGTGTTACAGTTCCTACAGGGGGAGGTGAGAAGCACCTTCACCCAGTACAGGCTTTGTTCCTGGCCACATAGTAACAAAGGCTGTCTCCCAATGTAGCCAGCAACATGCCTGGTGTGCGGCAGGCTGGCAGGAACTGGTCAGCCTACACTAGAAGTCGGGTATGTTTTCAGGGGGCATCTCTAAGATGCCCTCTGGGTGTATTTTACAATAAATCACACACTGGCATCAGTGTGCATTGATTGTGCTGAGACGTTTGATACCAAACTTCCCAGTTTTCAGTGTAGCCATTATGGTGCTGTGGAGTTCGTGTTTGACAGACTCCCAGACCATATACTCTTATGGCTACCCTGCACTTAGTGTCTATGGTTTTGCTTAGATACTGTAGGAGCATAGTGCACATGATATATGCCCTCACCTGTGGTATAGTGCACCCTGCCTTAGGGCTGTAAGGCCTGCTAGAGGGGTGACTTACCTATGCCACAGGGAGTGTGAGGTTGGCATGGCACTCTGAGGGGAGTGCCATGTCGACAGTCATTTTCTCCCCACAAGCACACACAAGCTGGTGAGCAGTGTGTCTGTGCTTAGTGAGGGGCCCATAGGGTGGCATGAGACATACTGCAGCCCTTATAGACCTTCCCTGGCATAAGGGCGCTTGGTACCAGTTACAAGGGACTTACCTGGATGCCAGGGTTGTGCCAATTGTGGAGACAGATGTACAGTTTAGGGAAAGAAGACTGGTGCTGGGGCGTGGTTAGCAGGGTCTCAGCACACTTCCAAATCATAACTTGGCATCAGCAAAGGCAAAAAGTCAGGGGGTAACCATGCCAAGGAGACATTTCCTTACACTATCCCCATGAAATTGTGATTCCCCCCCCCACAAAAAAAATCCCACCCCCCAATCCCCACCAGTTTAAAACTAGGGCCCCTACTTAGAACTTGACAAAGTGAAGGCAGCCAAAATATGATATATTTAGAGGGTTGCTGCAAACATAGCAATCAAAATATGAAGACTGTCTAGGATCGAGAACCACATATCAGTGCTTGTGTGATTAAGTATAAGAATCCAAAACTGAAGTCAGTTGCACCTCAAAAAAATGTGGCTGAATACCTAGAAGAGATAAATGAATTCCTGCGTTGTGTAAATTAGTTCCAGCACATCCAGAAAGAGTGACACTCTCTCTCACGCAGTCAATATCTTCTTGAAGAAAAAAGCTCATTCACAGACTAAGTTGATACATATATATATATATTTTCAGTTTTATATAGCACAACCTTGGACTGAAGGTAATAGGGCGCTCTACATGAGCAATAGTTACATTACACCAGGTCACATACATTTTTTTTTTTTTTATGCACAGGGATATTAAGTGATTTCCCTAGGATCACAGGAGGATGAACGGATACTGAGACTAAGCCAGGTCTGAACCCGCTTTGCACTTCAGAGAAGGTGCATTCAGGCCCATGCTGTAGACAGCGAAAGCTGCAGTTTCAGGCCTCTTGTGCACCATCTTGCCCCTTGTGCAATGCACATGGGGCAGACTGGTGCCCAAGGGGCCTCAAACCGCAGGTTTTGCTGCCTATGGTCAGGGTCGTAGGCAGAGAAAGCTGCTGTTTCAGGCCTCTTGTGCACCGGCCTGCCCCTGCTGTGTGCACACAGAAGAGATGCTGACATGAGGGTCCTACCTGGGTCCTCATTTTCAGCGGCCTGGCTCTCTGCCCCGCTCTATCCCAGGCTGCTAAGGATGGGAGGCCTGGATCCATAGCAGATGCCGATACAGCCCCTTGCAGTGGCTTCACACTGACATGACCTCTTTGGGCTGAGTGCGCACTCCAGCCCAGTTATGGGCACACAGAGCAAGTGCACACTGTCTGCGCTTGCACTATGTGGCTCATAACTGTGCATGAGTCGAGTTGCTGCATTGAGCCTGGTCAAAGGCAGACTTAAGCTTTATTAATATTATTTGAATACAATGTAAAAACAAAATTCTAAACTTTTGCGGGGAAGGAAATACTAGAGACCAGCTTTTAATCTGTGGGATTACTACAGGCCTCTCTAACCTGGCCTGTCTTTGATAGGGACCTCAGAGGAAAAGGTTGGAGAAAGGATGAGAGATCAAGAAAATGTATTGTGGAGAAAGAGACAAGACGGAGAATAGTGACAGAGCAAGAAGGTGTGAATATAGAGGAAAGAAAGGTGTGGGGAAGAACTAAAAGGAGAATGTGATAGATGGGAAAGAGGAGTGTGTGAAATGGGAGATGGCAAAATGAGTGATGTGCAAACCAGCAGCTAGCAGTGATATTAAGGGAAACTTTGCTGCACATTTTGACTATTATTTTTACCCTATTTTTCATCAGATAGCTGACTGTCTCCATGTGTGGGCGACGCTAATTCTGGTTGATCTTGCAGGTACCAAAAAACGTTTCACTTAATATTGTCCCCTCCAGTGCCAGCTTTATTTCCTCATAGAACAAGTAGCTCTTCACAGCACCATTATGCTTCCCTTGTTCATAGTAGATAGCATCAGTACAATCCTAATATCCATTTAGTACAGGCTCAACATGAAATCTAGTGCAAACTTTTATCGCTGACAAAAGTTCTTTGAAGCAGGTGCTAAATCATTTGAAATGGGTATATTGGTGAAATTGTGAGTGCTACTGCCCCTCTCACTGCAGTAGCATTCTGACAATTGTTGTGTATGCACACTCATTTACTTAGTATGCTGTTAGAGATGCTTCTGAAATATAATGAAACTTCTGAAGCGGCAACACTGAGTCATGCTGTTACCACAACTGTAGGAAGCTGGCTCTTTATATATCAAAATGGGATATATCTTGCAAAGAGGCCAGGTGTTCCTTTACTAGTGGACGGGGGCTTGCTCTAGCAATCCCAAGGTGCTCTCTTGGGGGTAGTGTGGTTGAGCAGCCTTAAGCTTATCAGAGAGAAGTGGTAGATATTTACCATAAGCACACAGTCAATAAATGACACACGAGTCAAGAAGGAGATCCACACCAATTTACAATAATTATATTTATATGTCTAGGCACTAAAATCAATACACTCTGGTAAGTAACTTTTTGCAAAAAATATTTGTAGATTTCAAAAGTCGACATTACTGCATCTGAAAATTGCACAGTTATCCTATGGAGAGAAACAAGTACTGCATTCAGGTATAATACAGTGACTTACCAGGCCAATCTCCTGGACTTTAGTTAAGTATTGTGCAAGGTTCCGGACCACACCAAGAGGTCACGCCAGGTGGTACTGGGGCGGCTGGGTACAGAGGTATAGTATGGTGTAAAGTTCTCAGTGGTGATCGATCCAGTCCAAAAGATGCTGCAGGTGAGGACTGGGGTTTCCATCAGGAGGGACCAACAGGTGGGTTCCAATCTTAAAACGACAACCTGCATGTGCTAAATGTAGAGGTTCCTGAGGAACTCGGTGCACTCAGTCAAAATTGCACCAAATACTAGGCAAAAAGTGGGGATGACATATCAAAAAGGGAGATTTTCCTACAACAACTCCTGCTTATTCATAGCCTGGAGTCCTGTGCTATAACTTAGTTTTACTTTCATTGCCTGTATGTCTTAATCCTGCTATGTCCTGTAGCTCATGCTCGTCATTATATACTGTCAGCTATTATATACTGTCAGCTTTTGCTGCTGTCACTCTGAATACTGTTGTCAATGGATAGAATGTATACTAGTGCCCTGCTTCTACATGCCATCATGAACAATGCTGTCATCTACTAGTGATTCACCTGTCAGTCCTTCTGCGCTGCTATCCCCTATCTGGGCTTGATTGCAGCAAGCAACGCCTAACTTGAGTGGACAGATGTGTCAAGAATACAGCTTGAGAGCAGGTCAACTTCAAGGGTACAGGAGGAGGGATTTCTTTCAGCAGCCTCAGGCTTCATTCATTGTTGCCACAGCAGGCAAAATATCTAAGCACTCAGCTAGACTGATAGCTATACCTTTGATCTTCCTGCATGATATCATTGGGCAACTGTTCAGGTGGCGGAACATGAGCTCACTGACTGGTGGTGCAGGTGTTGTCCTCCAACTGGAGTGACAGGATCCCAGGGTGAGGTGGCAGCAGGTTCAGCAGTATTCTCACACCGTCCCACATTCAAGCACTATTTCCAGGTCTCCCTTTGGTTATCTAAGTCTCACAAGCTAATCCTGCACCTGTGTCTTGTGCTGTGGATGATCACCATAACAAGAGGTAATGTAATTTTTACACAGTTCCAGCTATTTCATAAATGACTGACAAGATTTACAATAAAGAATTTCTGGTGTACATTTAAATTTTGGCATCTTTAGCCATTCCTCTTATTCAGACAAAGATAAGATGACTGAGTGCAAGTTAATCAGCTAAGTCCAGTTCCTGTGGGCACGGGGAAACGTAGCTGCTGCTCTATTTAGAATCTCCTTGGATACAGACAGGCTGAATCCACCCTTCCAAGCTAGCAGAGTCTACTATCCAGGTAAGGGAGAGATTGTTTAAAAAACAAACACTGGAATACTGCTGGGCGCGCCCTCTGAAATTGGGCTTTTTTAAAGGCAAAAAACAGGGTGTCAGACAGTTTCTAAACACAATTTAAATCCCAGAAACAGATTAAACAGTCTCCTAAAAACACACTCTGCAAGATGTATGTAGCCTTTTTACTTAGAGGTAAAGGGGGGGTTATGTGCCACAAACTAGCAAGGCAATTCACACAGTCACGGCAAAAACACATTTTAAAAAAAAACACAACTTTAAAAGAGGCCAGGCTGCCTGAAACACAGAGAGTCCACAGTAAAACAGACACAGGTATCTGAAATAAACACTTTTGAACAAATAATACTATTTACACAGAACAATCTCAGGACTCCTTACCTAGGTCTTTTTGCAATCCTTGAACACTGGGCTGTATCATGACATAGGAAAGATGCTGAGGCTCACAAAATAGAGGTGACTGTCTTGGGCTTCCCTCCACAAACTTAAGGGGCCAGTGCAGGTGTTGGGGCGGGGTTCAGGTGCAACAGGGACTCAGAGAGCAAATCAGCTAAGTCCAGTCCCTGTGGGCACGGGGAAACGCAGCTGCTGCTCTATTTAGAATCTCATTGGATACAGACAGGCTGAATCCACCCTTCCAAGCTAGCAGAGTCTACTATCCAGGTAAGGGAGAGATTGTTTAAAAAACAAACACTGGAATACGCTGAGCGCGCACTCTGAAATCGGGATTTGTTAAAGGCAGAAAACAGGGGGGGAGACAGTTTTTAAACACAATTTAAATCACAGAAACAGATTAAACAGTCTCCTAAAAACACACTCTGCAAGATGTATGTAGCCTTTTTACTTAGAAGAAAAAAGGGGGGGGGTGCGACAAACTAGCAAGGCAATTCACACAGTCATAGCAAAAACACATTTAAAAAAAACACCACTTTAAAAGAGGCCAGGCTGCCTGAAACACAGAGACTCCACAGTAAAACAGAAACAGGTAGCTGAATTAATCACTTTTGAACAAATAATACTATTCACCCAGAAAAATCTCAGGGCTCCTTACCTAGGTCTTTTTGCAATCCTTGAACACTGGGCTGTACCAGGACACAGGGAAGATGCTGAGGCTCACAAAATGGAGGTGGCTGTCTTGGGCTTCCCTCCACAAACTTAAGGGGCCAGAGCATGTGTGGGACGGCGGGGCTCAGGTGCAACAGGGACTCAGATAGCCAATCAGCTAAGTCCAGTCCCTGTGGCAGGGGGAAAGGCAGCTGCTGCTCTATTTAGAATCTCCTTGGATACAGACAGGCTGAATCCACACTTCCAAGTTAGCAGAGTCTACTTTTCAGGTAAGGGAGAGAGTATTTAAAAAACAAACACTGGAATACTGCTGGGAGCGCACTCTGAAATCAGGCTTTTTTAAAGGCACAAAACAGGGGGGCAAACAGTTTTTAAACACAATTTAAATCACAGTAACAGATTAAAACAGTCTCCTAAAAACACACTCTTCAAGATGTATGTAGCCTTTTTACTTAGAAGATAAAAGGGGAGGGGGGGTTATGTGCCACAAACTAGCAAGGCAATTCACACAGTCACGGCAAAAACAAATAAAAAAAAACACCACTTTAAAAGTGGTCAGGCTGCCTGAAATACAGAGAGTCCACAGTAAAACAGACACAGGTAGCTGAAATAAACACTTTTGAACAAATAATACTATTTACCCAGACAAATCTCAGGGCTCCTTACCTAGGTCTTTTTGCAATCCTTGAACACTAGGCTGTATCAGGACACAGGGAAGATGCTGAGGCTCACAAAATGGAGATGGCTGTCTTGGGCTTCCCTCCACAAACTTAAGGGGCCAGCGCAGGTGTGGGGCGGTGGAGCTCAGGTGCAATAGGGACTCAGAGAGCCAATCAGCTAAGTCCAGTCCATGTGGGCACGGGGAAAGGCAGCTGCTGCTCTATTCAGAATCTCCTTGGATACAGACATGCTGAATCCACCCTTCCAAGCTAGCAGAGTCTACTTTCCACATAAGGGAGAGATTGTTTAAAAAACATACACTGGAGGGGGCCTGTTCAGGGCGTCAAGATAGCGGTCGCACTTTTGTAGTTCTCAGGACCACTCTGTCATCCGCCTCTCATAAAATCACTATAGGTACACATCAACACCGTGAACGCTTCATCGAGGTTCCTTTATCGTGCACCGTCTCGTGTGGCGGGTTCCCGGCTCTCCCAGCCCCGTGAGTCTAAGGCTTTGGCTGCCCAGCGTTTGACCACTGTTTCCCCCAAACAAGATGGTGGCTGAGGGACGGACCTGAGGCGCGGCCTGCTGTGGCGGAAAGGTGGCAGAAAGGTTGCGGCAGCCCGGACGGTCTGGAGGCAGGGCTGCGGACCCCGAGCCAAAGAAGTTGCGGGTCACGGCCGGGGCCGCTGTGACTGGGAGAAATCAAGGTAGGTCCCGAGCCGGCAGCACCGCAATTCTCTGGTCCCCCTGATTTGTTCCCCCCTTCCCGTGGTGAGCGAGGGCTGGGAAGGGAGGAGTATCGTGGAGCGGAGGTCGGGGTGCTCAGCCGTGAATTGTGTAGGGCCCTGGCAGGCCCAGAGCCCGATATTAGGAGGAAGACCTGCAGACCGCTGGGAGGGCTGCCTGAGCGGACGGGTGCTCGCCAGGGCACGGGCACCCCCCTACTTATGCTGCTATAGGCCGGGACGCGGGCCGGGATGGAGGGCCTACCAGGGGTGTGATCAGCTGGAGGACCGAACCAGCGGGCTCGTTGGCCCCTCTCCACCCCCTTGATAAGAGACTCCGTGGCAGCGAGGGGCCCCCCAGCTGGAGCCCGGGAGAGGGTTTTGGAGCCCAGGGCTGGCTGCAGTCCAGGGCCTAGACATTACATCACATCGAGGGCAGCCAACTACGGATCGTGTTGCGGTGACGCGCTCCCCACTGGTATCACCTGGAGAGGGGAAAGAAGAAATTAAGTAACAGTAACAAGCAGCAACCACAAACATGAGCTGGGACAAACACTGGGATACCGAGAGGGGAATCTAGACCTTCGGGCCCCGTGAGCAGAGAGGGGCCCGATCTCCGTCCTTTGTACCACGGTGGGATGCAGTCTGAAGGTGACATGTTAGGGATTACAAGTAGTGCCTCCCTTCTCACCCTTTCCTTATTCTCTGACCGCCCCTCCTCTGAACACCAGGCATCCTTACCGGCTGGACAAGGGAGGAGTCCCGGGACCATATTGAGTGAATAAAAACGCGGCCGGGGTAAAAGACATAGAAGGGGATAGGACAATAACAAAACGAAACAGTAAGATGAAATAAACTCTGCAACACTGTGTTCCCCCAATACCCTTGGAACTATCTAATAGATTCATAAATTAGGATATACCACAGGGGGAATCAGATTAGATCCCCAGGGATCTCCCATCGGGCCCTACAGTAGGGCAAAACAAAATTGACAGATCACTGCAACCCTAGAAAGGTTAGAACCACACCCAACATCATGGGCAAAGACAAAGCGATCAAACAAACAACGGCACAAACTCGTATGGACCAATTCACCACAGGTACAGTGGGCCCACGGTAGGAAGGCCCAACCACAAATGGCGGTAATAACCCACAAACATCGTGCAGCGACCTGGCGGCGATCCTTCAGGCGATTCAGGCCTCAAAGACAGCAGTCGAATCAAAAATAGCGGAGGTCGGAGTGGAAGTCGCCCTGATCCGGCAAGATCTCCGCAATGCAGTATCCCGAATCACAGAGGCCGAGTCGAGAATCTCCACGGCAGAAGATGAAATAACAACTCTAAAAACCCAAATCTCAATGCTGACCAAACACACCTCAGATCTACACAGGAGGGCTGAAGACGCCAAAAACAGATCTCGACGTAACAATCTTCGCCTAGTGGGTCTTCCCGAGGCCACTGCAGAATCATCATTGGATACATTCCTAGAGGATTGGTTCTGGTCCTGGTTGCCGGAAGACCACCTCACGCCATGGTTCACAATCGAACAAGCCAACAGGTCGCTGCGCGCAAGGCCTCTGCCTGGCTCCCCACCCAAGCCAGTAATAATCTGCCTCTTCAACTCCAAAGACAGAGACCTGGTCCTGCGGGAGGCTTGCACCAGGGGAGACCTCCTCTGCAATGGAACGAAAGTACTCCTTTTCCCGGATTACACATTAGAGGTACAGCAACAACGCTGTTCGTTCATGGAAGTGAAGCAAAAGCTTAGATCAATGGACATCCAGTATAGTCTCCTGTTTCCAGCCAGCCTCCGGGTGATCTATAATAATAAAACCTACTTCTTTGAGTGGCCGACCGCAGCACGGACCTGGCTAACGGAAGAAACCCACTAGATATGCACAGAACTGGATCACGCCAACCGCTTAAGACAACACCAGCTCACCCAAGGGGGCAACAACCAATGCGCAGTCAGCACACACGCTCTCGGAAACGAAAAGGAAGACATAGATGCAGGTCAGACTCCCCTCCCAGGGCTCAGTGATCGGAACCCAGACACCCACAATCGAGAGAGAATTCTAGAGACACCCTGACAAGCCTGAAACCACAGTACACAACCGAGATCCAGCTAGAGACACAAGAAGACTCTGACTTGTCCCGTAGTCCAATCCTGTGACTGCATAGGTGGAACTTATTCTGGGAAAGACTTAATACAATGAACACAGAAATAGAAGCGTTATGCCTAACTTTATCACACATCAAGTATTATACATTTATGCATGATCCGCTTCTACGGAGGGGTCCACCGCCACCAATACCACAGCCTTACCACTCGAAAGCCATCTCACCAGTTTTAGAAGTGAGGGGCTATGTATATGGGCGACTGGTGCTTCTGGGGGTGGGGAGGGAGTTGGGGGGCAAGGGGGTTCCTGCCTCATTCTAAAGGCCAATGTTAGAATTTGTATGCGAAGGCAAGATTCATACTTTTTTTTTAATTGAGGCACAGGGCAGGATGCTTAATAACTCAACAGATATAATAGAGTCTGAGAATCGGCAACAGGAAGATAGAAAGATAAGTCCTTCAAAGTCGCACAAACTAGTAGCTAAAGGTTGGCTCAACAACTGTAAATTCCCACCTACAATCACACCCCTCCCCATGAATCAAGTACACATGATGTCATGGAACATCAACGAGCTCCTAGACAAAATGAAACATACTGCAGTATTCACCTTGATACATAGATACAATCCAGAAATACTCATGTTGCAGGAAACCCACCTTTTGGGGGATAAATACCCAGTCCTGACTCGTCGAGGATTTGATAGAGTGTACCATGCGGGATACACACAAGGGTCACAAGGAGTAGCCATATTATTGCATCGCACCTTCCCTATGACACACATCCAAGTACGGAGAGACCAACAGGGGCGGTTTTGTAGCCATTATCGGTAAGGTGGAAGGGATCACATTTAATATAATAATTATCTACGCCCCTCCCTCCCTGGTCAGCTCAACCCTCCAGGCACTCACAAAACTTCTCTCTGACCTACCCCCTGGGCACACTATACTAGGTGGCGACTTCAACGCAACCCCGGACCTGACCTTAGATGTAGACGGCCCACTCACCACATATTGACGTACACTGGCAAACAAAATTAAAAGGTGGTTATCTGCCACGGGATTATGTGATGCCTGGCGGATATGGCATCCGAGGCAGAGACAATTCACCCACACCTCAGCAACCCATGGCTCCCAATCCAGAATAGACCTGATGCTTCTTCCGAGCACAGATTGTACAACCCTCTCACACATCAAGATTCTAGCCAGAGGAATCTCTGACCATGCCCCTCTCCGGCTCATACTAGGCCCGGCCCGCCCCCGGCATCACCCCATGTGGTGGCTAAACGCATGGTATTGCCAAGATGAACACTTTAAGGAACAATTAAGTCAGGCACAAGCAAAATACTTCCACCTAAACGAAGGCTCGGTAACCTCGGAGGGCACTCTATGGGCGGCAGGGAAGGCGGTATTTAGAGGTATGGCTAAAAATCTGATACATCACCAGGAACGTGCCAAAACGCTACATATCACACAGCTAGAGCTCCGAGCAATAAACCTCGAAAGAGACAACGTAATAAACCCAAGCGAGAAACTGACGCGACAACTCCTCCTAATCTGAGAGGAGATATGGGGTCAATCCCTGGAGGCCACGAAACATTTATGGAGGGCCAGCACTGGAATGATATATGGCTGGGGGCACAAGACCGGGAAGATGCTGTACTGGTTGATCTCCCGCGATCACGCCTCCAAGATCGTCCCTGAAATATTTGGCAGGGATGGGGCCCTGGTTACGGGTCATACCGAAATTGCGAATGCTTTTGACAACTATTATCATACACTGTACCAAGCATCTACACAAATAGTTTCACATCAAACACGTCAACTACTTGACGAGATCCCCCTCCCACAGTTACCTATGATAGAAGCACAGCTTTTAGAGGAAGGAACCCATTAGAGAGGAAGAAATTGTTGCGGCAATCTCGACATTAAATGCTGGCAAGACGCCTGGTCCCGTTGGGTTCCCCCCAGAATATTATAAGATGTTTAGAGAAGACCTGACCCCACGTCTCCTACACCTTTTTGCAGAAATAGGAAAAGGTGGATCCTTTCCTCCTGAACTAGATACAGCCATGATCTTGGTGCTCCCCAATACCCAGCCCCCTTCGCCTCACTGCGCGGATTACAAACCAATATCATTGATTAACACAGATATTAAAATTTCCGCCTCTATCCTTGCCACTCGCATCAAAAGGGTCCTGCCGCAGCTAATCCATCCTGACCAATGTGTGGTTTATGGCAACCCGCAGTACACAACACTGTATCCGCCGGCTACACGTAGCCTTGGCGGAGAGATGCCGGTTGCCCCAAAGCCTGGCCCTCTTGCTCATAGATTTTGAAAAGGCTTTTGATTCGGTTGACTGTGGATTCCTTCTACTACTGCGCCGACGGGCAGGCATAGAAAAACAATTTTACCACTTAATTAAAGCATTATACACTAACCCTTCGACCTGTGTACAGGATAATGGGACCATATCCCACAGGTTCGATATCCGCAGAGGTACTCGAGAGGGATGTCCCCTATCCCCTCTTTTGTTTACCCTGGCCATTGAGCCTCTAGCCCAGATGATCAGAGCGGGCTCAGTATACTGAGGATGGAAATGGGGTCCATCTCATGAAGACAGGATAGCTCTATATGTTGATGACCCATACGCAAATTAAGTTTTAAATACCTAGGGATCTGGGTAACCTTTCTGCCCGAATTAGCATGGGCCAAAAATCTATCTCCTCTGCTAACAAGAATCAAAACGGACATGCAAAGATGGCAAACCCTCCCCTTGAATGTGATGGGGCGGGTGGCCCTATACAAAATGATGATCTTGCCAAGACTCCTATACATATTCCAAAATGTTCCCATCCTCATCCCCCACTCCTGGTTCAAAAATCTCGAAAGCATCACCGGAAGATTTCTATGGAGAGGTAATAGACATCGAGTAGCGATACAACATTGCCGGAAAGGAATGTATGATGGAGGTTTGGGTGCATCAGATCCCTATCTGTATTACCTGGCTACCCAATTGATAGTTGTCCATGACTGGTTTAATGGGGGCTGGGAAGACCCGGTGTATAAGACACAATTTACACTCCTGGGGTTCCCACAGGTTCTTGACATGCTGTATGGAGCATCACTTCCTCGTGACATGGAGGAAACAACCAAAGTGGTCTTCCTGGCATGGCGAGCCGCGTTACGCCACACTCACTGGAATACTGTTATCACCCTCCAGACTCCGCTATGGATAAGGAAATGGATGTATGCCTCGCCCACGGTGGAGGGATTTGCAACATGGGACCCAAAAGGCATTTCCCTGGTTGGGGACATATGGAAAGGGAGGGCCATGAAATTGTTCCAAGACCTACAAGCAGAATTACAATTAAACCAGACACAGTTCTTTGGATACCTTCAACTAAGACACGCACTGCGAACACATCTGCCCACCACAAGCCCTATACCGGACTTTAACACACTGGAAGCCAAAATACTCATGGTAAATATGGAGGGGAAAGGCATTTCTCAACGTTACAAAACACTAATCAACAACACTCCTGATAACTTAGTCATTTTTAGGACTAAGTGGGAATCATGGCTCGGACCCCTAGAAGAAACAGAATGGAGGGAAGCCTTGATGGCGACCAAGGTATTGGCAATATCGCAAGATTCCGCTTGATACAATTCTATTATTTATATGGGGCCTATCTGACACCATCCAAACTACACAAAATGGGAGCCCGCCCTTCTGCCAAATGCCCAAGATGCCCGAATGAACCAGGAGACTTCTTTCACATGGTATGGACCTGTCAGAAAATAAAAAGTACTGGGAAGGGGTGATCCGAGATATAGGAAGGGCACTGGGTCAAGAAATACAAAAATCAGCCAAGCTAATCCTATTGGGGGTAAAGGAAGAAATGGTAGGAACACGTGCTAAATGAACACTGACAGCTACGGCATTATTAGTCACTAATAGAGATATCGCTGCAGCGTGGACGTCCCCAGAAGGCTCGTTGATCCAGAAATGGAGGAAGGGGGTGGATTGATGTGCCAATCAGGAGAAACTGGTATTTGAGTCTAGAGGGTGCCCACACAAATTCGAAAAGATATGGGGACGATGGCTAGAATTGATGACATAAACCAGATACGTAATAAGATACTTAATGTTTCACGGGGACACTACGGTGGCTAGATCTGCTGATAGCACCACAACCCATTATTGGTGATGACTAACAAAGATACTAAAACAATGATAAGATGTACAAATTCCATTCGTCCTTGCCTTGAACTAGAACCTGTTTTTTCCTTCCTTTTCTGTATATGTCTGAAAAAACATAAAAATGTGTTTATCAAAAAAACAAAAACACTGGAATACTGCTGGGCGCGTACTCTGAAATTGGGCTTCTTTAAAGGCAAAAAACAGGGGGGCGGACAGTTTTTAAACACAATTTCAATCACAGAAACAGATTAAAACAGTCTCCTAAAAACACACTCTGCAAGATGTATAAAGCCTTTTTACTTAGAAGAAAAAAGGTGGGGGTATGTGCCACAAACTAGCAAGGCAATTCACACAGTCACTGCAACAATCGAATTTAAAAAAAAACACCACTTTAAAAGAGACCAGGCTGCCTGAAACACAGAGACTCCACAGTTAAACAGACACAGGTAGCTGAAATAAACACTTTTGAACAAATAATATTATTTACCCAGAAAAATCTCAGGGCTCCTTACCTAGGTCTTTTTGCAATCCTTGAACACTGGGCTATATCAGGAAACAGGGAAGATGCTGAGGCTCACAAATTGGAGGTGGCTGTCTTGGGCTTCCCTTCACAAACTTAAGGGGCCAGAGCAGGTGTGGGACGGCGGTGATCAGGTGCAACAGGGACTCAGAGAGCCAATCAGCTACGTCCAGTCCCTGTGGGCAGGGGGAAAGGCAGCTGATGCTCTATTCAGAATCTCCTTGGATACATACAGGCTGAATCCACACTTCCAAGCTAGCAGAGTCTACTTTCCAGGTAAGGGAGAGATTGTTTAAAAAACAAACACTGGAATACTGCTGGGCGCGCTCTCTGAAATCGGGCTTTGTGAAAGGCAGAAAACAGGGGGGCAGACAGTTTTTAAACACAATTTAAATCACAGAAACAGATTAAACAGTCTCCTAAAAACACAATCTGAAAGACGTATGTAGCCTTTTTACTTAGAAGAAAAAAGGGGGGGTATGTGCAACAAACTAGCAAGGCAATTCACACAGTCACGGCAAAAACTAATTTGAAAAAAACACCACTTTAAAAGAGGCCAGTCCGTCTGAAACACAGAGAGTCTACAATAAAACAGACACAGGTAGCTGAAATAAACACTTTTGAAGAAATAATACTATTTACCCAGAAAAATCTCAGGGCTCCTTACCAAGGTCTTTTTTCAATCCTTGAACACTTGGCTGTATCAGGACACAGGGAAGATGCTGAGGCTCACAAAATGGAGGTGGCTGTATTGGGCTTCCCTCCACAAACTTAAGGGGCCAGAGCAGTTGTGGTGGGCGGGGCTGAGGTGCAACAGGGACTCAGAGAGTTAATCAGCTACGTCCAGTCCCTGTGGGCAAGGGGAAAGGCATCTGCTGCTCTGTTCAGAATCTCCTTGGATACAGACAGGCTGAATCCACACTTCCAAGCTATCAGAGTCTACTTTCCAGGTAAGGGAGAGATTGTTTAAAAAACAAACACTGGAATACTGCTGGGCGTGCACTCTGAAATCTGGCTTTTTTTAATTGTAGAAAACAGGGGGGCACACAGTTTTTAAACACAATTTAAATTACAGAAACAGATTTAAACAGTCTCCTAAAAACACACTCTGCAAGATGTATGTAGCCTTTTTGCTTAGAAGAAAAAAGGGGGGGGTTATGTGCCAAAAACTAGCAAGGCAAATCACACAGTCACAACAAAAACGAATTGTAAAAACAAATCCACTTTAAAAGACGCCAGGCTGCCTGAAACATAGAGAGTCCACAGTAAAACAGAAACAGGTAGCTGAAATAAACACTTTTGAACAAATTATACTATTTACCCAGAAAAATCTCAGGGCTCCTTACCTAGGTCTTTTTGAAATCCTTGAACACTGGGCTGTATCAGGAAACAGGGAAGATGCTGAGGATCACAAACTGGAGGTGGCTGTCTTGGCCTTCTCTCCACAAACTTAAGGGGCCAAAGCCGGTGTGGGGGGGTGGCGCTGAGGTGCAACAGGGACTCAGAGAGCCAATCAGCTAAGTCCAGTCCCTGTGGGCAGAGGGAAAGGCAGCTGCTGCTCTATTCAGAATCTCCTTCGATACAGACAGGCGGAATCCACACTTCCAAGTTGACAGAGTCTACTTTTCAGGTAAGGGAGAGATTGTTTAAAAAACAAACACTGGAATACTGCTGGGCGTGCACTCTGAAATAGGGGTTTTTAAAGGTAGAAAACAGGGGGGCAGACAGTTTTTAAACACAATTTAAATCACAGAAACAGATTAAAACAGTCTCATAAAAACACACCCTGCAAAATGTATGTAGCCTTTTTACTTAGAAGAAAAAAGGGGAAGTATGTGCAACAAACTAGCAAGGCAATTCACAGTCACGGCAAAAACTAATTTGAAAAAAACACCACTTTAAAAGAGGCCAGGCTGCCTGAAACACAGAGAGTCCACAGCAAAACAGACACAGGTAGCTGAAAGAAACACTACTGAACAAATTATACTATTTACCCAGAAAAATCTCAGGGCTCCTTACCTAGGTCTTTTTGCAATCCTTGAACACTGGGCTGTATCAGGACACAGGGAAGATGCTGAGGCTCGCAAAATGGAGGTGGCTATCTTGGGCTTCCCTCCACAAACTTAAGGGGCCAGAGCAGTTGGGGGGGCGGGGTGTCGGTGCAACAGGGACTCAGAGAGTTAATCAGCTACGTCCAGTCCCTGTGGGCAGGGGGAAAGGAAACTGCTGCTCTATTCACAAACTCCATGGATTTAGACAGGCTGAATCCACACTTCCAAGCTAGCAGAGTCTACTTTCCAGGGAAGGGAGAGATTGTTTAAAAAACAAACACTGGAATACTGCTGGGCACGCACTCTGAATTTGGGATTTTTTAAAGACAAAAAACAGGGGGGTAGACAGTTTTTAAACACAATTTAAATCACAGGAACAGATTAAAACAGTTTCCTAAAAACACACTCTGCAAGAGGTATGTAGCCTTTTCACTTAGAAGGAAAGGGGGGGGGGTTATGTGCCACAAACTAGCAAGGCAATTCACACAGTTACAGCAAAAACACATTTTAAAAAACAACACTTTAAAAGAGGCCAGGCTGCCTGAAACACAGAGAGTCCACAGTAAAACAGAAACAGGTAGCTGAAATAAACACTTTTGAACAAATAATACTATTCACCCAGAAAAATCCCAGGGCTCCTTACCTAGGTCTTTTTGCAATCCTTGAACACTGGGCTGTATCAGGACACAGGGAAGATGCTGCAGCTCACAAAATGGAGGTGGCTGTCTTGGGCTTTCCTCCACAAACTTCAGGGGCCAGAGCAGTTGTGGGGGGACGGGGCTCAGGTGCAACAGGGACTCAGAGCCAATCAGCTAAGTCCAGTCCCTGTGGGCAGGGGGAAAGGCAGCTGCTGCTCTATTCAGAATCTCCTTGAATACAAACAAGCTGAATCCACACTTCCAAGCAAGCAGAGTCTACTTTCCAAGTAAGGGAGAGATTGTTTAAAAAACAAACAATGGAATACTGCTGGGCGCGCACTCTGAAATCAGAGATTTTTAAAGGCAAAGATCAGGGTGGCAGACAGTTTTTAAACACAATTTCAATCACAGAAACAGATTAAAACAGTGCCCTAAAAACACACTCTGCAAGATCTATATAACCTTTTTACTTAGAAGAAAAAAGGTGGGGGTATGTGCCACAAACTAGCAAGGCAAATCACACAGTCACAACAAAAACGAATTGTAAAAAAAAATCCACTTTAAAAGACATGAGGCTGCCTGAAACATAGAGAGGCCACAGTAAAACAGAAACAGGTAGCTGAAATAAACACTTTTGAACAAATAATACTATTTACCCAGAAAAATCTCAGGGCTCCTTACCTAGGTCTTTTTGCAATCCTTGAGCACTGGGCTGTATCAGGAAACAGGGAAGATGCTAAGGATCACAAAATGGAGGTGGCTGTCTTGGCCTTCTCTCCACAAACTTAAGGGGCCAAAGCCTGTGTGGGGGGGTGGGGCTGAGTTGCAACAGGGACTCAGAGAGCCAATCAGCTAAGTCCAGTCCCTGTGGGCAGAGGGAAAGGCAGCTGCTGCTCTATTCAGAATCTCCTTGGATACAGACAGGTGGAATCCACACTTCCAAGTTGGCAGAGTCTACTTTTCAGGTAAGGGAGAGATTGTTTTAAAAACAAACAATGGAATACTGCTGGGCGCGCACTCTGAAATAGGGTTTTTTAAAGGTAGAAAACAGGGGGGCAGACAGTTTTTAAACACAATTTAAATCACAGAAACAGATTAAAACAGTCTCATAAAAACACACCCTGCAAAATGTATGTAGCCTTTTTACTTAGAAGAAAAAAGGGGAAATATGTGCAACAAACTAGCAAGGCAATTCACAGTCACGGGAAAAACTAATTTGAAAAAAACACCACTTTAAAAGAGGCCAGGCTGCCTGAAACACAGAGAGTCCACAGCAAAACAGACACAGGTAGCTGAAAGAAACACTACTGAACAAATAATACTATTTACCCAGAAAAATCTCAGGGCTCCTTACCTAGGTCTTTTTGCAATCCTTGAACACTGGGCTGTATCAGGACACAGGGAAGATGCTGAGGTTCGCAAAATGGAGGTGGCTATCTTGGGCTTCCCTCCACAAACTTAAGGGGCCAGAGCAGTTGGGGGGGGCGGGGCGTCGGTGCAACAGGGACTCAGAGAGTTAATCAGCTACGTCCAGTCCCTGTGGGCAGGGGGAAAGGAAACTGCTGCTCTATTCACAAACTCCATGGATTCAGACAGGCTGCATCCACTCTTCCAAGCTAGCAGAGTCTACTTTCCAGGTAAGGGAGAGATTGTTTAAAAAACAAACACTGGAATACTGCTGGGCACGCACTCTGAATTTGGGCTTTTTTAAAGACAAAAAACAGGGGGGGTAGACAGTTTTTAAACACAATTTAAATCACAGGAACAGATTAAAACAGTTTCCTAAAAACACACTCTGCAAGATGTATATAGCCTTTTCACTTAGAAGGAAAGGGGGGGGTTATGTGCCACAAACTAGCAAGGCAATTCACACAGTTACAGCAAAAACACATTTTAAAAAACACCACTTTAAAAGAGGTCAGGCTGCCTGAAACACAGAGAGTCCACAGTAAAACAGAAACAGGTAGCTGAAATAAACACTTTTGAACAAATAATACTATTCACCCAGAAAAATCCCAGGGCTCCTTACCTAGGTCTTTTTGCAATCCTTGAACACTGGGCTGTATCAAGACACAGGGAAGATGCTGCGGCTCACAAAATGGAGGTGGCTCTCTTGGACTTCCCTCCACAAACTTCAGGGGCCAGAGCAGTTGTTTGGGGACGGGGCTCAGGTGCAACAGGGACTCAGAGCCAATCAGCTAAGTCCAGTCCCTGTGGGCAGGGGGAAAGGCAGCTGCTGCTCTATTCAGAATCTCCTAGGATACAGACAGGCTGAATCCACACTCCCAAGCTAGCAGGGTCTACTTTCCAGGTAAGGGAGAGATTGTTTCAAAAACAAACAATGGAATACTTCTGGGCGCGCACTCTGAAATCGGAGAATTTTTAAAGGCAAAGATCAGGGGGGCAGACAGTTTTTATACAGAATTTAAATCACAGAACCAGATTAAAACAGTCTCCTAAAAACACACTCTGCAAGATGTATATAGCCTTTTTACTTAGAAGAAAAAAGGTGGGGGTATGTGCCACAAACTAGCAAGGCAATTCACACAGTCACTGCAAAAATCTAATAAAAAAAAAAAAAACACTTTAAAAGAGGCCAGTCTGCCTGAAACACAGAGAGTCTACAGTAAAACAGACACAGGTAGCTGAAATAAACACTTTTGAAGAAATAATACTATTTACCCAGAAAAATCTCAGGGCTCCTTACCTAGGTCTTTTTGCAATCCTTGAAAACTGGGCTGTATCAGGACACAGGGAAGATGCTGAGGCTCACAAAATGGAGATGGCTGTCTTGGGCTTCCCTCCACAAACTTAAGGGGCCAGAGCAGTTGTGGGGGGCGGGGCTGAGGTGCAACAGGGACTCAGAGAGTTAATCAGCTACGTCCAGTCCCTGTGGGCAAGAGGAAAGGCATCTGCTGCTCTATTCAGAATCTCCTTGGATACAGACAGGCTGAATCCACACTTCCAAGCTATCAGAGTCTACTTTCAAGGTAAGGGAGAGATTGTTTAATAAACAAACACTGGAATACTGCTGGGCGTGCACTCTGAAATCTGACTTTTTTAAAGGTAGAAAACAGGGGGGCAAGACAGTTTTTAAACACAATTTAAATCACAGAAACAGATTTAAACAGTCTCCTAAAAACATACTCTGCAAGATGTATGTATCCTTTTTGCTTATAAGAAAAAAGGGAGGGGGGTTAGGTGCAAAAACTAGCAAGGCAATTCACACAGTCACGGCAAAGACACATTTAAAAAAAAACACCACTTTAAAAGAGACCAGGGTGACTGAAACATAGAGTCCACAGTTAAACAGACACAGGTAGCTGAAATAAACACTTTTGAACAAATTATACTATTTACCCAGAAAAATCTCAGGGCTCCTTACCTAGGTCTTTATGCAATCCTTTAAAACTGGGCTGTATCAGGACACGGGGAAGATGCTGAGGCTCACAAAATGGAGATGGCTGTCTTGGGCTTCCCTCCACAAACTTAAGGGGCCAGAGTAGATGTGGTGGGGCGGGACTCAGGTGCAACCGGGACTCAGGGAGCCAATCAGCTACGTCCAGTCCCTGTGGGCAGGGGGAAAGGAAACTGCTGCTCTATTCATAAACTCCATGGATTCAGACAGGCTGAATCCACACTTCCAAGCTAGCAGAGTCTACTTTCCAGGTAAGGGAGAGAATGTTTAAAAAACAAACACTGGAATACTGCTGGGCGCGCACTCTGAAATCAGGCTTTTTTAAAGGCAAAAAACAGGGGGGCAGACAGTTGTTAAACACAATTTAAATCACAGAAACAGATTAAAACAGTCTCCTAAAAAGACACTCTGCAAGATGTATGTAGACTTTTTACTTAGAAGAAAAGGGGGGGGCTATGTGCCACAAACTAGCAAGGCAATTCACACAGTCACAACAAAAACGAATTGTAAAAAAAAATCCACTTTAAAAGAGGCCAGGCTGCCTGAAACACAGAGAGTCCACAGTAAAATAGAAACAGGTAGCTGAAATAAACACTTTTGAACAAATAATACTATTCACCCAGAAAAATCTCAGGGCTCCTTACCTAGGTCTTTTTGCAATCCTTGAACACTGGGCTGTATCAGGACACAGGGAAGATGCTGAGGCTCACAAAATGGAGGTGGCTGTCTTGGGCTTTCCCCCACAAACTTAAGGGGTCAGAGCAGGTGTGGGGGGACGGGGCTCATGTGCAACAGGGACTCAGAGAGCCAATCAGCTAAGTCCAGTCCCTGTAGGCAGGGGGAAAGGCAGCTGCTGCTCTATTCAGAATCTCCTTGGATACAGACAGGCTGAATCCACACTTCCAAGCTAGCAAAGTCTACTTTCCAAGTAAGGGAGAGATTGTTTCAAAAACAAACACTGGAATACTGCTGGGTGTGCACTCTGAAATCTGGCTTTTTTAAAGGTAGAAAACAGGGGGACAGACAGTTTTTAAACACAATTGAAATCACAGAAACAGATTTAAACAGTCTCCTAAAAACATACTCTGCAAGATGTATGTAGCCTTTTTGCTAATAAGAAAAAAGGGAGGGGGGTTAGGTGCAAAAACTAGCAAGGCAATTCACACAGTCACGGCAAAGACACATTTTAAAAAAAACACCACTTTAAAAGAGACCAGGCTGACTGAAACATAGAGTCCACAGTTAAACAGACACAGGTAGCTGAAATAAACACTTTTGAACAAATTATACTATTTACCCAGAAAACTCTCAGGGCTCCTTACCTAGGTCTTTATGCAATCCTTGAAAACTGGGCTGTATAAGGACACAGGGAAGATGCTGAGGCTCACAAAATGGAGATGGCTGTCTTGGGCTTCCCTCCACAAACTTAAGGGGCCAGAGTAGATGTGGGGGGGCGGGACTCAGGTGCAACCGGGACTCAGGGAGCCAATCAGCTACGTCCAGTCCCTGTGGGCAGGGGGAAAGGAAACTGCTGCTCTATTCATAAACTCCATGGATTCAGACAGGCTGAATCCACACTTCCAAGCTAGCAGAGTCTACTTTCCAGGTAAGGGAGAGATTGTTTAAAAAACAAACACTGGAATACTGCTGGGCGCGCACCCTAAATCTGGCTTTTTTAAAGGTAGAAAGCAGGGGGGCAGACAGTTTTTAAACTCAATTTAAATCACAGAAACAGATTTAAACAGTCTCCTAAAAACACACTATGCATGATGTATGTAGCATTTTTACTTAGAAGACAAAAGGGGGGGGTAGGTGCCCCAAAGTAGCAAGGCAATTCACACAGTCACGGCAAAAACAAATAAAAATAAAAAAAAACACTTTAAAAGAGTCCAGGCTGCCTGAAACACAGAGAGTCCACAGTTAAACAGACACAGGTAGCTGAAATAAACACTTTTGAACAAATAATACTATTTACCAGAAAATTCTCAGGGCTCCTTACCTAGGTCTTTTTGCAATCCTTGAACACTGGGCTGTATCAGGACACAGGGAAGATGCTGAGGCTCACAAAATGGAGGTGGCGGTCTTGGGTTTTCCTCCGCAAACTTAAGGGGTCAGAGCAGGTGTGGGGGGACGGGGCTCAGGTGCAACAGGGACTCAGAGAGCCAATCAGCTAAGTCCAGTCCCTGTGGGCAGGGGGAAAGGCAGCTGCTAGTCTATTCAGAATCTCCTTGAATACAAACAAGCTGAATCCACACTTCCAAGCAAACAGAGTCTACTTTCCAAATAAGGGAGAGATTGTTTCGAAAAGAAACAATGGAATACTGCTGGGCGCACTCTCTAAAATCAGGGATTTTTAAAGGCAAAGATCAGGGTGGCAGACAGTTTTTAAACACAATTTCAATCACAGAAACAGATTAAAATAGTCTCCTAAAAACACACTCTGCAAGATGTATATAACCTTTTTACTCAGAAGAAAAAAGGTGGGTGTATGTGCCACAAACTAGCAAGTCAATTCACTCAGTCACTGCAAAAATCGAATTTTAAAAAAACACCACTTTAAAAGAGACCAGGCTGCCTGAAACACAGAGACTCCACAGTTAAACAGACACAGGTAGCTGAAATAAACACTTTTGACAAATAGTACTATTTACCCAGAAAAATCTCAGGGCTCCTTACCTAGGTCTTTTTGCAATCCTTGAACACTGGGCTGTATCAGGACACAGGGAAGATGCTGAGGCTCACAAAATGGAGGTGGCTGTCTTGAGATTCCCTCCACAAACATAAGGGGCCAGAGCATGTGTGGGACGGCGGGGCTCAGGTGCAACAGGGACTCAGAGAGCCAATCAGCTAAGTCCAGTCCCTGTGGCAGGGGGAAAGGCAGCTGCTGCTCCATTCAGAATCTCCTTGGATACAGACAGGCTGAATCCACACTTCCAAGCTAGCAGAGTCTACTTTCCAGGTAAGGGAGAGATTGTTTAAAAAACAAACACTGGAATACTGCTGGGCACGCACTCTGAATTTGGGCTTTTTTAAAGACAAAAAACAGGGGGGGTAGACAGTTTTTAAACACAATTTAAATCACAGGAACAGATTAAAACAGTTTCCTAAAAACACACTCTGCAAGATGTATATAGCCTTTTCACTTAGAAGGAAAGGGGGGGGTTATGTGCCACAAACTAGCAAGGCAATTCACACAGTTACAGCAAAAACACATTTTAAAAAACACCACTTTAAAAGAGGTCAGGCTGCCTGAAACACAGAGAGTCCACAGTAAAACAGAAACAGGTAGCTGAAATAAACACTTTTGAACAAATAATACTATTCACCCAGAAAAATCCCAGGGCTCCTTACCTAGGTCTTTTTGCAATCCTTGAACACTGGGCTGTATCAAGACACAGGGAAGATGCTGCGGCTCACAAAATGGAGGTGGCTCTCTTGGACTTCCCTCCACAAACTTCAGGGGCCAGAGCAGTTGTTTGGGGACGGGGCTCAGGTGCAACAGGGACTCAGAGCCAATCAGCTAAGTCCAGTCCCTGTGGGCAGGGGGAAAGGCAGCTGCTGCTCTATTCAGAATCTCCTAGGATACAGACAGGCTGAATCCACACTCCCAAGCTAGCAGGGTCTACTTTCCAGGTAAGGGAGAGATTGTTTCAAAAACAAACAATGGAATACTTCTGGGCGCGCACTCTGAAATCGGAGAATTTTTAAAGGCAAAGATCAGGGGGGCAGACAGTTTTTATACAGAATTTAAATCACAGAACCAGATTAAAACAGTCTCCTAAAAACACACTCTGCAAGATGTATATAGCCTTTTTACTTAGAAGAAAAAAGGTGGGGGTATGTGCCACAAACTAGCAAGGCAATTCACACAGTCACTGCAAAAATCTAATAAAAAAAAAAAAACCACTTTAAAAGAGGCCAGTCTGCCTGAAACACAGAGAGTCTACAGTAAAACAGACACAGGTAGCTGAAATAAACACTTTTGAAGAAATAATACTATTTACCCAGAAAAATCTCAGGGCTCCTTACCTAGGTCTTTTTGCAATCCTTGAAAACTGGGCTGTATCAGGACACAGGGAAGATGCTGAGGCTCACAAAATGGAGATGGCTGTCTTGGGCTTCCCTCCACAAACTTAAGGGGCCAGAGCAGTTGTGGGGGGCGGGGCTGAGGTGCAACAGGGACTCAGAAAGTTAATCAGCTACGTCCAGTCCCTGTGGGCAAGAGGAAAGGCATCTGCTGCTCTATTCAGAATCTCCTTGGATACAGACAGGCTGAATCCACACTTCCAAGCTATCAGAGTCTACTTTCAAGGTAAGGGAGAGATTGTTTAATAAACAAACACTGGAATACTGCTGGGCGTGCACTCTGAAATCTGACTTTTTTAAAGGTAGAAAACAGGGGGGCAAGACAGTTTTTAAACACAATTTAAATCACAGAAACAGATTTAAACAGTCTCCTAAAAACATACTCTGCAAGATGTATGTATCCTTTTTGCTTATAAGAAAAAAGGGAGGGGGGTTAGGTGCAAAAACTAGCAAGGCAATTCACACAGTCACGGCAAAGACACATTAAAAAAAAAACACCACTTTAAAAGAGACCAGGGTGACTGAAACATAGAGTCCACAGTTAAACAGACACAGGTAGCTGAAATAAACACTTTTGAACAAATTATACTATTTACCCAGAAAAATCTCAGGGCTCCTTACCTAGGTCTTTATGCAATCCTTTAAAACTGGGCTGTATCAGGACACGGGGAAGATGCTGAGGCTCACAAAATGGAGATGGCTGTCTTGGGCTTCCCTCCACAAACTTAAGGGGCCAGAGTAGATGTGGTGGGGCGGGACTCAGGTGCAACCGGGACTCAGGGAGCCAATCAGCTACGTCCAGTCCCTGTGGGCAGGGGGAAAGGAAACTGCTGCTCTATTCATAAACTCCATGGATTCAGACAGGCTGAATCCACACTTCCAAGCTAGCAGAGTCTACTTTCCAGGTAAGGGAGAGATTGTTTAAAAAACAAACACTGGAATACTGCTGGGCGCGCACTCTGAAATCAGGCTTTTTTAAAGGCAAAAAACAGGGGGGCAGACAGTTGTTAAACACAATTTAAATCACAGAAACAGATTAAAACAGTCTCCTAAAAAGACACTCTGCAAGATGTATGTAGACTTTTTACTTAGAAGAAAAGGGGGGGGGCTATGTGCCACAAACTAGCAAGGCAATTCACACAGTCACAACAAAAACGAATTGTAAAAAAAAATCCACTTTAAAAGAGGCCAGGCTGCCTGAAACACAGAGAGTCCACAGTAAAATAGAAACAGGTAGCTGAAATAAACACTTTTGAACAAATAATACTATTCACCCAGAAAAATCTCAGGGCTCCTTACCTAGGTCTTTTTGCAATCCTTGAACACTGGGCTGTATCAGGACACAGGGAAGATGCTGAGGCTCACAAAATGGAGGTGGCTGTCTTGGGCTTTCCCCCACAAACTTAAGGGGTCAGAGCAGGTGTGGGGGGACGGGGCTCATGTGCAACAGGGACTCAGAGAGCCAATCAGCTAAGTCCAGTCCCTGTAGGCAGGGGGAAAGGCAGCTGCTGCTCTATTCAGAATCTCCTTGGATACAGACAGGCTGAATCCACACTTCCAAGCTAGCAAAGTCTACTTTCCAAGTAAGGGAGAGATTGTTTCAAAAACAAACACTGGAATACTGCTGGGTGTGCACTCTGAAATCTGGCTTTTTTAAAGGTAGAAAACAGGGGGACAGACAGTTTTTAAACACAATTGAAATCACAGAAACAGATTTAAACAGTCTCCTAAAAACATACTCTGCAAGATGTATGTAGCCTTTTTGCTTATAAGAAAAAAGGGAGGGGGGTTAGGTGCAAAAACTAGCAAGGCAATTCACACAGTCACGGCAAAGACACATTTTAAAAAAAACACCACTTTAAAAGAGACCAGGCAGACTGAAACATAGAGTCCACAGTTAAACAGACACAGGTAGCTGAAATAAACACTTTTGAACAAATTATACTATTTACCCAGAAAACTCTCAGGGCTCCTTACCTAGGTCTTTATGCAATCCTTGAAAACTGGGCTGTATAAGGACACAGGGAAGATGCTGAGGCTCACAAAATGGAGATGGCTGTCTTGGGCTTCCCTCCACAAACTTAAGGGGCCAGAGTAGATGTGGGGGGGCGGGACTCAGGTGCAACCGGGACTCAGGGAGCCAATCAGCTACGTCCAGTCCCTGTGGGCAGGGGGAAAGGAAACTGCTGCTCTATTCATAAACTCCATGGATTCAGACAGGCTGAATCCACACTTCCAAGCTAGCAGAGTCTACTTTCCAGGTAAGGGAGAGATTGTTTAAAAAACAAACACTGGAATACTGCTGGGCGCGCACCCTAAATCTGGCTTTTTTAAAGGTAGAAAGCAGGGGGGCAGACAGTTTTTAAACTCAATTTAAATCACAGAAACAGATTTAAACAGTCTCCTAAAAACACACTATGCATGATGTATGTAGCATTTTTACTTAGAAGACAAAAGGGGGGGGTAGGTGCCCCAAAGTAGCAAGGCAATTCACACAGTCACGGCAAAAACAAATAAAAATAAAAAAAAACACTTTAAAAGAGTCCAGGCTGCCTGAAACACAGAGAGTCCACAGTTAAACAGACACAGGTAGCTGAAATAAACACTTTTGAACAAATAATACTATTTACCAGAAAATTCTCAGGGCTCCTTACCTAGGTCTTTTTGCAATCCTTGAACACTGGGCTGTATCAGGACACAGGGAAGATGCTGAGGCTCACAAAATGGAGGTGGCGGTCTTGGGTTTTCCTCCGCAAACTTAAGGGGTCAGAGCAGGTGTGGGGAGACGGGGCTCAGGTGCAACAGGGACTCAGAGAGCCAATCAGCTAAGTCCAGTCCCTGTGGGCAGGGGGAAAGGCAGCTGCTAGTCTATTCAGAATCTCCTTGAATACAAACAAGCTGAATCCACACTTCCAAGCAAACAGAGTCTACTTTCCAAATAAGGGAGAGATTGTTTCGAAAAGAAACAATGGAATACTGCTGGGCGCACTCTCTAAAATCAGGGATTTTTAAAGGCAAAGATCAGGGTGGCAGACAGTTTTTAAACACAATTTCAATCACAGAAACAGATTAAAATAGTCTCCTAAAAACACACTCTGCAAGATGTATATAACCTTTTTACTCAGAAGAAAAAAGGTGGGTGTATGTGCCACAAACTAGCAAGTCAATTCACTCAGTCACTGCAAAAATCGAATTTTAAAAAAACACCACTTTAAAAGAGACCAGGCTGCCTGAAACACAGAGACTCCACAGTTAAACAGACACAGGTAGCTGAAATAAACACTTTTGACAAATAGTACTATTTACCCAGAAAAATCTCAGGGCTCCTTACCTAGGTCTTTTTGCAATCCTTGAACACTGGGCTGTATCAGGACACAGGGAAGATGCTGAGGCTCACAAAATGGAGGTGGCTGTCTTGAGATTCCCTCCACAAACATAAGGGGCCAGAGCATGTGTGGGACGGCGGGGCTCAGGTGCAACAGGGACTCAGAGAGCCAATCAGCTAAGTCCAGTCCCTGTGGCAGGGGGAAAGGCAGCTGCTGCTCCATTCAGAATCTCCTTGGATACAGACAGGCTGAATCCACACTTCCAAGCTAGCAGAGTCTACTTTCCAGGTAAGGGAGAGATTGTTTAAAAAACAAACACAGGAATACTGCGGAGCACGCACTCTGAAATCGGGCTTTTTTAAAGGAAAAAACAGGGTGCCTGACAGTTTCTAAACACAATTTAAATCACTGAAACGGATTAAAACAGTCTCCTAAAAACACACTCTGCAAGATGTATGTAGCCTTTTTACTTAGAAGATAAAAGGGGGAGGGGCGGTTATGTGCCACAAACTAGCAAGGGAATTCACACAGTCACAACAAAAATGAATTTAAAAAAACACCACTTTAAAAGAGGCCAGGCTGCCTGAAGCACAGAGAGTCCACAGTAAGATAGAAACAGGTAGCCGAAATAAACACTTTTGAACAAATAATACTATTCACCCAGAAAAATCTCAGGGCTCCTTACCTAGGCCTTTTTGCAATCCTTGAACACTGGGCTGTATCAGGACACAGGGAAGATGCTGAGGCTCACAAAATGGAGGTGGCTGTCTTGGGCTTCCCTCCACAAACTTAAGGGGCCAGAGTAGATGAGGGGGGGCGGGACTCAGGTGCAACCGGACTCAGGGATCCAATCAGCTACGTCCAGTCCCTGTGGGCAGGGGGAAAGGAAACTGCTATTCTATTCAGAAAATCCTTGGATCCATACAGGCTGAATCCACACTTCCAAGCTAGCAGAGTCTACTTTCCAGGTAAGGGAGAGATTGTTTCAAAAACAGACACTGGAATACTGCTGGGCGTGCACTCTGAAATCTGGCTTTTTTAAAGGTAGAAAACAGGGGGGCAGACAGTTTTTAAACACAATTTAAATCACAGAAACAGATTAAAACAGTCTCCTAAAAACACACCCTGCAAAATGTATGTAGCCTTTTTACTTAGAAGAAAAAAGGGGAAGTATGTGCAACAAACTAGCAAGGCAATTCACAGTCACGGCAGAAACTAATTTGTAAAAAACACTACTATAAAAGAGGCCAGGCTGCCTGAAACACAGAGAGTCCACAGCAAAACAGACACAGGTACCTGAAAGAAACACTACTGAACAAATAATACTATTTACCCAGAACAATCTCAGGGCTCCTTACCTAGGTCTTTTTGCAATCCTTGAACACTGGGCTGTATCAGGACACAGGGAAGATGCTGAGGCTCGCAAAATGGAGGTGGCTGTCTTGGGCTTCCCTCCACAAACTTAAGGGGCCAGAGCAGTTTGGGGGGCTGGGCTGAGGTTCAACAGGGACTCAGAGAGTTAATCAGCTACGTCCAGTCCCTGTGGGCAGGGGAAAAGGAAACTGCTGCTCTATTCACAAACTCCATGGATTCAGACAGGCTGAATCCACACTTCCAAGCTAGCAGAGTCTACTTTCCAGGTAAGGAAGAGATTGTTTAAAAAAAAAACACTGGAATACTGCTGGGCACGCACTCTGAATTTGGGCTTTTATAAAGACAAAAAACAGGGGGGTAGACAGTTTTTAAACACAATTTAAATCACAGGAACAGATTAAAACAGTTTCCTAAAAACACACTCTGCAAGATGTATGTAGCCTTTTCACTTAGAAGGAAAGGGGGGGGTGTTATGTGCTACAAACTAGCAAGGCAATTCACACAGATACAGCAAAAACACATTTTTAAAAACACCACTTTAAAAGAGGCCAGGCTGCCTGAAACACAGAGAGTCCACAGTAAAACAGAAACAGGTAGCTGAAATAAACACTTTTGAACAAATAATACTGTTCACCCAGAAAAATCCCAGGGCTCCTTACCTAGGTCTTTTTGCAATCCTTGAACACTGGGCTGTATCAGGACACAGGGAAGATGCTGCGGCTCACAAAATGGAGGTGGCTGTCTTGGGCTTCCCTCCACAAACTTCAGGGGCCAGAGCAGTTGTGGGGGGACGGGGCTCAGGTGCAACAGGGACTCAGAGCCAATCAGCTAAGTCCAGTCCCTGTGGGCAGGGGGAAAGGCAGCTGCTGCTCTATTCAGAATCTCCTTGAATACAAACAAGCTGAATCCACACTTCCAAGAAAGCAGAGTCTACTTTCCAAGTAAGGGAGAGATTGTTTCAAAAACAAACAATGGAATACTGCTGGGCGCGCACTCTGAAATCAGGGATTTTTAAAGGCAAAGATCAGGGTGGCAGACAGTTTTTAAACACAATTTCAATCACAGAAACAGATTAAAACAGTGCCCTAAAAACACACTCTGCAAGATGTATATAACCTTTTTACTTAGAAGAAAAAAGGTGGGGGTATGTGCCACAAACTAGCAAGGCAATTCACACAGTCACTGCAAAAATCGAATTAAAAAAAAACACCACTTTAAAAGAGACCAGGCTGCCTGAAACACAGAGACTCCACAGTTAAACAGACACAGGTAGCTGAAATAAACACTTTTGACAAATAATACTATTTACCCAGAAAAATCGCAGGGCTCCTTACCTTGGTCTTTTTGCAATCCTTGAACACTGGGCTGTATCAGGACACAGGGAAGATGCTGAGGCTCACAAAATGGAGGTGGCTGTCTTGAGATTCCCTCCACAAACTTAAGGGGCCAGAGCAGGTGTGGGACGGCGGGGCTCAGGTACAACAGGGACTCAGAGAGCCAATCAGCTAAGTCCAGTCCCTGTGGCAGGGGGAAAGGCAGCTGCTGCTCTATTCAGAATCTCCTTGGATACAGACAAGCTGAATCCACACTTCCAAGATAGCAGAGTCTACTTTCCAGGTAAGGGAGAGATTGTTTAAAAAACAAACACTGGAATACTGCTGGGCACGCACTCTGAAATCGGGTTTTTTTAAATGCAAAAAACAGGGGGGCAGACAGTTGTTAAACACAATTTAAATCACAGAAACAGATTAAAACAGTCTCCTAAAAAGACACTCTGCAAGATGTATGTAGCCTTTTTACTTAGAAGAAAAGGGGTGGGGGGTTATGTGCCACAAACTAGCAAGGCAAATCACACAGTCACAACAAAAACGAATTGTAAAAAAAAATCCACTTTAAAAGACGCCAGGCTGCCTGAAACATAGAGAGTCCACAGTAAAACAGAAACAGGAAACTGAAATAAACACTTTTGAACAAATAATACTATTTACCCAGAAAAATCTCAGGGCTCCTTACCTAGGTCTTTTTGCAATCCTTGAACACTGGGCTGTATCAGGAAACAGGGAAGATGCTGAGGATCACAAACTGGAGGTGGCTGTCTTGGCCTTCTCTCCACAAACTTAAGGGGCCAAAGCCGGTGTGGGGGGGGTGGGGCTGAGGTGCAACAGGGACTCAGAGAGCCAATCAGCTAAGTCCAGTCCCTGTGGGCAGAGGGAAAGGCAGCTGCTGCTCTATTCAGAATCTCCTTCGATACAGACAGGCGGAATCCACACTTCCAAGAAAGCAGAGTCTACTTTCCAAGTAAGGGAGAGATTGTTTCAAAAACAAACAATGGAATACTGCTGGGCGCGCACTCTGAAATCAGGGATTTTTAAAGGCAAAGATCAGGGTGGCAGACAGTTTTTAAACACAATTTCAATCACAGAAACAGATTAAAACAGTGCCCTAAAAACACACTCTGCAAGATGTATATAACCTTTTTACTTAGAAGAAAAAAGGTGGGGGTATGTGCCACAAACTAGCAAGGCAATTCACACAGTCACTGCAAAAATCGAATTAAAAAAAAACACCACTTTAAAAGAGACCAGGCTGCCTGAAACACAGAGACTCCACAGTTAAACAGACACAGGTAGCTGAAATAAACACTTTTGACAAATAATACTATTTACCCAGAAAAATCGCAGGGCTCCTTACCTTGGTCTTTTTGCAATCCTTGAACACTGGGCTGTATCAGGACACAGGGAAGATGCTGAGGCTCACAAAATGGAGGTGGCTGTCTTGAGATTCCCTCCACAAACTTAAGGGGCCAGAGCAGGTGTGGGACGGCGGGGCTCAGGTACAACAGGGACTCAGAGAGCCAATCAGCTAAGTCCAGTCCCTGTGGCAGGGGGAAAGGCAGCTGCTGCTCTATTCAGAATCTCCTTGGATACAGACAAGCTGAATCCACACTTCCAAGATAGCAGAGTCTACTTTCCAGGTAAGGGAGAGATTGTTTAAAAAACAAACACTGGAATACTGCTGGGCACGCACTCTGAAATCGGGTTTTTTTAAATGCAAAAAACAGGGGGGCAGACAGTTGTTAAACACAATTTAAATCACAGAAACAGATTAAAACAGTCTCCTAAAAAGACACTCTGCAAGATGTATGTAGCCTTTTTACTTAGAAGAAAAGGGGTGGGGGGTTATGTGCCACAAACTAGCAAGGCAAATCACACAGTCACAACAAAAACGAATTGTAAAAAAAAATCCACTTTAAAAGACGCCAGGCTGCCTGAAACATAGAGAGTCCACAGTAAAACAGAAACAGGAAACTGAAATAAACACTTTTGAACAAATAATACTATTTACCCAGAAAAATCTCAGGGCTCCTTACCTAGGTCTTTTTGCAATCCTTGAACACTGGGCTGTATCAGGAAACAGGGAAGATGCTGAGGATCACAAACTGGAGGTGGCTGTCTTGGCCTTCTCTCCACAAACTTAAGGGGCCAAAGCCGGTGTGGGGGGGGTGGGGCTGAGGTGCAACAGGGACTCAGAGAGCCAATCAGCTAAGTCCAGTCCCTGTGGGCAGAGGGAAAGGCAGCTGCTGCTCTATTCAGAATCTCCTTCGATACAGACAGGCGGAATCCACACTTCCAAGTTGGCAGAGTCTACTTTTCAGGTAAGGGAGAGATTGTTTAAAAAACAAACACTGGAATACTGCTGGGTGCGCACTCTGAAATAGGGGGTTTTAAAGGTAGAAAACAGGGGGACAGACAGTTTTTAAACACAATTTAAATCACAGAAACAGATTAAAACAGTCTCCTAAAAACACACCCTGCAAAATGTATGTAGCCTTTTTACTTAGAAGAAAAAAGGGGAAGTATGTGCAACAAACTAGCAAGGCAATTCACAGTCACAGCAAAAACTAATTTGAAAAAAACACCACTTTAAAAGAGGCCAGGCTGCCTGAAACACAGAGAGTCCACAGCAAAACAGACACAGGTAGCTGAAAGAAACACTACTGAACAAATAATACTATTTACCCAGAAAAATCTCAGGGCTCCTTACCTAGGTCTTTTTGCAATCCTTGAACACTGGGCTGTATCAGGACACAGGGAAGATGCTGAGGCTCGCAAAATGGAGATGGCTATCTTGGGCTTCCCTCCACAAACTTAAGGGGCCAGAGCAGTTGGGGGGGGGCGGGGCATCGGTGCAACAGGGACTCAGAGAGTTAATCAGCTATGTCCAGTCCCTGTGGGCAGGGGGAAAGGAAACTGCTGCTCTATTCACAAACTCCATGGATTCAGACAGGCTGAATCCACACTTCCAAGCTAGCAGAGTCTACTTTCCAGGTAAGGGAGAGATTGTTTAAAAAACAAACACTGGAATACTGCTGGGCACGCACTCTGAATTTGGGCTTTTTTAAAGACAAAAAACAGGGGGGTAGACAGTTTTTAAACACAATTTAAATCACAGGAACAGATTAAAACAGTTTCCTAAAAACACACTCTGCAAGATGTATGTAGCCTTTTCACTTAGAAGAAAAGGGGGGGGGTTATGTGCCACAAACTAGCAAGGCAATTCACACAATTACAGCAAAAACACATTTTAAAAAACACCACTTTAAAAGAGGCCAGGCTGCCTGAAACACAGAGAGTCCACAGTAAAACAGAAACAGGTAGCTGAAATAAACACTTTTGAACAAATAATACTATTCACCCAGAAAAATCCCAGGGCTCCATACCTTGGTCTTTTTGCAATCCTTGAACACTGGGCTGTATCAGGACACAGGGAAGATGCTGCGGCTCACAAAATGGAGGTGGCTGTCTTGGGCTTCCCTCCACAAACTTCAGGGGCCAGAGCAGTTGTGGGGGGACGGGACTCAGGTGCAACAGGGACTCAGAGCCAATCAGCTAAGTCCAGTCCCTGTGGGCAGGGGGAAAGGCAGCTGCTGCTCTATTCAGAATCTCCTAGGATACAGACAGGCTGAATCCACACTTCCAAGCTAGCAAGGTCTACTTTCCAGGTAAGGGAGAGATTGTTTCAAAAACAAACAATGGAATACTTCTGGGCGCGCACTCTGAAATCGGAGAATTTTAAAGGCAAAAATCAGGTGGGCAGACAGTTTTTAAACAGAATTTAAATCACAGAACCAGATTAAAACAGTCTCCTAAAAACACACTCTGCAAGATGTATATAGCCTTTTTACTTATAAGAAAAAAGGGGGGGGGGAGTTATGTGCCACAAACTAGCAATGCAATTCACACAGTCACAGCAAAAATGAATTAAAAAAATAAACACCACTTTAAAAGAGGCCAGTCTGCCTGAAACACAGAGAGTCTACAGTAAAACAGACACAGGTAGCTGAAATAAACACGTTTGAAGAAATAATACTATTTACACAGGAAAATCTCAGGGCTCCTTACCTAGGTCTTTTTGCAATCCTTGAAAACTGGGCTGTATCAGGACACAGGGAAGATGCTGAGGCTCACAAAATGGAGATGGCTGTCTTGGGCTTCCCTCCACAAATTTAAAGGGCCAGAGCAGTTGTGGGGGGCGGGGCTGAGGTGCAACAGGGACTCAGAGAGTTAATCAGCTACGTCCAGTCCCTGTGGGCAAGAGGAAAGGCATCTGCTGCTCTATTCAGAATCTCCTTGGATGCAGACAGGCTGAATCCACACTTCCAAGCTATCAGAGTCTACTTTCCAGGTAAGGGAGAGATTGTTTAAAAAACAAACACTGGAATACTGCTGGGCGTGCACTCTGAAATCTGGCTTTTTTAAAGGTAGAAAACAGGGGGGCAGACAGTTTTTAAACACAATTTAAATCACAGAAACAGATTTAAACAGTCTCCTAAAAACATACTCTGCAAGATGTATGTATCCTTTTTGCTTATAAGAAAAAAGGTAGGGGAGTTAGGTGCAAAAACTAGCAAGGCAATTCACACAGTCACGGCAAAGACACATTTTAAAAAAAACACCACTTTAAAAGACACCAGGCTGACTGAAACATAGAGTCCACAGTTAAACAGACACAGGTAGCTGAAATAAACACTTTTGAACAAATTATACTATTTACCCAGAAAAATCTCAGGGCTCCTTACCTAGGTCTTTTTGCAATCCTTGAAAACTGGGCTGTATCAGGACACAGGGAAGATGCTGAGGCTCACAAAATGGAGAGGGCTGTCTTGGGCTTCCCTCCACAAACTTAAGGGGCCAGAGTAGATGTGGGGGCGGGACTCAGGTGCAACCGGGACTCAGGGAGCCAATCAGCTACATCCAGTCCCTGTGGGCAAGGGGAAAGGAAACTGCTGCTCTATTCACAAACTCCATGGATTCAGACAGGCTGAATCCACACTTCCAAGCTAGCAGAGTCTACTTTCCAGGTAAGGGAGAGATTGTTTAAAAAACAAACACTGGAATACTGCTGGGCGCGCACTCTGAAATCAGGCTTTTTTAAAGGCAAAAAAAGGGGGGCAGACAGTTGTTAAACACAATTTAAATCACAGAAACAGATTAAAACAGTCTCCTAAAAAGACACTCTGCAAGATGTATGTAGCCTTTTTACTTAGAAGAAAAGGGGGGGGGCTATGTGCCACAAACTAGCAAGGCAATTCACACAGTCACAACAAAAACGAATTGTAAAAAAAAATCCACTTTAAAAGACGCCAGGCTGCCTGAAACACAGAGAGTCCACAGTAAAATAGAAACAGGTAGCTGAAATAAACACTTTTGAACAAATAATATTATTCACCCAGAAAAATCTCAGGGCTCCTTACCTAGGTCTTTTTGCAATCCTTGAACACTGGGCTGTATCAGGACAGAGGGAAGATGCTGAGGCTCACAAAATGGAGGTGGCTGTCTTGGGATTTCCCCCACAAACTTAAGGGGTCAGAGCAGGTGTGGGGGGACGGGGCTCAGGTGCAACAGGGACTCAGAGAGCCAATCAGCTAAGTCCAGTCCCTGTAGGCAGGGGGAAAGACAGCTGCTGCTCTATTCAGAACCTCCTTGGATACAGACAGGCTGGATCCACACTTCCAAGATAGCAAAGTCTACTTTCCAAATAAGGGAGAGATTGTTTCAAACTCTAACACTGGAATACTGCTGGGCGTGCACTCTGAAATCTGGCTTTTTTAAAGGTAGAAAACAGGGGGGCAGACAGTTTTTAAACACAATTTAAATCACAGAAACATATTTAAACAGTCTCCTAAAAACACCCTCTGCAAGATGTATGTAGCCTTTTTGCTTATAAGAAAAAAGGGAGGGGGTTAGGTGCAAAAACTAGCAAGCCAATTCACACAGTCACGGCAAAAACACATTTAAAAAAAACACCACTTTAAAAGAGACCAGGCTGCCTGAAACACGGAGAGTCCACAGTTAAACAGACACAGGTAGCTGATATAAACACTTTTGAACAACTTATACTATATACCCAGAAAAATCTTAGGGCTCCTTACCTAGGTCTTTTTGCAATCCTTGAACACTGGGCTGTATCAGGACACAGGGAAGATGCTGAGGCTCACAAAATGGAGGTGGCTGTCTTGGGCTTCCCTCCACAAACTTAAGGGGCCAGAGTAGATGAGGGGGGGGCGGGACTCAGGTGCAACCGGGACTCAGGGAGCCAATCAGATATGTCCAGTCCCTGTGGCAGGGTGAAAGGAAACTGCTGCTCTATTCAGAAAATCCTTGGATTCAGACAGGCTGAATCCACACTTCCAAGCTAGCAGAGTCTAATTTCCATGTAAGGGAGAGATTGTTTAAAAAACAAACACTGGAATACTGCTAAGCGCGCACCCTAAATCTGGCTTTTTTAAAGGTAGAAAGCAGGGGGGCAGACAGTTTTTAAACACAATTTAAATCACAGAAACAGATTTAAACAGTCTCCTAAAAACATACTATGCATGATGTATGTAGCATTTTTACTTAGAAGACAAAAGGGGGGGGGTAGGTGCCTCAAAGTAGCAAGGCAATTCACACAGTCACGGCAAAAACAAATAAAAAAAAAAAAAACACTTTAAAAGAGTCCAGGCTGCCTGAAACACAGAGAGTCCACAGTTAAACAGACACAGGTAGCTGAAATAAACACTTTTGAACAAATAATACTATTTACCCAGAAAATTCTCAGGGCTCCTTACCTAGGTCTTTTTGCAATCCTTGAACACTGGGCTGTATCAGGACACAGGGAAGATGCTGAGGCTCGCAAAATGGAGGTTGCTGCCTTTGGCTTCCCTCCACAAACTTAAGGGGCCAGAGCAGGAGTGGGACGGCGGGGTTCAGGTGCAACAGGGACTCAGAGAGCCAATCAGCTAAGTCCAGTCCCTGTGGGCAGGGGGAAAGGCAGCTGCTGGTCTATTCAGAATCTCCTTGAATAGAAACAAGCTGAATCCACACTTCCAAGCAAGCAGAGTCTACTTTCCAAGTAAGGGAGAGATTGTTTCGAAAAGAAACAATGGAATACTGCTGGGCGTGCACTCTGAAATCAGGGATTTTTAAAGGCAAAGATCAGGGTGGCAGACAGTTTTTAAACACAATTTCAATCACAGAAACAGATTAAAACAGTCTCCTAAAAACACACTCTGCAAGATGTATATAACCTTTTTACTTAGAAGAAAAAAGGTGGGGGTATGTGCCACAAACTAGCAAGGCAATTCATTCAGTCACTGCAAAAATCGAATTTTAAAAAAACACCACTTTAAAAGAGACCAGGCTGCCTGAAACACAGAGACTCCACAGTTAGACAGACACAGGTAGCTGAAATAAACACTTTTGACAAATAGTAATATTTACCCAGAAAAAACTCAGGGCTCCTTACCTAGGTCTTTTTGCAATCCTTGAACACTGGGGTGTATCAGGACACAGGGAAGATGCTGAGGCTCACAAAATGGAGGTGGCTGTCTTGAGATTCCCTCCACAAACTTAAGGGGCCAGAGCATGTGTGGGACGGCGGGGCTCAGGTGCAACAAGGACTCAGAGAGCCAATCAGCTAAGTCCAGTCCCTGTGGCAGGGGGAAATGCAGCTGCTGCTCAATTCAGAATCTCCTTGAATACAGACAGGATGAATCCACACTTCCAAGCTAGCAGAGTCTACTTTCCAGGTAAGGGAGAGATTGTTTAAAAAACAAACACTGGAATACTGCTGGGCGTGCACTCTGAAATCTGGCTTTTTTAAAGGTAGAAAACAGGGGGGCAGACAGTTTTTAAACACAATTTAAATCACAGAAACATATTTAAACAGTCTCCTAAAAACACCCTCTGCAAGATGTATGTAGCCTTTTTGCTTATAAGAAAAAAGGGAGGGGGTTAGGTGCAAAAACTAGCAAGCCAATTCACACAGTCACGGCAAAAACACATTTAAAAAAAACACCACTTTAAAAGAGACCAGGCTGCCTGAAACACGGAGAGTCCACAGTTAAACAGACACAGGTAGCTGATATAAACACTTTTGAACAACTTATACTATATACCCAGAAAAATCTTAGGGCTCCTTACCTAGGTCTTTTTGCAATCCTTGAACACTGGGCTGTATCAGGACACAGGGAAGATGCTGAGGCTCACAAAATGGAGGTGGCTGTCTTGGGCTTCCCTCCACAAACTTAAGGGGCCAGAGTAGATGAGGGGGGGGGCGGGACTCAGGTGCAACCGGGACTCAGGGAGCCAATCAGATATGTCCAGTCCCTGTGGCAGGGTGAAAGGAAACTGCTGCTCTATTCAGAAAATCCTTGGATTCAGACAGGCTGAATCCACACTTCCAAGCTAGCAGAGTCTAATTTCCATGTAAGGGAGAGATTGTTTAAAAAACAAACACTGGAATACTGCTAAGCGCGCACCCTAAATCTGGCTTTTTTAAAGGTAGAAAGCAGGGGGCAGACAGTTTTTAAACACAATTTAAATCACAGAAACAGATTTAAACAGTCTCCTAAAAACATACTATGCATGATGTATGTAGCATTTTTACTTAGAAGACAAAAGGGGGGGGTAGGTGCCTCAAAGTAGCAAGGCAATTCACACAGTCACGGCAAAAACAAATAAAAAAAAAAAAACACTTTAAAAGAGTCCAGGCTGCCTGAAACACAGAGAGTCCACAGTTAAACAGACACAGGTAGCTGAAATAAACACTTTTGAACAAATAATACTATTTACCCAGAAAATTCTCAGGGCTCCTTACCTAGGTCTTTTTGCAATCCTTGAACACTGGGCTGTATCAGGACACAGGGAAGATGCTGAGGCTCGCAAAATGGAGGTTGCTGCCTTTGGCTTCCCTCCACAAACTTAAGGGGCCAGAGCAGGAGTGGGACGGCGGGGTTCAGGTGCAACAGGGACTCAGAGAGCCAAACAGCTAAGTCCAGTCCCTGTGGGCAGGGGGAAAGGCAGCTGCTGGTCTATTCAGAATCTCCTTGAATAGAAACAAGCTGAATCCACACTTCCAAGCAAGCAGAGTCTACTTTCCAAGTAAGGGAGAGATTGTTTCGAAAAGAAACAATGGAATACTGCTGGGCGTGCACTCTGAAATCAGGGATTTTTAAAGGCAAAGATCAGGGTGGCAGACAGTTTTTAAACACAATTTCAATCACAGAAACAGATTAAAACAGTCTCCTAAAAACACACTCTGCAAGATGTATATAACCTTTTTACTTAGAAGAAAAAAGGTGGGGGTATGTGCCACAAACTAGCAAGGCAATTCATTCAGTCACTGCAAAAATCGAATTTTAAAAAAACACCACTTTAAAAGAGACCAGGCTGCCTGAAACACAGAGACTCCACAGTTAGACAGACACAGGTAGCTGAAATAAACACTTTTGACAAATAGTAATATTTACCCAGAAAAAACTCAGGGCTCCTTACCTAGGTCTTTTTGCAATCCTTGAACACTGGGCTGTATCAGGACACAGGGAAGATGCTGAGGCTCACAAAATGGAGGTGGCTGTCTTGAGATTCCCTCCACAAACTTAAGGGGCCAGAGCATGTGTGGGACGGCGGGGCTCAGGTGCAACAAGGACTCAGAGAGCCAATCAGCTAAGTCCAGTCCCTGTGGCAGGGGGAAATGCAGCTGCTGCTCCATTCAGAATCTCCTTGAAAACAGACAGGATGAATCCACACTTCCAAGCTAGCAGAGTCTACTTTCCAGGTAAGGGAGAGATTGTTTAAAAAACAAACACTGGAATACTGCTAAGCGTGCACTCTGAAATCTGGCTTTTTTAAAGGTAGAAAACAGGGGGGCAGACAGTTTTTAAACACAATTTAAATCACAGAAACAGATTAAAACAGTCTCCTAAAAACACACCCTGCAAAATGTATGTAGCCTTTTTACTTAGAAGAAAAAAGGGGAAGTATGTGTAACAAACTAGCAAGGCAATTCACAGTCACGGCAAAAACTAATTTGAAAAAAACACTACTATAAAAGAGGCCAGGCTGCCTGAAACACAGAGAGTCCACAGCAAAACAGACACAGGTAGCTGAAAGAAACACTACTGAACAAATAATACTATTTACCCAGAAAAATCTCAGGGCTCCTTACCTACGTCTTTTTGCAATCCTTGAACACTGGACTGTATCAGAACACAGGGAAGATGCTGAGGCGCGCAAAATGGAGATGGCTATCTTGGGCTTCCCTCCACAAACTTAAGGGGCCAGAGCAGTTGGGGGGGGGCGGGGCATCGGTGCAACAGGGACTCAGAGAGTTAATCAGCTATGTCCAGTCCCTGTGGGCAGGGGGAAAGGAAACTGCTGCTCTATTCACAAACTCCATGGATTCAGACAGGCTGAATCCACACTTCCAAGCTAGCAGAGTCTACTTTCCAGGTAAGGGAGAGATTGTTTAAAAAAAAACCACTGGAATACTGCTGGGCACGCACTCTGAATTTGGGCTTTTATAAAGACAAAAAACAGGGGGGTAGACAGTTTTTAAACACAATTTAAATCACAGGAACAGATTAAAACAGTTTCCTAAAAACACACTCTGCAAGATGTATGTAGCCTTTTCACTTAGAAGGAAAGGGGGGGGTTATGTGCCACAAACTAGCAAGGCAATTCACACAGTTACAGCAAAAACACATTTTAAAAAACACCACTTTAAAAGAGGCCAGGCTGCCTGAAACACAGAGAGTCCACAGTAAAACAGAAACAGGTAGATGAAATAAACACTTTTGAACAAATAATACTATTCACCCAGAAAAATCTCAGGGCTCCTTACCTAGGTCTTTTTGCAATCCTTGAACACTGGGCTGTAAAAGGACACAGGGAAGATGCTGAGGCTCACAAAACGGAGGTGGCTGTCTAGGGCTTCCCTCCACAAACTTAAGGGGCCAGAGCAGTTGTGGGGGGACGGGGCTCAGGTGCAACAGGGACTCAGAGAGCCAATCAGCTAAGTCCAGTCTCTGTGGGCAGAGGGAAAGGCAGCTGCTGCTATATTCAGAATCTCCTTGGATTCAGACAGACTGAATCCACACTTCCAAGCAGGCAGAGTCTACTTTTCAGGTAAGGGAGAGATTGCTTAAAAAACAAACACTGGAATACTGCTGGGCGCGCACTCTGAAATCGGGCTTTTTTAAAGGCAATACTGGAATACTGCTGGGCACGCACTCTGAAATCGGGCTTTTTTAAAGGCAAAAAACAGAGGGGCAAACAGTTTTTAAACACAATTCAAATAAAAAAAACAGATTAAAACAGTCTCCTAAAACAAAATCTGCAAGATGTATGTAGCCTTTATACTTAAAAGAAAAAAGGGGGGGGGGGGGGCGTTATGTGCCACAAACTAGCAAGGCAATTCACACTGTCACGGCAAAAACGGATTTGAAAAAAAACACCACTTTAAAAAAGGCCAGGCTGCCTGAAACACAGAGAGTCCACAGTAAAACAGACACAGGTAGCTGAAATAAACTATGTCGAGTCCCTGTGGACAGGGGGAAAGGCAGCTGCGCCTCTTTTCAGAATCTCCTTGGATACAGACAGGCTGAATCCACACTTCCAAGCTAGCAGAGTCTACTTTCCACATAAGGGAGAGATTGTTTAAAAAATAAACACTAGAGGAGGCGTGTTCAGGGCGACAAGATGGCGGCCGCACTTTTGTAGTGCTCAGGACCACTCCGTCATCCGCCTCTCATAAAATCACTATCCGTACACATCAACACCGTGAACGCTTCATCGGGGTTCCTTTATTGTGCCCTGTCTCGTGTGGCGGGTTCCCGGCCCTCACGGCCCGGTGAAACCGAGGTTTTGGCTGCCAAGCGTTTGACCACTGTTTCCCCTGATCAAGATGACGGCTGAGGGACGGACCTGAGGCACGGCCTGCTGCGACGAAAAGGCTGCGGCAGCCTGGATGGCCTGGAGGCAGGGCTGCGGCCCCTGAGCCAGAGAAGTTGCGGGTCGCAGCCAGGGCTGCTGTGACTGTGAGAAATCAAGGTAGGCCCCGGGCCGGCAGCACCATGATTCTCTGGTCCCCCTAATTTCCGCCCCCCTTCCTGTGGTGACCGAGGGCTGGGAAGGGGGGCGTTCCGTGGGCCGGAGGCCGGGATGCTTGGCCGCGAATTGTGTGGGGACCTGGTCCTGCGGGAGGCTCGCTCCAGGGGAGACGACCTCTGCAATGGAACAAAAGTACTCCTTTTCCCGGATTACACACTAGAGGTACAGCAACAACGCCTCTCGTTCATGGAAGAGAAACAAAAGCTTAGATCAATGGACATCCAGTATAGTCTCCTGTTTCCAGCCAGCCTCTGGGTGATCTATAATAATAAAACCTACTTCTTTGAGCAGCCGACCGCGGCATGGACCTGGCTAACGGAAGAAACCCCACTAGATATGCACAGAACAGGATCACAGCCACAGCTTAAGACAATACCAGCTCACCCAAGGGGGAAACAACTGTTGCGCAGTCAGCGCACACGTTCTCGGAAATGAAGAGGAAGACATGGATCCAGCTCAGACTCCCTTCCCAGGGCTCATCGATCGGAACCCAGACACCCACAATCAAAAGAGAATTCCAAAGCCACCCTGACAAGCCTGAAACCACAGGACACAACCAAGATCCAGCTATAGACACAAGAAGACTCTGACTTGTCCAGTAGCCCAATCCTGTGACTGCATAGGTGGAACTTATTCTGGGAAAGACTTAAGACAATGAACACAGAAATAGAAGCGTTATGCCTAACGTTATCACACATCGAGTATTATACATTTATGCAAGATCCGATACTAGGGAGGGGTCCACCGTCACAAATACCACAGCCTTACCACTCGAAAGCCATCTCACCAGTTTTAAAAGTGAGGGGCTATGTATATGGGCGACAGATGCTTCTGGGGCGAAGTATGGGGTGGGGAGGGAGTTGGGGGGCAAGGAGGATCCGGCCTCGTTCTAAAGGCCAATGCTAGAATTTGTATGCGAAGGCAAGATTCATATTTTTTTTTAATTGAGGCACAGGGCAGGATGCTTAATGACTCAACAGATATAATAGAGTCGGAGAATCGGCAGCAGGAAGATAGAAAGATAAGTCCTTCAGAGTCGCACAAACTAGTAGCTAAAGGTTGGCTCAACAACTGCAAAATTCCACCTACAATCACACACCCCCCATGAATCAAGTACAAATTATGTCATGGAACATCAACGGGCTCCTAGACAAAATTAAACGTACTGCAGTATTCACCTTCATACATTGATACCATCCAGAAATACTCATGTTGCAGGAAACCCACCTTTTGGCGGATAAATACCCATTCCTGATTCGTCGACGATTTGATAGAGTGTACCATGCGGGATACACAAGTGGGTCACGAGGAGTAGCCATATTATTGCATTGTACCGTCCCTATGACACACACCCAAGTACGAAGAGACCAACAGGGGCGGTTTGTAGCCATTACCGGTAAGGTAGAAGGAATCATATTTAATATAATAAGTATCTACGCCCCTCCCTCCATGGTCAGCTCACCCCTCCAGGCACTCACAAAACTTCTCTCTGACCTACCCCCTGGGCAGACTATACTAGGTGGCGACTTCAACGCAACCTTGGACCCGACCTTAGATGTAGAAGGCCCACTCACCACATATAGACGTACACTGGCAACCAAAATTAAGGGGTGGTTATCTGCCACGGACTATGTGACGCCTGGCGGATATAGCATCCGAGGCAGAGACAATTTACCCACACCTCAGTAAACCCATGGATCCCAATCCAGAATAGACCTGATGCTTCTTCCGACACAGATTGTACAACCCTCTCACACATCAAGATTCTAGCCAGAGGAATCTCTGACCATGCCCCTCTCCGGCTCATACTAGGCCCGGCCCGTCCCCGGCGTCGCCCCATGTGGCGGCTAAACGCATGGTATCTCCAAGATGAACACTTTAAGGAACAATTACGTCAGGCACAAGCAGAATACTTCCACCTAAACGAAGGCTCGGTAACCTCAGAGGGCACTCTATGGGCGGCAGGGAAGGCGGTATTAAGAGGTATGGCTAAAAATCTGATACATCATCAGGAACGTGGCAAAACGCTACATATCACACAGCCAGAGCTCCGAGCAAAAAACCTCGAAAGAGACAACGTAATAAACCCAAGCAAGAAACTGATGCAACAACTCCTCCTAATCTGAGAGGAGATATGGGGTCAATCCCTGGAGGCTGCAAAACATTTATGGAGGGCCAGCACTGGAAGGATATATGGCTGGGGGCACAAGACAGGGAAGATGCTGTACTGTTTGATCTCCCGCAATCCGCCTCCAAGATCTTCCCTGAAATTTGTGACGGGGATGGGGCCCTGGTTACGGGTCATACCGAAATTGTGAATTCTTTTGCCAACTATTATCATACACTGTACCAAACATCTACACAAATAGATTCACATCAAACACGTCAACTACTTGACGAGATACCACTCCCACAGTTACCTATGATAGAAGCACAGCTTTTAAAGGAAGGAGCCCATTAGAGAGGAAGAAATTGGGGCGGCAATCTCAACATTAAACCCTGGCAAGACGCCTGATCCCGATGGGTTCCCCCCAGAATATTATAAGGTGTTTAGAGAAGACCTGACTCCACGTCTCCTACGCCTTTTCGCAGAAATAGGAAAAGGTGGATCCTTTCCTCCTGAACTAGATACAGCCATGATCGTGGTGCTTCCCCAAAACCCAGCCCCTTTCGCCTCACTGCACGGATTACAGACCAATATCATCGATTAATACAGATATTAAAATTTTTGCCTCTATCCTTGCCACTCGCATCAAAAGGGTCCTGCCGCAGCTAATCCATCCTGACCAATGTGTGGTTTATGGCAAACCGCAGTACACAACACTGTATCCGCCGGCTACACGTAGCCTTAGCGGAGAGACTCCGGTTTCCCCAAAGCCTGGCCCTCTTGCTCATAGATTTTGAAAAGGCTTTTGATTCGGTTGACTGGGGATTCCTTCTACTAGTGCGCCGACGGGCAGGCATAGAAAAACAATTGTACCACCTAATTAAAGCATTATACACTAACCCTTCGGCCTGTGTACAGGTTAATGGGACCATATCCCACAGGTTCGACATCCGCAGAGGTACTCGAGAGGGATGTCCCCATTCCCCTCTTTTGTTTACCCTCTCCATTGAGCCTCTAGCCCAGATGATCAGAGCGGGCTCAGTATACAGAGGATGAAAATGGGGTCCATCTCATGAAGACAGGATAGCTCTATATGCAGATGACCCATACGCAAATTAAGTTTTAAATACTTAGGGATCTGGGTAACCTTTCTACCCGAATAAACATGGGCCAAAAACCTATCTTCTCTGCTAACAAGAATAAAAACGGACATGCAGAGATGGCTAACCCTCCCCTTGAATGTGATGGGGCGGGTGGCCCTATACAAAATGATGATCTTGCCAAGACTCCTATACATATTCCAAAATGTTCCCATCCTCATCCCCCACTCCTGGTTCAAAAATCTCGAACGCATCACCGGAAGATTTCTTTGGAGAGGTAATAGACATCGAGTAGCGATACAACATTGCCGGAGAGGAATGTATGATGGAGGTTTGGGTGCGTCAGATGCCTATCTGTATTACCTGGCTATCCAATTGATAGTGGTCCATGACTGGTTTAATGGGGGCTGGGAAGACCCAGCGTATAAGACAGAATTGACACTCCTGGGATTTCCACAGGTTCTTGACATGCTGTATGGAGCATCACTTCCACGTGACATGGAGGAAACAACCAAAGTGGTCTATCTGGCATGGCGAGCCGCGTTACGCCGCAATCACTGGAATACTGTTATCACCCTCCAGACTCCGCTACGGAGAAGGAAATGGATGTATGCCTCGGCCACGCCGGAGGGATTCGCAACATGGGTCCTAATAGGCATTTCCCTGGTTGAGGACATATGGAAAGGGAGGGCCATGAAATTGTTCCAAGACCTACAAGCAGAATTTCAATTAAACCAGACACAGTTCTTTGGATACCTTCAACTAAGACACGCACTGCGAACCCATCTGCCCACCAAAAGCCCTATACCGGACTTTAACCCACTGGAAACCAAAATACTCATGGGAAATTTGGAGGGGAAAGGCATTTCTCAACTTTACAAAACACTAATCAACAACACTCCTGATAACTTAGTCATTTTTAGGACTAAGTGGGAATCATGGCTCGGACCCCTAGAAGAAACGGAATGGAGGGAAGCCTTGATGGCGCCCAAGGTATTGGCAATATCGCAAAATTCAGCATGATACAATTCTATTATTTATATGGGGCCTATCTGACACCATCCAAATTACACAAAATGGGAGCCCGCCCTTCTGCCAAATGCCCAAGATGCCCGAATGAACCAGCAGACTTCTTTCACATGGTATGGACCTGTCAGAAAATACAAAAGTACTGGGAAGGGATGATCCAAGATATAGGAATGGCACTGGGTCAAGAAATACAAAGATCAGCCAAGCAAATCCTATTGGGGGTAAAGGAAGAAATGGTAAGAACACGTGCTAAATGAACACTGAAAGCTACAGCATTATTAGTTGCTAATAGAGATATCGCTGCAGCGTGGATGTCCCCAGAAGGCCCGTTGATCCAGAAATAGAGGAAGGGGGTGGATTGGTGTGCCAATCAGGAGAAACTGGTATTTGAGTCTAGAGGGTGCCCACACAAATTCGAAAAGATAGGGGGACGATGGCTAGAATTGATGACATAAACCAGATATGTAATAAGATACTTAGGGGGTCATTCTGACCTCGGCGGTAAAAGGCCCTTACCGCCGGTCAGAAGACCGCCATAACACCGCCGCGGTTAACCGCCACGGTCATTCTGACCCACAACGGCCAAACCTCCAAAATTCCGTCCTCCACTGCAGCCCGCCACATCAGCGGGCAGCGAGAAACTGGAGATGACCAAACCTCCACCGTCACGCCAACAGAAATACGCCCATGCCATTACGACCCACGAATCCACACGGCGGTCATTCAAACGCGGTATTCCATTGGCGCTACACACCGCCGCGGTCAGAATACACACACAGCACCAAAACACAGCCACATTGGACAATTTGAAATACATACACCTGATACACATACACACACCACTCCCACACAATCAACCAACTATAAAACACACACCCACATCACCCACAAACCCCTGCGACCATAATTACTGAGAGAAGGAGAGAGAGACACAGCAGACAATCCAAAGCAAGACACACTGAGGCACACTACACCATCACACACACCACATAGTAGCACAAAGCACCACTCACCAACATACTTATCATCACATACACCACCCCATACCTCACCCACACCACCCCATGGCACCCCAAAGGCACCCACGCTTTTCGGACCAAGAACTCCGGGTCATGATGGAGGAAATCCTAAGAGTGGAACCCCAGCTGTTCGGCTCGCAGGTGCAGCACACCAGTATAGCTAGGAAGGCGGAGCTATGGCAGCGGATCGTGGACAGGGTCAACGCGGTGGGACAGCATCCCAGGAATAGGGAGGACATCCGCAAAAGATGGAACGACCTACGGGGAAGGTCCGATCGATGGTCTCCAGGCACAACATCGCGGTCCAGAAGACTGGCGGCGGACCCCCACCCACCCCTCCGGAATTCACATCGTGGGAGCAAGACGTCTTGAACATCCTGCATCCTCAGGGCCTCGCAGGAGTAGCCGGAGGAATGGACTCTGGTAAGTCCAATCTCAACTACTAGATCCCCCCCACCCCACCAGCATGCCAACCCACACCCCCACCCTCACCCCCAACCCCCCAGCACACATCCTCCCTGACAATGTCTCACCAGCACAACCCACCCATCCCAACACCAACTCCTGCATGCCAACACAAATCATGGGCACCCATCACCTAAGCATGACCACTGCACCAACCCCCCCCCCCACTAACTACCCTCACAACACCTCCCTCAAGGGAATGCCTGCACTGGGGGACAAGGGCACCCATAACACGCACGCTATTGCACACACAGAAACAATAACCAAACTCTCTTACCCCATGCAGGACCCGAACGACAACACACCAGCCAGGTGGGTCCAGAAGTGTCCATCCCACCACCGGAACAGGCCCACACTGAGGATAGCAGCTCTGTCGACAGTGAACCTGATGACCAGCCCGGACCATCGGGGACCTCTGGGCAGTCGGTTCCCCTCAGGCAGCCACAGGCCACACCAGACCCGACCCCCTCTGCCAACACCAGCACAGCTCCCACCCAGCGGGCCCATGCCTCTGTCTCTAGGACAGCTCAATCAGCGGTGTGTCTGCCACTACAGGGCACCCAGGCTAACCCAACACCCCAACAACAACAGGGACCTGGGGGCAGTGGTAGCGGGCACACCGTCCAGGGGACAGAGGCCGGGGGAAACCGGGCAGCTCGGAGGGCTGCTGTGCGACAGGGGGGGGAGGAGAGGCCCAGGGAACCCACTCTCCAAGAGGCCCTCACCACCCTCATGGGGGCATACCACCACTCCCAAGAAACGATGGCGACGGTACTGGCCAGGTTCACTGAGATCCAGGCACAGCAGGAGGAACGCTACATGGGGTTCAGGGAGGAGCTGAGAATCATCGGGACCGCAATGGGGACCATCGTCCTGGCCCTCCACAGGATAGAGGACGCGTTGCGGGACCATGGTGCACCACACAGGGCCCCTGTCACTAGCCCGGACCAGGAACAGCCTACCACCTCCGCCGGCGCTAGTGGACAGGAGGTCCCAACACCTCGACAGCCCCCCAGAACCCCACCTCCTGCTGAAGAACAACCACCCCGTAAGAGGAGCCTGAGACCAAAGAAAAAGACAGAGTAGGATGTCAAGACCCCCGCCAGCAGGACATACCCCCTCAAGTCTTCCCACTGTCCCACATTGCCACCCTGTCCAACCATGAACTGCCTATGCTCCATCCTTCCACAGGCAAAAGGACAATGCACCTGTGAGACTGAGAACTGGACTCTGCCATGGATATTCCTCCACCCCCACCCATCACCCTTAGAATCACATGTACCGATATCTAGCACTGTAAATAAATCACATTTTGCACACAAATCTGTTTTGAGTCATGCTGTATTATTTACAAATGTATTACATATTACTGTTCAATTTCTGTTCTGTCAATTAGTCATGACAACAAACCAATGTCAATACGCTGTATTTCATGGGCGAACCAAGCAGAAGTCAGGTACTGAGTCAGACAGCACTGAGAAGGGAAGGGAAAGGCAAAAATTTATGAAAAACATCTGTGGGGAACTACAGAAAGTACAGATGCAGGAGGCTATAAGCAATTGTGAAATGGCGTGGGTGATTCTTACCTGTGTGTTACTGGAAATACTGTTGTATCACTCTGTCCCTATTGTCTGTGTCGTCCTCAGAGTCTTCCTCCTCTTCACTCTCCACAGGCTCCACGGCTTCTACAACACCACCATCTGGACCATCCTCCTGCAGGAAAGGCACCTGGCGTCGCAAAGCCAGGTTGTGGAGCATACAGCACGCCACGATGATATGGCACACCTTCTTTGGTGAGTACATTAGGGATCCACCTGTCATATGCAGGCACCTAAACCTGGCCTTCAGGAGCCCAAAGGTTCGCTCAATCACCCTCCTAGTACGCCCATGGGCCTCATTGTACCGTTCCTCTGCCCTGGTCCTGGGATTCCTCACTGGGGTCAATAGCCACGGCAGGTTGGGGTAACCAGAGTCACCTATTAGCCACACACGCTGTCTCTGTAGCTGTTCCATCACATAGGGAATGCTGCTATTTCGCATAACATACGCGTCATGCACTGACCCTGGGAACTTGGCATTTACATGGGAGATGTACTGGTCAGCCAAACAGACCACCTGGATATTCATTGAATGGTAATTCTTCCTGTTCCTGTACACCTGTTCATCGTCATTTGGGGGGACTAAAGCCACATGGGTCCCATCAATTGCAACAATGATGTTGGGGATGTGTCCAAGGGCATAGAAATCAGCTTTCACTGTAGGCAAATCACCCTCCTCTGGGAAAATGATGTAGCTCCGCATGAGTTTCATCAGGGCAGACAACACTCTGGATAAGATCTTGGAAAACATAGGCTGAGACATCCCAGATGACATGGCCACTGTTGTCTGGAATGAGCCAGTTGCAAAGAAATGGAGGACAGACAGAACCTGCACTAGAGGGGGAATTCCTGTGGGTTGGCGGATGGGGGACATCAGGGCTGGCTCCAGCTGGGCACACAGTTCATGGATGGAGGCTCGGTCAAGTCGGTATCGTAGTATTATGTTGCGTTCTTCCATTGTGGACAGGTCCACCAGCGGCCGGTACACGCAAGGATTCCTCCTTCTCATCGCTAGTCCCAGCGGACGGTGCCTAGGAAGGAGAATATGGAGTACAGAGTCAATCCACTCACAGGTACGTACAACACAGCTTGCACAGTACAGGTAAATGTATGGTTTGATATGTTTGTATGTGTGCCATTGCAAGGCCTAGGCCTGTGTGACGCATTAGAAATTAAGCCATGTGGGCCCTTGAAATGGCCGATGCCTGACCTGTGAAGTGGGACAATGGGATGTGAGGTCACTGCGCTGGCGGGGCACACCGTAGCGGTAGGCGGTCGAAGACCGCTGTGCGAAGATGCATTGGTTAACATTGAAGCCTATGGGTTTCAGGAGCCAATGACGATGTGCGCCGGCGGTCGCGGGACGCGCCGGCGGTCGCGGGACGCACCGCCGCGGTACGCACCGCCGCGGGCGTGACCGCCATTTTCTATCTGCTCAATCATTTGAGACCTGATCATCCACAGGAGAGGACCTATACTGCAAGTGCTGCTGTGAACTCGGTCTGGAAGTGACAATGGCTGCTGCTACTGGTGAAAGGGCCCCCGCCTTCAGTTCAGAAGAGTTGGAGAAGCTCGTGGACGGGGTCCTCCCCCAGTATGCGCTACTCTACGGTCCTCCAGACCAACAGGTGAGTACACTCAGTGCACATTAAATGGGTTATGCCTGTGTGGAGGGGGGGATGTAAGTTGGTGGGGTGTGGAGGGAATGAGGAGTGCAACGCACGACAGATGAGAGAATGGGAACCATGACAAGGTTGGGGAGGGGGGGGCATGTACTCCAAACGTGCAGATATGTGACGGTTTCTCTTTCCCACCCTGTACATGTCAAACAGGTGAGCGCCCACCAGAAAATCGATATTTGGCGTGCCATCGCCAATGAAGTCCGGAACTTGAGGGTCCACAACAGACGGGGCACCCACTGCCGCAAGAGGTGGGAGGACATCCGCCGCGGAACGAGGAAGACCGCAGAAACACTGCTGGGGATGGCCTCCCGACCTAGGAGGGGTGCCAGTCGCACCATGACCCCCCTGATGTCCCGGATCCTGGCGGTGGCCTACCCTAATTTGGATGGGCGCTTGAGGACAGCACAGCAGACACAAGGGGGTGAGTATCCGCACATTCTCCTATCTGTATGCGCATTGGAGGCGTCTGGGTGGGGGAGGAGGGCTGTGGGTGACATTAGGCCAGGGCGCTCTCTGTAGTGTAGTCCGCTCCCTTAGGCATGGCCCTGTGCCCCCGCACCCCACCTCTGTAGGGTGCCAAGTGCAGCTACCCATGCTCCAGCATCACACATGTGCGCGTGTGTTGTCCCTAGATCTGTTTGCCTAGTCAGAAGTACTGAGTAGTGTACCCCAAGTTCACGACTTAGTGCACGAGGCACCTGTGTCTGTCCTCTCCGCAAAGGGTATTGCTAAGGCATGCACTCAACTTGTTTAATTTCTCCCCCCACCTTAAATCTTTGTCTTCTTGTGTTTTAGCATCATCCGGCGGAGGAGATTTGGCGTCGGAGCAGGAGGGAGCTGCAGGTCACCAGGCCCCGGTGGGCACTGACACAGACACCGAGGGCACCAGTGATCCGGAGGGCGAGGGGAGCACCACAACGGGGGCCGGTGGAGACACCAGCGACACGGACACGTCCTCGTTTGGGAGCTCCCTAGCGGTACCATCTGTGCCCCCCGCAACAACAGGTACAGCCGCCACCCAGCGCACCAGCACCGCCCTCCCAGCAGCCCCTCAGTCTTCGCTCCGTGGCCGCTCGGCCAGGAAGGCGCGCGTCTCCTTCGCCCCAGGCACCTCAGCCCCTGCCTCTGTTACCCCTGCTGCCCTCAGTGCGGAGCTCATTGACCTGGTGAGGACGGTCATTGTTGGGCAGACTACCCTTCTGAATGCCATCCAGGGGGTGGAAAGGGAGGTGCATCGGAGCAATGCCTACCTGGAGGGCATTCATTCGGGTCAGGCTGCCCATCAACGAGCGTTCACTGCTCTGGCCTCAGCACTGACGGCAGCCATTGTCCCTGTCTCCAGTCTCCCTCTTCTATCTGCCTCCACCCTTTCTCTGTCTCCTGTACCTCAACCTATCCCATCCACACCATCAGACCAGCCTGCACACACCTCAACACCCAAGGCCAGCTCATCCAAACATAAGCACCACAGAAAACACAAGCATTCACCCAAGCAACACACAGATGCAGACATATCAACAGTCACTACCACCTCTGTGTCCCCGTCCTCCTCGTCTCCCTCCTCCCTCCCTGTGACGTCTACACTCACACCTGCATGTACCCCAACATCGGCCAGTTCTTCCACCACCAGCAAACCCTCCACTACAGTCCGCACACCTGCAGTCACCACCCCCACTGGCATTTACACGTCCCCTGTGTCCTCTCCCACTGTGTCTGTCACCCCCTCTTCCAAGACACATAAACGCAGGCAGACACCCAAACAACAGCCAACCAGATCACCACAGCCTACGTCCCAGTCACCTGCACCCAAGGACAGCACACCTGGCTCTCATACAACCACATCCTCTTCCTCCACTTCTCTCACCACTACTCCTACCCCTTACCTTGGTCCCAAGAAAAATTACCTCTCCAGTTTTGACCTCTTTCCCTCCCCCGAACCCCCCCCTCCAACTGGGAAAAGTCCCAAGGGCACCTCAGCCACCACCAGCCCAACTTCTACAGTGCAAGTGGTGCATGGCATGTGGAGTCCACCCTTTGGCGGCAGTAACACTTCGGTGAGCAGCAAGGGGACAGCCAGCCCCCCCCCAGGCAAGAGGACCCGGAAATTGAAGGGCCGCCGTGAGCGGACAGAGACGGCTGCCCCCAAGGAGGTGACTCCGGCCACTTCACCGGCCACAGCAGCCAGGGGAGGCAAGGGCCCGAGAGCCCCATCTAAGGAGCGGAAGGACAGCAGGGCGGAGAGGACTACCACCAGGAGCGCGGAGCAGGAGGGCCTCACAAGACCCATCCCGGCTGCAAGGGACGACACCAAAGGGCCCAGGACTCACTCCCCGAAGGGGCCTGACACAGCACGGTCGCAGGGCGAGTGAGCAGGGTGTCCAGGCCAGGTATGACTCCCTTGACATACTGCAAGAGCACCGCTGAACAGGGCCCCGCCGTGAAGACAGGTACCGCTGAACAGGGCCCCGCCGTGAAGACAGGTACCGCTGAACAGGGCCCCGCCGTGCAGAAGAGCACCGCTGAACAGGGCCCCGCCGTGCAGACAGGTACCGCTGAACAGGGCCCCGCCGTGAAGACAGGTACCGCTGAACAGGGCCCCGTCGTGAAGACAGGTACCGCTGAACAGGGCCCCGCCGTGCAGAAGAGCACCGCTGAACAGGGCCCCGCCGTGAAGACAGGTACCGCTGAACAGGGCCCCGCCGTGAAGACAGGTACCGCTGAACAGGGCCCCGCCGTGAAGACAGGTACCGCTGAACAGGGCCCCGCCGTGAACACAGTTACCGCTGAACAGGGCCCCGCCGTGAAGACAGGTACCGCTGAACAGGGCCCCGCCGTGCAGAAGAGCACCGCTGAACAGGGCCCGCCGTGAAGACAGGTACCGCTGAACAGGGCCCCGCCGTGCAGAAGAGCACCGCTGAACAGGGCCCCGCCGTGAAGACAGGTACCGCTGAACAGGGCCCCGCCGTGAAGACAGGTACCGCTGAACAGGGCCCCGCCGTGAAGACAGGTACCGCTGAACAGGGCCCCGCCGTGCAGAAGAGCACCGCTGAACAGGGCCCCGCCGTGAAGACAGGTACCGCTGAACAGGGCCCCGCCGTGAAGACAGGTACCGCTGAACAGGGCCCCGCCGTGCAGAAGAGCACCGCTGAACAGGGCCCGCCGTGAAGACAGGTACCGCTGAACAGGGCCCCGCCGTGAAGACAGGTGCCGCTGAACAGGGGCCCGCCGTGCAGAAGAGCACCGCTGAACAGGGCCCCACCGTGAAGACAGGTACCGCTGAACAGGGCCCCGCCGTGAAGACAGGTACCGCTGAACAGGGCCCCGCCGTGAAGACAGGTACCGCTGAACAGGGCCCCGCCGTCTCAAGCACCGCTCCGCTGGGCCCTTCCTGTCAAGCACCGCTCCGCTGGGCCCTTAGTGTCAAGCACCGCTCCGCTGGGCCCTTCCTGTCAAGCACCGCTCCGCTGGGCCCTTCCTGTCAAGCACCGCTCCGCTTGGCCCTTCCTGTCAAGCACCGCTCCGCTGGGCCCTTCCTGTCAAGCACCGCTCCGCTGGGCCCTTCCTGTCAAGCACCGCTCCGCTGGACCCTTCCTGTCAAGCACCGCTCTGCTGGGCCCTTCCTGTCAAGCACCGCTCCGCTGGACCCTTCCTGTCAAGCACCGCTCCGCTGGACATCGCCATGTCATGCACCGCTGCGCTGGGTCCCGCCGTCTCAGGCACTGTTTATGGTTCACTGTGCCCACCATGCCTCCTCCTTGACCAGTGGACTCTGTAATCCACCTGAGAGACTGTGGCTTTGCACTCCCCAGGATGGCACAGTGGGCAATCCACCCACTGTAGAGACTTGAGAGACTGTGGCTTTGCACTCCCCAGGATGGTCCAGTGGGCAACCCACCCACTGCAGAGACTTGAGAGACTGTGGCTTTGCACTCCCCAGGATGGTACAGTGGGCAACCCACCCACTGTAGAGACATTGAGAGACTGTGGCTTTGCACTCCCCAGGATGGTCCAGTGGGCAACCCACCCACTGCAGAGACTTGAGAGACTGTGGCTTTGCACTCCCCAGGATGGCACAGTGGGCAATCCACCCACTGTAGAGACTTGAGAGACTGTGGCTTTGCACTCCCCAGGATGGTCCAGTGGGCAACCCACCCACTGCAGAGACTTGAGAGACTGTGGCTTTGCACTCCCCAGGATGGTACAGTGGGCAACCCACCCACTGTAGAGACATTGAGAGACTGTGGCTTTGCACTCCCCAGGATGGTCCAGTGGGCAACCCACCCACTGCAGAGACTTGAGAGACTGTGGCTTTGCACTCCCCAGGATGGTACAGTGGGCATGGTGGCTCCTCGTGGATCTGGCGTCGTGGACTCATGTGGCTCAGAGCCCGAGAACCAACAGCCAGTCAGAATCCCAGCCCTACCCACCAATCGGAGCCCGAGAACCAACAGCCAGTCAGAATCCCAGCCCTACCCACCAATCGGAGCCCGAGAACCAACAGCCAGTCAGAATCCCAGCCCTACCCACCAATCGGAGCCCGAGAACCAACAGCCAGTCAGAATCCCAGCCCTACCCACCAATCACAGCCCGAGAACCAACAGCCAGTCAGAATCCCAGCCCTACCCACCAATCACAGCCCGAGAACCAACAGCCAATCAGAATCCCAGCCCTACCCACCAATCAGAGCCCGAGAACCAACAGCCAATCAGAATCCCAGCCCTACCCACCAATAGAGCCCGAGAACCAACAGCCAATCAGAATCCCAGCCCTACCCGCCCTAACCACCAATCGCAGCCCGAGAACCAACAGCCAATCAGAATCCCAGCCCTAACCACCAATCAGAGCCCGAGAACCAACAGCCAATCAGAATCCCAGCCCTACCCGCCCTAACCTCCAATCAGAGCCCGAGAACCAACAGCCAGTCAGAATCCCAGCCCTACCCACCAATCAGAGCCCGAGAACCAAAAGCCAGTCAGAATCCCAGCCCTACCCACCAATCAGAGCCCGAGAACCAACAGCCAGTCAGAATCCCAGCCCTACCCACCAATCAGAGCCCGAGAACCAACAGCCAGTCAGAATCCCAGCCCTGCCCACCAATCAGAGCCCGAGAACCAACAGCCAGTCAGAATCCCAGCCCTCCCCACCAATCAGAGCCTGAGAACCAACAGCCAGTCAGAATCCCAGCCCTAACCACCAATCAGAGCCCGAGAACCAACAGCCAATCAGAATCCCAGCCCTACCCGCCCTAACCTCCAATCACAGCCCGAGAACCAACAGCCAGTCAGAATCCCAGCCCTACCCACCAATCAGAGCCCGAGAACCAACAGCCATTCAGAATCCCAGCCCTACCCACCAATCAGAGCCCGAGAACCAACAGCCAATCAGAATCCCAGCCCTACCCACCAATCACAGCCCGAGAACCAACAGCCAATCAGAATCCCAGCCTACCCGCCCTAACCACCAATCAGAGCCCGAGAACCAACAGCCAATCAGAATCCCAGCCCTACCCACGAATCAGAGCCCGAGAACCAACAGCCAATCAGAATCCCAGCCCTACCCACCAATCAGAGCCCGAGAACCAACAGCCAGTCAGAATCCCAGCCCTACCCACCAATCAGAGCCCGAGAACCAACAGCCAGTCAGAATCCCAGCCCTACCCACCAATCACAGCCCGAGAACCAACAGCCAGTCAGAATCCCAGCCATACCCTCCAATCAGAGCCCGAGAACCAACAGCCAGTCAGAATCCCAGCCCTACACACCAATCAGAGCCCGAGAACCAACAGCCAGTCAGAATCCCAGCCCTACCCACCAATCAGAGCCCGACAACCAACAGCCAGTCAGAATCCCAGCCCTACCCACCAATCAGAGCCCGAGAACCAACAGCCAATCAGAATCCCAGCCCTACCCACCAATCAGAGCCAGAGAACCAACAGCCAATCAGAATCCCAGCCCTACCCACCAATCACAGCCCGAGAACCAACAGCCAATCAGAATCCCAGCCCTACCCACCAATCAGAGCCCGAGAACCCACCAATCAGAGCCCGAGAACCAACAGCCAGTCAGAATCCCAGCCCTAACCACCAATCAGAGCCCGAGAACCAACAGCCAGTCAGAATCCCAGCCCTACCCACCAATCAGAGCCCGAGAACCAACAGCCAGTCAGAATCCCAGCCCTAACCACCAATCAGAGCCCGAGAACCAACAGCCAATCAGAATCCCAGCCCTACCCGCCCTAACCTCCAATCACAGCCCGAGAACCAACAGCCAGTCAGAATCCCAGCCCTACCCACCAATCAGAGCCCGAGAACCAACAGCCATTCAGAATCCCAGCCCTACCCACCAAACAGAGCCCGAGAACCAACAGCCAATCAGAATCCCAGCCCTACCCACCAATCACAGCCCGAGAACCAACAGCCAATCAGAATCCCAGCCCTACCCGCCCTAACCACCAATCAGAGCCCGAGAACCAACAGCCAATCAGAATCCCAGCCCTACCCACCAATCAGAGCCCGAGAACCAACAGCCAGTCAGAATCCCAGCCCTACCCACCAATCAGAGCCCGAGAACCAACAGCCAGTCAGAATCCCAGCCCTACCCACCAATCAGAGCCCGAGAACCAACAGCCAGTCAGAATCCCAGCCCTACCCACCAATCACAGCCCGAGAACCAACAGCCAGTCAGAATCCCAGCCCTACCCTCCAATCAGAGCCCGAGAACCAACAGCCAGTCAGAATCCCAGCCCTACCCACCAATCAGAGCCCGAAAACCAACAGCCAGTCAGAATCCCAGCCCTACCCACCAATCAGAGCCCGAGAACCAACAGCCAGTCAGAATCCCAGCCCTACCCACCAATCACAGCCCGAGAACCAACAGCCAATCAGAATCCCAGCCCTACCCACCAATCACAGCCCGAGAACCAACAGCCAATCAGAATCCCAGCCCTACCCACCAATCACAGCCCGAGAACCAACAGCCAATCAGAATCCCAGCCCTACCCACCAATCACAGCCCGAGAACCAACAGCCAATCAGAATCCCAGCCCTACCCACCAATCAGAGCCCGAGAACCCACCAATCAGAGCCCGAGAACCAACAGCCAGTCAGAATCCCAGCCCTAACCACCAATAGAGCCCGAGAACCAACAGCCAATCAGAATCCCAGCCCTACCCACCAATCACAGCCCGAGAACCAACAGCCAATCAGAATCCCAGCCCTACCCACCAATCACAGCCCGAGAACCAACAGCCAATCAGAATCCCAGCCCTACCCACCAATCAGAGCCCGAGAACCCACCAATCAGAGCCCGAGAACCAACAGCCAGTCAGGATCCCAGCCCTAACCACCAATAGAGCCCGAGAACCAACAGCCAATCAGAATCCCAGCCCTACCCGCCCTAACCACCAATCACAGCCCGAGAACCAACAGCCAATCAGAATCCCAGCCCTAACCACCAATCAGAGCCCGAGAAACAAAAGCCAATCAGAATCCCAGCCCTACCCACCAATCAGAGCCCGAGAAACAACAGCCAGTCAGAATCCCAGCCCTACCCACCAATCAGAGCCCGAGAACCAACAGCCAATCAGAATCCCAGCCCTACCCACCAATCAGAGCCCGAGAACCAACAGCCAAACAGAATCCCAGACCTACCCACCAATCAGAGCCCGAGAACCAACAGCCAGTCAGAATCCCAGCCCTAACCACCAATCACAGCCCGAGAACCAACAGCCAATCAGAATCCCAGCCCTACCCACAAATCAGAGCCCGAGAACCAACAGCCAATCAGAATCCCAGCCCTACCCACCAATCAGAGCCCGAGAACCAACAGCCAGTCAGAATCCCAGCCCTAACCACCAATCAGAGCCCGAGAACCAACAGCCAATCATAATCCCAGCCCTACCCGCCCTAACCTCCAATCAGACCCGAGAACCAACAGCCAGTCAGAATCCCAGCCCTACCCACCAATCAGAGCCCGAGAACCAAAAGCCAGTCAGAATCCCAGCCCTACCCACCAATCAGAGCCCGAGAACCAACAGCCAGTCAGAATCCCAGCCCTACCCACCAATCAGAGCCCGAGAACCAACAGCCAGTCAGAATCCCAGCCCTGCCCACCAATCAGAGCCCGAGAACCAACAGCCAGTCAGAATCCCAGCCCTAACCACCAATCAGAGCCCGAGAACCAACAGCCAATCAGAATCCCAGCCCTACCCGCCCTAACCTCCAATCACAGCCCGAGAACCAACAGCCAGTCAGAATCCCAGCCCTACCCACCAATCAGAGCCCGAGAACCAACAGCCATTCAGAATCCCAGCCCTACCCACCAATCAGAGCCCGAGAACCAACAGCCAATCAGAATCCCAGCCCTACCCACCAATCACAGCCTGAGAACCAACAGCCAATCAGAATCCCAGCCCTACCCGCCCTAACCACCAATCAGAGCCCGAGAACCAACAGCCAATCAGAATCCCAGCCCTACCCACCAATCAGAGCCCGAGAACCAACAGCCAATCAGAATCCCAGCCCTACCCACCAATCAGAGCCCGAGAACCAACAGCCAGTCAGAATCCCAGCCCTACCCACCAATCAGAGCCCGAGAACCAACAGCCGATCAGAATCCCAGCCCTACCCACCAATCAGAGCCGAGAACCAACAGCCGATCAGAATCCCAGCCCTACCCACCAATCAGAGCCCGAGAACCAACAGCCAATCAGAATCCCAGCCCTACCCACCAATCAGAGCCCGAGAACCAACAGCCAATCAGAGTTCCAGCCCTACCCACCAATCAGAGCCCGAGAACCAACAGCCAGTCAGAATCCCAGCCCTGCCCACCAATCACAGCCCGAGAACCAACAGCCAGTCAGAATCCCAGCCCTGCCCACCAATCACAGCCCGAGAACCAACAGCCAGTCAGAATCCCAGCCCTGCCCACCAATCACAGCCCGAGAACCAACAGCCAGTCAGAATCCCAGCACTGCCCACCAATCACAGCCCGAGAACCAACAGCCAGTCAGAATCCCAGCACTACCAACCAATCAGAGCCCGAGAACCAACAACCAGTCAGAATCCCTGCCCTACCCACCAATCAGAGCCCGAGAACCAACAGCCAGTCAGAATCCCAGCCCTGCCCACCAATCACAGCCCGAGAACCAACAGCCAGTCAGAATCCCAGCACTGCCCACCAATCACAGCCCGAGAACCAACAGCCAGTCAGAATCCCAGCACTACCAACCAATCAGAGCCCGAGAACCAACAACCAGTCAGAATCCCTGCCCTACCCACCAATCAGAGCCCGAGAACCAACAGCCATTCAGAATCCCAGCCCTACCCACCAATAGAGCCCGAGAACCAACAGCCAATCAGAATCCCAGCCCTACCCGCCCTAACCACCAATCGCAGCCCGAGAACCAACAGCCAATCAGAATCCCAGCCCTAACCACCAATCAGAGCCCGAGAACCAACAGCCAATCAGAATCCCAGCCCTACCCGCCCTAACCTCCAATCAGAGCCCGAGAACCAACAGCCAGTCAGAATCCCAGCCCTACCCACCAATCAGAGCCCGAGAACCAAAAGCCAGTCAGAATCCCAGCCCTACCCACCAATCAGAGCCCGAGAACCAACAGCCAGTCAGAATCCCAGCCCTACCCACCAATCAGAGCCCGAGAACCAACAGCCAGTCAGAATCCCAGCCCTGCCCACCAATCAGAGCCCGAGAACCAACAGCCAGTCAGAATCCCAGCCCTGCCCACCAATCAGAGCCTGAGAACCAACAGCCAGTCAGAATCCCAGCCCTAACCACCAATCAGAGCCCGAGAACCAACAGCCAATCAGAATCCCAGCCCTACCCGCCCTAACCTCCAATCACAGCCCGAGAACCAACAGCCAGTCAGAATCCCAGCCCTACCCACCAATCAGAGCCCGAGAACCAACAGCCATTCAGAATCCCAGCCCTACCCACCAATCAGAGACCGAGAACCAACAGCCAATCAGAATCCCAGCCCTACCCACCAATCACAGCCCGAGAACCAACAGCCAATCAGAATCCCAGCCTACCCGCCCTAACCACCAATCAGAGCCCGAGAACCAACAGCCAATCAGAATCCCAGCCCTACCCACGAATCAGAGCCCGAGAACCAACAGCCAATCAGAATCCCAGCCCTACCCACCAATCAGAGCCCGAGAACCAACAGCCAGTCAGAATCCCAGCCCTACCCACCAATCAGAGCCCGAGAACCAACAGCCAGTCAGAATCCCAGCCCTACCCACCAATCACAGCCCGAGAACCAACAGCCAGTCAGAATCCCAGCCATACCCTCCAATCAGAGCCCGAGAACCAACAGCCAGTCAGAATCCCAGCCCTACACACCAATCAGAGCCCGAGAACCAACAGCCAGTCAGAATCCCAGCCCTACCCACCAATCAGAGCCCGACAACCAACAGCCAGTCAGAATCCCAGCCCTACCCACCAATCAGAGCCCGAGAACCAACAGCCAATCAGAATCCCAGCCCTACCCACCAATCAGAGCCAGAGAACCAACAGCCAATCAGAATCCCAGCCCTACCCACCAATCACAGCCCGAGAACCAACAGCCAATCAGAATCCCAGCCCTACCCACCAATCAGAGCCCGAGAACCCACCAATCAGAGCCCGAGAACCAACAGCCAGTCAGAATCCCAGCCCTAACCACCAATCAGAGCCCGAGAACCAACAGCCAGTCAGAATCCCAGCCCTACCCACCAATCAGAGCCCGAGAACCAACAGCCAGTCAGAATCCCAGCCCTAACCACCAATCAGAGCCCGAGAACCAACAGCCAATCAGAATCCCAGCCCTACCCGCCCTAACCTCCAATCACAGCCCGAGAACCAACAGCCAGTCAGAATCCCAGCCCTACCCACCAATCAGAGCCCGAGAACCAAAAGCCATTCAGAATCCCAGCCCTACCCACCAATCAGAGCCCGAGAACCAACAGCCAATCAGAATCCCAGCCCTACCCACCAATCACAGCCCGAGAACCAACAGCCAATCAGAATCCCAGCCCTACCCGCCCTAACCACCAGTCAGAGCCCGAGAATCAACAGCCAATCAGAATCCCAGCCCTACCCACCAATCAGAGCCCGAGAACCAACAGCCAATCAGAATCCCAGCCCTACCCACCAATCAGAGCCCGAGAACCAACAGCCAGTCAGAATCCCAGCCCTACCCACCAATCAGAGCCCGAGAACCAACAGCCAGTCAGAATCCCAGCCCTACCCACCAATCACAGCCCGAGAACCAACAGCCAGTCAGAATCCCAGCCCTACCCTCCAATCAGAGCCCGAGAACCAACAGCCAGTCAGAATCCCAGCCCTACCCACCAATCAGAGCCCGAGAACCAACAGCCAGTCAGAATCCCAGCCCTAACCACCAATCAGAGCCCGAGAACCAACAGCCAGTCAGAATCCCAGCCCTACCCACCAATCACAGCCCGAGAACCAACAGCCAATCAGAATCCCAGCCCTACCCACCAATCACAGCCCGAGAACCAACAGCCAATCAGAATCCCAGCCCTACCCACCAATCACAGCCCGAGAACCAACAGCCAATCAGAATCCCAGCCCTACCCACCAATCACAGCCCGAGAACCAACAGCCAATCAGAATCCCAGCCCTACCCACCAATCAGAGCCCGAGAACCCACCAATCAGAGCCCGAGAACCAACAGCCAGTCAGAATCCCAGCCCTAACCACCAATAGAGCCCGAGAACCAACAGCCAATCAGAATCCCAGCCCTACCCACCAATCACAGCCCGAGAACCAACAGCCAATCAGAATCCCAGCCCTACCCACCAATCACAGCCCGAGAACCAACAGCCAATCAGAATCCCAGCCCTACTCACCAATCAGAGCCCGAGAACCCACCAATCAGAGCCCGAGAACCAACAGCCAGTCAGAATCCCAGCCCTAACCACCAATAGAGCCCGAGAACCAACAGCCAATCAGAATCCCAGCCCTACCCGCCCTAACCACCAATCACAGCCCGAGAACCAACAGCCAATCAGAATCCCAGCCCTAACCACCAATCAGAGCCCGAGAAACAAAAGCCAATCAGAATCCCAGCCCTACCCACCAATCAGAGCCTGAGAAACAACAGCCAATTCAGAATCCCAGCCCTACCCACCAATCAAAGCCCGAGAACCAACAGCCAATCAGAATCCCAGCCCTACCCACCAATCAGAGCCCGAGAACCAACAGCCAAACAGAATCCCAGCCCTACCCACCAATCAGAGCCCGAGAACCAACAGCCAATCAGAATCCCAGCCCTAACCACCAATCACAGCCCGAGAACCAACAGCCAATCAGAATCCCAGCCCTACCCACAAATCAGAGCCCGAGAACCAACAGCCAATCAGAATCCCAGCCCTACCCACCAATCAGAGCCCGAGAACCAACAGCCAGTCAGAATCCCAGCCCTAACCACCAATCAGAGCCCGAGAACCAACAGCCAATCAGAATCCCAGCCCTACCCGCCCTAACCTCCAATCAGAGCCCGAGAACCAACAGCCAGTCAGAATCCCAGCCCTACCCACCAATCAGAGCCCGAGAACCAAAAGCCAGTCAGAATCCCAGCCCTACCCACCAATCAGAGCCCGAGAACCAACAGCCAGTCAGAATCCCAGCCCTACCCACCAATCAGAGCCCGAGAACCAACAGCCAGTCAGAATCCCAGCCCTACCCACCAATCAGAGCCCGAGAACCAACAGCCAGTCAGAATCCCAGCCCTACCCACCAATCAGAGCCCGAGAACCAACAGCCAGTCAGAATCCCAGCCCTACCCACCAATCAGAGCCCGAGAACCAACAGCCAGTCAGAATCCCAGCCCTACCCGCCCTAACCACCAATCAGAGCCCGAGAACTAACAGCCAATAGGAATCCCAGCCCTAACCACCAATCAGAGCCCGAGAACCAACAGCCAATCAGAATCCTAGCCCTACCCACCAATCAAAGCCCGAGAACCAACAGCCAATCAGAATCCCAGCCCTACCCACCAATCAGAGCCCGAGAACCAACAGCCAATCAGAATCCCTGCCCTACAATCCCTGCCCTACCCACCAATCAGAGCCCGAGAACCAACAGCCAATCAGAATCCCAGCCCTAACCACCAATCACAGCCCGAGAACCAACAGCCAGTCAGAATCCCAGCCCTAACCACCAATCACAGCCCGAGAACCAACAGCCAGTCAGAATCCCAGCCCTACCCACCAATCAGAGCCCGAGAACCAACAGCCAGTCAGAATCCCAGCCCTAACCACCAATAATAGCCCGAGAACCAACAGCCAGTCAGAATCCCAGCCCTAACCACCAATCAGAGCCCGAGAACCAACAGCCAGTCAGAATCCCAGCCCTAACCACCAATCAGAGCCCGAGAACCAACAGCCAGTCAGAATCCCAGCCCTAACCACCAATCAGAGCCCGAGAACCAACAGCCAGTCAGAATCCCAGCCCTAACCACCAATCAGAGCCCGAGAACCAACAGCCAGTCAGAATCCCAGCCCTACCCACCAATCAGAGCCCGAGAACCAACAGCCAGTCAGAATCCCAGCCCTAACCACCAATCAGAGCCCGAGAACCAACAGCCAATCAGAATCCCAGCCCTACCCGCCCTAACCTCCAATCACAGCCCGAGAACCAACAGCCAGTCAGAATCCCAGCCCTACCCACCAATCAGAGCCCGAGAACCAAAAGCCATTCAGAATCCCAGCCCTACCCACCAATCAGAGCCCGAGAACCAACAGCCAATCAGAATCCCAGCCCTACCCACCAATCACAGCCCGAGAACCAACAGCCAATCAGAATCCCAGCCCTACCCGCCCTTACCACCAGTCAGAGCCCGAGAATCAACAGCCAATCAGAATCCCAGCCCTACCCACCAATCAGAGCCCGAGAACCAACAGCCAATCAGAATCCCAGCCCTACCCACCAATCAGAGCCCGAGAACCAACAGCCAGTCAGAATCCCAGCCCTACCCACCAATCAGAGCCCGAGAACCAACAGCCAGTCAGAATCCCAGCCCTACCCACCAATCACAGCCCGAGAACCAACAGCCAGTCAGAATCCCAGCCCTACCCTCCAATCAGAGCCCGAGAACCAACAGCCAGTCAGAATCCCAGCCCTACCCACCAATCAGAGCCCGAGAACCAACAGCCAGTCAGAATCCCAGCCCTAACCACCAATCAGAGCCCGAGAACCAACAGCCAGTCAGAATCCCAGCCCTACCCACCAATCACAGCCCGAGAACCAACAGCCAATCAGAATCCCAGCCCTACCCACCAATCACAGCCCGAGAACCAACAGCCAATCAGAATCCCAGCCCTACCCACCAATCACAGCCCGAGAACCAACAGCCAATCAGAATCCCAGCCCTACCCACCAATCACAGCCCGAGAACCAACAGCCAATCAGAATCCCAGCCCTACCCACCAATCAGAGCCCGAGAACCCACCAATCAGAGCCCGAGAACCAACAGCCAGTCAGAATCCCAGCCCTAACCACCAATAGAGCCCGAGAACCAACAGCCAATCAGAATCCCAGCCCTACCCACCAATCACAGCCCGAGAACCAACAGCCAATCAGAATCCCAGCCCTACCCACCAATCACAGCCCGAGAACCAACAGCCAATCAGAATCCCAGCCCTACTCACCAATCAGAGCCCGAGAACCCACCAATCAGAGCCCGAGAACCAACAGCCATTCAGAATCCCAGCCCTAACCACCAATAGAGCCCGAGAACCAACAGCCAATCAGAATCCCAGCCCTACCCGCCCTAACCACCAATCACAGCCCGAGAACCAGCAGCCAATCAGAATCCCAGCCCTAACCACCAATCAGAGCCCGAGAAACAAAAGCCAATCAGAATCCCAGCCCTACCCACCAATCAGAGCCTGAGAAACAACAGCCAATTCAGAATCCCAGCCCTACCCACCAATCAGAGCCCGAGAACCAACAGCCAATCAGAATCCCAGCCCTACCCACCAATCAGAGCCCGAGAACCAACAGCCAAACAGAATCCCAGCCCTACCCACCAATCAGAGCCCGAGAACCAACAGCCAATCAGAATCCCAGCCCTAACCACCAATCACAGCCCGAGAACCAACAGCCAATCAGAATCCCAGCCCTACCCACAAATCAGAGCCCGAGAACCAACAGCCAATCAGAATCCCAGCCCTACCCACCAATCAGAGCCCGAGAACCAACAGCCAGTCAGAATCCCAGCCCTAACCACCAATCAGAGCCCGAGAACCAACAGCCAATCAGAATCCCAGCCCTACCCGCCCTAACCTCCAATCAGAGCCCGAGAACCAACAGCCAGTCAGAATCCCAGCCCTACCCACCAATCAGAGCCCGAGAACCAAAAGCCAGTCAGAATCCCAGCCCTACCCACCAATCAGAGCCCGAGAACCAACAGCCAGTCAGAATCCCAGCCCTACCCACCAATCAGAGCCCGAGAACCAACAGCCAGTCAGAATCCCAGCCCTACCCACCAATCAGAGCCCGAGAACCAACAGCCAGTCAGAATCCCAGCCCTACCCACCAATCAGAGCCCGAGAACCAACAGGCAGTCAGAATCCCAGCCCTACCCACCAATCAGAGCCCGAGAACCAACAGCCAGTCAGAATCCCAGCCCTACCCACCAATCAGAGCCCGAGAACCAACAGCCAGTCAGAATCCCAGCCCTACCCACCAATCAGAGCCCGAGAACCAACAGCCAGTCAGAATCCCAGCCCTACCCGCCCTAACCACCAATCAGAGCCCGAGAACTAACAGCCAATAGGAATCCCAGCCCTAACCACCAATCAGAGCCCGAGAACCAACAGCCAATCAGAATCCCAGCCCTACCCACCAATCAGAGCCCGAGAACCAACAGCCAATCAGAATCCCAGCCCTACCCACCAATCTGAGCCCGAGAACCAACAGCCAATCAGAATCCCAGCCCTACCCACCAATCAGAGCCCGAGAACCAACAGCCAATCAGAATCCCAGCCTTACCCACCAATCACAGCCCGAGAACCAACAGCCAATCAGAATCCCAGCCCTAACCACCAATCACAGCCCGAGAACCAACAGCCAGTCAGAATCCCAGCCCTACCCACCAATCAGAGCCCGAGAACCAACAGCCAGTCAGAATCCGAGCCCTAACCACCAATAATAGCCCGAGAACCAACAGCCAGTCAGAATCCCAGCCCTAACCACCAATCAGAGCCCGAGAACCAACAGCCAGTCAGAATCCCAGCCCTAACCACCAATCAGAGCCCGAGAACCAACAGCCAGTCAGAATCCCAGCCCTAACCACCAATCAGAGCCCGAGAACCAACAGCCAGTCAGAATCCCAGCCCTAACCACCAATCAGAGCCCGAGAACCAACAGCCAGTCAGAATCCCAGCCCTACCCACCAATCAGAGCCCGAGAACCAACAGCCAGTCAGAATCCCAGCCCTAACCACCAATCAGAGCCCGAGAACCAACAGCCAATCAGAATCCCAGCCCTACCCGCCCTAACCTCCAATCACAGCCCGAGAACCAACAGCCAGTCAGAATCCCAGCCCTACCCACCAATCAGAGCCCGAGAACCAACAGCCATTCAGAATCCCAGCCCTACCCACCAATCAGAGCCCGAGAACCAACAGCCAATCAGAATCCCAGCCCTACCCACCAATCACAGCCCGAGAACCAACAGCCAATCAGAATCCCAGCCCTACCCGCCCTAACCACCAATCAGAGCCCGAGAACCAACAGCCAATCAGAATCCCAGCCCTACCCACCAATCAGAGCCCGAGAACCAACAGCCAATCAGAATCCCAGCCCTACCCACCAATCAGAGCCCGAGAACCAACAGCCAGTCAGAATCCCAGCCCTACCCACCAATCAGAGCCCGAGAACCAACAGCCAGTCAGAATCCCAGCCCTACCCACCAATCACAGCCCGAGAGCCAACAGCCAGTCAGAATCCCAGCCCTACCCTCCAATCAGAGCCCGAGAACCAACAGCCAGTCAGAATCCCAGCCCTACCAACCAATCAGAGCCCGAGAACCAACAGCCAGTCAGAATCCCAGCCCTAACCACCAATCAGAGCCCGAGAACCAACAGCCAGTCAGAATCCCAGCCCTACCCACAAATCACAGCCCGAAAACCAACAGCCAATCAGAATCCCAGCCCTACCCACCAATCACAGCCCGAGAACCAACAGCCAATCAGAATCCCAGCCCTACCCACCAATCACAGCCCGAGAACCAACAGCCAATCAGAATCCCAGCCCTACCCACCAATCACAGCCCGAGAACCAACAGCCAATCAGAATCCCAGCCCTACCCACCAATCAGAGCCCGAGAACCCACCAATCAGAGCCCGAGAACCAACAGCCAATCAGAATCCCAGCCCTACCCACAAATCAGAGCCCGAGAACCAACAGCCAGTCAGAATCCCAGCCCTACCCACCAATCAGAGCCCGAGAACCAACAGCCAGTCAGAATCCCAGCCCTACCCACCAATCAGAGCCCGAGAACCAACAGCCAGTCAGAATCCCAGCCCTACCCACCAATCAGAGCCCGAGAACCAACAGCCAGTCAGAATCCCAGCCCTAACCACCAATCAGAGCCCGAGAACCAACAGCCAATCAGAATCCCAGCCCTACCCACCAATCAGAGCCCGAGAACCAACAGCCAATCAGAATCCCAGCCCTACCCACCAATCAGAGCCCGAAAACCAACAGCCAGTCAGAATCCCAGCCCTACCCACCAATCAGAGCCCGAGAACCAACAGCCAGTCAGAATCCCAGCCCTACCCACCAATCAGAGCCCGAGAACCAACAGCCAGTCAGATTCCCAGCCCTACCCACCAATCAGAGCCCGAGAACCAACAGCCAGTCAGAATCCCAGCCCTACCCTCCAATCAGAGCCCGAGAACCAACAGCCAGTCAGAATCCCAGCCCTACCCACCAATCAGAGCCCGAGAACCAACAGCCAGTCAGAATCCCAGCCCTACCCACCAATCAGAGCCCGAGAACCAACAGCCAGTCAGAATCCCAGCCCTACCCACCAATCACAGCCCGAGAACCAACAGCCAATCAGAATCCCAGCCCTACCCACCAATCACAGCCCGAGAACCAACAGCCAATCAGAATCCCAGCCCTACCCACTAATCACAGCCCGAGAACCAACAGCCAATCAGAATCCCAGCCCTACCCACCAATCACAGCCCGAGAACCAACAGCCAATCAGAATCCGAGCCCTACCCACCAATCAGAGCCCGAGAACCCACCAATCAGAGCCCGAGAACCAACAGCCAGTCAGAATCCCAGCCCTAACCACCAATAGAGCCCGAGAACCAACAGCCAATCAGAATCCCAGCCCTACCCACCAATCACAGCCCGAGAACCAACAGCCAATCAGAATCCCAGCCCTACCCACCAATCACAACCCGAGAACCAACAGCCAATCAGAATCCCAGCCCTACTCACCAATCAGAGCCCGAGAACCCACCAATCAGAGCCCGAGAACCAACAGCCAGTCAGAATCCCAGCCCTAACCACCAATAGAGCCCGAGAACCAACAGCCAATCAGAATCCCAGCCCTACCCGCCCTAACCACCAATCACAGCCCGAGAACCAACAGCCAATCAGAATCCCAGCCCTAACCACAAATCAGAGCCCGAGAAACAAAAGCCAATCAGAATCCCAGCCCTACCCACCAATCAGAGCCCGAGAAACAACAGCCAATTCAGAATCCCAGCCCTACCCACCAATCAGAGCCCGAGAACCAACAGCCAATCAGAATCCCAGCCCTACCCACCAATCAGAGCCCGAGAACCAACAGCCAAACAGAATCCCAGCCCTACCCACCAATCAGAGCCCGAGAACCAACAGCCAATCAGAATCCAAGCCCTAACCACCAATCACAGCCCGAGAACCAACAGCCAATCAGAATCCCAGCCCTACCCACAAATCAGAGCCCGAGAACCAACAGCCAATCAGAATCCCAGCCCTACCCACCAATCAGAGCCCGAGAACCAACAGCCAGTCAGAATCCCAGCCCTAACCACCAATCAGAGCCCGAGAACCAACAGCCAATCAGAATCCCAGCCCTACCCGCCCTAACCTCCAATCAGAGCCCGAGAACCAACAGCCAGTCAGAATCCCAGCCCTACCCACCAATCAGAGCCCGAGAACCAAAAGCCAGTCAGAATCCCAGCCCTACCCACCAATCAGAGCCCGAGAACCAACAGCCAGTCAGAATCCCAGCCCTACCCACCAATCAGAGCCCGAGAACCAACAGCCAGTCAGAATCCCAGCCCTACCCACCAATCAGAGCCCGAGAACCAACAGCCAGTCAGAATCCCAGCCCTACCCACCAATCAGAGCCCGAGAACCAACAGGCAGTCAGAATCCCAGCCCTACCCACCAATCAGAGCCCGAGAACTAACAGCTAGTCAGAATCCCAGCCCTACCCACCAATCAGAGCCCGAGAACCAACAGCCAGTCAGAATCCCAGCCCTACCCGCCCTAACCACCAATCAGAGCCCGAGAACTAACAGCCAATAGGAATCCCAGCCCTAACCACAAATCAGAGCCCGAGAACCAACAGCCAATCAGAATCCCAGCCCTACCCACCAATCAGAGCCCGAGAACCAACAGCCGATCAGAATCCCAGCCCTACCCACCAATCAGAGCCCGAGAACCAACAGCCGGTCAGAATCCCAACCCTACCCACCAATCAGAGCCCGAGAACCAAAAGCCAGTCAGAATCCCAGCCCTACCCACCAATCAGAGCCCGAGAACCAACAGCCAGTCAGAATCCCAGCCCTACCCACCAATCAGAGCCCGAGAACCAACAGCCAGTCAGAATCCCAGCCCTACCCACCAATCAGAGCCCGAGAACCAACAGCCAGTCAGAATCCCAGCCCTACCCACCAATCACAGCCCGAGAACCAACAGCCAATCAGAATCCCAGCCCTACCCGCCCTAACCACCAATCAGAGGCCGAGAACCAACAGCCAATCAGAATCCCAGCCCTACCCACCAATCAGAGCCCGAGAACCAACAGCCAATCAGAATCCCAGCCCTACCCACCAATCAGAGCCCGAGAACCAACAGCCAGTCAGAATCCCAGCCCTACCCACCAATCAGAGCCCGAGAACCAACAGCCAGTCAGAATCCCAGCCCTACCCACCAATCACAGCCCGAGAACCAACAGCCAGTCAGAATCCCAGCCCTACCCTCCAATCAGAGCCCGAGAACCAACAGCCAGTCAGAATCCCAGCCCTACCCACCAATCAGAGCCCGAGAACCAACAGCCAGTCAGAATCCCAGCCCTACCCACCAATCAGAGCCCGACAACCAACAGCCAGTCAGAATCCCAGCCCTACCCACCAATCAGAGCCCGAGAACCAACAGCCAATCAGAATCCCAGCCCTACCCACCAATCAGAGCCAGAGAACCAACAGCCAATCAGAATCCCAGCCCTACCCACCAATCACAGCCCGAGAACCAACAGCCAATCAGAATACCAGCCCTACCCACCAATCAGAGCCCGAGAACCCACCAATCAGAGCCGGAGACCCAACAGCCAGTCAGAATCCCAGCCCTAACCACCAATCAGAGCCCGAGAACCAACAGCCAGTCAGAATCCCAGCCCTACCCACCAATCAGAGCCCGAGAACCAACAGCCAGTCAGAATCCCAGCCCTAACCACCAATCAGAGCCCGAGAACCAACAGCCAATCAGAATCCCAGCCCTACCCACCAATCACAGCCCGAGAACCAACAGCCAATTAGCATCCCAGCCCTACCCACCAATCACAGCCCGAGAACCAACAGCCAATCAGAATCCCAGCCCTACCCACCAATCAGAACCCGAGAACCCACCAATCAGAGCCCGAGAACCAACAGCCAGTCAGAATCCCAGCCCTAACCACCAATAGAGCCCGAGAACCAACAGCCAATCAGAATCCCAGCCCTACCCACCAATCACAGCCCGAGAACCAACAGCCAATCAGAATCCCAGCCCTACCCACCAATCACAGCCCGAGAACCAACAGCCAATCAGAATCCCAGCCCTACCCACCAATCAGAGCCCGAGAACCCACCAATCAGAGCCCGAGAACCAACAGCCAGTCAGAATCCCAGCCCTAACCACCAATAGAGCCCGAGAACCAACAGCCAATCAGAATCCCAGCCCTACCCGCCCTAACCACCAATCACAGCCCGAGAACCAACAGCCAATCAGAATCCCAGCCCTAACCACCAATCAGAGCCCGAGAAACAAAAGCCAATCAGAATCCCAGCCCTACCCACCAATCAGAGCCCGAGAAACAACAGCCAGTCAGAATCCCAGCCCTACCCACCAATCAGAGCCCGAGAACCAACAGCCAATCAGAATCCCAGCCCTACCCACCAATCAGAGCCCGAGAACCAACAGCCAAACAAAATCCCAGCCCTACCCACCAATCAGAGCCCGAGAACCAACAGCCAGTCAGAATCCCAGCCCTAACCACCAATCACAGCCCGAGAACCAACAGCCAATCAGAATCCCAGCCCTACCCACAAATCAGAGCCCGAGAACCAACAGCCAATCAGAATCCCAGCCCTACCCACCAATCAGAGCCCGAGAACCAACAGCCAGTCAGAATCCCAGCCCTAACCACCAATCAGAGCCCGAGAACCAACAGCCAATCATAATCCCAGCCCTACCCGCCCTAACCTCCAATCAGAGCCCGAGAACCAACAGCCAGTCAGAATCCCAGCCCTACCCACCAATCAGAGCCCGAGAACCAAAAGCCAGTCAGAATCCCAGCCCTACCCACCAATCAGAGCCCGAGAACCAACAGCCAGTCAGAATCCCAGCCCTACCCACCAATCAGAGCCCGAGAACCAACAGCCAGTCAGAATCCCAGCCCTACCCACCAATCAGAGCCCGAGAACCAACAGCCAGTCAGAATCCCAGCCCTGCCCACCAATCAGAGCCCGAGAACCAACAGCCAGTCAGAATCCCAGCCCTAACCACCAATCAGAGCCCGAGAACCAACAGCCAATCAGAATCCCAGCCCTACCCGCCCTAACCTCCAATCACAGCCCGAGAACCAACAGCCAGTCAGAATCCCAGCCCTACCCACCAATCAGAGCCCGAGAACCAACAGCCATTCAGAATCCCAGCCCTACCCACCAATCAGAGCCCGAGAACCAACAGCCAATCAGAATCCCAGCCCTACCCACCAATCACAGCCTGAGAACCAACAGCCAATCAGAATCCCAGCCCTACCCGCCCTAACCACCAATCAGAGCCCGAGAACCAACAGCCAATCAGAATCCCAGCCCTACCCACCAATCAGAGCCCGAGAACCAACAGCCAATCAGAATCCCAGCCCTACCCACCAATCAGAGCCCGAGAACCAACAGCCAGTCAGAATCCCAGCCCTACCCACCAATCAGAGCCTGAGAACCAACAGCCGATCAGAATCCCAGCCCTACCCACCAATCAGAGCCCGAGAACCAACAGCCGATCAGAATCCCAGCCCTACCCACCAATCAGAGCCCGAGAACCAACAGCCAATCAGAATCCCAGCCCTACCCACCAATCAGAGCCCGAGAACCAACAGCCAATCAGAGTTCCAGCCCTACCCACCAATCAGAGCCCGAGAACCAACAGCCAGTCAGAATCCCAGCCCTGCCCACCAATCACAGCCCGAGAACCAACAGCCAGTCAGAATCCCAGCCCTGCCCACCAATCACAGCCCGAGAACCAACAGCCAGTCAGAATCCCAGCCCTGCCCACCAATCACAGCCCGAGAACCAACAGCCAGTCAGAATCCCAGCACTGCCCACCAATCACAGCCCGAGAACCAACAGCCAGTCAGAATCCCAGAACTACCAACCAATCAGACCCCGAGAACCAACAACCAGTCAGAATCCCTGCCCTACCCACCAATCAGAGCCCGAGAACCAACAGCCATTCAGAATCCCAGCCCTACCCACCAATCAGAGCGCGAGAACCAACAGCCAATCAGAATCCCAGCCCTACCCGCCCTAACCACCAATCAGAGCCCGAGAACCAACAGCCAGTCAGAATCCCAGCCCTGCCCACCAATCAGAGCCCGAGAACCAACAGCCAGTCAGAATCCCAGCCCTGCCCACCAATCAGAGCCCGAGAACCAACAGCCAGTCAGAATCCCAGCCCTGCCCACCAATCACAGCCCTAGAACCAGCAGCCAGTCAGAATCCCAGCCCTACCCACCAATCAGAGCCCGAGAACCAACAGCCAATCAGAATCCCAGCCCTACCCACCAATCAGAGCCCGAGAACCAACAGCCAAACAGAATCCCAGCCCTACCCACCAATCAGAGCCCGAGAACCAACAGCCAATCAGAATCCCAGCCCTAACCACCAATCACAGCCCGAGAGCCAACAGCCAATCAGAATCCCAGCCCTACCCACAAATCAGAGCCCGAGAACCAACAGCCAATCAGAATCCCAGCCCTACCCACCAATCAGAGCCCGAGAACCAACAGACAGTCAGAATCCCAGCCCTAACCACCAATCAGAGCCCGAGAACCAACAGCCAATCAGAATCCCAGCCCTACCCGCCCTAACCTCCAATCAGAGCCCGAGAACCAACAGCCAGTCAGAATCCCAGCCCTACCCACCAATCAGAGCCCGAGAACCAAAAGCCAGTCAGAATCCCAGCCCTACCCACCAATCAGAGCCCGAGAACCAACAGCCAGTCAGAATCCCAGCCCTACCCGCCCTAACCACCAATCAGAGCCCGAGAACTAACAGCCAATAGGAATCCCAGCCCTAACCACAAATCAGAGCCCGAGAACCAACAGCCAATCAGAATCCCAGCCCTACCCACCAATCAGAGCCCGAGAACCAACAGCCGATCAGAATCCCAGCCCTACCCACCAATCAGAGCCCGAGAACCAACAGCCGGTCAGAATCCCAACCCTACCCACCAATCAGAGCCCGAGAACCAAAAGCCAGTCAGAATCCCAGCCCTACCCACCAATCAGAGCCCGAGAACCAACAGCCAGTCAGAATCCCAGCCCTACCCACCAATCAGAGCCCGAGAACCAACAGCCAGTCAGAATCCCAGCCCTACCCACCAATCAGAGCCCGAGAACCAACAGCCAGTCAGAATCCCAGCCCTACCCACCAATCACAGCCCGAGAACCAACAGCCAATCAGAATCCCAGCCCTACCCGCCCTAACCACCAATCAGAGGCCGAGAACCAACAGCCAATCAGAATCCCAGCCCTACCCACCAATCAGAGCCCGAGAACCAACAGCCAATCAGAATCCCAGCCCTACCCACCAATCAGAGCCCGAGAACCAACAGCCAGTCAGAATCCCAGCCCTACCCACCAATCAGAGCCCGAGAACCAACAGCCAGTCAGAATCCCAGCCCTACCCACCAATCACAGCCCGAGAACCAACAGCCAGTCAGAATCCCAGCCCTACCCTCCAATCAGAGCCCGAGAACCAACAGCCAGTCAGAATCCCAGCCCTACCCACCAATCAGAGCCCGAGAACCAACAGCCAGTCAGAATCCCAGCCCTACCCACCAATCAGAGCCCGACAACCAACAGCCAGTCAGAATCCCAGCCCTACCCACCAATCAGAGCCCGAGAACCAACAGCCAATCAGAATCCCAGCCCTACCCACCAATCAGAGCCAGAGAACCAACAGCCAATCAGAATCCCAGCCCTACCCACCAATCACAGCCCGAGAACCAACAGCCAATCAGAATACCAGCCCTACCCACCAATCAGAGCCCGAGAACCCACCAATCAGAGCCCGAGACCCAACAGCCAGTCAGAATCCCAGCCCTAACCACCAATCAGAGCCCGAGAACCAACAGCCAGTCAGAATCCCAGCCCTACCCACCAATCAGAGCCCGAGAACCAACAGCCAGTCAGAATCCCAGCCCTAACCACCAATCAGAGCCCGAGAACCAACAGCCAATCAGAATCCCAGCCCTACCCACCAATCACAGCCCGAGAACCAACAGCCAATTAGCATCCCAGCCCTACCCACCAATCACAGCCCGAGAACCAACAGCCAATCAGAATCCCAGCCCTACCCACCAATCAGAACCCGAGAACCCACCAATCAGAGCCCGAGAACCAACAGCCAGTCAGAATCCCAGCCCTAACCACCAATAGAGCCCGAGAACCAACAGCCAATCAGAATCCCAGCCCTACCCACCAATCACAGCCCGAGAACCAACAGCCAATCAGAATCCCAGCCCTACCCACCAATCACAGCCCGAGAACCAACAGCCAATCAGAATCCCAGCCCTACCCACCAATCAGAGCCCGAGAACCCACCAATCAGAGCCCGAGAACCAACAGCCAGTCAGAATCCCAGCCCTAACCACCAATAGAGCCCGAGAACCAACAGCCAATCAGAATCCCAGCCCTACCCGCCCTAACCACCAATCACAGCCCGAGAACCAACAGCCAATCAGAATCCCAGCCCTAACCACCAATCAGAGCCCGAGAAACAAAAGCCAATCAGAATCCCAGCCCTACCCACCAATCAGAGCCCGAGAAACAACAGCCAGTCAGAATCCCAGCCCTACCCACCAATCAGAGCCCGAGAACCAACAGCCAATCAGAATCCCAGCCCTACCCACCAATCAGAGCCCGAGAACCAACAGCCAAACAAAATCCCAGCCCTACCCACCAATCAGAGCCCGAGAACCAACAGCCAGTCAGAATCCCAGCCCTAACCACCAATCACAGCCCGAGAACCAACAGCCAATCAGAATCCCAGCCCTACCCACAAATCAGAGCCCGAGAACCAACAGCCAATCAGAATCCCAGCCCTACCCACCAATCAGAGCCCGAGAACCAACAGCCAGTCAGAATCCCAGCCCTAACCACCAATCAGAGCCCGAGAACCAACAGCCAATCATAATCCCAGCCCTACCCGCCCTAACCTCCAATCAGAGCCCGAGAACCAACAGCCAGTCAGAATCCCAGCCCTACCCACCAATCAGAGCCCGAGAACCAAAAGCCAGTCAGAATCCCAGCCCTACCCACCAATCAGAGCCCGAGAACCAACAGCCAGTCAGAATCCCAGCCCTACCCACCAATCAGAGCCCGAGAACCAACAGCCAGTCAGAATCCCAGCCCTACCCACCAATCAGAGCCCGAGAACCAACAGCCAGTCAGAATCCCAGCCCTGCCCACCAATCAGAGCCCGAGAACCAACAGCCAGTCAGAATCCCAGCCCTAACCACCAATCAGAGCCCGAGAACCAACAGCCAATCAGAATCCCAGCCCTACCCGCCCTAACCTCCAATCACAGCCCGAGAACCAACAGCCAGTCAGAATCCCAGCCCTACCCACCAATCAGAGCCCGAGAACCAACAGCCATTCAGAATCCCAGCCCTACCCACCAATCAGAGCCCGAGAACCAACAGCCAATCAGAATCCCAGCCCTACCCACCAATCACAGCCTGAGAACCAACAGCCAATCAGAATCCCAGCCCTACCCGCCCTAACCACCAATCAGAGCCCGAGAACCAACAGCCAATCAGAATCCCAGCCCTACCCACCAATCAGAGCCCGAGAACCAACAGCCAATCAGAATCCCAGCCCTACCCACCAATCAGAGCCCGAGAACCAACAGCCAGTCAGAATCCCAGCCCTACCCACCAATCAGAGCCTGAGAACCAACAGCCGATCAGAATCCCAGCCCTACCCACCAATCAGAGCCCGAGAACCAACAGCCGATCAGAATCCCAGCCCTACCCACCAATCAGAGCCCGAGAACCAACAGCCAATCAGAATCCCAGCCCTACCCACCAATCAGAGCCCGAGAACCAACAGCCAATCAGAGTTCCAGCCCTACCCACCAATCAGAGCCCGAGAACCAACAGCCAGTCAGAATCCCAGCCCTGCCCACCAATCACAGCCCGAGAACCAACAGCCAGTCAGAATCCCAGCCCTGCCCACCAATCACAGCCCGAGAACCAACAGCCAGTCAGAATCCCAGCCCTGCCCACCAATCACAGCCCGAGAACCAACAGCCAGTCAGAATCCCAGCACTGCCCACCAATCACAGCCCGAGAACCAACAGCCAGTCAGAATCCCAGAACTACCAACCAATCAGACCCCGAGAACCAACAACCAGTCAGAATCCCTGCCCTACCCACCAATCAGAGCCCGAGAACCAACAGCCATTCAGAATCCCAGCCCTACCCACCAATCAGAGCGCGAGAACCAACAGCCAATCAGAATCCCAGCCCTACCCGCCCTAACCACCAATCAGAGCCCGAGAACCAACAGCCAGTCAGAATCCCAGCCCTGCCCACCAATCAGAGCCCGAGAACCAACAGCCAGTCAGAATCCCAGCCCTGCCCACCAATCAGAGCCCGAGAACCAACAGCCAGTCAGAATCCCAGCCCTGCCCACCAATCACAGCCCGAGAACCAGCAGCCAGTCAGAATCCCAGCCCTACCCACCAATCAGAGCCCGAGAACCAACAGCCAATCAGAATCCCAGCCCTACCCACCAATCAGAGCCCGAGAACCAACAGCCAAACAGAATCCCAGCCCTACCCACCAATCAGAGCCCGAGAACCAACAGCCAATCAGAATCCCAGCCCTAACCACCAATCACAGCCCGAGAGCCAACAGCCAATCAGAATCCCAGCCCTACCCACAAATCAGAGCCCGAGAACCAACAGCCAATCAGAATCCCAGCCCTACCCACCAATCAGAGCCCGAGAACCAACAGCCAGTCAGAATCCCAGCCCTAACCACCAATCAGAGCCCGAGAACCAACAGCCAATCAGAATCCCAGCCCTACCCGCCCTAACCTCCAATCAGAGCCCGAGAACCAACAGCCAGTCAGAATCCCAGCCCTACCCACCAATCAGAGCCCGAGAACCAAAAGCCAGTCAGAATCCCAGCCCTACCCACCAATCAGAGCCCGAGAACCAACAGCCAGTCAGAATCCCAGCCCTACCCACCAATCAGAGCCCGAGAACCAACAGCCAGTCAGAATCCCAGCCCTACCCACCAATCAGAGCCCGAGAACCAACAGCCAGTCAGAATCCCAGCCCTACCCACCAATCAGAGCCCGAGAACCAACAGGCAGTCAGAATCCCAGCCCTACACATGAATCAGAGCCCGAGAACCAACAGGCAGTCAGAATCCCAGCCCTACCCACCAATCAGAGCCCGAGAACCAACAGCCAATCAGAATCCCTGCCCTACCCACCAATCAGAGCCCGAGAACCAACAGCCAATCAGAATCCCAGCCCTAACCACCAATCACAGCCCGAGAACCAACAGCCAGTCAGAATCCCAGCCCTAACCACCAATCACAGCCCGAGAACCAACAGCCAGTCAGAATCCCAGCCCTACCCACCAATCAGAGCCCGAGAACCAACAGCCAGTCAGAATCCCAGCCCTAACCACCAATAATAGCCCGAGAACCAACAGCCAGTCAGAATCCCAGCCCTAACCACCAATCAGAGCCCGAGAACCAACAGCCAGTCAGAATCCCAGCCCTAACCACCAATCAGAGCCCGAGAACCAACAGCCAGTCAGAATCCCAGCCCTAACCACCAATCAGAGCCCGAGAACCAACAGCCAGTCAGAATCCCAGCCCTAACCACCAATCAGAGCCCGAGAACCAACAGCCAGTCAGAATCCCAGCCCTAACCACCAATCAGAGCCCGAGAACCAACAGCCAATCAGAATCCCAGCCCTACCCACCAATCACAGCCCGAGAACCAACAGCCAATCAGAATCCCAGCCCTACCCACCAATCACAGCCCGAGAACCAACAGCCAATCAGAATCCCAGCCCTACCCACCAATCACAGCCCGAGAACCAACAGCCAATCAGAATCCCAGCCCTACCCACCAATCAGAGCCCGAGAACCCACCAATCAGAGCCCGAGAACCAACAGCCAGTCAGAATCCCAGCCCTAACCACCAATAGAGCCCGAGAACCAACAGCCAATCAGAATCCCAGCCCTACCCGCCCTAACCACCAATCACAGCCCGAGAACCAACAGCCAATCAGAATCCCAGCCCTAACCACCAATCAGAGCCCGAGAAACAAAAGCCAATCAGAATCCCAGCCCTACCCACCAATCAGAGCCTGAGAAACAACAGCCAATTCAGAATCCCAGCCCTACCCACCAATCAAAGCCCGAGAACCAACAGCCAATCAGAATCCCAGCCCTACCCACCAATCAGAGCCCGAGAACCAACAGCCAAACAGAATCCCAGCCCTACCCACCAATCAGAGCCCGAGAACCAACAGCCAATCAGAATCCCAGCCCTAACCACCAATCACAGCCCGAGAACCAACAGCCAATCAGAATCCCAGCCCTACCCACAAATCAGAGCCCGAGAACCAACAGCCAATCAGAATCCCAGCCCTACCCACCAATCAGAGCCCGAGAACCAACAGCCAGTCAGAATCCCAGCCCTAACCACCAATCAGAGCCCGAGAACCAACAGCCAATCAGAATCCCAGCCCTACCCGCCCTAACCTCCAATCAGAGCCCGAGAACCAACAGCCAGTCAGAATCCCAGCCCTACCCACCAATCAGAGCCCGAGAACCAAAAGCCAGTCAGAATCCCAGCCCTACCCACCAATCAGAGCCCGAGAACCAACAGCCAGTCAGAATCCCAGCCCTACCCACCAATCAGAGCCCGAGAACCAACAGCCAGTCAGAATCCCAGCCCTACCCACCAATCAGAGCCCGAGAACCAACAGCCAGTCAGAATCCCAGCCCTACCCACCAATCAGAGCCCGAGAACCAACAGCCAGTCAGAATCCCAGCCCTACCCACCAATCAGAGCCCGAGAACCAACAGCCAGTCAGAATCCCAGCCCTACCCACCAATCAGAGCCCGAGAACCAACAGCCAGTCAGAATCCCAGCCCTACCCGCCCTAACCACCAATCAGAGCCCGAGAACTAACAGCCAATAGGAATCCCAGCCCTAACCACCAATCAGAGCCCGAGAACCAACAGCCAATCAGAATCCTAGCCCTACCCACCAATCAAAGCCCGAGAACCAACAGCCAATCAGAATCCCAGCCCTACCCACCAATCAGAGCCCGAGAACCAACAGCCAATCAGAATCCCTGCCCTACAATCCCTGCCCTACCCACCAATCAGAGCCCGAGAACCAACAGCCAATCAGAATCCCAGCCCTAACCACCAATCACAGCTCGAGAACCAACAGCCAGTCAGAATCCCAGCCCTAACCACCAATCACAGCCCGAGAACCAACAGCCAGTCAGAATCCCAGCCCTACCCACCAATCAGAGCCCGAGAACCAACAGCCAGTCAGAATCCCAGCCCTAACCACCAATAATAGCCCGAGAACCAACAGCCAGTCAGAATCCCAGCCCTAACCACCAATCAGAGCCCGAGAACCAACAGCCAGTCAGAATCCCAGCCCTAACCACCAATCAGAGCCCGAGAACCAACAGCCAGTCAGAATCCCAGCCCTAACCACCAATCAGAGCCCGAGAACCAACAGCCAGTCAGAATCCCAGCCCTAACCACCAATCAGAGCCCGAGAACCAACAGCCAGTCAGAATCCCAGCCCTACCCACCAATCAGAGCCCGAGAACCAACAGCCAGTCAGAATCCCAGCCCTAACCACCAATCAGAGCCCGAGAACCAACAGCCAATCAGAATCCCAGCCCTACCCGCCCTAACCTCCAATCACAGCCCGAGAACCAACAGCCAGTCAGAATCCCAGCCCTACCCACCAATCAGAGCCCGAGAACCAAAAGCCATTCAGAATCCCAGCCCTACCCACCAATCAGAGCCCGAGAACCAACAGCCAATCAGAATCCCAGCCCTACCCACCAATCACAGCCCGAGAACCAACAGCCAATCAGAATCCCAGCCCTACCCGCCCTTACCACCAGTCAGAGCCCGAGAATCAACAGCCAATCAGAATCCCAGCCCTACCCACCAATCAGAGCCCGAGAACCAACAGCCAATCAGAATCCCAGCCCTACCCACCAATCAGAGCCCGAGAACCAACAGCCAGTCAGAATCCCAGCCCTACCCACCAATCAGAGCCCGAGAACCAACAGCCAGTCAGAATCCCAGCCCTACCCACCAATCACAGCCCGAGAACCAACAGCCAGTCAGAATCCCAGCCCTACCCTCCAATCAGAGCCCGAGAACCAACAGCCAGTCAGAATCCCAGCCCTACCCACCAATCAGAGCCCGAGAACCAACAGCCAGTCAGAATCCCAGCCCTAACCACCAATCAGAGCCCGAGAACCAACAGCCAGTCAGAATCCCAGCCCTACCCACCAATCACAGCCCGAGAACCAACAGCCAATCAGAATCCCAGCCCTACCCACCAATCACAGCCCGAGAACCAACAGCCAATCAGAATCCCAGCCCTACCCACCAATCACAGCCCGAGAACCAACAGCCAATCAGAATCCCAGCCCTACCCACCAATCACAGCCCGAGAACCAACAGCCAATCAGAATCCCAGCCCTACCCACCAATCAGAGCCCGAGAACCCACCAATCAGAGCCCGAGAACCAACAGCCAGTCAGAATCCCAGCCCTAACCACCAATAGAGCCCGAGAACCAACAGCCAATCAGAATCCCAGCCCTACCCACCAATCACAGCCCGAGAACCAACAGCCAATCAGAATCCCAGCCCTACCCACCAATCACAGCCCGAGAACCAACAGCCAATCAGAATCCCAGCCCTACTCACCAATCAGAGCCCGAGAACCCACCAATCAGAGCCCGAGAACCAACAGCCAGTCAGAATCCCAGCCCTAACCACCAATAGAGCCCGAGAACCAACAGCCAATCAGAATCCCAGCCCTACCCGCCCTAACCACCAATCACAGCCCGAGAACCAACAGCCAATCAGAATCCCAGCCCTAACCACCAATCAGAGCCCGAGAAACAAAAGCCAATCAGAATCCCAGCCCTACCCACCAATCAGAGCCTGAGAAACAACAGCCAATTCAGAATCCCAGCCCTACCCACCAATCAGAGCCCGAGAACCAACAGCCAATCAGAATCCCAGCCCTACCCACCAATCAGAGCCCGAGAACCAACAGCCAAACAGAATCCCAGCCCTACCCACCAATCAGAGCCCGAGAACCAACAGCCAATCAGAATCCCAGCCCTAACCACCAATCACAGCCCGAGAACCAACAGCCAATCAGAATCCCAGCCCTACCCACAAATCAGAGCCCGAGAACCAACAGCCAATCAGAATCCCAGCCCTACCCACCAATCAGAGCCCGAGAACCAACAGCCAGTCAGAATCCCAGCCCTAACCACCAATCAGAGCCCGAGAACCAACAGCCAATCAGAATCCCAGCCCTACCCGCCCTAACCTCCAATCAGAGCCCGAGAACCAACAGCCAGTCAGAATCCCAGCCCTACCCACCAATCAGAGCCCGAGAACCAAAAGCCAGTCAGAATCCCAGCCCTACCCACCAATCAGAGCCCGAGAACCAACAGCCAGTCAGAATCCCAGCCCTACCCACCAATCAGAGCCCGAGAACCAACAGCCAGTCAGAATCCCAGCCCTACCCACCAATCAGAGCCCGAGAACCAACAGCCAGTCAGAATCCCAGCCCTACCCACCAATCAGAGCCCGAGAACCAACAGGCAGTCAGAATCCCAGCCCTACCCACCAATCAGAGCCCGAGAACCAACAGCCAGTCAGAATCCCAGCCCTACCCACCAATCAGAGCCCGAGAACCAACAGCCAGTCAGAATCCCAGCCCTACCCACCAATCAGAGCCCGAGAACCAACAGCCAGTCAGAATCCCAGCCCTACCCGCCCTAACCACCAATCAGAGCCCGAGAACTAACAGCCAATAGGAATCCCAGCCCTAACCACCAATCAGAGCCCGAGAACCAACAGCCAATCAGAATCCCAGCCCTACCCACCAATCAGAGCCCGAGAACCAACAGCCAATCAGAATCCCAGCCCTACCCACCAATCTGAGCCCGAGAACCAACAGCCAATCAGAATCCCAGCCCTACCCACCAATCAGAGCCCGAGAACCAACAGCCAATCAGAATCCCAGCCTTACCCACCAATCACAGCCCGAGAACCAACAGCCAATCAGAATCCCAGCCCTAACCACCAATCACAGCCCGAGAACCAACAGCCAGTCAGAATCCCAGCCCTACCCACCAATCAGAGCCCGAGAACCAACAGCCAGTCAGAATCCGAGCCCTAACCACCAATAATAGCCCGAGAACCAACAGCCAGTCAGAATCCCAGCCCTAACCACCAATCAGAGCCCGAGAACCAACAGCCAGTCAGAATCCCAGCCCTAACCACCAATCAGAGCCCGAGAACCAACAGCCAGTCAGAATCCCAGCCCTAACCACCAATCAGAGCCCGAGAACCAACAGCCAGTCAGAATCCCAGCCCTAACCACCAATCAGAGCCCGAGAACCAACAGCCAGTCAGAATCCCAGCCCTACCCACCAATCAGAGCCCGAGAACCAACAGCCAGTCAGAATCCCAGCCCTAACCACCAATCAGAGCCCGAGAACCAACAGCCAATCAGAATCCCAGCCCTACCCGCCCTAACCTCCAATCACAGCCCGAGAACCAACAGCCAGTCAGAATCCCAGCCCTACCCACCAATCAGAGCCCGAGAACCAACAGCCATTCAGAATCCCAGCCCTACCCACCAATCAGAGCCCGAGAACCAACAGCCAATCAGAATCCCAGCCCTACCCACCAATCACAGCCCGAGAACCAACAGCCAATCAGAATCCCAGCCCTACCCGCCCTAACCACCAATCAGAGCCCGAGAACCAACAGCCAATCAGAATCCCAGCCCTACCCACCAATCAGAGCCCGAGAACCAACAGCCAATCAGAATCCCAGCCCTACCCACCAATCAGAGCCCGAGAACCAACAGCCAGTCAGAATCCCAGCCCTACCCACCAATCAGAGCCCGAGAACCAACAGCCAGTCAGAATCCCAGCCCTACCCACCAATCACAGCCCGAGAGCCAACAGCCAGTCAGAATCCCAGCCCTACCCTCCAATCAGAGCCCGAGAACCAACAGCCAGTCAGAATCCCAGCCCTACCAACCAATCAGAGCCCGAGAACCAACAGCCAGTCAGAATCCCAGCCCTAACCACCAATCAGAGCCCGAGAACCAACAGCCAGTCAGAATCCCAGCCCTACCCACAAATCACAGCCCGAGAACCAACAGCCAATCAGAATCCCAGCCCTACCCACCAATCACAGCCCGAGAACCAACAGCCAATCAGAATCCCAGCCCTACCCACCAATCACAGCCCGAGAACCAACAGCCAATCAGAATCCCAGCCCTACCCACCAATCACAGCCCGAGAACCAACAGCCAATCAGAATCCCAGCCCTACCCACCAATCAGAGCCCGAGAACCCACCAATCAGAGCCCGAGAACCAACAGCCAATCAGAATCCCAGCCCTACCCACAAATCAGAGCCCGAGAACCAACAGCCAGTCAGAATCCCAGCCCTACCCACCAATCAGAGCCCGAGAACCAACAGCCAGTCAGAATCCCAGCCCTACCCACCAATCAGAGCCCGAGAACCAACAGCCAGTCAGAATCCCAGCCCTACCCACCAATCAGAGCCCGAGAACCAACAGCCAGTCAGAATCCCAGCCCTAACCACCAATCAGAGCCCGAGAACCAACAGCCAGTCAGAATCCCAGCCCTACCCACCAATCACAGCCCGAGAACCAACAGCCAATCAGAATCCCAGCCCTACCCACCAATCAGAGCCCGAAAACCAACAGCCAGTCAGAATCCCAGCCCTACCCACCAATCAGAGCCCGAGAACCAACAGCCAGTCAGAATCCCAGCCCTACCCACCAATCAGAGCCCGAGAACCAACAGCCAGTCAGATTCCCAGCCCTACCCACCAATCAGAGCCCGAGAACCAACAGCCAGTCAGAATCCCAGCCCTACCCTCCAATCAGAGCCCGAGAACCAACAGCCAGTCAGAATCCCAGCCCTACCCACCAATCAGAGCCCGAGAACCAACAGCCAGTCAGAATCCCAGCCCTACCCACCAATCACAGCCCGAGAACCAACAGCCAGTCAGAATCCCAGCCCTACCCACCAATCACAGCCCGAGAACCAACAGCCAGTCAGAATCCCAGCCCTAACCACCAATCAGAGCCCGAGAACCAACAGCCAGTCAGAATCCCAGCCCTACCCACAAATCACAGCCCGAGAACCAACAGCCAATCAGAATCCCAGCCCTACCCACCAATCACAGCCCGAGAACCAACAGCCAATCAGAATCCCAGCCCTACCCACCAATCACAGCCCGAGAACCAACAGCCAATCAGAATCCCAGCCCTACCCACCAATCACAGCCCGAGAACCAACAGCCAATCAGAATCCCAGCCCTACCCACCAATAAGAGCCCGAGAACCCACCAATCAGAGCCCGAGAACCAACAGCCAATCAGAATCCCAGCCCTACCCACAAATCAGAGCCCGAGAACCAACAGCCAGTCAGAATCCCAGCCCTACCCACCAATCAGAGCCCGAGAACCAACAGCCAGTCAGAATCCCAGCCCTACCCACCAATCAGAGCCCGAGAACCAACAGCCAGTCAGAATCCCAGCCCTACCCACCAATCAGAGCCCGAGAACCAACAGCCAGTCAGAATCCCAGCCCTAACCACCAATCAGAGCCCGAGAACCAACAGCCAGTCAGAATCCCAGCCCTACCCACCAATCACAGCCCGAGAACCAACAGCCAATCAGAATCCCAGCCCTACCCACCAATCAGAGCCCGAAAACCAACAGCCAGTCAGAATCCCAGCCCTACCCACCAATCAGAGCCCGAGAACCAACAGCCAGTCAGAATCCCAGCCCTACCCACCAATCAGAGCCCGAGAACCAACAGCCAGTCAGATTCCCAGCCCTACCCACCAATCAGAGCCCGAGAACCAACAGCCAGTCAGAATCCCAGCCCTACCCTCCAATCAGAGCCCGAGAACCAACAGCCAGTCAGAATCCCAGCCCTACCCACCAATCAGAGCCCGAGAACCAACAGCCAGTCAGAATCCCAGCCCTACCCACCAATCACAGCCCGAGAACCAACAGCCAGTCAGAATCCCAGCCCTACCCACCAATCACAGCCCGAGAACCAACAGCCAATCAGAATCCCAGCCCTACCCACCAATCACAGCCCGAGAACCAACAGCCAATCAGAATCCCAGCCCTACCCACCAATCACAGCCCGAGAACCAACAGCCAATCAGAATCCCAGCCCTACCCACCAATCACAGCCCGAGAACCAACAGCCAATTAGAATCCCAGCCCTACCCACCAATCAGAGCCCGAGAACCCACCAATCAGAGCCCGAGAACCAACAGCCAGTCAGAATCCCAGCCCTAACCACCAATAGAGCCCGAGAACCAACAGCCAATCAGAATCCCAGCCCTACCCACCAATCACAGCCCGAGAACCAACAGCCAATCAGAATCCCAGCCCTACCCACCAATCACAACCCGAGAACCAACAGCCAATCAGAATCCCAGCCCTACTCACCAATCAGAGCCCGAGAACCCACCAATCAGAGCCCGAGAACCAACAGCCAGTCAGAATCCCAGCCCTAACCACCAATAGAGCCCGAGAACCAACAGCCAATCAGAATCCCAGCCCTACCCGCCCTAACCACCAATCACAGCCCGAGAACCAACAGCCAATCAGAATCCCAGCCCTAACCACAAATCAGAGCCCGAGAAACAAAAGCCAATCAGAATCCCAGCCCTACCCACCAATCAGAGCCCGAGAAACAACAGCCAATTCAGAATCCCAGCCCTACCCACCAATCAGAGCCCGAGAACCAACAGCCAATCAGAATCCCAGCCCTACCCACCAATCAGAGCCCGAGAACCAACAGCCAAACAGAATCCCAGCCCTACCCACCAATCAGAGCCCGAGAACCAGCAGCCAATCAGAATCCCAGCCCTAACCACCAATCACAGCCCGAGAACCAACAGCCAATCAGAATCCCAGCCCTACCCACAAATCAGAGCCCGAGAACCAACAGCCAATCAGAATCCCAGCCCTACCCACCAATCAGAGCCCGAGAACCAACAGCCAGTCAGAATCCCAGCCCTAACCACCAATCAGAGCCCGAGAACCAACAGCCAATCAGAATCCCAGCCCTACCCGCCCTAACCTCCAATCAGAGCCCGAGAACCAACAGCCAGTCAGAATCCCAGCCCTACCCACCAATCAGAGCCCGAGAACCAAAAGCCAGTCAGAATCCCAGCCCTACCCACCAATCAGAGCCCGAGAACCAACAGCCAGTCAGAATCCCAGCCCTACCCACCAATCAGAGCCCGAGAACCAACAGCCAGTCAGAATCCCAGCCCTACCCACCAATCAGAGCCCGAGAACCAACAGCCAGTCAGAATCCCAGCCCTACCCACCAATCAGAGCCCGAGAACCAACAGGCAGTCAGAATCCCAGCCCTACCCACCAATCAGAGCCCGAGAACTAACAGCTAGTCAGAATCCCAGCCCTACCCACCAATCAGAGCCCGAGAACCAACAGCCAGTCAGAATCCCAGCCCTACCCGCCCTAACCACCAATCAGAGCCCGAGAACTAACAGCCAATAGGAATCCCAGCCCTAACCACAAATCAGAGCCCGAGAACCAACAGCCAATCAGAATCCCAGCCCTACCCACCAATCAGAGCCCGAGAACCAACAGCCGATCAGAATCCCAGCCCTACCCACCAATCAGAGCCCGAGAACCAACAGCCGGTCAGAATCCCAACCCTACCCACCAATCAGAGCCCGAGAACCAAAAGCCAGTCAGAATCCCAGCCCTACCCACCAATCAGAGCCCGAGAACCAACAGCCAGTCAGAATCCCAGCCCTACCCACCAATCAGAGCCCGAGAACCAACAGCCAGTCAGAATCCCAGCCCTACCCACCAATCAGAGCCCGAGAACCAACAGCCAGTCAGAATCCCAGCCCTACCCACCAATCACAGCCCGAGAACCAACAGCCAATCAGAATCCCAGCCCTACCCGCCCTAACCACCAATCAGAGGCCGAGAACCAACAGCCAATCAGAATCCCAGCCCTACCCACCAATCAGAGCCCGAGAACCAACAGCCAATCAGAATCCCAGCCCTACCCACCAATCAGAGCCCGAGAACCAACAGCCAGTCAGAATCCCAGCCCTACCCACCAATCAGAGCCCGAGAACCAACAGCCAGTCAGAATCCCAGCCCTACCCACCAATCACAGCCCGAGAACCAACAGCCAGTCAGAATCCCAGCCCTACCCTCCAATCAGAGCCCGAGAACCAACAGCCAGTCAGAATCCCAGCCCTACCCACCAATCAGAGCCCGAGAACCAACAGCCAGTCAGAATCCCAGCCCTACCCACCAATCAGAGCCCGACAACCAACAGCCAGTCAGAATCCCAGCCCTACCCACCAATCAGAGCCCGAGAACCAACAGCCAATCAGAATCCCAGCCCTACCCACCAATCAGAGCCAGAGAACCAACAGCCAATCAGAATCCCAGCCCTACCCACCAATCACAGCCCGAGAACCAACAGCCAATCAGAATACCAGCCCTACCCACCAATCAGAGCCCGAGAGCCCACCAATCAGAGCCCGAGACCCAACAGCCAGTCAGAATCCCAGCCCTAACCACCAATCAGAGCCCGAGAACCAACAGCCAGCCAGAATCCCAGCCCTACCCACCAATCAGAGCCCGAGAACCAACAGCCAGTCAGAATCCCAGCCCTAACCACCAATCAGAGCCCGAGAACCAACAGCCAATCAGAATCCCAGCCCTACCCACCAATCACAGCCCGAGAACCAACAGCCAATTAGCATCCCAGCCCTACCCACCAATCACAGCCCGAGAACCAACAGCCAATCAGAATCCCAGCCCTACCCACCAATCAGAACCCGAGAACCCACCAATCAGAGCCCGAGAACCAACAGCCAGTCAGAATCCCAGCCCTAACCACCAATAGAGCCCGAGAACCAACAGCCAATCAGAATCCCAGCCCTACCCACCAATCACAGCCCGAGAACCAACAGCCAATCAGAATCCCAGCCCTACCCACCAATCACAGCCCGAGAACCAACAGCCAATCAGAATCCCAGCCCTACCCACCAATCAGAGCCCGAGAACCCACCAATCAGAGCCCGAGAACCAACAGCCAGTCAGAATCCCAGCCCTAACCACCAATAGAGCCCGAGAACCAACAGCCAATCAGAATCCCAGCCCTACCCGCCCTAACCACCAATCACAGCCCGAGAACCAACAGCCAATCAGAATCCCAGCCCTAACCACCAATCAGAGCCCGAGAAACAAAAGCCAATCAGAATCCCAGCCCTACCCACCAATCAGAGCCCGAGAAACAACAGCCAGTCAGAATCCCAGCCCTACCCACCAATCAGAGCCCGAGAACCAACAGCCAATCAGAATCCCAGCCCTACCCACCAATCAGAGCCCGAGAACCAACAGCCAAACAAAATCCCAGCCCTACCCACCAATCAGAGCCCGAGAACCAACAGCCAGTCAGAATCCCAGCCCTAACCACCAATCACAGCCCGAGAACCAACAGCCAATCAGAATCCCAGCCCTACCCACAAATCAGAGCCCGAGAACCAACAGCCAATCAGAATCCCAGCCCTACCCACCAATCAGAGCCCGAGAACCAACAGCCAGTCAGAATCCCAGCCCTAACCACCAATCAGAGCCCGAGAACCAACAGCCAATCATAATCCCAGCCCTACCCGCCCTAACCTCCAATCAGAGCCCGAGAACCAACAGCCAGGCAGAATCCCAGCCCTACCCACCAATCAGAGCCCGAGAACCAAAAGCCAGTCAGAATCCCAGCCCTACCCACCAATCAGAGCCCGAGAACCAACAGCCAGTCAGAATCCCAGCCCTACCCACCAATCAGAGCCCGAGAACCAACAGCCAGTCAGAATCCCAACCCTACCCACCAATCAGAGCCCGAGAACCAACAGCCAGTCAGAATCCCAGCCCTGCCCACCAATCAGAGCCCGAGAACCAACAGCCAGTCAGAATCCCAGCCCTAACCACCAATCAGAGCCCGAGAACCAACAGCCAATCAGAATCCCAGCCCTACCCGCCCTAACCTCCAATCACAGCCCGAGAACCAACAGCCAGTCAGAATCCCAGCCCTACCCACCAATCAGAGCCCGAGAACCAACAGCCATTCAGAATCCCAGCCCTACCCACCAATCAGAGCCCGAGAACCAACAGCCAATCAGAATCCCAGCCCTACCCACCAATCACAGCCTGAGAACCAACAGCCAATCAGAATCCCAGCCCTACCCGCCCTAACCACCAATCAGAGCCCGAGAACCAACAGCCAATCAGAATCCCAGCCCTACCCACCAATCAGAGCCCGAGAACCAACAGCCAATCAGAATCCCAGCCCTACCCACCAATCAGAGCCCGAGAACCAACAGCCAGTCAGAATCCCAGCCCTACCCACCAATCAGAGCCTGAGAACCAACAGCCGATCAGAATCCCAGCCCTACCCACCAATCAGAGCCCGAGAACCAACAGCCGATCAGAATCCCAGCCCTACCCACCAATCAGAGCCCGAGAACCAACAGCCAATCAGAATCCCAGCCCTACCCACCAATCAGAGCCCGAGAACCAACAGCCAATCAGAGTTCCAGCCCTACCCACCAATCAGAGCCCGAGAACCAACAGCCAGTCAGAATCCCAGCCCTGCCCACCAATCACAGCCCGAGAACCAACAGCCAGTCAGAATCCCAGCCCTGCCCACCAATCACAGCCCGAGAACCAACAGCCAGTCAGAATCCCAGCCCTGCCCACCAATCACAGCCCGAGAACCAACAGCCAGTCAGAATCCCAGCACTGCCCACCAATCACAGCCCGAGAACCAACAGCCAGTCAGAATCCCAGAACTACCAACCAATCAGACCCCGAGAACCAACAACCAGTCAGAATCCCTGCCCTACCCACCAATCAGAGCCCGAGAACCAACAGCCATTCAGAATCCCAGCCCTACCCACCAATCAGAGCGCGAGAACCAACAGCCAATCAGAATCCCAGCCCTACCCGCCCTAACCACCAATCAGAGCCCGAGAACCAACAGCCAGTCAGAATCCCAGCCCTGCCCACCAATCAGAGCCCGAGAACCAACAGCCAGTCAGAATCCCAGCCCTGCCCACCAATCAGAGCCCGAGAACCAACAGCCAGTCAGAATCCCAGCCCTGCCCACCAATCACAGCCCGAGAACCAGCAGCCAGTCAGAATCCCAGCCCTACCCACCAATCAGAGCCCGAGAACCAACAGCCAATCAGAATCCCAGCCCTACCCACCAATCAGAGCCCGAGAACCAACAGCCAAACAGAATCCCAGCCCTACCCACCAATCAGAGCCCGAGAACCAACAGCCAATCAGAATCCCAGCCCTAACCACCAATCACAGCCCGAGAGCCAACAGCCAATCAGAATCCCAGCCCTACCCACAAATCAGAGCCCGAGAACCAACAGCCAATCAGAATCCCAGCCCTACCCACCAATCAGAGCCCGAGAACCAACAGCCAGTCAGAATCCCAGCCCTAACCACCAATCAGAGCCCGAGAACCAACAGCCAATCAGAATCCCAGCCCTACCCTCCCTAACCTCCAATCAGAGCCCGAGAACCAACAGCCAGTCAGAATCCCAGCCCTACCCACCAATCAGAGCCCGAGAACCAAAAGCCAGTCAGAATCCCAGCCCTACCCACCAATCAGAGCCCGAGAACCAACAGCCAGTCAGAATCCCAGCCCTACCCACCAATCAGAGCCCGAGAACCAACAGCCAGTCAGAATCCCAGCCCTACCCACCAATCAGAGCCCGAGAACCAACAGCCAGTCAGAATCCCAGCCCTACCCACCAATCAGAGCCCGAGAACCAACAGGCAGTCAGAATCCCAGCCCTACACACGAATCAGAGCCCGAGAACAAACAGGCAGTCAGAATCCCAGCCCTGCCCACCAATCAGAGCCCGAGAACCAACAGCCAGTCAGAATCCCAGCCCTGCCCACCAATCACAGCCCGAGAACCAACAGCCAGTCAGAATCCCAGCCCTGCCCACCAATCACAGCCCGAGAACCAACAGCCAGTCAGAATCCCAGCACTGCCCACCAATCAGAGCCCGAGAACCAACAGCCAGTCAGAATCCCAGCACTACCAACCAATCAGAGCCCGAGAACCAACAGCCAATCAGAATCCCAGCCCTACCCACCAATCAGAGCCCGAGAACCCACCAATCAGAGCCCGAGAACCAACAGCCAGTCAGAATCCCAGCCCTACCCACCAATCAGAGCCCGAGAACCCACCAATCAGAGCCCGAGAACCAACAGCCAGTCAGAATCCCAGCCCTACCCACCAATCAGAGCCCGAGAACCAACAGCCAGTCAGAATCCCAGCCCTACCCACCAATCACAGCCCGAGAACCAACAGCCAATCAGAATCCCAGCCCTACCCGCCCTAACCACCAATCAGAGGCCGAGAACCAACAGCCAATCAGAATCCCAGCCCTACCCACCAATCAGAGCCCGAGAACCAACAGCCAATCAGAATCCCAGCCCTACCCACCAATCAGAGCCCGAGAACCAACAGCCAGTCAGAATCCCAGCCCTACCCACCAATCAGAGCCCGAGAACCAACAGCCAGTCAGAATCCCAGCCCTACCCACCAATCACAGCCCGAGAACCAACAGCCAGTCAGAATCCCAGCCCTACCCTCCAATCAGAGCCCGAGAACCAACAGCCAGTCAGAATCCCAGCCCTACCCACCAATCAGAGCCCGAGAACCAACAGCCAGTCAGAATCCCAGCCCTACCCACCAATCAGAGCCCGACAACCAACAGCCAGTCAGAATCCCAGCCCTACCCACCAATCAGAGCCCGAGAACCAACAGCCAATCAGAATCCCAGCCCTACCCACCAATCAGAGCCAGAGAACCAACAGCCAATCAGAATCCCAGCCCTACCCACCAATCACAGCCCGAGAACCAACAGCCAATCAGAATCCCAGCCCTACCCACCAATCAGAGCCCGAGAACCCACCAATCAGAGCCCGAGACCCAACAGCCAGTCAGAATCCCAGCCCTAACCACCAATCAGAGCCCGAGAACCAACAGCCAGTCAGAATCCCAGCCCTACCCACCAATCAGAGCCCGAGAACCAACAGCCAGTCAGAATCCCAGCCCTAACCACCAATCAGAGCCCGAGAACCAACAGCCAATCAGAATCCCAGCCCTACCCGCCCTAACCTCCAATCACAGCCCGAGAACCAACAGCCAGTCAGAATCCCAGCCCTACCCACCAATCAGGGCCCGAGAACCAACAGCCATTCAGAATCCCAGCCCTACCCACCAATCAGAGCCCGAGAACCAACAGCCAATCAGAATCCCAGCCCTACCCACCAATCACAGCCCGAGAACCAACAGCCAATCAGAATCCCAGCCCTACCCGCCCTAACCACCAATCAGAGCCCGAGAACCAACAGCCAATCAGAATCCCAGCCCTACCCACCAATCAGAGCCCGAGAACCAACAGCCAGTCAGAATCCCAGCCCTACCCACCAATCAGAGCCCGAGAACCAACAGCCAGTCAGAATCCCAGCCCTACCCACCAATCAGAGCCCGAGAACCAACAGCCAGTCAGAATCCCAGCCCTACCCACCAATCACAGCCCGAGAACCAACAGCCAGTCAGAATCCCAGCCCTACCCTCCAATCAGAGCCCGAGAACCAACAGCCAGTCAGAATCCCAGCCCTACCCACCAATCAGAGCCCGAGAACCAACAGCCAGTCAGAATCCCAGCCCTAACCACCAATCAGAGCCCGAGAACCAACAGCCAATCAGAATCCCAGCCCTAACCACCAATCACAGCCCGAGAACCAACAGCCAATCAGAATCCCAGCCCTACCCACAAATCAGAGCCCGAGAACCAACAGCCAATCAGAATCCCAGCCCTACCCACCAATCAGAGCCCGAGAACCAACAGCCAGTCAGAATCCCAGCCCTAACCACCAATCAGAGCCCGAGAACCAACAGCCAATCAGAATCCCAGCCCTACCCGCCCTAACCTCCAATCAGAGCCCGAGAACCAACAGCCAGTCAGAATCCCAGCCCTACCCACCAATCAGAGCCCGAGAACCAAAAGCCAGTCAGAATCCCAGCCCTACCCACCAATCAGAGCCCGAGAACCAACAGCCAGTCAGAATCCCAGCCCTACCCACCAATCAGAGCCCGAGAACCAACAGCCAGTCAGAATCCCAGCCCTACCCACCAATCAGAGCCCGAGAACCAACAGCCAGTCAGAATCCCAGCCCTACCCACCAATCAGAGCCCGAGAACCAACAGGCAGTCAGAATCCCAGCCCTACCCACCAATCAGAGCCCGAGAACTAACAGCTAGTCAGAATCCCAGCCCTACCCACCAATCAGAGCCCGAGAACCAACAGCCAGTCAGAATCCCAGCCCTACCCGCCCTAACCACCAATCAGAGCCCGAGAACTAACAGCCAATAGGAATCCCAGCCCTAACCACAAATCAGAGCCCGAGAACCAACAGCCAATCAGAATCCCAGCCCTACCCACCAATCAGAGCCCGAGAACCAACAGCCGATCAGAATCCCAGCCCTACCCACCAATCAGAGCCCGAGAACCAACAGCCGGTCAGAATCCCAACCCTACCCACCAATCAGAGCCCGAGAACCAAAAGCCAGTCAGAATCCCAGCCCTACCCACCAATCAGAGCCCGAGAACCAACAGCCAGTCAGAATCCCAGCCCTACCCACCAATCAGAGCCCGAGAACCAACAGCCAGTCAGAATCCCAGCCCTACCCACCAATCAGAGCCCGAGAACCAACAGCCAGTCAGAATCCCAGCCCTACCCACCAATCACAGCCCGAGAACCAACAGCCAATCAGAATCCCAGCCCTACCCGCCCTAACCACCAATCAGAGGCCGAGAACCAACAGCCAATCAGAATCCCAGCCCTACCCACCAATCAGAGCCCGAGAACCAACAGCCAATCAGAATCCCAGCCCTACCCACCAATCAGAGCCCGAGAACCAACAGCCAGTCAGAATCCCAGCCCTACCCACCAATCAGAGCCCGAGAACCAACAGCCAGTCAGAATCCCAGCCCTACCCACCAATCACAGCCCGAGAACCAACAGCCAGTCAGAATCCCAGCCCTACCCTCCAATTAGAGCCCGAGAACCAACAGCCAGTCAGAATCCCAGCCCTACCCACCAATCAGAGCCCGAGAACCAACAGCCAGTCAGAATCCCAGCCCTACCCACCAATCAGAGCCCGACAACCAACAGCCAGTCAGAATCCCAGCCCTACCCACCAATCAGAGCCCGAGAACCAACAGCCAATCAGAATCCCAGCCCTACCCACCAATCAGAGCCAGAGAACCAACAGCCAATCAGAATCCCAGCCCTACCCACCAATCACAGCCCGAGAACCAACAGCCAATCAGAATACCAGCCCTACCCACCAATCAGAGCCCGAGAACCCACCAATCAGAGCCCGAGACCCAACAGCCAGTCAGAATCCCAGCCCTAACCACCAATCAGAGCCCGAGAACCAACAGCCAGTCAGAATCCCAGCCCTACCACCAATCAGAGCCCGAGAACCAACAGCCAGTCAGAATCCCAGCCCTAACCACCAATCAGAGCCCGAGAACCAACAGCCAATCAGAATCCCAGCCCTACCCACCAATCACAGCCCGAGAACCAACAGCCAATTAGCATCCCAGCACTACCCACCAATCACAGCCCGAGAACCAACAGCCAATCAGAATCCCAGCCCTACCCACCAATCAGAACCCGAGAACCCACCAATCAGAGCCCGAGAACCAACAGCCAGTCAGAATCCCAGCCCTAACCACCAATAGAGCCCGAGAACCAACAGCCAATCAGAATCCCAGCCCTACCCACCAATCACAGCCCGAGAACCAACAGCCAATCAGAATCCCAGCCCTACCCACCAATCACAGCCCGAGAACCAACAGCCAATCAGAATCCCAGCCCTACCCACCAATCAGAGCCCGAGAACCCACCAATCAGAGCCCGAGAACCAACAGCCAGTCAGAATCCCAGCCCTAACCACCAATAGAGCCCGAGAACCAACAGCCAATCAGAATCCCAGCCCTACCCGCCCTAACCACCAATCACAGCCCGAGAACCAACAGCCAATCAGAATCCCAGCCCTAACCACCAATCAGAGCCCGAGAAACAAAAGCCAATCAGAATCCCAGCCCTACCCACCAATCAGAGCCCGAGAAACAACAGCCAGTCAGAATCCCAGCCCTACCCACCAATCAGAGCCCGAGAACCAACAGCCAATCAGAATCCCAGCCCTACCCACCAATCAGAGCCCGAGAACCAACAGCCAAACAAAATCCCAGCCCTACCCACCAATCAGAGCCCGAGAACCAACAGCCAGTCAGAATCCCAGCCCTAACCACCAATCACAGCCCGAGAACCAACAGCCAATCAGAATCCCAGCCCTACCCACAAATCAGAGCCCGAGAACCAACAGCCAATCAGAATCCCAGCCCTACCCACCAATCAGAGCCCGAGAACCAACAGCCAGTCAGAATCCCAGCCCTAACCACCAATCAGAGCCCGAGAACCAACAGCCAATCATAATCCCAGCCCTACCCGCCCTAACCTCCAATCAGAGCCCGAGAACCAACAGCCAGTCAGAATCCCAGCCCTACCCACCAATCAGAGCCCGAGAACCAAAAGCCAGTCAGAATCCCAGCCCTACCCACCAATCAGAGCCCGAGAACCAACAGCCAGTCAGAATCCCAGCCCTACCCACCAATCAGAGCCCGAGAACCAACAGCCAGTCAGAATCCCAGCCCTACCCACCAATCAGAGCCCGAGAACCAACAGCCAGTCAGAATCCCAGCCCTGCCCACCAATCAGAGCCCGAGAACCAACAGCCAGTCAGAATCCCAGCCCTAACCACCAATCAGAGCCCGAGAACCAACAGCCAATCAGAATCCCAGCCCTACCCGCCCTAACCTCCAATCACAGCCCGAGAACCAACAGCCAGTCAGAATCCCAGCCCTACCCACCAATCAGAGCCCGAGAACCAACAGCCATTCAGAATCCCAGCCCTACCCACCAATCAGAGCCCGAAAACCAACAGCCAATCAGAATCCCAGCCCTACCCACCAATCACAGCCTGAGAACCAACAGCCAATCAGAATCCCAGCCCTACCCACCAATCAGAGCCCGAGAACCAACAGCCAGTCAGAATCCCAGCCCTACCCACCAATCAGAGCCTGAGAACCAACAGCCGATCAGAATCCCAGCCCTACCCACCAATCAGAGCCCGAGAACCAACAGCCGATCAGAATCCCAGCCCTACCCACCAATCAGAGCCCGAGAACCAACAGCCAATCAGAATCCCAGCCCTACCCACCAATCAGAGCCCGAGAACCAACAGCCAATCAGAGTTCCAGCCCTACCCACCAATCAGAGCCCGAGAACCAACAGCCAGTCAGAATCCCAGCCCTGCCCACCAATCACAGCCCGAGAACCAACAGCCAGTCAGAATCCCAGCCCTGCCCACCAATCACAGCCCGAGAACCAACAGCCAGTCAGAATCCCAGCCCTGCCCACCAATCACAGCCCGAGAACCAACAGCCAGTCAGAATCCCAGCACTGCCCACCAATCACAGCCCGAGAACCAACAGCCAGTCAGAATCCCAGAACTACCAACCAATCAGACCCCGAGAACCAACAACCAGTCAGAATCCCTGCCCTACCCACCAATCAGAGCCCGAGAACCAACAGCCATTCAGAATCCCAGCCCTACCCACCAATCAGAGCGCGAGAACCAACAGCCAATCAGAATCCCAGCCCTACCCGCCCTAACCACCAATCAGAGCCCGAGAACCAACAGCCAGTCAGAATCCCAGCCCTGCCCACCAATCAGAGCCCGAGAACCAACAGCCAGTCAGAATCCCAGCCCTGCCCACCAATCAGAGCCCGAGAACCAACAGCCAGTCAGAATCCCAGCCCTGCCCACCAATCACAGCCCGAGAACCAGCAGCCAGTCAGAATCCCAGCCCTACCCACCAATCAGAGCCCGAGAACCAACAGCCAATCAGAATCCCAGCCCTACCCACCAATCAGAGCCCGAGAACCAACAGCCAAACAGAATCCCAGCCCTACCCACCAATCAGAGCCCGAGAACCAACAGCCAATCAGAATCCCAGCCCTAACCACCAATCACAGCCCGAGAGCCAACAGCCAATCAGAATCCCAGCCCTACCCACAAATCAGAGCCCGAGAACCAACAGCCAATCAGAATCCCAGCCCTACCCACCAATCAGAGCCCGAGAACCAACAGCCAGTCAGAATCCCAGCCCTAACCACCAATCAGAGCCCGAGAACCAACAGCCAATCAGAATCCCAGCCCTACCCGCCCTAACCTCCAATCAGAGCCCGAGAACCAACAGCCAGTCAGAATCCCAGCCCTACCCACCAATCAGAGCCCGAGAACCAAAAGCCAGTCAGAATCCCAGCCCTACCCACCAATCAGAGCCCGAGAACCAACAGCCAGTCAGAATCCCAGCCCTACCCACCAATCAGAGCCCGAGAACCAACAGCCAGTCAGAATCCCAGCCCTACCCACCAATCAGAGCCCGAGAACCAACAGCCAGTCAGAATCCCAGCCCTACCCACCAATCAGAGCCCGAGAACCAACAGGCAGTCAGAATCCCAGCCCTACACACGAATCAGAGCCCGAGAACCAACAGGCAGTCAGAATCCCAGCCCTACCCACCAATCAGAGCCCGAGAACCAACAGCCAGTCAGAATCCCAGCCCTGCCCACCAATCACAGCCCGAGAACCAACAGCCAGTCAGAATCCCAGCCCTGCCCACCAATCACAGCCCGAGAACCAACAGCCAGTCAGAATCCCAGCACTGCCCACCAATCAGAGCCCGAGAACCAACAGCCAGTCAGAATCCCAGCACTACCAACCAATCAGAGCCCGAGAACCAACAGCCAATCAGAATCCCAGCCCTACCCACCAATCAGAGCCCGAGAACCCACCAATCAGAGCCCGAGAACCAACAGCCAGTCAGAATCCCAGCCCTACCCACCAATCAGAGCCCGAGAACCCACCAATCAGAGCCCGAGAACCAACAGCCAGTCAGAATCCCAGCCCTACCCACCAATCAGAGCCCGAGAACCAACAGCCAGTCAGAATCCCAGCCCTACCCACCAATCACAGCCCGAGAACCAACAGCCAATCAGAATCCCAGCCCTACCCGCCCTAACCACCAATCAGAGGCCGAGAACCAACAGCCAATCAGAATCCCAGCCCTACCCACCAATCAGAGCCCGAGAACCAACAGCCAATCAGAATCCCAGCCCTACCCACCAATCAGAGCCCGAGAACCAACAGCCAGTCAGAATCCCAGCCCTACCCACCAATCAGAGCCCGAGAACCAACAGCCAGTCAGAATCCCAGCCCTACCCACCAATCACAGCCCGAGAACCAACAGCCAGTCAGAATCCCAGCCCTACCCTCCAATCAGAGCCCGAGAACCAACAGCCAGTCAGAATCCCAGCCCTACCCACCAATCAGAGCCCGAGAACCAACAGCCAGTCAGAATCCCAGCCCTACCCACCAATCAGAGCCCGACAACCAACAGCCAGTCAGAATCCCAGCCCTACCCACCAATCAGAGCCCGAGAACCAACAGCCAATCAGAATCCCAGCCCTACCCACCAATCAGAGCCAGAGAACCAACAGCCAATCAGAATCCCAGCCCTACCCACCAATCACAGCCCGAGAACCAACAGCCAATCAGAATCCCAGCCCTACCCACCAATCAGAGCCCGAGAACCCACCAATCAGAGCCCGAGACCCAACAGCCAGTCAGAATCCCAGCCCTAACCACCAATCAGAGCCCGAGAACCAACAGCCAGTCAGAATCCCAGCCCTACCCACCAATCAGAGCCCGAGAACCAACAGCCAGTCAGAATCCCAGCCCTAACCACCAATCAGAGCCCGAGAACCAACAGCCAATCAGAATCCCAGCCCTACCCGCCCTAACCTCCAATCACAGCCCGAGAACCAACAGCCAGTCAGAATCCCAGCCCTACCCACCAATCAGGGCCCGAGAACCAACAGCCATTCAGAATCCCAGCCCTACCCACCAATCAGAGCCCGAGAACCAACAGCCAATCAGAATCCCAGCCCTACCCACCAATCACAGCCCGAGAACCAACAGCCAATCAGAATCCCAGCCCTACCCGCCCTAACCACCAATCAGAGCCCGAGAACCAACAGCCAATCAGAATCCCAGCCCTACCCACCAATCAGAGCCCGAGAACCAACAGCCAGTCAGAATCCCAGCCCTACCCACCAATCAGAGCCCGAGAACCAACAGCCAGTCAGAATCCCAGCCCTACCCACCAATCAGAGCCCGAGAACCAACAGCCAGTCAGAATCCCAGCCCTACCCACCAATCACAGCCCGAGAACCAACAGCCAGTCAGAATCCCAGCCCTACCCTCCAATCAGAGCCCGAGAACCAACAGCCAGTCAGAATCCCAGCCCTACCCACCAATCAGAGCCCGAGAACCAACAGCCAGTCAGAATCCCAGCCCTAACCACCAATCAGAGCCCGAGAACCAACAGCCAGTCAGAATCCCAGCCCTACCCACCAATCACAGCCCGAGAACCAACAGCCAATCAGAATCCCAGCCCTACCCACCAATCACAGCCCGAGAACCAACAGCCAATCAGAATCCCAGCCCTACCCACCAATCACAGCCCGAGAACCAACAGCCAATCAGCATCCCAGCCCTACCCACCAATCACAGCCCGAGAACCAACAGCCAATCAGAATCCCAGCCCTACCCACCAATCAGAGCCCGAGAACCCACCAATCAGAGCCCGAGAACCAACAGCCAGTCAGAATCCCAGCCCTAACCACCAATAGAGCCCGAGAACCAACAGCCAATCAGAATCCCAGCCCTACCCACCAATCACAGCCCGAGAACCAACAGCCAATCAGAATCCCAGCCCTACCCACCAATCACAGCCCGAGAACCAACAGCCAATCAGAATCCCAGCCCTACCCACCAATCAGAGCCCGAGAACCCACCAATCAGAGCCCGAGAACCAACAGCCAGTCAGAATCCCAGCCCTAACCACCAATAGAGCCCGAGAACCAACAGCCAATCAGAATCCCAGCCCTACCCGCCCTAACCACCAATCACAGCCCGAGAACCAACAGCCAATCAGAATCCCAGCCCTAACCACCAATCAGAGCCCGAGAAACAAAAGCCAATCAGAATCCCAGCCCTACCCACCAATCAGAGCCCGAGAAACAACAGCCAGTCAGAATCCCAGCCCTACCCACCAATCAGAGCCCGAGAACCAACAGCCAATCAGAATCCCAGCCCTACCCACCAATCAGAGCCCGAGAACCAACAGCCAAACAGAATCCCAGCCCTACCCACCAATCAGAGCCCGAGAACCAACAGCCAGTCAGAATCCCAGCCCTAACCACCAATCACAGCCCGAGAACCAACAGCCAATCAGAATCCCAGCCCTACCCACAAATCAGAGCCCGAGAACCAACAGCCAATCAGAATCCCAGCCCTACCCACCAATCAGAGCCCGAGAACCAACAGCCAGTCAGAATCCCAGCCCTAACCACCAATCAGAGCCCGAGAACCAACAGCCAATCATAATCCCAGCCCTACCCGCCCTAACCTCCAATCAGAGCCCGAGAACCAACAGCCAGTCAGAATCCCAGCCCTACCCACCAATCAGAGCCCGAGAACCAAAAGCCAGTCAGAATCCCAGCCCTACCCACCAATCAGAGCCCGAGAACCAACAGCCAGTCAGAATCCCAGCCCTACCCACCAATCAGAGCCCGAGAACCAACAGCCAGTCAGAATCCCAGCCCTACCCACCAATCAGAGCCCGAGAACCAACAGCCAGTCAGAATCCCAGCCCTGCCCACCAATCAGAGCCCAAGAACCAACAGCCAGTCAGAATCCCAGCCCTAACCACCAATCAGAGCCCGAGAACCAACAGCCAATCAGAATCCCAGCCCTACCCGCCCTAACCTCCAATCACAGCCCGAGAACCAACAGCCAGTCAGAATCCCAGCCCTACCCACCAATCAGAGCCCGAGAACCAACAGCCATTCAGAATCCCAGCCCGACCCACCAATCAGAGCCCGAGAACCAACAGCCAATCAGAATCCCAGCCCTACCCACCAATCACAGCCTGAGAACCAACAGCCAATCAGAATCCCAGCCCTACCCGCCCTAACCACCAATCAGAGCCCGAGAACCAACAGCCAATCAGAATCCCAGCCCTACCCACCAATCAGAGCCCGAGAACCAACAGCCAATCAGAATCCCAGCCCTACCCACCAATCAGAGCCCGAGAACCAACAGCCAGTCAGAATCCCAGCCCTACCCACCAATCAGAGCCCGAGAACCAACAGCCGATCAGAATCCCAGCCCTACCCACCAATCAGAGCCCGAGAACCAACAGCCGATCAGAATCCCAGCCCTACCCACCAATCAGAGCCCGAGAACCAACAGCCAATCAGAATCCCAGCCCTACCCACCAATCAGAGCCCGAGAACCAACAGCCAATCAGAGTTCCAGCCCTACCCACCAATCACAGCCCGAGAACCAACAGCCAGTCAGAATCCCAGCCCTGCCCACCAATCACAGCCCGAGAACCAACAGCCAGTCAGAATCCCAGCCCTGCCCACCAATCACAGCCCGAGAACCAACAGCCAGTCAGAATCCCAGCCCTGCCCACCAATCACAGCCCGAGAACCAACAGCCAGTCAGAATCCCAGAACTACCAACCAATCAGACCCCGAGAACCAACAACCAGTCAGAATCCCTGCCCTACCCACCAATCAGAGCCCGAGAACCAACAGCCATTCAGAATCCCAGCCCTACCCACCAATCAGAGCGCGAGAACCAACAGCCAATCAGAATCCCAGCCCTACCCGCCCTAACCACCAATCAGAGCCCGAGAACCAACAGCCAGTCAGAATCCCAGCCCTGCCCACCAATCAGAGCCCGAGAACCAACAGCCAGTCAGAATCCCAGCCCTGCCCACCAATCAGAGCCCGAGAACCAACAGCCAGTCAGAATCCCAGCCCTGCCCACCAATCACAGCCCGAGAACCAGCAGCCAGTCAGAATCCCAGCCCTACCCACCAATCAGAGCCCGAGAACCAACAACCAATCAGAATCCCAGCCCTACCCACCAATCAGAGCCCGAGAACCAACAGCCAAACAGAATCCCAGCCCTACCCACCAATCAGAGCCCGAGAACCAACAGCCAATCAGAATCCCAGCCCTAACCACCAATCACAGCCCGAGAGCCAACAGCCAATCAGAATCCCAGCCCTACCCACAAATCAGAGCCCGAGAACAAACAGCCAATCAGAATCCCAGCCCTACCCACCAATCAGAGCCCGAGAACCAACAGCCAGTCAGAATCCCAGCCCTAACCACCAATCAGAGCCCGAGAACCAACAGCCAATCAGAATCCCAGCCCTACCCGCCCTAACCTCCAATCAGAGCCCGAGAACCAACAGCCAGTCAGAATCCCAGCCCTACCCACCAATCAGAGCCCGAGAACCAAAAGCCAGTCAGAATCCCAGCCCTACCCACCAATCAGAGCCCGAGAACCAACAGCCAGTCAGAATCCCAGCCCTACCCACCAATCAGAGCCCGAGAACCAACAGCCAGTCAGAATCCCAGCCCTACCCACCAATCAGAGCCCGAGAACCAACAGCCAGTCAGAATCCCAGCCCTACCCACCAATCAGAGCCCGAGAACCAACAGGCAGTCAGAATCCCAGCCCTACACACGAATCAGAGCCCGAGAACCAACAGGCAGTCAGAATCCCAGCCCTACCCACCAATCAGAGCCCGAGAACCAACAGCCAGTCAGAATCCCAGCCCTGCCCACCAATCACAGCCCGAGAACCAACAGCCAGTCAGAATCCCAACCCTGCCCACCAATCACAGCCCGAGAACCAACAGCCAGTCAGAATCCCAGCACTGCCCACCAATCACAGCCCGAGAACCAACAGCCAGTCAGAATCCCAGCACTACCAACCAATCAGAGCCCAAGAACCAACAGCCAGTCAGAATCCCAGCCCTACCCACCAATCAGAGCCCGAGAACCAACAGCCATTCAGAATCCCAGCCCTACCCACCAATCAGAGCGCGAGAACCAACAGCCAATCAGAATCCCAGCCCTACCCACCAATCAGAGCACGAGAACCAACAGCCAGTCAGAATCCCAGCCCTACCCACCAATCAGAGCACGAGAACCAACAGCCAGTCAGAATCCCAGCCCTACCCACCAATCAGAGCACGAGAACCAACAGCCAGTCAGAATCCCAGCCCTACCCACCAATCAGAGCTAGAGAACCAACAGCCAGTCAGAATCCCAGCCCTAACCACCAATCAGAGCCCGAGAACCAACAGCCAGTCAGAATCCAAGCCCTAACCACCAGTAGAGCCCGAGAACCAACAGCCAATCAGAATCCCAGCCCTACCCACCCTAACCACCAATCACAGCCCGAGAACCAACAGCCAATCAGAATCCCAGCCCTACCCACCAATCAGAGCCCGAGAACCAACAGCCAATCAGAATCCCAGCCCTACCCACCAATCAGAGCCCGAGAACCAACAGCCAATCAGAATCCCAGCCCTAACCACCAATCACAGCCCGAGAACCAACAGCCAGTCAGAATCCCAGCACTAACCACCAATCACAGCCCGAGAACCAACAGCCAGTCAGAATCCCAGCCCTACCCACCAATCAGAGCCCGAGAACCAACAGCCAGTCAGAATCCCAGCCCTAACCACCAATAATAGCCCGAGAACCAACAGCCAGTCAGAATCCCAGCCCTAACCACCAATCAGAGCCCGAGAACCAACAGCCAGTCAGAATCCCAGCCCTAACCACCAATCAGAGCCCGAGAACCAACAGCCAGTCAGAATCCCAGCCCTAACCACCAATCAGAGCCCGAGAACCAACAGCCAGTCAGAATCCCAGCCCTAACCACCAATCAGAGCCCGAGAACCAACAGCCAGTCAGAATCCCAGCCCTACCCACCAATCAGAGCCCGAGAACCAACAGCCAGTCAGAATCCCAGCCCTAACCACCAATCAGAGCCCGAGAACCAACAGCCAATCAGAATCCCAGCCCTACCCGCCCTAACCTCCAATCACAGCCCGAGAACCAACAGCCAGTCAGAATCCCAGCCCTACCCACCAATCAGAGCCCGAGAACCAAAAGCCATTCAGAATCCCAGCCCTACCCACCAATCAGAGCCCGAGAACCAACAGCCAATCAGAATCCCAGCCCTACCCACCAATCACAGCCCGAGAACCAATAGCCAATCAGAATCCCAGCCCTACCCGCCCTAACCACCAGTCAGAGCCCGAGAACCAACAGCCAATCAGAATCCCAGCCCTACCCACCAATCAGAGCCCGAGAACCAACAGCCAATCAGAATCCCAGCCCTACCCACCAATCAGAGCCCGAGAACCAACAGCCAGTCAGAATCCCAGCCCTACCCACCAATCAGAGCCCGAGAACCAACAGCCAGTCAGAATCCCAGCCCTACCCACCAATCAGAGCCCGAGAACCAACAGCCAGTCAGAATCCCAGCCCTAACCACCAATCAGAGCCCGAGAACCAACAGCCAGTCAGAATCCCAGCCCTACCCACCAATCACAGCCCGAGAACCAACAGCCAATCAGAATCCCAGCCCTACCCACCAATCACAGCCCGAGAACCAACAGCCAATCAGAATCCCAGCCCTACCCACCAATCACAGCCCGAGAACCAACAGCCAATCAGAATCCCAGCCCTACCCACCAATCAGAGCCCGAGAACCCACCAATCAGAGCCCGAGAACCAACAGCCAGTCAGAATCCCAGCCCTAACCACCAATAGATCCCGAGAACCAACAGCCAATCAGAATCCCAGCCCTACCCACCAATCACAGCCCGAGAACCAACAGCCAATCAGAATCCCAGCCCTACCCACCAATCACAGCCCGAGAACCAACAGCCAATCAGAATCCCAGCCCTACTCACCAATCAGAGCCCGAGAACCCACCAATCAGAGCCCGAGAACCAACAGCCAGTCAGAATCCCAGCCCTAACAACCAAAAGAGCCCGAGAACCAACAGCCAATCAGAATCCCAGCACTACCCGCCCTAACCACCAATCACAGCCCGAGAACCAACAGCCAATCAGAATCCCAGCCCTAACCACCAATCAGAGCCCGAGAAACAAAAGCCAATCAGAATCCCAGCCCTACCCACCAATCAGAGCCTGAGAAACAACAGCCAATTCAGAATCCCAGCCCTACCCACCAATCAGAGCCCGAGAACCAACAGCCAATCAGAATCCCAGCCCTACCCACCAATCAGAGCCCGAGAACCAACAGCCAAACAGAATCCCAGCCCTACCCACCAATCAGAGCCCGAGAACCAACAGCCAGTCAGAATCCCAGCCCTACCCACCAATCAGAGCCCGAGAACCAACAGCCAGTCAGAATCCCAGCCCTAACCACCTATCAGAGCCCGAGAACCAACAGCCAATCAGAATCCCAGCCCTACCCGCCCTAACCTCCAATCAGAGCCCGAGAACCAACAGCCAGTCAGAATCCCAGCCCTACCCACCAATCAGAGCCCGAGAACCAAAAGCCAGTCAGAATCCCAGCCCTACCCACCAATCAGAGCCCGAGAACCAACAGCCAGTCAGAATCCCAGCCCTACCCACCAATCAGAGCCCGAGAACCAACAGCCAGTCAGAATCCCAGCCCTACCCACCAATCAGAGCCCGAGAACCAACAGCCAGTCAGAATCCCAGCCCTACCCACCAATCAGAGCCCGAGAACCAACAGGCAGTCAGAATCCCAGCCCTACCCACCAATCAGAGCCCGAGAACCAACAGCCAGTCAGAATCCCAGCCCTACCCACCAATCAGAGCCCGAGAACCAACAGCCAGTCAGAATCCCAGCCCTACCCACCAATCAGAGCCCGAGAACCAACAGCCAGTCAGAATCCCAGCCCTACCCGCCCTAACCACCAATCAGAGCCCGAGAACTAACAGCCAATAGGAATCCCAGCCCTAACCACCAATCAGAGCCCGAGAACCAACAGCCAATCAGAATCCCAGCCCTACCCACCAATCAGAGCCCGAGAACCAACAGCCAATCAGAATCCCAGCCCTACCCACCAATCTGAGCCCGAGAACCAACAGCCAATCAGAATCCCAGCCCTACCCACCAATCAGAGCCCGAGAACCAACAGCCAATCAGAATCCCAGCCCTACCCACCAATCACAGCCCGAGAACCAACAGCCAATCAGAATCCCAGCCCTAACCACCAATCACAGCCCGAGAACCAACAGCCAGTCAGAATCCCAGCCCTACCCACCAATCAGAGCCCGAGAACCAACAGCCAGTCAGAATCCGAGCCCTAACCACCAATAATAGCCCGAGAACCAACAGCCAGTCAGAATCCCAGCCCTAACCACCAATCAGAGCCCGAGAACCAACAGCCAGTCAGAATCCCAGCCCTAACCACCAATCAGAGCCCGAGAACCAACAGCCAGTCAGAATCCCAGCCCTAACCACCAATCAGAGCCCGAGAACCAACAGCCAGTCAGAATCCCAGCCCTAACCACCAATCAGAGCCCGAGAACCAACAGCCAGTCAGAATCCCAGCCCTACCCACCAATCAGAGCCCGAGAACCAACAGCCGGTCAGAATCCCAGCCCTAACCACCAATCAGAGCCCGAGAACCAACAGCCAATCAGAATCCCAGCCCTACCCGCCCTAACCTCCAATCACAGCCCGAGAACCAACAGCCAGTCAGAATCCCAGCCCTACCCACCAATCAGAGCCCGAGAACCAACAGCCATTCAGAATCCCAGCCCTACCCACCAATCAGAGCCCGAGAACCAACAGCCAATCAGAATCCCAGCCCTACCCACCAATCACAGCCCGAGAACCAACAGCCAATCAGAATCCCAGCCCTACCCGCCCTAACCACCAATCAGAGCCCGAGAACCAACAGCCAATCAGAATCCCAGCCCTACCCACCAATCAGAGCCCGAGAACCAACAGCCAATCAGAATCCCAGCCCTACCCACCAATCAGAGCCCGAGAACCAACAGCCAGTCAGAATCCCAGCCCTACCCACCAATCAGAGCCCGAGAACCAACAGCCAGTCAGAATCCCAGCCCTACCCACCAATCACAGCCCGAGAACCAACAGCCAGTCAGAATCCCAGCCCTACCCTCCAATCAGAGCCCGAGAACCAACAGCCAGTCAGAATCCCAGCCCTACCAACCAATCAGAGCCCGAGAACCAACAGCCAGTCAGAATCCCAGCCCTAACCACCAATCAGAGCCCGAGAACCAACAGCCAGTCAGAATCCCAGCCCTACCCACAAATCACAGCCCGAGAACCAACAGCCAATCAGAATCCCAGCCCTACCCACCAATCACAGCCCGAGAACCAACAGCCAATCAGAATCCCAGCCCTACCCACCAATCACAGCCCGAGAACCAACAGCCAATCAGAATCCCAGCCCTACCCACCAATCACAGCCCGAGAACCAACAGCCAATCAGAATCCCAGCCCTACCCACCAATCAGAGCCCGAGAACCCACCAATCAGAGCCCGAGAACCAACAGCCAATCAGAATCCCAGCCCTACCCACAAATCAGAGCCCGAGAACCAACAGCCAGTCAGAATCCCAGCCCTACCCACCAATCAGAGCCCGAGAACCAACAGCCAGTCAGAATCCCAGCCCTACCCACCAATCAGAGCCCGAGAACCAACAGCCAGTCAGAATCCCAGCCCTACCCACCAATCAGAGCCCGAGAACCAACAGCCAGTCAGAATCCCAGCCCTAACCACCAATCAGAGCCCGAGAACCAACAGCCAATCAGAATCCCAGCCCTACCCACCAATCACAGCCCGAGAACCAACAGCCAATCAGAATCCAAGCCCTACCCGCCCTAACCACCAATCAGAGCCCGAGAACCAACAGCCAATCAGAATCCCAGCCTTACCCACCAATCAGAGCCCGAGAACCAACAGCCAATCAGAATCCCAGCCCTACCCACCAATCAGAGCCCGAGAACCAACAGCCAGTCAGAATCCCAGCCCTACCCACCAATCAGAGCCCGAGAACCAACAGCCAGTCGGAATCCCAGCCCTACCCACCAATCACAGCCCGAGAACCAACAGCCAGTCAGAATCCCAGCCCTACCCTCCAATCAGAGCCCGAGAACCAACAGCCAGTCAGAATCCCAGCCCTACCCACCAATCAGAGCCCGAGAACCAACAGCCAGTCAGAATCCCAGCCCTAACCACCAATCAGAGCCCGAGAACCAACAGCCAGTCAGAATCCCAGCCCTACCCACCAATCACAGCCCGAGAACCAACAGCCAATCAGAATCCCAGCCCTACCCACCAATCACAGCCCGAGAACCAACAGCCAATCAGAATCCCAGCCCTACCCACCAATCACAGCCCGAGAACCAACAGCCAATCAGAATCCCAGCCCTACCCACCAATCACAGCCCGAGAACCAACAGCCAATCAGAATCCCAGCCCTACCCACCAATCAGAGCCCGAGAACCCACCAATCAGAGCCCGAGAACCAACAGCCAGTCAGAATCCCAGCCCTAACCACCAATAGAGCCCGAGAACCAACAGCCAATCAGAATCCCAGCCCTACCCACCAATCACAGCCCGAGAACCAACAGCCAATCAGAATCCCAGCCCTACCCATCAATCACAGCCCGAGAACCAACAGCCAATCAGAATCCCAGCCCTACTCACCAATCAGAGCCCGAGAACCCACCAATCAGAGCCCGAGAACCAACAGCCAGTCAGAATCCCAGCCCTAACCACCAATAGAGCCCGAGAACCAACAGCCAATCAGAATCCCAGCCCTACCCGCCCTAACCACCAATCACAGCCCGAGAACCAACAGCCAATCAGAATCCCAGCCCTAACCACCAATCAGAGCCCGAGAAACAAAAGCCAATCAGAATCCCAGCCCTACCCACCAATCAGAGCCTGAGAAACAACAGCCAATTCAGAATCCCAGCCCTACCCACCAATCAGTGCCCGAGAACCAACAGCCAAACAGAATCCCAGCCCTACCCACCAATCAGAGCCCGAGAACCAACAGCCAATCAGAATCCCAGCCCTAACCACCAATCACAGCCCGAGAACCAACAGCCAATCAGAATCCCAGCCCTACCCACAAATCAGAGCCCGAGAACCAACAGCCAATCAGAATCCCAGCCCTACCCACCAATCAGAGCCCGAGAACCAACAGCCAGTCAGAATCCCAGCCCTAACCACCAATCAGAGCCCGAGAACCAACAGCCAATCAGAATCCCAGCCCTACCCGCCCTAACCTCCAATCAGAGCCCGAGAACCAACAGCCAGTCAGAATCCCAGCCCTACCCACCAATCAGAGCCCGAGAACCAAAAGCCAGTCAGAATCCCAGCCCTACCCACCAATCAGAGCCCGAGAACCAACAGCCAGTCAGAATCCCAGCCCTACCCACCAATCAGAGCCCGAGAACCAACAGCCAGTCAGAATCCCAGCCCTACCCACCAATCAGAGCCCGAGAACCAACAGCCAGTCAGAATCCCAGCCCTACCCACCAATCAGAGCCCGAGAACCAACAGGCAGTCAGAATCCCAGCCCTACCCACCAATCAGAGCCCGAGAACCAACAGCCAGTCAGAATCCCAGCCCTACCCACCAATCAGAGCCCGAGAACCAACAGCCAGTCAGAATCCCAGCCCTACCCACCAATCAGAGCCCGAGAACCAACAGCCAGTCAGAATCCCAGCCCTACCCGCCCTAACCACCAATCAGAGCCCGAGAACTAACAGCCAATAGGAATCCCAGCCCTAACCACCAATCAGAGCCAGAGAACCAACAGCCAATCAGAATCCCAGCCCTACCCACCAATCAGAGCCCGAGAACCAACAGCCAATCAGAATCCCAGCCCTACCCACCAATCAGAGCCCGAGAAACAACAGCCAATCAGAATCCCAGCCCTACCCACCAATCACAGCCCGAGAACCAACAGCCAATCAGAATCCCAGCCCTACCCACCAATCACAGCCCGAGAACCAACAGCCAATCAGAATCCCAGCCCTAACCACCAATCACAGCCCGAGAACCAACAGCCAGTCAGAATCCCAGCCCTACCCACCAATCAGAGCCCGAGAACCAACAGCCAGTCAGAATCCGAGCCCTAACCACCAATAATAGCCCGAGAACCAACAGCCAGTCAGAATCCCAGCCCTAACCACCAATCAGAGCCCGAGAACCAACAGCCAGTCAGAATCCCAGCCCTAACCACCAATCAGAGCCCGAGAACCAACAGCCAGTCAGAATCCCAGCCCTAACCACCAATCAGAGCCCGAGAACCAACAGCCAGTCAGAATCCCAGCCCTAACCACCAATCAGAGCCCGAGAACCAACAGCCAGTCAGAATCCCAGCCCTACCCACCAATCAGAGCCCGAGAACCAACAGCCAGTCAGAATCCCAGCCCTAACCACCAATCAGAGCCCGAGAACCAACAGCCAATCAGAATCCCAGCCCTACCCGCCCTAACCTCCAATCACAGCCCGAGAACCAACAGCCAGTCAGAATCCCAGCCCTACCCACCAATCAGAGCCCGAGAACCAACAGCCATTCAGAATCCCAGCCCTACCCACCAATCAGAGCCCGAGAACCAACAGCCAATCAGAATCCCAGCCCTACCCACCAATCACAGCCCGAGAACCAACAGCCAATCAGAATCCCAGCCCTACCCGCCCTAACCACCAATCAGAGCCCGAGAACCAACAGCCAATCAGAATCCCAGCCCTACCCACCAATCAGAGCCCGAGAACCAACAGCCAATCAGAATCCCAGCCCTACCCACCAATCAGAGCCCGAGAACCAACAGCCAATCAGAATCCCAGCCCTACCCGCCCTACCCACCAATCAGAGCCCGCGAACAAACAGCCAATCAGAATCCCAGCCCTACCCACCAATCAGAGCCCGCGAACCAACAGCCAGTCAGAATCCCAGCCCTACCCACCAATCAGAGCCCAAGAACCAACAGCCAGTCAGAATCCCAGCCCTACCCACCAATCAGAGCCCGAGAACCAACAGCCAATCAGAATCCCAGCCCTACCCACCAATCAGAGACCGAGAACCAACAGCCAGTCAGAATCCCAGCCCTACCCACCAATCAGAGCCCGAGAACCAACAGCCAGTCAGAATCCCAGCCCTACCCACCAATCACAGCCCGAGAACCAACAGCCAGTCAGAATCCCAGCCCTACCCTCCAATCAGAGCCCGAGAACCAACAGCCAGTCAGAATCCCAGCCCTACCAACCAATCAGAGCCCGAGAACCAACAACCAGTCAGAATCCCAGCCCTAACCACCAATCAGAGCCCGAGAACCAACAGCCAGTCAGAATCCCAGCCCTACCCACAAATCACAGCCCGAGAACCAACAGCCAATCAGAATCCCAGCCCTACCCACCAATCACAGCCCGAGAACCAACAGCCAATCAGAATCCCAGCCCTACCCACCAATCACAGCCCGAGAACCAACAGCCAATCAGAATCCCAGCCCTACCCACCAATCACAGCCCGAGAACCAACAGCCAATCAGAATCCCAGCCCTACCCACCAATCAGAGCCCGAGAACCCACCAATCAGAGCCCGAGAACCAACAGCCAATCAGAATCCCAGCCCTACCCACAAATCAGAGCCCGAGAACCAACAGCCAGTCAGAATCCCAGCCCTACCCACCAATCAGAGCCCGAGAACCATCAGCCAGTCAGAATCCCAGCCCTACCCACCAATCAGAGCCCGAGAACCAACAGCCAGTCAGAATCCCAGCCCTACCCACCAATCAGAGCCCGAGAACCAACAGCCAGTCAGAATCCCAGCCCTAACCACCAATCAGAGCCCGAGAACCAACAGCCAATCAGAATCCCAGCCCTACCCACCAATCACAGCCCGAGAACCAACAGCCAATCAGAATCCAAGCCCTACCCGCCCTAACCACCAATCAGAGCCCGAGAACCAACAGCCAATCAGAATCCCAGCCCTACCCACCAATCAGAGCCCGAGAACCAACAGCCAATCAGAATCCCAGCCCTACCCACCAATCAGAGCCCGAGAACCAACAGCCAGTCAGAATCCCAGCCCTACCCACCAATCAGAGCCCGAGAACCAACAGCCAGTCAGAATCCCAGCCCTACCCACCAATCACAGCCCGAGAACCAACAGCCAGTCAGAATCCCAGCCCTACCCTCCAATCAGAGCCCGAGAACCAACAGCCAGTCAGAATCCCAGCCCTACCCACCAATCAGAGCCCGAGAACCAACAGCCAGTCAGAATCCCAGCCCTACCCACCAATCAGAGCCCGAGAACCAACAGCCAGTCAGAATCCCAGCCCTAACCACCAATCACAGCCCGAGAACCAACAGCCAATCAGAATCCCAGCCCTACCCACCAATCACAGCCCGAGAACCAACAGCCAATCAGAATCCCAGCCCTACCCACCAATCACAGCCCGAGAACCAACAGCCAATCAGAATCCCAGCCCTACCCACCAATCACAGCCCGAGAACCAACAGCCAATCAGAATCCCAGCCTTACCCACCAATCAGAGCCCGAGAACCCACCAATCAGAGCCCGAGAACCAACAGCCAGTCAGAATCCCAGCCCTAACCACCAATAGAGCCCGAGAACCAACAGCCAATCAGAATCCCAGCCCTACCCACCAATCACAGCCCGAGAACCAACAGCCAATCAGAATCCCAGCCCTACCCACCAATCACAGCCCGAGAACCAACAGCCAATCAGAATCCCAGCCCTACTCACCAATCAGAGCCCGAGAACCCACCAATCAGAGCCCGAGAACCAACAGCCAGTCAGAATCCCAGCCCTAACCACCAATAGAGCCCGAGAACCAACAGCCAATCAGAATCCCAGCCCTACCCGCCCTAACCACCAATCACAGCCCGAGAACCAACAGCCAATCAGAATCCCAGCCCTAACCACAAATCAGAGCCCGAGAAACAAAAGCCAATCAGAATCCCAGCCCTACCCACCAATCAGAGCCCGAGAAACAACAGCCAATTCAGAATCCCAGCCCTACCCACCAATCAGAGCCCGAGAACCAACAGCCAATCAGAATCCCAGCCCTACCCACCAATCAGAGCCCGAGAACCAACAGCCAAACAGAATCCCAGCCCTACCCACCAATCAGAGCCCGAGAACCAACAGCCAATCAGAATCCCAGCCCTAACCACCAATCACAGCCCGAGAACCAACAGCCAATCAGAATCCCAGCCCTACCCACAAATCAGAGCCCGAGAACCAACAGCCAATCAGAATCCCAGCCCTACCCACCAATCAGAGCCCGAGAACCAACAGCCAGTCAGAATCCCAGCCCTAACCACCAATCAGAGCCCGAGAACCAACAGCCAATCAGAATCCCAGCCCTACCCGCCCTAACCTCCAATCAGAGCCCGAGAACCAACAGCCAGTCAGAATCCCAGCCCTACCCACCAATCAGAGCCCGAGAACCAAAAGCCAGTCAGAATCCCAGCCCTACCCACCAATCAGAGCCCGAGAACCAACAGCCAGTCAGAATCCCAGCCCTACCCACCAATCAGAGCCCGAGAACCAACAGCCAGTCAGAATCCCAGCCCTACCCACCAATCAGAGCCCGAGAACCAACAGCCAGTCAGAATCCCAGCCCTACCCACCAATCAGAGCCCGAGAACCAACAGGCAGTCAGAATCCCAGCCCTACCCACCAATCAGAGCCCGAGAACCAACAGCCAGTCAGAATCCCAGCCCTACCCACCAATCAGAGCCCGAGAACCAACAGCCAATCAGAATCCCAGCCCTACCCACCAATCACAGCCCGAGAACCAACAGCCAATCAGAATCCCAGCCCTACCCACCAATCACAGCCCGAGAACCAACAGCCAATCAGAATCCCAGCCCTACCCACCAATCACAGCCCGAGAACCAACAGCCAATCAGAATCCCAGCCCTACCCACCAATCAGAGCCCGAGAACCCACCAATCAGAGCCCGAGAACCAACAGCCAATCAGAATCCCAGCCCTACCCACCAATCACAGCCCGAGAACCAACAGCCAATCAGAATCCCAGCCTTACCCACCAATCAGAGCCCGAGAACCCACCAATCAGAGCCCGAGAACCAACAGCCAGTCAGAATCCCAGCCCTAACCACCAATAGAGCCCGAGAACCAACAGCCAATCAGAATCCCAGCCCTACCCACCAATCACAGCCCGAGAACCAACAGCCAATCAGAATCCCAGCCCTACCCACCAATCACAGCCCGAGAACCAACAGCCAATCAGAATCCCAGCCCTACTCACCAATCAGAGCCCGAGAACCCACCAATCAGAGCCCGAGAACCAACAGCCAGTCAGAATCCCAGCCCTAACCACCAATAGAGCCCGAGAACCAACAGCCAATCAGAATCCCAGCCCTAACCACAAATCAGAGCCCGAGAAACAAAAGCCAATCAGAATCCCAGCCCTACCCACCAATCAGAGCCCGAGAAACAACAGCCAATTCAGAATCCCAGCCCTACCCACCAATCAGAGCCCGAGAACCAACAGCCAATCAGAATCCCAGCCCTACCCACCAATCAGAGCCCGAGAACCAACAGCCAAACAGAATCCCAGCCCTACCCACCAATCAGAGCCCGAGAACCAACAGCCAATCAGAATCCCAGCCCTAACCACCAATCACAGCCCGAGAACCAACAGCCAATCAGAATCCCAGCCCTACCCACAAATCAGAGCCCGAGAACCAACAGCCAATCAGAATCCCAGCCCTACCCACCAATCAGAGCCCGAGAACCAACAGCCAGTCAGAATCCCAGCCCTAACCACCAATCAGAGCCCGAGAACCAACAGCCAATCAGAATCCCAGCCCTACCCGCCCTAACCTCCAATCAGAGCCTGAGAACCAACAGCCAGTCAGAATCCCAGCCCTACCCACCAATCAGAGCCCGAGAACCAAAAGCCAGTCAGAATCCCAGCCCTACCCACCAATCAGAGCCCGAGAACCAACAGCCAGTCAGAATCCCAGCCCTACCCACCAATCAGAGCCCGAGAACCAACAGCCAGTCAGAATCCCAGCCCTACCCACCAATCAGAGCCCGAGAACCAACAGCCAGTCAGAATCCCAGCCCTACCCACCAATCAGAGCCCGAGAACCAACAGGCAGTCAGAATCCCAGCCCTACCCACCAATCAGAGCCCGAGAACCAACAGCCAGTCAGAATCCCAGCCCTACCCACCAATCAGAGCCCGAGAACCAACAGCCAGTCAGAATCCCAGCCCTACCCGCCCTAACCACCAATCAGAGCCCGAGAACTAACAGCCAATAGGAATCCCAGCCCTAACCACCAATCAGAGCCCGAGAACCAACAGCCAATCAGAATCCCAGCCCTACCCACCAATCACAGCCCGAGAACCAACAGCCAATCAGAATCCCAGCCCTACCCACCAATCAGAGCCCGAGAACCAACAGCCAATCAGAATCCCAGCCCTACCCACCAATCAGAGCCCGAGAACCAACAGCCAATCAGAATCCCAGCCCTACCCACCAATCACAGCCCGAGAACCAACAGCCAATCAGAATCCCAGCCCTAACCACCAATCACAGCCCGAGAACCAACAACCAGTCAGAATCCCAGCCCTACCCACCAATCAGAGCCCGAGAACCAACAGCCAGTCAGAATCCGAGCCCTAACCACCAATAATAGCCAGAGAACCAACAGCCAGTCAGAATCCCAGCCCTAACCACCAATCAGAGCCCGAGAACCAACAGCCAGTCAGAATCCCAGCCCTAACCACCAATCAGAGCCCGAGAACCAACAGCCAGTCAGAATCCCAGCCCTAACCACCAATCAGAGCCCGAGAACCAACAGCCAGTCAGAATCCCAGCCCTAACCACCAATCAGAGCCCGAGAACCAACAGCCAGTCAGAATCCCAGCCCTACCCACCAATCAGAGCCCGAGAACCAACAGCCAATCAGAATCCCAGCCCTACCCGCCCTAACCTCCAATCACAGCCCGAGAACCAACAGCCAGTCAGAATCCCAGCCCTACCCACCAATCAGAGCCCGAGAACCAACAGCCATTCAGAATCCCAGCCCTACCCACCAATCAGAGCCCGAGAACCAACAGCCAATCAGAATCCCAGCCCTACCCACCAATCACAGCCCGAGAACCAACAGCCAATCAGAATCCCAGCCCTACCCGCCCTAACCACCAATCAGAGGCCGAGAACCAACAGCCAATCAGAATGCCAGCCCTACCCACCAATCAGAGCCCGAGAACCAACAGCCAATCAGAATCCCAGCCCTACCCACCAATCAGAGCCCGAGAACCAACAGCCAGTCAGAATCCCAGCCCTACCCACCAATCAGAGCCCGAGAACCAACAGCCAGTCAGAATCCCAGCCCTAACCACCAATCAGAGCCCGAGAACCAACAGCCAGTCAGAATCCCAGCCCTACCCACCAATCACAGCCCGAGAACCAACAGCCAATCAGAATCCCAGCCCTACCCACCAATCACAGCCCGAGAACCAACAGCCAATCAGAATCCCAGCCCTACCCACCAATCACAGCACGAGAACCAACAGCCAATCAGAATCCCAGCCCTACCCACCAATCACAGCCCGAGAACCAACAGCCAATCAGAATCCCAGCCCTACCCACCAATCAGAGCCCGAGAACCCACCAATCAGAGCCCGAGAACCAACAGCCAATCAGAATCCCAGCCCTACCCACCAATCAGAGCCCGAGAACCAACAGCCAGTCAGAATCTCAGCCCTACCCACCAATCAGAGCCCGAGAACCAACAGCCAGTCAGAATCCCAGCCCTACCCACCAATCAGAGCCCGAGAACCAACAGCCAGTCAGAATCCCAGCCCTACCCACCAATCAGAGCCCGAGAACCAACAGCCAGTCAGAATCCCAGCCCTAACCACCAATCAGAGCCCGAGAACCAACAGCCAATCAGAATCCCAGCCCTAACCACCAATAAGAGCCCGAGAACCAACAGCCAATCAGAATCCCAGCCCTACCCACCAATCAGAGCCCGAGAACCAACAGCCAATCAGAATCCCAGCCCTACCCGCCCTAACCACCAATCAGAGCCCGAGAACCAACAGCCAATCAGAATCCCAGCCCTAACCACCAATCAGAACCCGAGAACCAACAGCCAATCAGAATCCCAGCCCTACCCACCAATCAGAGCCCGAGAACCAACAGCCAATCAGAATCCCAGCCCTACCCACCAATCAGAGCCCGAGAACCAACAGCCAATCAGAATCCCAGCCCTACCCACCAATCAGAGCCCGAGAACCAACAGCCAGTCAGAATCCCAGCCCTACCCACCAATCAGAGCCCGAGAACCAACAGCCAGTCAGAATCCCAGCCCTACCCACCAATCAGAGCCCGAGAACCAACAGCCAGTCAGAATCCCAGCCCTACCCACCAATCAGAGCCCGAGAACCAACAGCCAGTCCGAATCCCAGCCCTACCCACCAATCAGAGCCCGAGAACCAACAGCCAGTCCGAATCCCAGCCCTACCCACCAATCAGAGCCCGAGAACCAACAGCCAGTCAGAATCCCAGCCCTCCCCACCAATCAGAGCCCGAGAACCAACAGCCAGTCAGAATCCCAGCCCTACCCACCAATCAGAGCCCGAGAACCAACAGCCAGTCAGAATCCCAGCCCTAACCACCAATCAGAGCCCGAGAACCAACAGCCAGTCAGAATCCCAGCCCTAACCACCAATCAGAGCCCGAGGACCAACAGCCAGTCAGAATCCCAGCCCTAACCACCAATCAGAGCCCGAGAACCAACAGCCAGTCAGAATCCCAGCCCTACCCACCAATCAGAGCCCGAGAACCAACAGCCAATCAGAATCCCAGCCCTACCCACCAATCAGAGCCCGAGAACCAACAGCCAACCAGAATCCCAGCCCTACCCACCAATCAGAGTCCTAGAACCAACAGCCAATCAGAATCCCAGCCCTACCCACCAATCACAGCCCGAGAACCAACAGCCAATCAGAATCCCAGCCCTACCCACCAATCACAGCCCGAGAACCAACAGCCAATCAGAATCCCAGCCCTACCCGCCCTAACCACCAATCAGAGCCCGAGAACCAACAGCCAATCAGAATCCCAGCGCTACCCACCAATCACATCCCGAGAACCAACAGCCAATCAGAATCCCAGCCCTACCCACCAATCGGAGCCCGAGAACCAACAGCCAATCAGAATCCCAGCCCTACCCACCAATCACAGCAAGAGAACCAACAGCCAGTCAGAATCCCAGCCCTACCTACCAATCAGAGCCCGAGAACCAACAGCCAGTCAGAATCCCAGCCCTACCCACCAATCAGAGCCCGAGAACCTACAGCCAGTCAGAATCCCAGCCCTACCCACCAATCAGAGCCCGAGAACCAACAGCCAGTCAGAATCCCAGCCCTACCCACCAATCAGAGCCCGAGAACCAACAGCCAGTCAGAATCCCAGCCCTACCCACCAATCAGAGCCCGAGAACCAACAGCCAATCAGAATCCCAGCCCTACCCACCAATCACAGCCCGAGATCCAACAGCCAATCAGAATCCCAGCCCTACCCCGCCCTAACCACCAATCACAGCCCGAGAACCAACAGCCAGTCAGAATCCCAGCCCTAACCACCAATCAGAGCCCGAGAACCAACAGCCAGTCAGAATCCCAGCCTAACCACCAATCAGAGCCCGAGAACCAACAGCCAGTCAGAATCCCAGCCCTAACCACCAATCAGAGTCCGAGAACCAACAGCCAGTCAGAATCCCAGCCCTACCCACCAATCAGAGCCCGAGAACCAACAGCCAATCAGAATCCCAGCCCTACCCACCAATCAGAGCCCGAGAACCAACAGCCAGTCAGAATCCCAGCCCTACCCACCAATCAGAGCCCGAGAACCAACAGCCAGTCAGAATCCCAGCCCTACCCACCAATCAGAGCCCGAGAACCAACAGCCAGTCAGAATCCCAGCCCTAACCACCAATCAGAGGCCAAGAACCAACAGCCAGTCAGAATCCCAGCCCTACCCACCAATCAGAGCCCGAGAACCAACAGCCAGTCAGAATCCCAGCCCTACCCACCAATCAGAGCCCGAGAACCAACAGCCAGTCAGAATCCCAGCCCTACCCACCAATCAGAGCCCGAGAACCAACAGCCAATCAGAATCCCAGCCCTACCCACCAATCAGAGCCCGAGAACCAACATCCAATCAGAATCCCAGCCCTACCCACCAATCAGAGCCCGAGAACCAACACCCAATCAGAATCCCAGCCCTACCCACCAATCAGAGCCCGAGAACCAACAGCCAATCAGAATCCCAGCCCTATCCGCCCTAACCAACAATCACAGCCCGAGAACCAACAGCCAATCAGAATCCCAGCCCTAACCACCAATCAGAGCCCGAGAACCAACAGCCAGTCAGAATCCCAGCCCTACCCACCAATCAGAGCCCGAGAACCAACAGCCAGTCAAAATCCCAGCCCTACCCACCAATCAGAGACCGAGAACCAACAGCCAGTCAGAATGCCAGCACTACCCACCAATCAGAGCCCGAGAACCAACAGCCAGTCAGAATCCCAGCCCTAACCACCAATCAGAGCCCGAGAACCAACAGCCAATCAGAATCCCAGCCCTATCCGCCCTAACCACCAATCACAGCCCGAGAACCAACAGCCAATCAGAATCCCAGCCCTAACCACCAATCAGAGCCCGAGAACCAACAGCCAGTCAGAATCCCAGCCCTACCCACCAATCAGAGCCCGAGAACCAACAGCCAGTCAGAATCCCAGCCCTACCCACCAATCAGAGCCCGAGAACCAACAGCCAGTCAGAATCCCAGCCCTACCCACCAATCAGAGCCCGAGAACCAACAGCCAGTCAGAATCCCAGCCCTACCCACCAATCGGAGCCCGAGAACCAACAGCCAATCAGAATCCCAGCCCTACCCACCAATCAGAGCCCGAGAACCAACAGCCAGTCAGAATCCCAGCCCTAACCACCAATCAGAGCCCGAGAACCAACAGCCAGTCAGAATCCCAGCCCTACCCACCAATCAGAGCCCGAGAACCAACAGCCAATCAGAATCCCAGCCCTACCCGCCCTAACCTCCAATCACAGCCCGAGAACCAACAGCCAGTCAGAATCCCAGCCCTACCCACCAATCAGAGCCCGAGAACCAACAGCCATTCAGAATCCCAGCCCTACCCACCAATCAGAGCCCGAGAACCAACAGCCAATCAGAATCCCAGCCCTACCCACCAATCACAGCCCGAGAACCAACAGCCAATCAGAATCCCAGCCCTACCCGCCCTAACCACCAATCAGAGGCCGAGAACCAACAGCCAATCAGAATGCCAGCCCTACCCACCAATCAGAGCCCGAGAACCAAAAGCCAATCAGAATCCCAGCCCTACCCACCAATCAGAGCCCGAGAACCAACAGCCAGTCAGAATCCCAGCCCTACCCACCAATCAGAGCCCGAGAACCAACAGCCAGTCAGAATCCCAGCCCTACCCACCAATCGGAGCCCGAGAACCAACAGCCAATCAGAATCCCAGCCCTACCCACCAATCACAGCCCGAGAACCAACAGCCAATCAGAATCCCAGCCCTATCCACCAATCGGAGCCCGAGAACCAACAGCCAGTCAGAATCCCAGCCCTACCCACCAATCAGAGCCCGAGAACCAACAGCCAATCAGAATCCCAGCCCTAGCCGCCCTAACCACCAATCAGAGCCCGAGAACCAACAGCCAGTCAGAATCCCAGCCCTACCCACCAATCGGAGCACGAGAACCAACAGCCAGTCAGAATTCCAGCCCTACCCACCAATCAGAGCCCGAGAACCAACAGCCAGTCAGAATCCCAGCCCTAACCACCAATCAGAGCCCGAGAACCAACAGCCAATCAGAATCCCAGCCCTACCCGCCCTAACCACCAATCAGAGCCCGAGAACCAACAGCCAGTCAGAATCCCAGCCCTACCCACCAATCAGAGCCCGAGAACCAACAGCCAGTCAGAATCCCAGCCCTACCCACCAATCAGAGCCCGAGAACCAACAGCCAGTCAGAATCCCAGCCCTACCCACCAATCAGAGCCCGAGAACCAACAGCCAGTCAGAATCCCAGCCCTACCCGCCCTACCCACCAATCACAGCCCGAGAACCAACAGCCAATCAGAATCCCAGCCCTACCCGCCCTACCCACCAATCAGAGCCCGCGAACAAACAGCCAATCAGAATCCCAGCCCTACCCACCAATCAGAGCCCGCGAACCAACAGCCAGTCAGAATCCCAGCCCTACCCACCAATCAGAGCCCAAGAACCAACAGCCAGTCAGAATCCCAGCCCTACCCACCAATCAGAGCCCGAGAACCAACAGCCAGTCAGAATCCCAGCCCTACCCACCAATCAGAGCCCGAGAACCAACAGCCATTCAGAATCCCAGCCCTAACCACAGCCCGAGAAGAAACAGCCAGTCAGAATCCCAGCCCTAACCACAGCCCTAGAACCAACAGCCAATCAGAATCCCAGCCCTAACCACAGCCCTAGAACAAACAGCCAATCAGAATCCCAGCCCTAATCACAGCCCTAGTCACAGCCCTAGAACCAGCAGCCAATCAGAATCCCAGCCCTAACCACCAATCACAGCCCTAGAACCAGCAGCCAATCAGAATCCCAGCCCTAACCACCAATCACAGCCCTAGAACCAGCAGCCAATCAGAATCCCAGCCCTAACCACCAATCACAGCCCTAGAACCAGCAGCCAATTAGAATCCCAGCCCTAACCACCAATCACAGCCCTAGAACCAGCAGCCTATCAGAATCCCAGCCCTAACCACCAATCATAACTGCATCCCTGGAGCTAGCAACCAATGAAAAACCATCTCCCAACAACCAATCACAACAGCATATGCAACAACCACGAGGAAACTATATAAGGAGCAAGTTAACTAAACTCCAGGCCCTGTGGCCAGGGGGGAGGCAACTGCTGCTCTATTCAGTATCTCCTTGGATACAGACAGGCTGAATCCACACTTCCAAGCTAGCAGAGTCTACTTTCCAGGTAAGGGGGAGATTGTTTAAGAGATAAACACTGCAATAGTGCTGGGCGCACACTCTAAAAATCGGGCTTTTTTGAAGGCAAAAATACAGGTGGGCAGACAGCTTTTAAGCACAATTTAAATCACACAAACAGATTAAAACAGTCTCCTTAAACCACACTCTGAAAGATATATGTAGCCTTTTTACTAAGAATAGGGGTGGAAAAAAGGGGGGCAGAGGTGGGAGGGGTGCCACAAACTAGCAAGGGAATTCACACAGTCACAGCAAAAACGATTTTTAAACAAACGCCACTTTAAAAGAGGCCAGGCTGCCTGAAACACAGAGAGTCCACAGTAAAACAAACACTTTTTGAACAATTAATACTATTTAACCAGAAATATCCTTGGGCTCCTGTTGGACCTGGCTTTTTGACAGGGACATCCCCAAACTTTTTGCCTCCTTCCTCCTATTTTTCCTGACCTGTTGTTGTTGGTTTTTGACCTCTGGGCACTTTACCACTGCTAACCAGTGCTAAAGTGCATATGCTCTCTGTGTAAATTGTACTACTGATTGGTTTATCCATGATTGACTATTTAATTTACTTGTAAGTCCCTGGTAGAGTGCACTACATGTGCCTAGGGCAGGTAGATCAAATGCTACTAGTGGGCCTGCAGCACTGGTTGTGCCACCCACCTCAGTAGCCCCTTAACCTTGTCTCAGGCCTGCCATTGCAAGGCCTGTGTGTGCAGTTTCACTGCCACTTCGACTTGGCATTTAAAGGTATTTGCCAAGCCTAGAACTCCCCTTTTTCTATACATAAGTCTCCCCTAATGTGTGCCCTAGGTAACCCCTAGAGCAGGGTGCTGTGTGGGTAAAAGGCAGGACATGTACTTGTGTGGTTATATGTCCTGGTAGTGTAAAACTCCTAAATTCGTTTTCACACTACTGTGAGGCCTGCTCCCTTCATAGGCTAACATTGGGGCTGCTCTCATACATTGTTGAAGTGGCAGCTGCTGATCTGAAAAGAGCAGGAAGGTCATATTTAGTATGGCCAGAATGGTAATATAAAATCCTGCTGAATGGTGAAGTCGGATTTGATATTACTATTCTAGAAATGCCACTTTTAGAAAGTGAGCATTTCTTTGCACTAAAATCTTGTTGTGCCCTTCAATCCACGTCTGGCTAGGTTTAGTTGACAGCTCCTTGTGCATTCACTCAGACACACCCCAAACACAGGGTACTCAGCCTCACTTCCATACATCTGCATTTTGAATGGGTCTTCCTGGGCTGGCAGGGTGGAGGGCCTGCCCTCACACAAAGGACTGCCACACCCCCTACTGGGACTCTGGCAGACAGGATTGAACTGAAAGGGGGCTTGGTGCATTTCTTAGAGACTCTTTGAAGTCACCCCCACTTCAAAGGCACAACTTAGTATAAAACAGGGCCTCTGCCCTACCTCATCAGACACTTGCTGGAGAAGAAACCTGAACCAGAAACTACATCCTGCCAAGAAGAACTGCCTGGCTGCTCAAAGGACTCACCTGTCTGCTTTCTACAAAGGACTGCTGCCTTGCTGTTGCCCTGCTGCCTTGCTGAACTCTTGTCTGGCTGTGAAAGTGCTCTCCAAGGGCTTGGATAGAGCTTGCCTCCTGTTCCTTGAAGTCTCAGGACCAAAAAGACTTCTCTCTTCCTCTTGGACGCTCCGTGCGCCGAACTTTTTGACGCACAGCTTGTTCCGCGGCAAGAAAAACGCCGCACACCGACGCTGATCAACGCGATGTCTTCGGGACGACCGAAACTTTGGCGCACGGCCTCGCAAGGACAACGCCGCCCGACTCCGCAGGAGAAATCGACGCAACGCCTGCCGTGAGATCGAAACTTTGACGCACGGCCTCGCAAGGACAACGCCGCCCGACTTTCCAGGAGAAATCGACGCGACGCCTGCCGTGAGATCAAAACTTTGACGCACGGCCTCGCAAGGACAACGCCGCCCGACTCCACCGGAGAAATCGACGCGACGCCTGCCGTGAGATCGAAACTTCGACGCGCAGCCCCGCAGAACGACGCGCAGCCGGAAAACAAGCAGGAAAATCCACGCACAGACCCGGGACATCTGGTACTCCCCGCAAACCACAGTAAGAGACTGTCCGCGCCCCGGAAAACGACGCCCGACTCCCCGCGTGGAAAATAACGACGCAAGTCCGTGTGTGCTGAGGAGAAATCGACGCACACACCAGTTTTCCATGCACCTCTTCTCCTGTGGCCCTCTGAGGAGATTTTCCACCAGAAACCAGGTACTTTGTGTTTGAAAGAGACTTTGTTTACTTTCTAAAGACTTAAGACACTTTCTATCACTTTTCAGTGATATCTTTACAAATTCGTATTGCAACTTTGATCGTTTTGACCTGAAGATACCCAGATAAATATTATATATTTTTCTAAATACTGTGTGGTGTATTTTTGTGGTGTTATGCTATGGTGTTGTATGATTTATTGCACAAATGCTTTACACATTGCCTTCTAAGTTAAGCCTGACTGCTCGTGCCAAGATACCGGAGGGTGAGCACAGGCTGATTTTGGATTGTGTGTGACGTACCCTGACTAGAGTGAGGGTTCTTGCTTGGACAGAGGGCAACCTGACTGCCAACCAAAAACCCCATTTCTAACAGCTCCTTACCTAGATCTTTTTGCAATCCTTGGACACTGGGCTGTATCAGTACACAGGGAAGATGCTGAAGCTCACACAATGGAGGTTGCTGTCTTGGGCTTCCCTCCACAAACTTAAGGGGCCAGGCAAGGTGTGGGTGCGGGCGGGGCTCAGGTGCAACAGGGACTCAGAGAGCCAATCAGCTAAGTCCAGTCCTTGTGGCCAGGGGGGAGGCAACTGCTGCTCTATTCAGTATCTCCTTGGATACAGACAGGCTGAATCCACACTTCCAAGCTAGCAGAGTCTACTTTCCAGGTAAGGGGGAGATTGTTTAAGAGACAAACACTGCAATAGTGCTGGGTGCACACTCTAAAAATGGGGCTTTTTTGAAGGCAAAAATACAGGGGGGTCGACAGCTTTTAAGCACAATTTAAATCACACAAACAGATTAAAACAGTCTCCTAAAACCACACTCTGAAAGATATATGTAGCCTTTTTACTAAGAATAGGGGTGAAAAAAAGGGGGGCAGAGGGGGGAAAGTGGGGGGGGGGGGTGCCACAAACTAGCAAGGGAATTCACACAGTCACAGCAAAAACGATTTTTAAACAAACACCACTTTAAAAGAGGCCAGGCTGCCTGAAACACAGAGAGTCCACAGTAAAACAAACACTTTTTGAACAATTAATACTATTTAACCAGAAATATCTTTGGGCTCCTTACCGAGATCTTTTTGCAATCCTTGAACACTGGGCTGTATCAGGACACAGGGGAGATGCACAGAGGAACACAAAATGGAGGTGCCTGTCTTTGGCCTTCCCTCCACAAACTTAAGGAGCCAGAGCAGGTGGGGGGGCAGGTCTCAGGTGCAGCAGAGACTCAGGGAGCCAATCAGCTAAGTCCAGTCCCTGTGGCCAGGGGGGAGGCAACTGCTGCTCTATTCAGTATCTCCTTGGATACAGACAGGCTGAATCCACACTTCCAAGCTAGCAGAGTCGACTTTCCAGGTAAGGGGGAAATTGTTTAAGAGACAAACACTGCAATAGTGCTGGGAGCACACTCTAAAAATGGGGCTTTTTTGAAGGCAAAAATACAGGGGGGCAGACAGCTTTTAAGCACAATTTAAATCACACAAACAGATTAAAACAGTCTCCTAAAACCACACTCTGAAAGATATATGTAGCCTTTTTACTAAGAATAGGGGTGAAATAAAGGGGGCTGAGGGGGGGGTGCCACAAACTAGCAAGGGAATTCACACAGTCACAGCAAAAATCGATTTTTAAACAAACACCACTTTAAAAGAGGCCAGGCTGGCTGAAACACAGAGAGTCCACAGTAACACAAACACTTTTTGAACAATTAATACTATTTAACCAGAAATATCTTTGGGCTCCTTAGCTAGATCTTTTTGCAATCCTTGAACACTGGGCTGTATCAGGACACAGGGGAGATGCACAGAGGAACACAAAATGGAGGTGCCTGTCTTTGGCCTTCCCTCTACAAACTTAAGGATCCAGAGCAGGTGGGGGGGGGGCGGGTCTCAGGTGCAGCAGAGACTCAGGGAGCTAATCAGCTAAGTCCAGTCCCTGTGGCCAGGGGGGAGGCAACTGCTGCTCTATTCAGTATCTCCTTGGATACAGACAGGCTGAATCCACACTTCCAAGCTAGCAGAGTCTACTTTCCAGGTAAGGGGGAGATTGTTTAAGAGACAAACACTGCAATAGTGCTGGGCGCACACTCTAAAAATCAGGGGTTTTTGAAGGCAAAAACACAGGGGGGCAGACAGCTTTTAAGCACAATTTAAATCACACAAACAGATTAAAACAGTCTCCTAAAACCACACTCTGAAAGATATATGTAGCCTTTTTACTAAGAAATAGGGGTGAAAAAAATGGGGGCAGGGGGGGGAAGGGAGGGGGCACAAACTAGCAAAGGAATTCACACAGTCACCGCAAAAATGATTTTTAAACAAACACCACTTTAAAAGAGGCCAGGCTGCCTGAAACACAGAGAGTCCACAGTAAAACAAACACTTTTTGAACAATTAATACTATTTAACCAGAAATATCTTTGGGTTTATGCGTGCAGGGGGGTGTTGTGTGTATGGGAAATGTGTGCAGGTCGGACGGTGTGCATGTCTGTGTGTATGTGTACGGATATGTGTTGTCGGGGTGTATGTGTGCGTGTAGGGGTGTGTATATGTGCATGTTTGGGTTGTGTGCATGTAGGGGTGTGTATATGTGCATGTTCGGGGTGTGTGGTAGTAGGGGTATGTATATGTGCATGTTCGGGGTCGGGTGGGGAGGGGGGTTGTGCCACCTTTGGGGGTGGCAGGGGGGTGGGGGGGTGGGTGGAGGATTTGTGGGGGGTAGCTGGGTGTGGGGGAGACCCCTATCAGTGCCAGGGAAGGAATTCCCTGACACTGATCGTGCCTACCGCCATGGATCTCATGGCGGTTCCCAACCACCTGAGATCCATGGCGGTATGCAAGGTCCTGATACCGTCGGCGGTCTAGGGACGACTGCCGGGCTGGAGACCGCAATCTCCAGCCCAGCGGTCTTCACCGCCATGGCGGTCGAAATGGTGAAGTGGCGGATGACACCGCCGCGGTCATATTTCAATTTATTTTTCCGCCAGCCTGTTTGCGGTCTTTCCACCGCTTTACCACCGACCGCCAGAGCCGTAATGAGGGCCTTAGTCTCTTTTTCGAAGATTTTCTTCAATGGGACGAACCTGCAAGCCCAATCCGACCTCCTGGAGCCCTTCTCTGGATACACTTCGCGGGAGTCCTCGGTGGAGATTTTTTCCTTCGGACTTAGTAGTTTTTTCGAGGTGAAAATCCTTTGACCGGAGTAAACCTGGATCTTGATCCGTGTCCCTGGAGCCCTCCTCAGATACACTGGCTGGGAGGTCCTGGTCAACTTTTTACCTTCGGACTTAGTCTCTTTTTCAGAGATTTTCTTTACCGGGACGAACCAGCAAATCAGGCCGGGTCGCGGTTGAGGCAAGCCGGCTAGAGTTGCCGCGGCGGGTGGGTCCCTCTATGGAGCTTTTTTTCAAAAGTTCTCCAAACTTCTCCAAACTTCTGGGGCTTCTCCCAGATGTCCTTTTAAGGTTCTTTTGAGGTCCACAGCTCACCCCAAGGGTCCAGAAGTTCTGAGATGGTCCTTGGGGGTGCAGACTACAACTCCCAGAATGCATCTGGCGCAAACTCCTTTTCTGCCACTGGGCAGTGGCCAGCTGGTTGATTTCTTCAGGCGTTGGTGCAGGGGACTCTGGTTAGCAATTTTTCACCTGTAGCAAACAGGGAGTCCCTCCTTGAACCAGTTGAAGCCAGGCAAAGTCCTTCTTGTGGTGAAGCCCAAGTGTGCAGCTGGTGCAGTCCTTCTGAGTGCAGGTTCCAGGTGCAGGCTAGGGGTCCAGCAGGGCAGTCCTTCTTCTCCTTTGGTAATTCCTTGTTGGAATCTGATGGGGCTCTCCGGTGTGGGTGCAGGTCTACCAGTTTTATCCTTGCTCCTGGGTGAAAAACAGGGGGTCCTGATTCTCCAATCAGGTGCAGGGCCCTTCCCCCTGTGATGACCACTTCCTGGGAAGTGTGGCAAAAATCAATCCCAGGAGGCAACCTTCTTCAAAAATCCATCATGGCTGAATCGGATTTTTGGAGGTTACATCTGGCTAAAATTCATACACACCTAGTTGTCTGGGGTTGCAGGATATGGGGGTGTTGCTGGTTGCTCCAAATGTCCTTCTCTGCCTTTGAAGACCAGTTTAGCAGCCCTCCCCTTCCTGCCTCACCATCTGCTGAGGGCAGATTCCCTCCCACAAGCACATTCCTTTGTGTGAAGCCAGGCCACTTCACACCTCATCAAGGCAGCCTGGCTAGGCTGCCAGAGGCTGGCCAATCAGAGCACAGCAGCAAAAACAATGCAGGGCTGAAATTGGCAACTTTTCAGGTAAAGTTTAAAACTCTTTACCTGAACACGTTATATTAAATCCAACAACTGGAAGCTCTGGGGTTTATTATAACAATTATTTTGATACCAAACTCTTGGTATCCATCATTTAAGGGGACTTTAAAAATTAAAATAAAATCTCCCATTCTAGCCTATGGGGGCTATTCACTACAATGAGGGAAAAACAAATTGGGCTCTTTTTACCTCACCAGGGCTTATAAAACTATTTTTATAAGGTCCCTACTTATAGTTACATGACACCCAGCCCTAGGGGCACATAGGGCACACCTTAGGGGTGACTTATATGCAAAAATAAGGTAGTTTAAGACTTTGGAACTACTTTTAATTCCAAAGTCTAATTTGCATATAACTTTAATTTAAAAGCAGCCAGCAAGGCAGGCCTGCCTTTAAAATGACACTGGGCACCTCAGCAGTGCACCTATGGGTGCACTACCTATGGTGTGGTCCCTAAACCTACATGCCCTACCATATACTAGGGACTTATAGGCAGGTTAACTTAGCCAATTATAATTAGCCTCATTTGCATATCCATTTTACACAGAGCACAGGCCCTGGGACTGGTTAGCAGTACCCAGGGCACCATCAGAGTCAGGAAAACCCCAGCAAAAAGTGGAAAATGGGGGCAAAAAGTTAGGGGGCCTCTGCAATCAGCCCTGTTTTCTCACACCACACATGTACAAGGTTCAGCACATGCGTGGTTAAGGCCCTAAACAAGGAAGTCGTGGAAAACAAAAGCGTTGTTCCTCTTTCGTTTTCCACGACTTCGTTATTCAGGAGTTTTTGTTCAGGATTCTTCCTCATATGGAAATCTATAGTGAATAAAATCAACAGTGTAGGGCAAGTCAAGAGGACTGTGACAGATTGCAAGAAGTGCTGTCACAACTACAAGAACAAGAACAAGTAGAAACTGGACACCAACCTGAAGGCAGCCATGCACACCGGAGGAGGAGGACCTGAGACCGAAGTGGAGCTGATGCCCTTGGAGGAGCAGGTGGCAACAGTCATCCCAGATGAGTTGGTGGCGGTGTAGAGGGACATGACAGTGCAGCCCATGAGGAGCAACAAGGCACACAGAGTAAGTGTCAATAAGGGACGATTGCACTAAACACATCTGTTTCTGTTGTGCAGCGTGCTGTCTTTCTGTGCTTCACTGTGCTGAGTTTAAGGGAAATGGATAGAAATGGTGAGATGTCCAATCACACATCTGAGAAATGTTACTAAAGAACACATACATGTCATACAGCCCAGTCTACAGCTGCGATGTGTGTCAAGTTCATGTGTGATATGGTGCACCAGCCTGGCTTCAGTGCTGAGTCCTTGTTATTTTTGAGCAATGTATAACATCAGTGTCTAGGACTACAAGTCCCACAATACCTACCAAAAGATCTGGGGCCTATTTATAAGAAACTTATGCCACTGGTGTGTGACTTTTTGTGGCGCACCTGCGGCACATCTTGCAGACCCATATCTACAATGCCATGCAAAGTCACTTTGTGTGGCTTTACATGACCTTGTAGAAATGGTGGAAGGCAATGCAGTGCAAGTTACTATGTTCCTCACACAGCATCAGGGAGGCATACCATGGGTGTGCAGTGGGTGTTCACACACAACACCTATGGGTTTAGACTCATTCCCAGATTTTCAAGAATCTGTAAACCTGGGAATGTGTCAGAACTTTATGCCTTCCCAGGGGAAATGCAAAGATCAGAAATATCTTAATTTCTCCTTATTGTTTTCTCCAACAATGTGTGCTGCATGTAGCACATAAATGAAGACGAAACTGCCTCTCTGGATTGTAATTGTGGAGGAAGGTGTCCTTCCTGCAAATAAAAAATCCTGCTAACAATGCAGACGCACTTGCACCATGGTGCAAGTGTGCCTGCATTAGTGCTAGGCAGTTATTTGTGCGCCAGCGCAGGGTAAAATGAAAAAAATGCATCCTATGTAGTAAATATGTTGCATTTCTGTCCTTACAAGTTGGTGTAGGGCAGCAATAACATGGCAGGACACAGTAAGCATCACAACCCGACTTGGATAATGCATGCCTGCTTGCACCATATTGTGAGTGGGTTTCCCATTGGGTAATGCAGTCAAGATTTGGTCTTCAAAGCTATGAAGTGGAATGCGGGTGTCATATAATGAATACATTAGAGGAGAGTCAGGTGTTGGGCATCTGAAATACCACCATATAGGACCAGTTGCAGAGCCATGTCTGGAGGGCCACAAGTACAATAATAGAGGCCCAGGGCAGCACAGCAAGGGACTATGTGGTCATCAGCTCACATTATACCCTTATAAATATTCATTATGTGGCCTTCTTAAATTACAATTAAATAATTGTACTACTCATGGATTGGTCTTGCTTTGCAGAGGCTGCAGATCACTTTACGTAAATACCAGTACTAATATTGTCTCCTCCATTTTTCCATGTTACTGTTTCATCTTATGCTTCCCCTTACGTTTTCTCATGGAATACACAGGCACTTGCTTTCTCTTCGTCAACTTATTAGCAATATTGTGAAATGGCCGCAGCATTGATGCGGGCCCCCATGATTATTCTCTTCACAAACTCAGCTGTGACGCCCTCTGCTTTGTTTCAGGCACAATAATTACTAGCTTCTCATCCCCATATTTTAATTATCATGGCATTCAGCCATGGGCTACGGAGGTGCCCTAGAATTGGTTTTGAGAATGCCTGCTTGCATATTTTCTTTAAATACATCTCATATCTCCTAATTTATCCTTTGGAGAAATAGGTCCAGGCCACCCTATACCTCCATTCTTATACCAACATGGTGCCCATTTCTTTCAGCTGTTCGAATGCGGTGTAGACTGATGACACAGAAAAAGAGGGTCCAACATATATTCATATATATTGTGTAATCAAAAGCACATAATTTAGTGCGAGTTTAGTAAAGAAAATAATGTACGAGGGAAATTGTGCCCTAGGGGTAGTTCGCCATAATTGTAAACAAGCTTTATTAATCATGAAGGATTGAAAACTGTAGTAATCCGACATAATTGCAAGTGTATGCCATGATTTCTTATTTGAAACTGTTTTGCTTAGCTTAAATTTAGTAGAGGCTTTGGCCTAGTTGCCTGGTCTCAAATTCTAACTGCGTGGCTTTTCCTTGAACTAATGAAACATATATTCTTGCTTGAAGTTGTATTTTTCCAGCAGAGATGACTAATACACTTATCTTCAAGGTTTCGTACTAGGCCGGTTTCATCCCCTTTGATACAAGGTCAGTCTCTGCAGGTTCGGACAATGAAGGTAAAGATACCAAAAATAATTGGCAAACCATGTTACAACTTGTGTTCGAAGGCTCCAAGGACAATGTATGCATAAATGAGCGCTAGTAAAAAGACAAATTTCATTGGACAATTTGAAGCTAACCTATGAACCCTCCAATGGAAGACCCTGCAGAATTTAGAATGTTTCTTATTTAAACCCACTGGACAAAGTTTAGTCAGCCATTTTTCCTTGATGCCAATTTGAAGCCAGATGCCAGACTCCATTTTGGACGACACCCTGATGCCCCTTTTCTCTATCTAAGAGAAAGAGACTTTAAGAATTCTCACCCTAGAGACTTTAACTTTGATTTGCCCCGTCTTGCCCATGAAGTAACTTTGCCCCATTCTCCTTGCCGCTGCAAGGAAGCTTGCCCTTAACTTTGCCCCCTTTGAAACCTGCCCCATGCTGTTCAAACCGGTACCTGAAGGCCGAAGACTTTTCTTGAATGCTGATTGTATTTGGTAAATATGAAAGGATAAATGTATTATGCATTGTGTTTTTCCTTTTAGGTACCAACTGCTATTTTAATAGGGCTCAAAGCTAGAAGTTTTCCAAATTTGTGTTGACTAAATTCGTTTTGCATGAAGCCCCACATGCCAATGCTAATTAGAGGTTAGTTGAGGAATTCATTCGATGCACCATGCAAATTTTAAATCTTGTTATGCTGACCAATGTATGAAATTAGTCAAATACAGTTAGTCATATTAGTGATTTGTATTGCCATAACTGAGTGTATCATTATCCAGATTTTGCGTAGATTGCGTTTCTTCCGCCGCTATGGACAGTTAGTAATGTTCATATACATATATCATTTGGTTTTGAGACGTATATACATTGTGCTAGCTTTGTTAATATAGGGAAATAAATTCACTAACTTTTAATAAACTGGTGTGGTTATTCATGACTGAAAGATCATTGTGCGCCGAAATACTAACTGTTCTTGATTTCTGAAGTGCTATATTGATCTATTAATTGAGCATTGATTACCGATTACAATAGTTATTGATTATTGATCTGAATGACCCAACTATTCTAGGATGAGGAGAGCCCGACTCGGCTAAAAGATTCACCGACCTCCAACGTGTCCAGGTACGGGTAATTTATAAGGGCTGGACGCGTTATCAGTAGATGGTAGCAGAGATTGATGGTTTAGCCCTTTGGGACCCCATCCGAACAATAGACAGAGTCAAGTTAGAATTTTCTTTGATAAAACAAGTTGGAGGGATAAAGATGCCCTAAGTCCCCAATGACTTCCCCGGAATCTCAGAGCTTGCGAATGGAGAACATGGAGGTGTAAGAATGTTTTCGGCGTTTCTAGTGACAGAATGAGAGAGGTTAGGGTTTTGTGCTTGCACAGCTTATTGCCGCAGATTAATTGAGAAGTTTGTGAGGATTTTAGGGGGTTGAAAGATATTAGAGGAGTGTTACTCCAAAGTGTGAGAGTAGGGAAGTCATTGAACTTCAGGTGCGTGTAGCGCTTCGTGCAGAAATATTGTCCACGTGGTTGTTGATGTTGAGACGGGCCCTGCGAGGTCAAGAGACTCCGGAGTATGTTGAAAAGTGTATGAGACACTTGTTTGATGTTGTGATCTGGTCGGTTTAATAGGTTGATCGGGCGTGGTCAACAAGTCGGTATGAATGTTGCGGAGTGAAAGAAAATTTCGACTTTGAGATTTGACGAATTCTAAAGTGCACTAGAATAGTTCATTGATCAGTTGAGAGTAAAGTTTGTGGGTCAAATTTTGCTTGCGAAAGCGGGAAACCGAGAAAGATGGAATAACTGCCGAGGCTAGTGAAAAAACCCTAAGGTTTCTGAAGCAATTGTATTACCCTTCCTGTAGTAAACCGACAGATCTGTTTTATTCTTTTGGTTAGTGCTCGCGTTATATTGCAGAAATTAGTTTGTGAGTGGAGTCGAATGAAAGAGGACAAGCCGCAGGACTTTGTCAGCCGCAGTGTGTGAGTGTGACGTCACTAGGAGCCGCGCTGGGATAGGTCGGTTGGTGAGAAGGGTCGCGCACGGATTGGACACAGTCCGCGAAGCGCAACTGGTAGGGGAAAGGCAAGCGAAGAGTATTCTGGGAATTAAAGTCACTTATTGATTATACGTTTTAAGAAAAATAAAAGACGGAAATATGACATTTTTCAAAGCATTTAAGAGTGCCATGAGGGGAGATGTTTATATTAAAGCAAATGTAGGAGAAGAAACACCGCCTGAGGGTACACCAGCTTACATCGTTATTGAAGAGAGGGGCGTAGCACCATGTCTATGGCTAAAGCAATGGTGCAAATTAACGGAGAAGCATGGAAGTGTAGCGTTTTAGAAAGTGGGTTTCTTGTTTAAAACAAATGTCACATTTGGAGCATTTTTGGTTCAGCTGGTTGTTTAGCAGATGCAAGTCTCAGTATTAAAACCAACGATTTTCAACATTTTTATGGATAGAAAAGGTCTTTAAGGATAGAAAAGGACTTTACACCATATTCAACTCAAGCAGGAAGGGAGGACTGGAGAATGAATAATAGGCCCTAATTTCATGACTATGCATGTAGGCACAACTTCTTACTAAATAGATGATGCTTATTAACACAAAACCATCAAAGAATACATAAAAGAAATCTGCAGATCCTCCTGCAAATGTAATGGGGAATCTCACCCCAGTAGCGATCAAGATTCATAAGAGGAAGTCAGTTAAACACATTACTCAAATAGCACTTTCTCATCCACCTGCCCCACTTATGCCCCACTGTCCAGCAGCTATAGAAGTTTAAGATCTTACATGAATGCAGTTAAGGTCTTTCTTCACCATTTGGGAAATCCAAGTAAGATGTTGAACTTCTCCTTCTAGATCATTCTATATTTTTTAGCATTTCTGAGCTGTTGGAGCAATATCCTTCAGTAAAGGCTTCTGAGATGCTGCAAAATCCTTCAGCAAAGGCTTATTTCTCCTGCGAGACTGCGCCTTGTGCCAACTTGGTTTGTTGACACAGATCCCCACTTTTGTTGTGATGAATGCTCATCCAACCCTAGGGTGTCTCTTGTCTCTTTAGGAATTTTAACAACAGATTTATTTTCTTGCCAGATAAAGTCAATACAAAATAGGTAAAAATACTGATAAGAGATTAACAGAATAATTCAGTAAACTCCATTTCTCTTCATAGTGTTGAAGGTGTTAAATCCTATTACATTTGTAATGTATGTCCTTTGAAAGACAAGCCAAACGTATTGCTAGCAAGAGACATGTATTCTTCATTTTTCGGTCAAGGTTTCGAGACCTGGTCTATATACTTTGAGGGCTTACAGCCCGCCCGCTGCTTTTCATTTGTTTGTTTCAGTGTCATTCAAAAAAGTTTTCACTACATCTTCTTTGTCACTTCTTTTTGTCTTTTGTTTCCTCGTACAGAGCAGGGAACAAGTACTGTATCTTTATGTTTTGGTTGTTTACCTGTTTCTTTGGGGGACAATATATTTTCTTTCCTCCTCGTATTACACTGTGGGTGGGTATTCAGCTTCTGGCCTACAGCTGCTTGCATTTTATTGCAGCATTTGTCCCTCTTACCTCCTCCCATGTCGCTGAAATTCTTTTGTATTCATCACAAAGGCAGCTCCTAGGCTTGGCTTGGAATGGAGAGCAATTAATTCTTGTGGCTTTAACTCTGTCCCTTTTAATTTCCTCCTTGCCATCAACCACAACTGGTTACGATGAGCTGTTGTGCTCTGATCGGAGCTGCTGAGACAGCTGGCTGGTGAGTGCAGGTGAGCTCTCTCATACATGTTTGTATCAGCGTAATCCCACAAGCCTGCATTTAAAAACAATGCCTCAAATGCAAAACACAGCTTATTTAGCCAAATAGTTTGCATGTATAATGTGAAAGAGGCATAAAAATGGTTACAAAAATACTGCAACTGCAGCTATGGGCCCCATATGGGGAATCAGAATGAAGGGAGGCCGAATGGATTACTGCAAAGAAATGGGGAAACTTCATTCAAAGCATGGTCAGGGTTGTTTCTTATTTTACCAGCCTCCTCCCCTGTATTTTATTGTATAATGCATGCAGTAAACCGAGTTCTACTTACCCCACTATATTTTTTTTTGCATATCTCACCAATGACCCTTTCTTCCATGGGACCTGATGGGCACACATACACATTACAATTACAATTGAAACGATGACTCCCACTCCCACAATATAATGCACAGACATACACGCACATGCGCGTTCACACACACACACAGATACATGCACCAGTGCAGACACAGACCCACAAACAAATGCGCGTGCATGCTCATGTATATGTGTAGGATACAAATAGCAGCAGAATGTTTCATCCATATCCAGGCTGTTTGATGTCTGACAATTGCATCTGCCTGCCATATTAGAAACAGCCCTGCCAGAGGCCACTTTCCAGACTCTTACAGTCGCTAGCCCTATCGAGCTTGTACAGGGAATTCAAATGGATCAGCCGGCATAAAGTCCCTTCCCCCATCAACTTCTCAGACGAGCGTGCGGGGCAAAGTCAGATAGCCAAGTGTAATACAGCTGCAAATTGAAAGGTGCACGAAGCAGGGACAACTTTCTTTTTTTTTAAGGCACAGAGAGAGCCGAGTCCTGTTATCCACCCCGACCACCCTCCCATTCACCAACAACCTTCAATCCCACTCACCACCTCCAGCGGCCATCCCGTTCACCATTCCCCATGCTTACCAAACGCAATAGCTTGGCCATAAGTGAGACCTATGAGCTTTGCCAATGCTTGTCTTCAAAGAAGTGGACTCACAAAAGGATGCCTGTAAGTGCATTCCTACCAGATGCCTCTTCCAGCTCAATGCATATGGTCTAATCTCGGCAGGAAGGTCACTGGTTCTGCCTCTGACAGAATGCAGCAATTAACTGACAAAGTTCTGTATATCATGCCTTTAAGTTCTATCTCATTTTCTTTCCATAGAGCTTGAATCAAGCTCACATCTGGTGCTGCTCCTCAGATCTTTTATCCACTGTTCTTTTCAAGGTCATCCACTCTTGCTCCAATGGATGAATATCTCCCTTTAACTCTCTAGAACAAATCTTGAAGTTGGCTCTAATTGTACCTACCTGTATTTAATTTCCATGAGGAAGTGTCTGGGAAAACTTTCAGTGACCTCAAATCTTTTTGGGTCTGGTTGTGATGTATCGCATCTTTGATTTTGCAACTGCCAGTTTGAAGATCATTGTTTTATTTGGGCTGTGTATGTTGAAGAAGTTCTATAACAGACACTGCTTGCCAGCCTCTACCTTGTGTAATGTTTTTAACACTTGTATTTCTGATTTCCTGTTAAAGAGGATTCCGGGGGACCTGTCAATAGGGCGTCTCCTATTCTAGGTTTCTGAATGTATCTCCACTATGGGAATAAAGTGAGGGGGTTATGGTAACACAGAATATCATCTTCTGATTCACTTTTAGGACTTCATAGATAGTCCTGTTGAACTGCGGGGCTGGAGTCTGCCTCACTTGCCTCATAGCTGACTTTGGGGTTCAGGTCCAAAGTTGTCAGCAACTATTTCTAGCTTCAAAGTCTGTCTTTTGCTTTCTGGTCACTTGTCTTCTGTCTTTAATGGAGGGTCTTTAAGAAAAGAAGGTATGTAGGAGAATTATTGCGTCTTTCACAAATCTTCTCCCTTGCACATCAAACAAGCTCCCAATGCAAATGACTGTGCTATTACTTTGGAAAAAGTAAGATCTTCCTTCCCTCTTTCACTTGCATGTATTTGGAATGTGATGGCTATGAAAAAAAGATCTCCCAGTTTCTTGTAGACTATGAGGCCATATGGGGGCTGATTGCTACCCTGCTTGTTGGAAAGACTCACAACTCTTCACCTAGACTGTACAATTATAACTTGTTTGCAACCTAGACTATGAGTTATAGAAGAGATTTAGAAACACCAAAGTATGGCAAATGAGATGGTTTCTCATGTTATCCCACTGAAGATCATTTGTCTCTTTTCCCATGTTACTCCCATGGTTAATGAAAAAAATCACCACATCAAGCTGGTTTGTATTGTTATCACAGTAACTGAAATACTGGGGATGGTGACTTTAGGTTTACTTCTATGTACTAGCAACCTCACCTCCATCTAGTTTACAGGAGGAGGCTTTTAGGTTCCAAATCAAACCCACATGCCTCCAATACTGTGTTTCACTTATACACACAATGCAAATACCACACTGGACACAAATATACACAACATTCACTTCAGATGTTCACAGTAGGTACCTTTGATATCAGCAGCTGCTCTGCTGTGTCATAGAAACCACCTAGAATGGGATTGGGTAATAAAACAAGGTATACATTTGACTGTACATTGGTGAGGCACTCTGAGGCAATGTGAAAGAACTCATTTATCACAAGCAATTGAAGCAACCTTCAATGCAGGATAGTATGGGATTATTAAATGAGACTTATCCTAGAGAAGGCTTCCATGCCAGCTCCCCTTGTGCAGTGTAAAAACCCTGCACTATGCACAAAGAATCACTGCAAATTCTCCAATTGCTGTCCTTACCTTCCATCATCCACATACATTCTATTTTCTATGCATCTCTGCCTTAATTACGCTTATTGTAATTCTGCAAATGCCTGTCAACTCATTTCATAGATCACAACCTCTCCTTCTTTAAAACTTTATCCTTACACCATAACACTACCTAATCTCTGCTAGCCTATCTCACCAAACAGTCACCTGAAACCACATCACCCCAATGGGATGATATTCCATTTAACTGGTATTAATATAATCTATCACAAAGTAACAGGATTGAATGTATGCATTTTTTTCTTGAAAGCACATGACTAATCATAATAACCAACAATAACCACTGGAATAAGCACTAATCTTGGGTTCCAGAGAAGTGTGCTACCCGATATAAAGTGCTGAAATGCCTCTCCAGGGGCAGTAAGAGCTATATAAAAACAATTGCAATGTTTAAAAGCTACTTTTATGAATCCTCCTGAATGGATTCACATCAAACCAATAAAAGCACCGTCCTTGGGTACTACCTTTGGCCAAATTTGGTATAATTATTTCAGTTGTTTTGTTCTGTATCAAAGCAAAGAGAATTGTATGGGAGTAAAAATGGGAAAGGACACTCATGGGATCCCCCTTTTTCTTGACCCCCGGCCCCACTGAATGGATGGTCATGAAACCAACCAGAAAGAACTTAAATTGGAAGTATAGTTTTTAAAATGTTTCAGATTCGTCAAACAGTGCCAACCTTATTAAGAAAATAGAAACTGCCTCTCCTGTAGAACTCTGACCTAACCATATCTATAGTGGCCGGCCCTATAACCGCATGTTTAATGTATACATATACACACATGTGTGTGTGTCTATATATATATATATATATATATATATATATATATATATATATATATATATATATATATCAGATTGATTATTCAGTCCCCACTGGTGTGTGTGTGTGTGTGTGTATATATATATATATATATAAATATATATATATATATATATATATATATATATATATATATATATTCACAAAGTTTTTAAAACTAATTTGCCACTCCAGCTGCTGTGTTGAAAGTTTCGGGGTGATTAGTCAAGCGGGGGCAGAGAAAAAGCAGGAGTCAAAAAACGCATTTCTCCCTGCAATTTCACATAGGAATTTTAGACACAAGTGTAGCCTGAACCGCTGGACCGATTCACACCAAATATAGGAGAAAGATAACACCTGGTCAAAAAGAGCCCTTTTGTGTATTGTTGTAAATCCATTCAGTAGTTGTGGAATTATTAAAGGAAAAACAAAATTGTATATCTAGGAACACCGATCCATCATTGATTACTACAGTAGTACGCCACGAGAACTGTGGTGATTGGCTGGCCTCAACCTGACAGGGAGGTTGCGGCCACCAATTTAAGCATTGGGAAACAGTCCTGGGGCCTTAAAACTTAAGAGTGAATTTATTGAAGGGGTCAGGGTAGAGGTACCCTGACCCTGTGAGTGTGTTAGAGGGGTGTAAGAGGGACATATGATGAGCAAAAAATTGTACTAAAACATTCTTTATCCATGTCTGAGATCTGCTGATCCACTGCGGTGCTCGATGCGGCCCCTTGTGTGAATCCTCCACGGATCCTCAAAGCCTGCCGTAAGTTTAAAAAAAAGAAAACATGCACACACACTCACAGGCCTACCTGCAGACCCGCAGAGGCACTCCCAGACCCACTGAGAGATTTACACACTCATGAACCTTCTTACAGATCCACACATGCACTCACATACCCACACAGACACTCGCACACCTACTCACTGACTGACACAGACAATATGTTGAGTACAAATCATAGACCAATATCATATATATCATAAACACTGTGCATGTAGTGCAATTACAGAGTAATAATTATCATTCTGATAATGTCAGAGCCTTGAATAACTTTGCAAGCTTAGTGGAAAGATCATATGGTAAAACCACATGAATCCTAAGTACTGGCCATATGGAGCAATTTTTGTGAGAGGCCCCTGTAACCTGATAATGCCAGAATCTACACAATGAGCACCAAAAAGTCAGTGGCAACTTAGGCCATAGAGTGCATCAGGCTACATAAAAATGAGAGGGTACATAGGTTATATTATCAGGGTGAGAAATGCAACAGCCAAACATGTGAAGCATCCAATGTCACCATAAGCACATCATTAACAATACGCTCATATAGGTGCAAGCACACCTGCATTCCTATTAGCCAGTTTACAGTAATCTTGGTGCCTGGGATAACACAGAGCTCGTGGGAGCCCCTGCGTACCTACTACCTGAATCACTGTAATGATTTAAGTTAACACCTCACTGAGACCTCCAATGAGGATTGGCTCTGCAATATTGTGGCAAACAAGGTGAGAACCGTTGTATACCCAATTGACACACGGCAGTAATGTTGGGCTGCGGAGCACCTGTACTAATGAGAGGGGAGCACAACAGTAGCACCTTGAGGGAGACCTCATTCGGTCCTCCCCATGTGCATTACGCTGAGACAGCTACCCATGGGCACACAGTGCAGCTGATGGCACCAGGCCAATTCAAATGTTGAAGTGTGGCTGCCAAGAAACTCAGCCCTGTGTGAGGTGGGTCTCCTGCAAGGGAAATGGAAGGAAGAGGGTGGTGGCTTCTTGCGCCCCTCCCCCGGTAAGTAGCTGTAGGGCGGAGGCGGTCTCTGTCACCCTTCCGTCTTCGTGCTTTAGTAGGTTGGCATCCTTTTGAGGTGAGGAGACCAGGCGTCCTCAAAGGGGAATCTGGCCCCGCCCACATAAGCACATCAGTAACAATACGCTCACATAGGTGCAAGCACACCTGCATTCCTATTAGCCAGTTTACAGTAATCTTGGTGCCTGCAAGCACACCTACATTCCTATTGGCCAGTTTACAGTAATCTTGGTGCCTGGGATAACACAGAGCTCGTGGGAGCCCCTGCGTACCTACTACCTGAATCACTGTAATGATTTAAGTTAACACCTCACCGAGACCTCCAATGAGGATTGGCTCTGCAATATTGTGGCAAACAAGGTGAGAACCGTTGTATACCCAATTGACACACGGCAGTAATGTTGGGCTGCGGAGCACCTGTACTAATGAGAGGGGAGCACAACAGTAGCACCTTGAGGGAGACCTCATTCGGTCCTCCCCATGTGCATTACGCTGAGGCAGCTACCCATGGGCACACAGTGCAGCTGATGGCACCAGGCCAATTCAAATGTTGAAGTGTGGCTGCCAAGAAACTCAGCCCTGTGTGAGGTGGGTCTCCTGCAAGGGAAATGGAAGGAAGAGGGTGGTGGCTTCTTGCGCCCCTCCCCCGGTAAGTAGCTGTAGGGCAGAGGCGGTCTCTGTCACCCTTCCGTCTTCGTCCTTTAGTAGGTTGGCATCCTTTTGAGGTGAGGAGACCAGGCGTCCTCAAAGGGGAATCTGGCCCCGCCCACATAAGCACATCAGTAACAATACGCTCACATAGGTGCAAGCACACCTGCATTCCTATTAGCCAGTTTACAGTAATCTTGGTGCCTGCAAGCACACCTACATTCCTATTAGCCAGTTTACAGTAATCTTGGTGCCTGGGATAACACAGAGCTCGTGGGAGCCCCTGCGTACCTACTACCTGAATCACTGTAATGATTTAAGTTAACACCTCACCGAGACCTCCAATGAGGATTGGCTCTGCAATATTGTGGCAAACAAGGTGAGAACCGTTGTATACCCAATTGACACACGGCAGTAATGTTGGGCTGCGGAGCACCTGTACTAATGAGAGGGGAGCACAACAGTAGCACCTTGAGGGAGACCTCATTCGGTCCTCCCCATGTGCATTACGCTGAGGCAGCTACCCATGGGCACACAGTGCAGCTGATGGCACCAGGCCAATTCAAATGTTGAAGTGTGGCTGCCAAGAAACTCAGCCCTGTGTGAGGTGGGTCTCCTGCAAGGGAAATGGAAGGAAGAGGGTGGTGGCTTCTTGCGCCCCTCCCCCGGTAAGTAGCTGTAGGGCGGAGGCGGTCTCTGTCACCCTTCCGTCTTGGTGCTTTAGTAGGTTGGCATCCTTTTGAGGTGAGGAGACCAGGCGTCCTCAAAGGGGAATCTGGCCCCGCCCACCACTCTACATCTGCTGAGCTCTTCTGCTCCTTGCTGGCTTCTCCCTCAGAATTCTTTATGCCTGCAGCAACTCTCTTTGATGGAGAGGCCGCACAGGAGGCCCAAAGGGCCCCATTTAGGTAAGCGCTTCCACCCGCGCCATTCGGCACCAACGAGGAGTGCCGGCCTCAGTACATCAAGAAGCACTCAACACACGCGCCCATAAATATAGATGAAGTGATCCCCCTGTGCTGGGTAAAGAACCACAAGCGCTCAGAATGCATTATGCTGCAGACCCCAGGCCAAGCCCACACTTAGAGGTGAAAGATAAAGTGCTCACCAAGCGCTGAGAACACTGATGGGGGCACAAAGCAGGCAGGCCAGCACATCAATAACAGTGGCAGGATGGTGGCTCCTCACTGGCAACACAACAGTGCCTCAATGAAACAGAGCCAGGAGGCCACTGGAAGCAGGCCAACAAGCATAAAAGCAATCAAGAAAGTCCTTTATGCCACCCAGCAGCAGCAGGTGGCAGGGCAAATACAGAAGAGCAGTCCAGATGAGTCCCTTGTGCAGTCCAACAGGCCTTCTGACAAATGTTCATTTCCAGTTCCAAAAGTGCTCTTCAAATCATGGGGCAAGAGCCCCTGTACTTATATTCCAGGTGCCCAGCTTCTAGAAGATGGGAGAAGTTTGCAACCAGATTTGACCAGCTCCAAAAAGCTCCCTGCTCCCCTACACTGGCTCCAGACATCAGTGGGGGGTAAACAAACCCTTTGTGTGAGGGCAGGCCACAGCCTATACCAGAGTAAAGGGCGCTCCACCTCCCTCTCTCCCAGCCCAGGAAGACCATCAATATGTAAATGATGCAGATGTAACTCTAAGTGGAGCTGTCAACCTGCCCCATACGTGGATTGGAGTTAGGCTACAAAGAACTAGAGCTATAAGCGCAGACAAATTTCAACTTTCTAAAAGTGGCATTTCTAAATTAGTAATGTAAAACCCACCTACACCACTAAGCAGGATTTCTCACTACGATTCCAAACATGCCCAAGCTACTCCTTACGAGCAGAGAGTACCACTTAGACATATATAAGGGAATTCCCAATGCAAACCTATGACAGAAGCAGTAATTACAGGGGTGAAAAATGAAAGAGGCTGTTTATCACTACAAGGACATGTAGCACATAAAAGTATATATCCTACCTTTTACATACACAGCACCCTGCCCACAGGGCTATCGAGGGCCTACCTTAGGGGTAACTTAGGTGTGGTAAAAAGGGAGTTTAGGCCTTGGCAATTGGTTTGACTTGCCAAGTCAGTGTAGCAGTAAACTGCACACACAGGCCCTGCAGTGGCAGGCCTGAGACCAGTTTGAAAGGCTACTTCTGTGGGTAGCGCAATCAGCACTGAAGGCCCACTAGTAGCATTTAATTTACAAGCCCTGGGTATATGGTATACCTCTTAACAATGGACTAACAGGTACATTTTATAAGCCAAATAAGTGTAGTCAATTATACCAAGTTTTAGGGGAAAGAGAACATGTACTTTAGTACTGATTAGCAGTGGTAAAGTACCCAGAGTCATAAACCAACAAAAGAGGGTCCGAAAAATAGGAGGAGAAAGGCTAAAAGTGTGGGGATAACCTGTAGAAAGGGCCATTTCCAGCACCTTTCATAAAGGCACTGTGAAATTCAACCGAGATACCTATACAGCCATTTCTGTATCCAGGAATAACTTTGCTACACACAGATGTAGACAGCCATACACCCAGGTGTACAACCAGTCACCCACCGATACAGTTACTGTAATGCCTATTTTCAAAACCATAGAGTCTCTCACACATCCAGCCAGAGGGCGACAGAGGCATTTACACATTCACTCGCATGTGTACACAGGACTTATGTACCCAGCAGAAACAGAGCCACTTTTACACACAGTTAGATACCCAAATGTTCACTAACACATCCAGTAAGCAAACCATACAGGCACTTACACACCCATTTAGAGACCACAGACATACTAAGTGAGCCACTGAAAACAATGATATTGTTACTTATATATCCAGTGATATACATGCAGATCCACTGATGCACTAAAGTAGATAAAAACTCAAATTGTGACCGAATCAAGTCAGTCATCCATACACTAACTCATCAACGCATTTATATATCCAAACTGACAGACTTTTACTGCCTGTTACACACTGACATAATTACTTTTGTACCTACTTAATTGTTTCGAGTATGTAATTCAATAGTAGGAATGTAAAGGCAAATGTATTCTTTATTGTTTTTTCAAGTACCTTCTTGTATTTACAGAGGACATTTTACAATGCCAAAAAAACAACAAAGAAGAAATAAAAATAAGAAAGAATATTATCTGTGTGAAATTAGAGTGTAAAGAGACATAATACATACATGTGCTTAAAGAGAAAAGAGCCCCTGGAAAGAGAAAACGTTTCTTAAAATAGCATGTGGAAGAATGCAACGTGTTCAAAAACAAATAAATGAAAGTGAGGTTTAAAATCAGCTCAGAAAGGAGAAAGAGAGTCAAACTGAAAGTAAGAAATCTTCTCCGAAGTTTAACAAAAAGACAAAACCAATTTAAAGAAATACGAATGAGAATATTTTGTTGTAAGGTAATACAGAATTTGGTGCGAAACATGAAGGCGTATAAGAGTAGTGCAGCACTGAAGCAAAACCAACATATTGGGAATACAATTGATAAAGCATTTTCCTGTGAAGCGGACACTATTTATCTTAATACTGAACAGAATCAGAACTCTCAATAAAATAGTATTGTGTATGAAGAGAAAACACCAAAAAAAGACTTATTAATAAAAGTAACTTCTGCTAAATTTTTAAAGGTGACTGGAAGCACACATATAGGACAGAGCCTTTTTTTAACGTTGGAACAACTGCTTGATGCTATGAGGTAAAAGATGGTACTGTCATTGCAAAAGAGAAGATTGTTCCTAGAAATGAAGTGGAAGATATAATTGAAGAGGTACAAAGAAGGCGTAGACTTGCCTCTGTATAAACTGTATATAAGCAGCAAGACCCCGGCCGACATACAGCCTTCAAAACCGCCATCACCACACACCACCACCTCATCAGAACCATAAAGAAAACAGCCATCCAGGAACGCTTCAATGCCAATGCACACAACAGCAAAGAACTCTTCACCATGATCAAATAACTCACCAAACCCAGCACAGACTCCTCAGACATCCCCCCCCAAGATCTCTGCGACAAGCTCACCACCTTCTTCCACCACAAGATCTTAGACATCTACGACAGCTTCACCACCCAAGACCCACCCACCCTACCAGCAACCACCGCACCCAAAGGCTTCAGTGCCCAGTCAACCCTGCTCAACTGGACCACTCTCTCTACTGATGACACCCTAAAGAAGATTATGAAAACTATCCACTCCGGAGCCCCCTCAGGCCCATGTCCCCACCACATCTTGAACCAAGCCGGCACCACCATCGCCCGAGTTATGCTGCACCATCAACTGCTCCGAGTCTGTCACATTCCCAGAAGACTGGAAGCATGCAGAAATCAACCCACTGCTGAAGAAACCCTCTGCTGACGAGACGGACCTCAAGAACTACAGACCCATCTTTCTGCTCCCCTTCCCAGCCAAAGTCATGGAGAAACCTATCAATGCCCAACTCCCCAAATTCATTGAAACTAACCACGTCTTGCAGCCCTCCCAATCAGGCTTAAGAAGCAATCACAGCACTGGGACTGCATTTTACGCAGCAACGGACGACAGCCGCACTCTCCTCAACCGAGACGAAACAGCAGCCCTCATCCTCCCGGACCTCTCCCCTGCCTTCAACACCATCTTCTACCTCACCCTGGAAGGAGGTGGCCTATTAGGAAGCCTATCACTTTACGTGAGTGAGCCCATCTCATCCAATTCTTGGAACTGCCCTGATTTCAAGTAGGTAGATAGCATAAGTAAACAGAGAAATTTTCACAGTAGGTACTAATGAAACATAATAATACTTAGCCAACGGACTACAGTGTCTCTGTGTGTTGTGATCAGAGTTGTGTACCTACATTTACATTCAAACACAATATTGAAACTGTGGGTGTAGAGAGAAATATAGAAGAACCACTAATTATTCTAGTGAATGGTGAGTCCACAAAAAAACAAAGATGTAAGTGTTGTTGTCGATGGAAGTTGTATGGAGGATGAAATGCTTCCTTCAAATGGACAGATTGAAAAAGTGGATAAAAGTAAATCAAAGGAAATGTATAAACACCACAGTATTCATCCACTGCAGTCAAAAGAAGTTATGGGGGATGCCACTGATCTATAAGATGAACCAAGCCAAAGGAGCTTTAATTAGTGTGTGGGAGAAATGTTTATGGGCTCACTGTTTTTATAGCTATTTCCAACTCGAGTAGGTGGATGGTATGATGGCGGCCCAGTGCAAATACCAGCACCTGAGTGCAGGTCAACTAGATTATATTCAGAGGACCCTTGATTTTGTCAAAGTATTCATATGTATTCCATCTGTTATTTGAAAGTGATTTGTCCGGACTATCATATGCTGTTAACCATATTCTTAAAACAGGGGTTAATCTATAAAATCTCTCTGTGAAAGACTTTATTGACAAAATTCAAGGAAAAGATGAGAAGTTGGAGTACAATTTGATGGCATGCCAACGTGGGACTGAGTATTTGTATCACCGTTGTGGTGAACTGAAATGTATGTTGTGAAAATTAGGTGCACCTACTTGGTTTGTGACCCTCAGTCGTGCAGAGTATGCATGGGAGGATGTACCTGGCTTTCTGGGAGAAGGAAACTCTAACATTAAGAATATCAATGTGAAGACATCAGGAGAATTTTCTCATTGGATCCTATTCTGTAGGTATTTTAACCACAGATTTCAAGCCATGCTCTCCATCTGAACCAAGAAAATCCACCTCTTGGAGAAGTTACAGATTTCCTTTGGCATAAAGCGTATCAAGCAGGAGGTGCTCCTCATAGTCATATGCTGCTACGGACAAAAGATACACCAAAACTTAGAACAGACACAGATGAGTTTGTACTTTCTTTCACAGAACAGCATGTTACATGTTCCACCGCAAAAGGCATACTGCCACATGGGAATGCAACCAGGGCCTCCCCAGGCTTTGTTAAATCAGAAAAAATATCTGGATACTACAGTATCAATCCACTGCAGTCTAAAGAAGCTATGGGGGATGCCACTGATCTATGTCAAATGAAACAAGCCAAAGTAGCTCCAATTATTGTGTGTGAGAAATGTTTAGAAGCTCGCTGTTTTCCACAGCTATTTCCAGCTGGAGTAGGTGGATGGTATGATGACTGTGCAGTGCAAATACCAACATCTGAGTATAGGTCAACCATATTATATTCAGAGGAACCTTGATTTCGTCAAAGTATTCATATATATTCCATCCGTTATTTGAAAGTAATTTGTTGGGACTATCATATGCTGTTAACCATAGTCTTAAAACAGGAGTTAATCTATAAAATTGGTCTGTGAAAGACTTTGTTGACAAAATTCATAGAAAAGATGGGAAGTTGGAGTACAATTTGATGGCATTCCAACGTCGGATCAAGTATTGGTATCGCCATTGTGGTGAACTGAAATGCATGTTGTGGAATGTAGGTGCACCTACTTGGTTTGTGACCCACAGTTGTGTATAGTATGCATGGGATGATGTACTTGGCTTTTTGAGAGAAGCAAACTCTAACATCAAGGACATCAATTTGAGGACATCAGGAGAACTTTGCTCTTTAGATCCTGTAATTGTCAGTAGGTGTTTAAACCACATATTTCAAGCCATGCTCTCGATCTGAAAAAAAAAAAAAACACCTCTTGGAGAATTTCCAGATTTCTTTTGGCGCAAAGAGTTTCAAGCAATAGGTGCTCCTCATAGTCATATGCTGTTATGGACAAAAGATGCACCAAAATTTGGAACAGACACAGATGAGTTTGTACTTTCTTTCACAAAACAGTATGTTACGTGTACCAACGCAAAGGACACACTACCACATGGGAATGCAACCAGGGCCTCCCCAGGCTTGGTCCGTCCTGTAGAATGGCAGTGGAAAATATACACTAATTCTCATTTTTCTGCAAGATGTATGAGCGGCCCGGAAAAAGTGGCTACTTCCCTTGGGCAGACTACTAGGGATTAGGCAGTATGAGGTGGCCCTAAGAATTCTACAATCTTACACATGGAAAGTAGTAGTAATTAGTGTTGTCAAATACTTGAGTGCAGCATGGCTCATACAGAAAAGATATCTGGAGAGTCCGTAGGTAGCATCACTTGTAGTGGGTTGCTAGTTCAGAGGAGTATTTTACTAGCACACTTGAAGAGCTGGTCACCTCTCCTTTTGAATCATTTTCAAATGCTGTATTATTGGAAGGAAATTGTATTGCACTTTATCTGCGTTTATATGAGCGACTAACCTTTATGCTTTTACTTATTTATTGAAGAATTAGAGTGTTATAGCATCACAAAGTTATAATTCTAACTATGATCAGCATGTCTTGATTTGTACTCATAATGCTTCACTGCCAAGCAGACTGGTTTCTTTCTCTTTAGAACTAAACTTCATATGCTGCACTACTTTGAGGAGACTGCATTGCACTTTAACCTAAATATCATACTTGTATCTACTACAACTTCACAGGCATACCAATGGCCTAGAGATTTTTAGAATTGTATTGTCTGGCTCTAAATGTGGTTGGCCTTTCACTCACTGATTTGTATTTTTAAGGAAATATTACCCAGAGGTACTTGAGATACACTGCATCCGTAAGGTCTGCTTCCTAATCTTTGGCACATATATCTAAAGCATGACTGGTAGCTATTTTAAGTAAGAAATGGTCCTTTTTATACCTTTTATTCAATGTTGTGTTTTATATGTGTGTGTGTTTTATGGAACTAATTTCAGAAATAAACATTTATAAGAAAAAAAACTTTTTCCTACAAACAAGTTAGCAGAGCTAATATTCGCTGTTATTCAAGAAGGAAAATCAATAGTGTGCCTAATGCCGGCACTGGAGAAGTGCACCTCTTTCAACAAAGAATTGCTGGTATTGGAGAAAAACTAACTTTTGTAATTGACAGCAATAGACAAAATGGAACACCAGGATGTGACAGTTTCTCTAAATGAAAAGTTACAAGTGAAACTGGATTCAATGGAAAAATCTGTTTAAAAAACTGCAGGATTAGACAAATACTTAAGTGTTTGCAAGTATTATAGAGTAATTTTGCATCGAAATTTAAATGTTGAAACTAGTTAATAGAGCTATGGGCAAAGTTGTATTAATTTGCTTTCCTGATAGGAATAAGGCAGAATACCTAGCAATTTCTTTTATCAGATTAATGGCGTAAAGCAGATTGGAAGGTCTATCTTTTTTGCTTGTGAAAGACATATGTTCGACGAAAACACTTTCCACTTTCTCTAGCATACTCTGTGACTATTCATAAATCTCAATGTTTAAGTACAGATGCATCATTTATTGATATTGGTAGTATAGTGTTTAAGGATAGTATGTCATATGTAGCATTATCTTGAGTTAGGACATTGTCTGATTTGTACCTTGTTGAATTTAATGACACCAAAGTAAATGCCGATCCAAGTGGTGTGAAGGAATACAATCGAATAAAAAGTCTTCTTTATGCGCCTCATTTAATATAGGCACCAGTTTATGAAAAGCACGCCAAATGTCCAAACTGAAAACTTTTAAGGGATTGCTGTCATGAAGCTGGTAAGAAAAATAATTGATAACCAGGGATATATTGTTTGTTACCAGTTGTCAAATCCCTTTGATGTCAACTGTATTAAGATGTTGTTTTAAACATGATCTTTATATTACCTCAAGTTGGTTTTGCAATTCAACAAAAACAACAGAAGACACTGTGTTCTGTAGTCTTTGCTTTGTTGCAGTGTCTGCATAGTGACAGAACTAAAACCCATTGGGCCCAATTCACAAAGGTAAACCTAGACTTTTGGTCTAAACTTAGACCAAAAGTTAAAGTTTATGACTTTTGGTATTCACAAAGGGCATTTACGAGTAGTGTCTTTACGTCCGCACTTGAGGTGGATTCTCTGCACTTGGGACGGAGTTTACACACTTGAGGTGGACACTCTGCACTCAGGGCAGACTCTCCACACTCAGGGCAGAGTAAGTGTAATTACATACAACTGCAGACTATCAACACCACCTGCAATCCCATCACTACAAACCACATAAAAGCAGCACACATACAAGTCCCTGGTTTGGCCACACTGACTTTTTGCCTACCTTCTTTGCCCCCTGCCTCCACCAAGCTACAGCTGAGAAGGAAGACAAATTATAATGAGGAGAACACTATGATACATAAGTTCATAGTGAGGCACTACTAAAGACTGCATGGCCTACCCCCCTACAGCAGTGCACCACACAGATGGTGTGGTAGCCCTATGGTAGCATTTGGCTTCTGCAGTCCCTGCACTGGGGGAGGAACTCCCTACAGTTACAGACATCAACAAGAAGTGTCAGGATGAGAAGAGGCAGGTGAAGAAGTATAGGATACAAGTAGCCAAGGCTCTGCGTGCTGGACCAACTGGACTCCATCTCACCCCATTTGAATGGGATGTCCTCACCACCATCCACCCACACCTGCTCCATGGGCTGCCTGGAAGTGATGACCTCAATGTGGTGCCCGGTAATATGTGATGAATCTAACAATGACACTAAATGATAATTCTCTGAAATAAACTACAAATGGGACTATGGATGTTGTCCCGAAAATGTGTAAGTTGTATTGCTAGTCAGACCCTCACAAGTCTCATTAAGTTCATTGCACTACAAGATCCTATATTGTGATCAGACAACCCAGAGATATATTACACAGAATCATTCAAAAGTCCCAAACCTTTGAACTGAACTAGTTAATGTTGTGGTTGGTAAGGTGTGTGTACAGGAAATGAAACATAAAAATCTTATGGCAGAACTGCACAACATGAAACCAATAAAATTGAGGGTCATCCCAACTTTTTCAATTGACCAAAATGTGCGAGTCTAGCCAAATATTGAGTTTCACTTTGCCACCTCTTCCTCCATAATGACCTATAAGTGAACCTTGAAATACATTAATTCGGTATGTGTACTGTACAAACTTTTCCAGTGTCAGGTAAAAAAGACTATGATGTTCCTAATGTATAATGGGAATACAAGCCAACAAAAAAGGGCACAGCACAAATGTTTGACATTCTGGTCCACAATGGGCATTGTTATCCCAGGAGGTGGAGGGTTGGGGGCGGGGTCATGAAGACTAAATGACAATTTTAATCTGCAATGCACTGACAAGATCTGATATGCAAGGGTGAAACAAGTCTGCATGTTGAGAAACACTCCTCTAGAAATTTGAAGAGACCATATCATACTAACAATGCCTTTAAAAGTGAAGGTGTATCCAAAGGTAGGCAGTGCAAGACAACCTAGTTACTTTCTTCAACTATCAGTGACCTTCAAATACACCTTGGTCTGTTAATGTGATATCTGGTTGATGTCAGGGCCATGTTAACAACTGCCCAGTGCTGCTGTTGACTAGGGGGCCACATGTAAAGATCAGGAGGACCACATGCGGGCCCCCGCCAATAAATTGTATACCACTGGTCTATACCTATGACATATACATGTAAAATAATTACCATCATCCTTTGCACCACATTGCAACTGCTGTCAGGAGCTCCTTACTGGTCCAGAGGACACCATCCAGGGGTTTGGGAGACATCCTTGCTGCAGCAGTCAAACCCATTGCCATCTCTCCGTCAGGTAAGCGTGCCATATGGTGGTGTAAACTATTGATTCTCAACTCAAGCACAGTAACCAAATCCTTATGGAAGGACATTAGCAGATATAGCCACTTTTGCATAGCATCTGACGGTGTATAAAATGTTTCCGACATAATCAGTGATGTGCGTGCCAAGTGTGCATGTTCACATATAATCATGCAGAACATTATAGTATGGTGTCACTTCCTTCTCAAGCGGCTGGATGGAGGACCACACCTTCTGCTACACTCTTGAGGAGCCAGGTTCAGCAGCTGACATCAAGAGGGATCTCTATATCACATAAAGCGGTGGTTGAAGGTGGTGAGTTTGCTTTTGCATTGCACTTCTGCATTGAACACCACAATGCTACGGTGTGAGATTTCACATGTAGGTGTACACAAACCAGGTCGCATTCATTGATGCAAAGATCATTTTTCTCAACCCTTGGATTGCACCACATAATATTCTAAGGCAGATACTTATCCTGTTGCAACCTCTGTCTTTCAGGTGTTGAGGACAATGAGTTGCTTCAGTAAGGACCATCCACTAGTGGAGGGGGATGGGCAATCCAAGAGGAGAATCCCCTCCCCTTCCAAGCTTTCAAATCAGTAATGCACAAGAGGAGGAAGTAGAGGAGGGAGAGGAGAAAGATGAAGAAGATCTGGTGCTGTTTTCAGAGGATGAAGAGTCTGAGCCTCTGGCCATTGTGAACCCACTGTGAAAAACATCTAAGCCCACACCTGCTCCGGTCGGTTTAGTGCCTCCAACTTCACCCCCAAGGATTACCTATTCCCAGCAGTCAGCCAACCTGCCACAGAATTCACATACCCCAACACAATCATCAACCCCTTCACATCTAGGCCAGACATGTTGGTTCCCCTACACAATCCCATGACAGTGCATCCACGGCCTTCCCTCTATCATCTGAGGGACCTACCACCTGTGGTGAGGAGTAGGTATCTCCTAGGCACTAATCTCTGGCCCAAAGCCTTGCAGCTGCCACCCGCCTCCAGGGGCTTGTGGACCTGACTCTTTTGTCTGACGCCATCCCATGAGGAGGGGGCAGACCGATGGTCATGGTGGCCAATGGGAGGAGGATTTTTTTCCAACAGCAGGCTGATGTGAGGCAGGACATTCGTTCCATAGGGACTGCTCTGTCTGACATTTCAGACTCAATACAGGACATGCACCAATTCCATCAGATGGTCGGCAGGCTGACCCAGCTTTTGGACAGGATTGATATATCCTGGCAAGGCATGTCAAAGAAGATAAATGACATATCAGCCATGCACTGTTCCTGGTGTTGTCAGCCAGCCAGGTCCACTGAAATAGAAGGCAAAACATTATATAGTTGGTGTACCAGTCATAAAGCACGTAACTACATAAAGCAAGTGCTCACTTTGTTCTCCTTTGATTTTAATAACCTAGTATTTGTGTCTTGGAGCCAAAGGTATGTGTACTATCACTGTGATGTCCTGAATTCACTCACACATTGACGTCTTTCACAATTTTGAACAGTATACACTTCTATACTAACCAACTCTCACCTTCAGCATTATTGTAATCAGTGTTTCCTGACATTGCTACATAGTCATCTTCCAATGCAGTCTACAAGTGGAGATAGGACACAATTTGGAAGGCTATATCCTCACATAAGCATGGATCCAGGATTATCCTATAATGCTCAGTCTCAACAGTCTTACACTTACTATCAAATGTCATCCATTATGTTGCATTATATAACACAACACAAATTCTGGATTGGATGTACATATACAATAAAGGCCTTGCATATGACCTTAGCTAAGATGTGAATCTAAGTATTTGAAAATCCCTTGACAACATTAGATACTGTACATGGAAAGTGACACATTTAGCATGTCAAGAATGCTTTGTTGGTGCTGTACACTGGTTAGCACATGTGCATAGTTAGAACAGCTAGCTAGATATTACAAATGACATTTGTGCCACTGTTGGGAAGATGTGTATTTCGTCCCCCTCGGAAATGTTGGTAGCATTTTGAGTGAGAAAAGTATCACAAAGACAGCCTTTACTTTATGGCACATAATGTTTCATTTCACCCCCAAAAAAGGCATGCATGATACAGCATTGAACACCCCCAAAACCTCTCGCCCCCACACTGGACATTGTCTAGCCTATTCCTTCCATGGTGCAGACAGGAGTGGTAAGGCCCTTGGTCACCAGTCATGGTGTTGGCAATGCATTTATTCATTCAAAAGCAACTGTGAGGGTAATTTCCCCAGCTGTGTTCTGAACACTACAAGTCCCAGAATGCACTCTGGTTAGTGCATTCAGTGTGCTACACTGAGGAATTTGCCTTATGACGACTGCAGCAATCACTCAGATTTTGTGAAAGGAGACATAAGACACACACAAAAGGCATGCATGACATAGCATTCAACACCCAAAGCCCTTTTGTCAACACACTAGATATTATCTGCCCCATTCCTTCCCCACTGCACACAGCAGCGTAAAGTCTTAGGTTCACCAGTCATGCTGTTGGAAGTGCATTTATTCATTAAAATGCAACTGTGGGGGTAATTTTCCCAGTTGTGTTCTAAACACTACAAGTCCCAGAATGCACTATGGTTAGTGTATTCAGTGTGCTGCAATGAAGCATTAGCCTTATGGCCACTGCAGCAATCACTCAGATTTATTTAAAGGAGACATGAGACACATGATGGTACAGCTCTGTCATCACTCACGTCAAACTACCAGACACATAATGGTCATGCGCTTACCAGGTGTTCACTGCCTAACTCCTCTAACTGAGCATGGAGGGTTGGTCAGGCTGACCTTGGGACCCTCCTGTACAGTGGTGTAAGTTGTGGCCTATGCATGTGGGGGTGGAAGGACAGGCCCAATAATTGAATTTCATCCTTCATCAGTAGAGAGTAGCACTTCCAACCCCCTTCAATACAGGGAGGTGCAGGCAGTCATTCTATGGTCATTCTGAGTCATCCTCACCTCCAGGCAAGATCCTCTGCCATCCTGCTGCACTGTTGAACCCACCTCCCCTGACATGGCTGAGGGACCTGAGGGCAAGGCACCCTCACATTCTATGATGCTTTAATGACAATACTGAGGGGCTGATTGACAGCTACTTACCCTCTGCATTATGTGGGGCCAGAGGAATAGATGAGTGCTGCTGAGTAAAATAAGATCTGGAGTTAATTTGCTACGTGCTGCAGGGCAGTGTGACTTTGCACCTGGGATGGACCTAGATGTGCAAGAAAAGTGTGGGTGTGTGTGTGTGTGTACACACACAACACTACAAGCTCAGACTGTAGCTGCCACTCAATGTCATATATCTTGCAATGTACCTGTTTAATTAGCAAAAGGCAATGACATATCATTACAGAGGTACATTCAACCTGCATTAGTGATGTATTCTGCATTCCATACAATACAAAATGCCCAGCCGGGGCCCGTACGTGTTAATCAGATTAATGAAGGAGACAGCTCATAATCACATAGTCCTGTCAAATTTCCCAGGTCCATTCATGATGTGCTAATCCAGCCCAGATGATCACATTGAATTCTGGTACTTGTAGTATTTTTCATTCCATAGTGAAACAGGAACACAAGTCCCAGTTTCAACAGAAATTGCCAACAGACCTGGAGTGGCACATCACACACGTAGCTGCTAAACACAGCAGTTTTGAGCATGGACTACCCATGTCATTACAAAGGTCCACTCGAACCATGGTGTACATATGACAGACAAATGGCCACACTGCCACATGAGTTGAAGCACACACACATACAAGGGGCCTGAGTCACAAGAGGCCACTGCCTTTGTTGCAAAGGCCCACCAGTTGTGGGGGAGTCTTCGCACTTGGGGCAGGAACTCTGCACTAAGAAATCTTATTGCAGCTATTCTGCGTGGAGTACGGAGACTCCCCCCACAACTGGGGAACCTCTGCCCTGTGGGCAGAGGGCCTTTCTGAATCAGGACCCTACTGTCAAACTGTCCACGAATTGACATTTCATACTCTGAGGCAATGGAGTCCTTAGAGACATTGCCCCCACTAATCGCTGACATGTGCACGTAATGTATTGTATGGCCAAACTTTTAACTCGTCAATGGATGTTGTTTACAGACATTATGTATGGCTTACAAAGTAGTCTCAAGATGGAATTTATGGACAGTGTTAAATTTCCAACTATCATAATTGACAACAGACTGCAAATTGCATGACGGCCGTAACACAACAGGTTGCTTAGGCGAAAAAAGTGTCAGCAGCTAGTCACGCACCTGCATATCCTGCCCCCTGTTTTGTACAATGGCCAGGTTGCCTGGATTCAGACCTAGCGGGGATCGAAAGTTATCTATAAGCAATGATTTAATGCTATGTTATGCAAGACACATCAGGCTACTATTACCTTGCACACAACCTCAGGGGAGCATAGTAGCACACATAAATGCGCTCTATGATAGCTTGTATACATATGTGTGCCCTATTGTACCTCTGTTGAAGTACAGTGATTGCACATCTGCATGGTGTGAGAAGATGAAGGCAGGGAGCATATGCAGCATCACCTGCGGGGATAAATGAGGAAATATTTTGACGTGTCTCTCTAGCATCTGTACAGTACATGATGTATTACATGGTACATGCTGTGCCTGTTGAGAAGCATGTATGTGGCATGAAGATTAGTGTTGTATAATTGTGGTGTTAATTGAAAAACAACTATACATATCATACTTGTGTGGTTCTTCGTAGTTACCCAATAACCGCATTTTGCCAAATTCTCACGGTGCCATCCGCTGGGCAGGTGGTGACCTGCAGAATATATAGCTATCATGGGTACTGCATGCCCATCAATAAAGCTACCACTGGCATCACAGACACCCTGCATGCTGATAAGAGTGCCAGCAGTATCATTTGCAGAAGATATGTGCATTGTGTTGAGATGGCTGAAGAGCCACATGGGTGCAATCAATTGTACCTAGCACATGTGGGAAGCAGAAAAACATGTGAAAATCCATAGCTACCTTTTCCCTTCTGGCCAGTGTATGGGGCATTCAAATGTAAAAATGGGCTCTCCTGTTGATGCAGCTCAGTACCTGATGCAAGCATCAGGACTGGCCATGTTTCTTAAGATTAGTGGAGAATGTATAGGTAAAACAATTGTTTGAATAATTGTAGTGAGTGCAATGTACAGTGTTGCTTAATTGCAGTGACATACAGTGCAATTTTGTTTTTTCTACAGTCTATATGATTGTTTTTCCCCACTGTTCAAGGATGATTCTTTACACAGTACATCATTTATGGTGTATAAGCATAAAGCCTGAGAACAATAAAAATGAAATGCTTAAATTTAATGTAACATAGTATTACAGCATAAAAAATGTGTAGTATTTTGTTTAATTACAAAGCTATGCATTGTTGAAATTATGTTTTTGTGTAGTTTTAAAAACTATAATACTAACTCATATTTGTAATTTATTTATTTTTATACAGATCAGTGGCACCATCTATTGGAGTAATGTACTTTAGTAATTAGTCCTTTCAAAGTTGTTCTATAACATTCCATTCTCAAGTTGAAGTCCCAAGTACATACTGATACAGCCACTAACACATCCAGCCACACATCATTATAGTCAGTGACACATCCTGCCCAACAACAATACAGACTCTGACACACCCAGGCATGCACCAACAGAGCCACTGACACACCCAGCCAAACACTGATACAGCCTCACAAGCACTGATGCACACATTGATACATGCACAGACACACCCAGCGACCACACACTTATAAGGTCACTGACACAACCAGGCACATACTGATACAGCCATTGACACAACCAGGCACAACCTAATACAGCCACTAACACACCCGGGCACGCACCGAAACAAACGCTCATATACCAAGCCAAACACTAATATAGCCACTGACACACCCAGGCACACACTGATACAGCCACTGACACACCCAGGCACACACCGATACACACACTGAGACACCCAGCCAAACACAGATACAGCCTCTCAAACAGTCATGCACACACTGATACAGGTACTGCCCCACCTATCCACATACCGAAACAGTTACTGACACACCCAGGCACACACTGATACAGTTACTAATACACCCAGGCACACATTGATACAGTCACTGACATAACCAAGCACACAGATGCAGTTACTGACACACCCAGGCACACACTGATACAGTTACTAATACACCCAGGCACACATTGATACAAGCACGCACACACCCAGGCACACTCAATACAGCCACTGTCACACATAGCCAAATGCCGATACACCCTCTCAAACACCCAAACACACACTGATACAGGCACAGCCATACACAGCCATATAGCGATACAGTCACTGACACACTGAGGCACACACAATACAGCCACTGCCACACCCAGGCACACACCGATACAGCTACTGACACACCCATGCACACACCGATACAACCACTGACACACTCAGGAACACACAGAAACAGCCACTAACACACCCAGGCATACACTGATACAGACACTGATACACCAACCAAACACTAATACAGCCACTAACACACCCAGGCACCCACTAATATAGCTAATCGCACAGCCACTCACATCAATACAGCATTTACACACCCAGTCACACACTGATCCACACTAACAAAGCCACTGAAACACAGATATAGCCTCTCAAACACCCATGCATACAATGATACAGCTAATCACACACCCAGGCACACACTGATACAAGCCACTGACACACCCAGGCACACACCGATTCCGTTTCTGACTCACCCAGCTACACACTGATACAGACAGTAATACACCCAGGCAAACACTGATATAGCTTCTCTAACAGCCACATAAGCATACAAAAACTCAGAACACATGTCTATACAAAAAAAGATTAAAAACACAGTTAGCTCTTTCTTTGACCAGATGGAGTTATTCTAAAAATAATAATTTTTTTTAGGGTTTTTAAAACAGCTATATATATATATATATTACTATAATCCAAATGGAATCGTGTGTGTCAGGCGCCTTCTTCAACTGGTGGCAAAGACGGGGTCGCGAACCCCTAAATTTCACTCCAACAACCTTCCAAACAGAAAGACGCCTCTGCCACACGGTGTCTTTACTTACTTTAATTAGGCTACAAACACAAAATATACTCTACGCGTTTCGGGAGTCGCAGCTCCCTAGATCCTGAGTGTGATACACTCCATACTTCACTTTTCATTTATTTTTACCCTAATTTTAACAACATAAAAAACTGACTCTTGCCTTTACTTACAATACGGCAGCCATCTTAAAGCTTGTATTATGTGCTTATTCCGTCATACACATTACACATGTATTTATTTTACATTCTTCTGTGATAAATGGATGCTTGATTAACGCTTGTTAATCTTGTAACACATTTCATTGAAAAAATGGTTTGAGACAAAAGTACAAGATCAAAAAGATGTATAAAAAGATGTAAATGAAGACATACCTTCGAATCTAGAGATTAGGGATATAGAAACTTTGCATACTATGTGTGAATTAGATGAAAATACTGAGGTAAACCCTGACCCTATTTTGAATTTAGCTCAATTACATATAGAAGATGGTAAAAGATGCCCTACCAGTTTTAAACCTAAATCAACATTTTCCCCCTCAGTGATCTGTGATGCAATTAATGTTTTTGAAAAGGGCATAATAAAAGAAATGAAGAGATTAAGATTTTAGAAAAAAACAAAATTTGACAATTTTGAGCAGAGACATAGAAAAGCGATAGAGTTGCTACGCAAGGATAAGAACATTGTAATAAAAAATCTGACAAAGGAGGTAATGTAGTAATACTCTCCAGAGATAAGTATATAAAAGAAGGCTTAAGACAAATGCAAGATAAGAGTTATTATTGTATTGCAAGTAGAGATGAGATCAAGGCTGCAAAAATAAAATTGTTTGATAAATTGGAGGAAAGGAAGGATCAAAGATTTATTGAATGGGATGAATATCAGTTCCTCAAAGTAGATTTTCCTAAGTTAGCTGCCATCTATTTTTTTACCGAAAGTGCATAGAAATGCAGTGGACCCTCCAGGGAGACCGATAGTATCTTCAATGGGAAGACTTTTTGAAAATGTTTCTAAATATGTGGATTTCTTTTTGCGTCCCTTTGTGGAAACCTTACCCTCATATATAATGGACACTACTGATTTTTTTAAGAATAATTGAAGGAATAACTTGGGAGGAAGATTATTTATTGATAAGTGTGGATGTTACAAGCTTGTACACATGTATACCTCATGATGAAGGAATTAAGGCTTTGAGATACTTTTTGAGAGCAAGATCGTTGTCTTATCTCTTACATACTGAGATGCTACTAGAAATGGTGTATATGTGTTTAACATACAATTTCTTCATTTTTGAAAGTTCGATTTATCAACAATGCCATGGGCACCTGCTCTGCTCCTAGCTACGCAGGTTTGTACCTGGGTTGGTGGGAGGAAGAGGTGGTCCGAGATATCTCAGGTTTTGAAGATCAGGTGATTCTTTGGGTGAGATATATAGATGACATCTTCTGTATTTGGAAAGGGAGCCACAAGGCTGCTATGGAATTTGTTACAAAATTGAATGACAACACTTTAAATTTGAAGTTCAGCAGTATGATAAATCCTTCAGAACTTATCTTTCTAGATGTAAAGGTATATGTGATGAATAATAAGCTGGAATGTCAGCTATATAGAAAAGGGACAGCAGGTAACAGCTTCCTACATGCCACTAGTAGTCACCCTAGAGTATCCCATATGGTGAGTTACTAAGGGCCAGGAGAAACTGTAGTTTGGATACGGCTTTTGAGACGGAATCTAAGAACATGATAATGAGATTTAAAGAAAGAGGATATTCTGATAGTTGTATAGAGAAAGCACTAATGAAAGTCAAACAAACGAAAAGAGAAGATTTAATAGTAAAAAAACAGAGGACAGATATCCAAGAAAGTAATGAAGTAAGATTTATCACAACATCTCATGACAAAACAAATGAGATAAAGAAGATGTTTAAAAAGTTTTGGCCTGCACTGAAAACGGATGAAAATTTAACACGAATTATTTCAGATTATCCCACATTTACATTTAGAAGATGCAGATCCCTAAGGGATAGCTTGAGCCAGTCCTTATTACCAATAAGGGAGAAAAATGTGATACAAGGTTTTTATATTTGTGGAAAGTGTAAAGCATGCAGACATAGCCAGAATTGTAAACAAATTAGATTTAATATCATGGTGAAACCATTTAAAATCAGGAAACTGAATTTATCATGTCACTCTGATCACTGTTCATGCCTTAAAATGTCCCTGCGATAAATTTTATATCGGGAGTACAATACATATGGCAAAAAAGAGAGTACTCGAACATATGAGAGCCATAAGAAACGACGATAAGTCTTATCCGGTAGCCAGACACTTCAAAGAATATCATGGCAGTAATGCAAATGTGTTAAAATTTGCGGTATTGGATAGAATTGAGCAGAGTATAAGAGGTGGAAATAGAACCTTGGAGTTGAGGAAATTAGAATCTCGTTTAATAATTGAATGTAATACAATGGAACCTGAGGGATTGAATAAAGATTAAGAATTATCTGTACATCTGATTAATTGAATAATAACAGCTTAGAGTTAGAATGAAACACTGAAGTTATGAATGTATTCAAGGAGGAACGTGAAGTATGCATGATACATAAAATAGATTTATAGCTGTTTTATGGGGTGGTGTTTAATCTGTCATTAATATTGGTGCTCATGGTTTGTTTAAAATTTAAAATTTCTTATTTTTCTTTTCTCTATCTCTACAAAAAGGAAGACTGTTTTGACTTGGAAATGCAATAGAGCTATTATATCTAACAAATGGTTAATTGGTGAAGACAGCATTAATGTTTTTGAAGGTAATTTTGACGTAGTAAATTAAACTTGTGTAGAAATATAATTTAAGTAAGAAAAATGTATTAGAATACATGATATTTAAGGAGGCGTGTTTGTTTAAAATAAGGATTTGAGTGATTGAATAGTGAGATAGGGAAGAGTCTGTTATGGACATTGACAATGAAATGTGTTATAAGATTAACAAGCGTTAATCAAGCATCCTAAATGCAAAACACAGAAGAATGTAAAATAAATGCATGTGTAATGTGTATGATGGAATAAGCACATAATACAAGCTTTAAGATGGCCGCCGTATTATAAGAAAAGGCAAGAGTCCGTTTTTTATGTTGTTAAAATTAGGGTAAAAATAAATGGAAAGTGAAGTATGGACTGTATCACACTCGGGATCAAGGGAGCTGTGACTCCCGAAACGCGTAGAGCATATATTGTGTTTGTAGCCTAATTAAAGTAAATAAAGACACCGTGTGGCAGAGGCGTCTTTCTGTTTGGAAGGCTGTTGGAGTGATATATATATATATAACAACCAAATAAGAGAGAAAAGGGGATAACAAAAGAAAATTAGCAAGAAGCAAAAGGCTTCAACGATCTGAAAACATTATTTTTTAACTGGGATCCAAACTAAACAAAAAAACAATTAACACTGATAGTAAGTGATAGCATCCAGGTATGCAGTCAATGATGTTGTTTAATCTCACAGGCAGGTGGCATTTCAGATAGTGTGTGATCATGTTTGTTAGGTTGCCACAGCTAGTACTGTAATCACATCAGATGCAGAGGGTTGTGTCACGTCTGGCGATATGATGGATGGTCCTGCGAGTGCTCTCTTCTCCCTTCTGTGCTAGTTCCTTTCATAAACTGCTTTAAGATGCTTCCACATTGAACTTGTGCCATGAGTGTATTTCTTTACAGTGTCCCTGGACATCTGCTTTCTGTAAATGGTGCACTGCACGAATCTGGCAGTTTTTATCCTGAAGGTATGGTGAAATACTTCCATACATCTAATTCTTTTTTGGATGCTGTCTTGTCTTCCTCCTGGTCCTCAACAAGTACAAGACCTTAATCTTGTGCTGAGGACATTCCAGATGCCATTCTGCATTCCTTCCTTCCTTGTGCAAAATTTAAAAAAAACACAGATACAGCTTTTCTCTATTTCTCTGAGGAGTCACAAAACTTGTGGTGCAATATATATATATGTTTACTCTGATATAATTAATTAAAATAGAGAGAGGTGTATATTTAAAATGATTTTTAGAAATTTCTGATAATTCCGTGAATTCGAATTGGCGGATTTCTTCCAATCATGTGATCGGAATTAGAAACCATAGAGTACTTGTGGGAGGTTTCGTGGTCCCCAAAAATAATAATAATCAAAAAAACTTGGTTTATTTCATTTACAAAACATTAGGTATTTTACATTACCAACAACTGTGATTTTTAACATTTGAAAAAATATATTTAAAAAAAATTGAGTTTAAAAAAATAAAATAAAACTGTAGTACACTTTGTACTAAAAAAAAACTAAAAATATTCTGAAAAAAAACAAACATTACAGGGACATTGTAGTTAGAAAATATAACACAAATCTGTAGTAACTCAGTGACAAAAAGGTTATAGAGAATTTATAGCTGGGAAATAGATTTTAAAAAACCTTTGAAATTCACTGAAAAAACTAAAGGTTAGAAGGGCATTACAGTTACAAAATGTAATTAAAAAAAAACAAAAACATAAAAATTCACTAAACAAAACAAATGTTACAGGGACATTACAGTTAGGGAGCACAATTAAAAGAAAAACCTTTTAAATTCACTTAAAAAACAATGGTTACAGGGACATTATAGTTAGGTTGACATTTTACCCATACAAAACCATTGATATTCCGCAGTTATACTTACCACACCCCGTCATGAACTGCTCATGACCTCACATATTTCATCACTCATGACATGTTTAGTGGTATATATATATATATATACATATATCAACACTATCCTACTTCAAGGAAGACAGGCACTTCAAGAATAAGTGAAACTGCAGCATTTATTTCTTCCAATAAAGGGACTCACATGATCTCATCAGCAAACATCCTTACATCTTTACTGACAATAAACAAACCCCTAAAATTGATCAAAAAAGTGTGTTTCCCATGTTAATTCCCGTAGGAGTTTTGTACACTACTATAGCCCGAACCGCAGGATGAAATTACATCAAATCTGGCAGAAAGCTAGATTTTGTTCCAAAGATTGCTTTTGGTTACTTGGTGTATATCAGTTCAGTAGTTGTTGCGAAATTTAAAGAAATCCAAATGAATGCCGCATGTCCCTCCCCACCCCCCATTAAGTTATGGCAGGCCCCGGGGGTTTTGGTCCCCAGGGCCGTTCTGGCCATGTTACTTATTTCAGAGAAATTATTCCTCAACATGCAACAATTAAAAATATAAACATAGCAGGTGCCCCCACTGAATCTCCACTTCAGTAAAGGAGGAATGATTCTAACTCCTGGACTTGGTGAAGTCAAACCAAGTGTGTTTTCTTGGGAGTTCTACAATGAAAAACAATTTGAAATCCTTTGTCAAGATGACTGCTTCCTTGACCTATTGGAGCACATTCTGGATATGACTGGGACCAGTGGGTTGTTTGTTGTCCTGTCCCAGTGAGAGCAGTCCATGGTTCTCCCTTTAAATTGCTAGGAGTATCAAAATGCGGAAATCACTTGGATGCTTCCTAGGTTGGCCCAGCCCACCTTAGTAGTATCTAAAGGTCTTCCTGCCTTTCGCCAGGATGATAGAGATCTTAACAAGCAGCCTCCCCACTGCGTTACGTGCTGATTTTGGTGAGGAGTGCTTGATTCCGAGGAATATGAGGGCATCTTCATCCCACAAAGAAGCACTTACTTCATGTAGCGAAGAAGAAGGACCCTTGTTTGGTGGTGATTTGTCTTTGTAGTCTTGTTGTCTTCTTTATAGGAGAATTCATGTTATCACATATTTCTGGATAAAGATGCACCAAGAGCAATCATATTGTCAAAACGCACACAAGGTCACTGGTGACATTTAGTTGTGCTCCATTTCATAGCTGTAGTGTAGAATACAGACAGGGCATTTACTCAAGGAGGCAGAAACAAATCCACTGGGGTAGATGGTTTGTTCAAAACTGACAGACATTTATACACTCACTCACAGACCCACACAGAGACTCATGCAGTCACTCACAGACACATTCAGAAACTCATGTGCTCACAAACCCACTCAGATTCATGTACCCACTCAGACCTACTTTACTCACAGACCCACTTAGACATTCAAGCGTCCACTCACAGACCCTCTTAGAGACTCAGAGACCCACTCAAAGACTCACTCAGAGACTGAGATGTCATCAGTTATGTCATGAGTGATGTAATACGTACACTCTTAAGCAGTGCATTGCGGGGGCATACGTTATAGTTAGCTCAGGCAACTATAACTGCTAAATTTCACTGATTTTGTACCAGTGAAATGTGAGCATATGTTAGTTATAGTTTGGACCTAGGAAACGTGCTTTCCCAATAACTTTGGACCCGTTTAAATAATCTTCACAAAATTTTCAAAACTAATACAAGAGTGGGTTCAACTGCTGCTTTAAAAGTTTCATGGGCGGACCAACAAGCAGGGGCAGAGAAAAAGGTGGGGTCCCAAACGTATTTTCCTATAAGGATTTTGAACATGACTACAGCCAGAACCGCTAGAACAAATTACACCAAATATGGCAGTAGACTAGCTATTGGTCCAGAATGCGTGCTTTTTATTTGGTGTAAATCTGTTCAGTAGTTTTTAAGATATTAAAGGAAAAAGAAATATAGATATCTAGGTACTCGAATTCTCTGTGGATCCAACAGTCCCCGGGCTGATATCTTATGGCCTGCCAACACTTCAACCAGGAAGTGTTGGCGCTCATTTCAAGAATCAGCTTCAGCCAAGTCCCAAAAAAAAAAAAAAGAAAATGCTGGAAAAAAGAAAAGGGGTCAGGATACGAATACCCTAACCCCATATTCTTGGTCTTGGAGTCCCACTGCGACGACTCCCAAGGCAAAAACATATTTTTTAATTCATTTTTGGTAAAGCCTGGGGATCTGCAGATTTTGCTGATTTTTTGTTTTGTTTTTTAAAGCGTGGTATTTACCACTTCTCATTAAATTTGCCCCAGGATGGGCCAGGTACAGGGGCACATGTATGTTTAATTGAATAGAGGGGGACATGGGGTTCCCTCAAAAAGCTTATAATGCCCTGGGGACCACCACCTCCCCGGGGCTAAGAACAAAATTAATTGGGGGAACCGTGTGGGACCCACAGGGGCCACCACCTCCCTGGGGCAAATAAAAAATGAATGTGGGGGCCACATGTACTCCCACGCCACAGGGACCACCACCTCCCAGGGACTGGCCTGTGCAAAACAAAGGAGGGGGGCTGCACAGCCCCCCCTCCTGGAGCCATATATGGCCCTGGGGACCGCCCTGGCTCCTGCTATCTCCCGAAGTGCCAACCCTTGGGAGATAGCGGTTTGCTTTTGCTTGGCAGGAGCTGTTGCAGCTCCTGCCAAACAAAATCTTACACTCCAGATCCAGCAAGCGGGAGCTGAAAAAATGCTCCCACTTGGTGGAAGCGAAGTTATCATCTCTTTCCCTGGCCACAGACATGTGGGCAGGGAAAGAGATGAAAGTATTTCTCCAGCACGCAGGGAGCTGCATTTACAACAGCACCCTGCATGTAGGAAGAATGCGGGCTCCTGCAGGAGGTGGGGAGCTGGCTGGGACAGTAGGGGCCTTGAGGCTTCCTCCACAGATCCTATCAAAGAATAGTGGGTGCCCTTGGTGGGGCCATGGCACCCAGGAGATGTGTCTGGGCCCTTGGGGATAGGGTCCCCGGGCCCAAAAGCCTAGGGTGGGGTTTGCATGACACCCCTTCCAAAATTTTAAATATATACTTGGTCCCAGGGAGGTGATGGTCCCCCGCGGGTCTGCGTGGCCCACCACTATAGCATAAAAAGAAACATGATCTTAGTCTTTTTACTTTATAAATACATTTATAGTTACTTTTGGGTGCAAGTTAGTTATTTGAGTTGCTGCTTGCACTTATAGTATTTAGTAATCTCAATGTTTATGACCGCATGTTTTTAGTGCTTGCACTGTATGAGATGTTATTGTTTTATGTCTCTTTTATACGGTAATGATTTCTTAGCCACTGGTGAACCATTTTCTTCATTGAATAAGAACTGCACATTGTTTTATGCTATTTTATTGTCAATGACCGGATTTTAAATATTATGTACACTAATGTGGATATGATATATGATGCATGTGGTTTTATGGATCTTGAATCTGAAACCAACATTATAAAGTGTGTAAAGTGAGTTAGCCATAACTGCTGAATTTGTATGGTTCTGTGCGAGTAAATTCAGAACCGAACTATAACATCCTTGTAACCTTTGCTTTTTTAGGAAGAGCATTTTTTGGTTTGCTAATAACTTTGGGCCCATTTGACGAATCTTCAATCAATCGGGGGTCGAGAAAAAAAGGAGGTACCAAAATGTACAATCCCCATGCATTTTCTATAGATTTCTTTAGGCAGGGCTACAGTAAAACTGCACAGAATTACACTAAGTTTGGGAGGAAGCTAGATCTTGCCCCGCTGATTGTGGTTTATGTGATTTGGTGTAAATCCTTTCATAGCCTCTAAGAAATTAAGGGGGAAAAAATAGTTTACTCTGGAAGTTGGGCTCTTGCGAGTCTCCAAGACTCCTGCGGGAGTCCCAGTTTAAAAAATAAAGCGTTCTGATTGGCCCAGGAAGCTTTATTTCCCTTGGTTAATCTCTATCCCTTTGGAGGGAGACTCCCATGAGTGCTCGCATTGACTGCTAGCAACATGAGAAAAAATGTACTGGCAGCCAATACAGTACTCAGGGCTTAGGTCCGAGGACCGCCACACTTGCGATGACGGTCGGAGTGCCGCACTCAGGTGGTCTGACCACCCAATTACGACCTTGCTAGGTGGATCCACCAGGGGACCACTGTCCCCGCCGAGCTGATGGCAGTCTTGGTTGTAGTCAGCCAGCCCCACCTGGAACATTGTTTCCAACAGGCTGACAGCAGTCTTAGTTGTAGTCAGCCAGGGTGGTGCTGAACTCAGCGCCACCTGGCTGATTACAACCTTATTCTCCACCAGCCTTTTGTTGTTGTTTCCCCACCATGAAAAGGCTGTCAGCCCTTTTGTTGTTGTTTCCCCCCCCGTCAACAGCAGGACAGTGCGAGCTCTACGGGCGTCTAGAATGCAAAAACCCAACACTCTCAAGATAATGTAATTCATGCATTGTGATGATATGTTATTGTTTAACTTTTTGCATTGCAGAATTCAACCCAAAAGATTCATTTTTAAGGTGCTTATAAATACTGTACATTTGCAATGTATTGCTGCAGGCATTCAGAGTGAGTTAGGGTGTGGTCCCTTTCCAGGGCCTTCTAGAAGCTTTCCCTGCAGCATGCCTGGGTGTGGTCGTGGGCTGGGCCAAAACTCTATAAAAGGGAGTCAGCCCAGCTTTACGTGCTCACTATTCAGAGGTCCCGGTGCAGAGCAGCAGCAACTTCCTGAGCTCCTGTTCCGATGGCCTCCCTTGACCTTCCTGGCCTCTGTGCTTTATTCTTCAGTGGTGATTCTTAGTCAGGGCGGTAAGACGGAGGTTGGGCTGGGGCCCCCGACTCCGTATTCGATGGCGCTCTAATTCTTGGGCCTAATTTCTGAAGTTAATAACATTTTGCTCAAGTGCGTGCAATTGTGCATTTAGAATGTTCATGGGATTTGTGTGCACGCATTCGAATCGGCAAGACGTGCAATTCTATCCTTGAGATTAATTAATGTTATTCATTGTGCGCTACCATTCCTTGACAGTCTCATGGTAGCTTTCGAATCGGCAACGTGCGCGATTCTTTCTTGGAGTGTAATTCTTGGTATTCACTGTACGCTACCATTTTATTGGCAGTTTCATGGTGACATCCGAATCGGCAAGATGCGCGATTCTACCCTTGTGTGAAATTCTTGGTATTCATTGTACGCTACCATTTCCTAGGCATTTTAATGGTGGCATTCGAATCGGCAGGGCGCGCGATTCTTCCCTTGAGTGCTTTTCATGTTATTCATTGTGCTCTACCATTTCTTCGCATTTTTATGGTGGCCTTCGAATCGGCAATATGCGCGATTTTTTCTTTGTGGTTAATTCATGATATTCATTGCGCACTATCATTTCTTGGCAGTGTCACGGTGTTGTTAGACGCACGATTCTTTCCTTGTGTAGAAATAATGAAAATTACTGTGCGCTACCATTCTGAGACATTTCCCTGGTAGCTTTTCGAGTTGACAAGTTGCGTGATTATTTTCTTGAATCTACATAGTGTGATTTCATGGTGTACAATCTTTTATGGTGTTTAGTACACATATAAAAAAACCTGCAATGTGCGCAATTTACTTTCCAATGTTTTTTGAGAAGAACACAACAAGATCAGAGTTCTAGATGTAATGCTGTGTGTTCTTGATATGTATTCTTAAAATGGAGATTCATATGATTGTTTAGAAATTGCTCAGAGTGTTTTCATGATTCTCATGTTAAAGAAAGTACTTGAATCTGAAAGTTCTATTTAACTATTCTTGTTTCCTCCTCAGGTATTCGGTCATCTAAGGTCTAGTCAATTTTAGAACTATTCTAGGATTGCTCATGTTTTCAGAAATGACAAAGCGTAGAGTTGTAGCATGGTACTAATTTAATGAGATGTAATTTTGATGTTGTGTTTTAACCTCTTGCTTCCTACAGGTATCCTTCCCAGCTGTTCCCTTCCTAATCCCCTTTTCCCCACTTGGACTCTCTTAGAGTCTGTGATAAAACTAATCAGAGTATTGGAGCTGTCTTGTGGTGGAAGTGTTGGGAGCGTGCAGAGACCCCGAGGATCTGGTGACTCTGACAGAATAATAAGCCCACAAATTATTATCCTCCTGGTTTGTGTATGTTCTCAGCATGGCCACACTGGACGAGCTAGTCAAGGCTATCAGCCAGCTCCAGTCAGAAGTGGTGTCATCAAAAGATTTGACAAATAGTCTAGCTGAGAGGGTGAGTCAGTTACAGGATAAGGTAGAGAAGAAAGAACAAAGTCCCACAGGTGTGTCTTGGCCAGGTACTTCTTCTCAGACTTCTGGAGGTAATCCGACTACCATTTCCCTCAATGTTCTTTCAGCCATTCCTTTAGCTCCCCCAGAACGATTCTCAGGTGATCCCTTGAAAGCGCAATCTTTTCTGGTTCAAGTGGAATTACACTTCACATGCAGACCACATACTTTTCCCGATGCCCAGTCCAAAGTAGCTTTCTTGTTGTCATATCTGTCTGGAGAGGCAGCTACTTGGGCTATCCCTCTTGTGCGCAAAGATAGTCCCCTGTTGTACAACTGGAGGAATTTTGTTCGTGAATTTGAGCAAGTTTTTGATCGTAGAACTGTAACACTGTCAGCAGATCGTGAACTATTAGACTTACGTCAGGGAAATAAGGACTTAGTGTCATATTTAGCCAACTTTAATTGGCTAGTCGCTGAGACATCCTGGCCAGAGGAAAAACAAGCGGCCTTGTTTTACAAGGGACTCAAAGAGGAGTAAAAGATATCTTGGCGTAAATCGACCCGCAACCCACAGACTGTCAAGAGTTAATAAAACTTGTCTTGAGGCTTGACCATCGTTTAACTGAACAAAGAGGAACACGTAAAAAGACTGAAAAATATTCTTGGCGTTTTCACGAGAACAGAGACTCAAGAAATTTGAAAGAAAGAACGCCTGAACCGATGGAGATAGGAACCCTCAGGAGACCTTTGACCAAAGATGAAAAGGACCTACGCAGAAAAAATGGACAATGTCTCTATTGTGGACGAAAAGGTCATTTCGTCAAAGACTGTTCAATCAAACCAAAGAACAAACAAGGTCCAGTTCAGAGGGTGGCAGCCAATGCATCAGTTGAGTCGGAAAACTAAAACACTCAAGGTGCAGAGAAGGGTTGCTCTTGGGTGTCACTGTGGACCCTTCACAATCCAGACATCTTAAATTGGGAATAAGAGTTCAGGTCAAGAAAAAGACTTATTTCAAGAAGGCTCTAGTCGATTCTGGGGCTACTGGGAACTTTGTTGATGCCCACTTGGTTCGTGCATGCGGGATCCCATGTATTAAAAAGAAGACCCCAGAAATAATCCAGGCAGTTGATGGAAAACTCTTGACTGGAGATCCGGTAACTCTTCAGACTGTCCCCTTGTCAGTAATTTGTGAAGGCAAAAATCAAAGAAAGAGACATAAAGAGAAACTTATCCTTGATGTGATCCATGCCCCCCAGAATGGGATCATCCTTGGTTTGCCATGGTTAACTCATCACAATCCAGAGCTTAATTAGGCAGAACGAAAGTTTGTGTTCTTATCAGTGCTATGTAAAGAACAATGTCTCCAAAGGATTCAAGAATCAGAAGTTCTCAATTCTTACATAGCTACCGCCGCAGAGAAAGAAGTTCAGTTGCCCAAACAGTATTCATCTTATGAAGATGTATTTGATGAGAAGGAAGCAGAGAACTTACCTCCTCATAGATCTTATGACTGTCAAATTGATCTAGTCCCAGGGGCGATACTTCCCAACTGTCGTGTGTATGCCCTGTCAGAACATGAAAATCAACATTTACGAAAATACTTGGATCAATTCCTAGAGAATGGTTTCATCCGCCCCTGTAAGTCTCCGACAGCTTCTCCTTTGTTTTTTCTTCCAAAAGTGAATGGAGGGCTTCGGGCTTGCATCAACTATAGGGGTTTGAACAAAATCACCATCAAGAACAAATATCCTTTGCCCCTAATTCCAGTCTTACTGGAACAAGTAAAGAAAGCAAAAATCTACACGAAGCTTGATCTTCGAGGTGCTTACCATTTGGTCAGAATGAGAGAGGGTGACAAATGGAAAACGGCATTCAAAACAAGATATGGCCTTTTTGAATACACCATCATGCCTTTTGGTCTGTGCAATGCTCCAGCAGCATTTCAATTTTTCTTAAATGACGTTCTTAGAGAGTACCTCGATATCTTTGCCATAGTTTACATTGATGACATTTTGATCTACTCAGACAATGAAAATGAACATGTTCAACATGTCAAGAACATTTTGGCAGCCCTTCGTAAACACCATTTATATTACAAGCTAACCAAGTGTGAGTTTCATGTTACCACAGTTGAGTTTTTAGGAGTTATCCTTACCCCTCAAGGTATGGTGATGGCAGAAAAGAAAGTAAAAGCCGTATCTAGTGGCCCATCCCAAAGACTGTTCGTGATGTACAATGTTTCCTGGGCTTTGCAAATTTTTACCGGAGGTTCACCAACCGTTTCTCCCATACAGTGGCTCCAATTACTAAATTATTAAGAAAGAAAGAGAAATTTGTATGGCCCCCAGAAGCCGACCAAGCCTTTTCAACTTTGAAAGAAGCTTTTTCCACTGCCCCAGTTTTGACTCATCCAGATGCGGATCGACCTTTCGTAGTGGAAGCTGATGCTTCAGATGTGGCGATAGGAGCCGTTTTGTCACAACGAAACAAAGACACTGGTCAGCTTCATCCTGTAGCTTACATGTCTCGAAAGTTAAACGAAGCTGAACAAAATGATGTCATTGCTGAAAAAGAACTTCTGGCAATTCGTGACGCCTTTAAAGAATGGAGACATCATTTGTTGGGAGCCAAATATGCTGTCACAGTGTATATTGATCACTGTAATCTTCAATTCATGAGTTCTGCCAGACTTTTGACCCCTCGGCAATTACGCTGGATGCTGTTTTTTGCCGAGTTTGATTTTGTGGTAACCTTCCGACCTGGTAAAGATAATCGCAAAGATGACACCTTGTCCCGCCAAGAGTCTACCACATTGCCTGCAGTTCAACCCTCCAGGGCTATCATTGCTCCTGACAAGGTCCTATGTATCATAAAAGCAGAAGATTTCTTTGAAGACATTTGCAATTCGTTCACTGTTGAAAAATGGCAGACATGGGCCCAAGCAGATCAAAAAATGTTGATCAAACAAGGATTACCTTTTCATGACGCCCGTTTGTTCGTGCCCACAACCAAACTTCGCAAGATAGTGTTTCATTGGTTGCATGTTATACCTACGGCAGGTCACCCAGGTACTCCTAAAACTTTTGAATTAATCCAACGCTATTTTTGGTGCCCTACATTAACAAAGGATGTAAAAACGATGGTAAACAACTGCGAAGTCTGTGCTCGCACTAAAACAAGTCATTCAAAACCGAAAGTGTTGTTACACCCACTCCCAACCCCAAGTCGTCCGTGGGAGCACATCTCTCTAGCCTATATTACAGGTTTGCCAATGGTTCAACAGCATTCAGTAATTCTGGTGGTAGTAGATAGTCTCACGAAATATGGACATTTCATTGCCTGCAGGAAATTACCTACCTCTAGTGAACTGGCAACTATCTTACTGAATAGAGTGGTTCGTTATTATGGACTGCCAAAAGTGATCCTCTGCGATCAGGGGTTGCAATTTGCCTCCAGCTTCTGGAAGACATGGTGTAAAACGCTCCAAGTGACATCTACCCTATCTACGAGCCACCATCCTCAAACAGATGGTCAAACGGAGAGACTAAATCAGACTTTCAAGCAGTACCTACGTGCTTACGCTTAAAAAGCACTTCACTCTTGGACATCAATGCTCTGGTTAGCTGAGTTAGCCTACAACAACTCCTTCCACATTTCTACTGGCATTACACCTTTCTTTGGGTTGTTTGGCTATCATCCTCATACCTTGCCCATCACAATTCCTCAAGAAAGTTCTCTCACTCCAGCTGTGTCAGAAACAATTCAACATTTGCATCAAACTCAGAAATCAACTCAACAGCATTTAGAAAAAGCCAAAAAAAATTACAAATAGCATTATAAGAAACATTGTGAGGGACCGCAGTATCAACCAGGTGACAAAGTGTGGCTTTCCACAAAACATATAGACTTCAAGAAGAAGCACATGTTCAACACCAAATGTATAGGTCCTTACACTGTTCTTCAGCAAATCAATCCTGTGACCTATAAACTGCAATTGCCAAAATCCTTACAAATTCATCCAGTGTTCCATACTTCCCTCTTAAAAAAGGCTGTCCAAAAGATCCACTAAGTGCACATAAGGTGTACAGATAATCTGGGTGTCCAAGGTGGGACTGACACCCCAAGAAAAAAGATAAAGAAACAAAAGAAAAGAAAAGGAATAATAAATGAGAGGCAGGAACCACTCATTTATTATTCACTACTACTAGGCAAAGAGCTCCCCATAATGTTCTCCGAGGGTATGCTTTCTAATTATATATTTTTCATCTTAGTAGTGCACATAGATGGGAAGGGGGCACCAATAAAAAATTTTTCAATGTTCTGAGGGGCTGCAGGAAGCAAATCACACTCCTCCATAGCAACTTTAAAAAAAAATCAGTCTCTTCTTGGTCATTTAATCCATGACCTTAAGAGAGCTTATCATTATTTTTAAAGCCCTACGCTGGAGCTGTATGCTTTTCATCTAGAGTGCAGGGACTCCTTGTGGTTGGTTCCATGACTTCATTTTGGGCCTGAAAAATGTTAGAAAAAAAAAGACTCAAAGATATGTTTAACTGAAAAGCAGCCTAAAAGAGATGAGAAGTAGATCCAGATTGCATATAATGGCGTGGAAACTCACATATGGGAGTTACATCTATATATGCCCTCATGTCATATCCAGAGCAGAACAGCATCTCTGGGGAGCCGCACGACGCGCAAAAATATTACTGCTGAAATATTTGACAAATAGTCAAAAGGTGAGAAATCTGTGGATAGAAGTCTCTTTTAGAAATTCAAATATGCAGTTTATTTATATTTACCCAAAGACTCCCAAAGTGGTTGACTTTCTACGAATATGTTTAATGAGTTCACATTGTGCACTGGAAATACAATGTAATCACCTTTTGCAAACCTACTACTTTTACCTTGTGTAGTCAGAGTTAATTCAGACCTTGTTCAGTCACACACTCTACAATCACTTATTGCCTTTAAGCTATTCAACAGTGTTTTTATAGTGAAATAAATTTTATGCATAATTACACACAGCCATGGGGGGGAAACAAATATTACTTTGATAAGTGACTATGCACCCCCCCAGCTACCAACACTAAAGAAAGTGGCCAACATACTCTTAGAAGCATACCCACTCCTTTTACCTCATAGGAGGGGATTTCAATTATCTAATGGGCACAGATTTAGATCGTATGGGTCCACTATGGTACCCAATAGAAATATGCCACTGGCATAGCTAACAGCCATAATTCAGACTTGTGCAGGCGTCACTATCCAAAGGGAAGAGGCTATTCATACTTTTTGGAGACCACACAGGGACTTCTTCAGGACTGATTAGGTCTTTGCCCCAGCAGGTGAGATTCGGTGAAAAAGGCTGAGTACCTGGCAAGGGGACTGTCCGATCACTCATCTCAATGAATCTCTCTGGGAGGGAAGCAGCGACTCGGGGAAGGTGGCTAGAAACTGAATGCCTGGGTACTACGACATGTGGAGGTGGCCAGAGAGCTGCAGATTGACATTGAACTCTACTGAAAACACGGTGTCAGTGGACTCTGTGTTAGTTCTCTGGGAGGCCTATAAAGCGGTCCTTAGGGATGGTGCATAAAACATAACTGCAAGACAGAAATGGCGCATGCTTAAGGGAATAGAGGAAGCTGAGCAGCACCCAACAGGACTCTGGTGGACCCAAAAGTCCTTAGAAGGACTGAGGTGTTGGGCACTGATTATCACAGTCTGGCACACAGAGAGGCAAGAAAACACGTTAGCCACACACCATGGACTGTTCGACACCAGGGACAAATCGGGCAAGTTACTGGCATGGTTGAGCAAGAGAGAAGTGGGTGCCCAATGGGTGAGGTGTACCATTGATCAGTCTGGGGAGACGTACACAAGACAGGAGCATAGCAGCAGAATTTGCCTGCTACTATGGGTCATTCCATAGGGCTGAACCACTGTCAGATGCCCAACATATCATGGTGTACCGCTTCACAGTGGATTCTCCGGTGCTATCAGCTGACAGCCGAGAGGCACTTGAAGAAGACATTACACTCCTTGAGGTCCAGGAGGCCATTGCAAAACTAAAATCAGGGAAAACACCGGGGCCCAACGGTATCCCAGCCGAGTTCTTCAAGAGGTATGCCGAACTACTGGGAGCACATTTATTAAATCTATTCCTAAACGCTAGGGACGAGGGTATGTTACCACCTGACCTATAATGTGCCACCATTACTGTGATACACGAAAAGGGGAAGCCCGAAACCAGTTGAGTCTGATTGCCTGATTTCATTGTTGAACATCAAAACCAAGATACTGGCCACAATACTGGCCACCATGCTCTTTAAGGCTGTAGGCCCACTGATCCATAGACACCAGTTCAACTTTATGCCCAGTAGGTCCAACAGATTCAACCTACGAAGGCTACATAACTGGATTGCAGAGGAGTACGACACTGAGGAACTGCATGTGTTTCTTTCGCTAGGTGCTGAGAAGGCATTCAGTGCTATACACTGGCCCTTTCTTCAGCAAACGTTGCCGAAATTTGTTTTTTGGCCCCAATAGCACTGTAGGTTAACAGTATCCTTTTGTCAGTGTTCCTGATAGGAGGGGGACCAGACAAGGGTATCCCTAAACCCTCTTCTATTTGCTCTCACCATATAGCTTTAGGCCTTCATGGTACATGATCATCTAGATATTCGGGGTTTCAGGTATCCGATACTAACATGGAGGAAATGAGAAGGTATCGCTATACATGGATGATATTCTTCTAGATATCACCCAGCGCATAACAATGATCCCAGTGTCTTTCAGACTTTTGAGCTGTATGGCGCTCAATCTGGATACAATATAAATTTGGGAAAGTCAGTGCTCTGCCAGTCATATGGCTCACTTGACCTGACTGCCCTCCCTTGGAGCCTAGAGATCGGGAGGTTTCAATACCTTGGAATTTACATGGCTCCACATAGGGAGAGGTGTTTGACCAGAAGCCTGGTGCGGGTGGTTCTGAATTTTCAAGGAGACGAGGAGTGCTGGTGTGTGTTCCCCCAACGATTTTGTGGAGGACGGCTATCTATAAAATATTCACACTTCCTAAACTCCACAATGTCCTTCAGAACACGTACCATAAAATCCCAGAGGAGATATTCATTAAAATAGATGAGGAGTTAAGAAATCTACTATGGAATAGGGGGGCATATCAGAATAGCACTCAAGATTCTGCAGAGCAACCCTTAGAATGGTGGGATTGCTCTCTGGGATCCACAAGCCTTTGACTGAGGAGCACATCTGATAGCTAAACAATTGGATACTAGCACCCCAGGAACATTGGACATATAGGTTGGAACGGACCCAGTTCCTGGCAAGATCACATTTGCACTACATGTATGGAGGTAAAGGAAACCAACAGTTGCTACCAGTCACGCAGGTGGTACTGGAGGCATGTGCTAAAGCCACCACATGCATGGGGTGGGCAAACAAATTGACCAGACAAATGCCTCTGTGGGAAGGGGGCGATGATGCAGGAACTAAGGAAACATAGCTGATTTGTGGCCTGAGATACAATTGGGCGCTCTAACATCAGCAAACTCATGGAGGATGGAGACCTTGTGCTCTTCCTCTTGCTTCACAGGGAATACCAGCTTCACATGAACCAATACCTAAAGTATGCACAGTTGTTCCATGCACAACAGGCTGAAAAACTAGAAGTAGAGCTACCTGATTCTGCTCCTCTAGAGGGTAGGTTACTCATAGGAGAGATAGAGGAAAAAGCAGCCTCCCTCACATACAGAACACTCAACAATATGCCTGACACAGAGTAAACTGAGAGAAAGATGGGGGAGGGATGTGGGGGAGGTGGATGAGACTGACTGGGAGGCGGCCCTTATGCACCTCAGGGAGGTAGCCATTAATTCCACATTGTGGCTGATACAACTCAAGTTTTTGCACAGAGTCTATTATGACCACAAACACATACACAAAATGGGAAGGGCTGTCTCCCCAGACTGTCTGAGATGTAGTGGTGCTAGAGGAACGTTCATGCACACCCTTTGGGTCTGCCTAGCCATTCAACACCATTGGACAAAGGTAGCATGGAAACTCTGTAGCATAATGGAGGTTGATAGTCCCTTTCAGCTGAAGTATAATCTCCTCTGTGCTCCAAATGAAGTTGATATCCCACAGGCAAAACTCCTCTTTTGCAACTTTTCCTTGGTGGTAGAAAAGAGAGATGTAGCCAAACACTGGGGGGTTTCAGAGACCCCAACCCCATGGGAATGGATGAAGATGATGTAAATGTACATGACGTTGGAGAAGGTTACCTAGAGGAGTCCACGTTAAATTTTCAGAGTCTGGTGGAACTGGTTAAAGTACTATGACATGGACCCCATCAATGGCAAAACTAGGCCCTTACTGTGACAAACTTAAAGTTCACACTGTTGTGTCATTATGTATCTTGCAAGTATTATTGTGTACCTAATATACTGTCAGATGCTCTACAAAATGTGTGGCTCTCCTGTGATGATCTTACTTCCCTCTTCGTTATTGTTATGGGTGCAGGTTTCACCCACCTTTGTTGTTTTCAATTATAAACAAAAACGTCTTTTTTTAAAACAATTATAACCTGCTATTATGCACAGAACAAGTACTCAAATAGTCAGCAGTTTCAAATAAGTTGCTTTTCATATCTATCCAATTACGCTGACCTGTGACGTACCTTCTGTGCATAACGTCAATGGGCCCAGTTCACAAAGGTAAACTTACGCTTTTGGTCTGTTTTCAGGATGAATCCATTTTTAAATTCAAATACATTTGACATAAATGCTGCAGTTTCACTGATGATTTGGTGGAGCATATACATTCACACAATAATGATTAAGCACTCAATATATGAAATTTCTCCTAGGGAAAAAGCCATTTTGTGTTGTCTCATTGTTAGAAATTGTTTTTTTGGTTGGGAGTCAGGTTACCTCCTATCCAAGCAAGGACATTCACTCTAGTCAGGGGAAAGGAGAATCACCCCCAGCTAACCCCAACTCACCCCCTTGGTAGCTTGGCACGAGCAGGCAGGCTTAACTTCAGAAGCAATGTGTAAAGTATTTGTACCAACACACACAGTAATTCAGTGAAAACACTACAAAATTATACAACACAGTGTTAGGAAAATAGAGGATATTTATCTAAACACAAAAAGACCAAAATTACAAAAATCCAACATACACAAGTCAAGTTATGAATTTTCAAAGAATAAGAGCCTTAATCCTTTGGAAAACAGTGAGAATGTTGTTAGCGTACAAAAGTACCTGGGTAGTATCAAAGAACACGGCACAGGCGAGTGTGCGTCGGAAAAGACCAGCGATGTGTCAATTTCTCACTCGCAAGCAAGACCGTGCGTCGTTCCTCTTCCGGTCGGGTCGGCGTGTGTCGTTTCTCCTCTCCTGCTAGAGAGCGATACGTCGATCCGGACAGGCACCTCGGGTCCGGGCAGGCTTTGCGTTGTTTTTCCACGCCCAGCGATGTTGCTTTCAAAATCCGATCGCACAGTATCCCAAAACCGCACTGCATGGCGTATGCATCATTATCAGCCTCCGTTAGTGGGCTTTGCGCGTTATTTCTCCAGTTGCGTTGCATCGATCTTCCAGCCACAATGCAGGTGGAGCGTTGATTTTAGCCGCGAAGCCGGCGGTGCATCATTTAGTAGATGGGTCACGGAAGGTGCATCGAAAATTTCCCAACACGGCTGTCTGTGTGCGGATTTTCAGTCTTTGTCTGCCAACTTCACCTTTCAAGGGCACAGGAATTGGATCGGGCACCACTTTGCAGGGCAGGCAGGAGCCTCAGCAGAGAGTCTAGGTACTGGGGGAGAAGTTTTTGATGACCCGGAGACTTCAACAACAGGAGGCAAGCTCAGTTCAAGCCATTGGAGATTCTTCACAAGCAGGAATGCACAACAAAGCCCAGTCTATGTCCCCTTTCACAGGCAGAAGCAGCAACAGCAGGATAGCTCCACAAAGCACAGTCACAGACAGGGCAGCCCTTCTCCTCAGCTCTTCTCCTTGGCAGAAGATCCTCTTGTTTCCAGACGTAATCTGATTTTCATGGGGTTTGAGTCCTCTCATTATACTTCTTTCTGCCTTTGAGGTAGGCCTACTTCAAAGAGAAGTCTCTGTTGTTTTCAAGATCCTGTCTTGCCCAGGCCAGGCCCCAGACACACACCAGGGGGTTGGAGACTGCATTGTGTGAGGGCTGGCACAGCCCTTTCAGGTGTAAGTGACCACTCCTCCCCCCCCTCACAGCATAGGTGGCTCATCAGGATATGTGGGCTACACCCCAGAACCCTTTGTGTCACTGTCTAGAGAGCGGTGCAAACAGCCCAACTGTCAAACTGACCCAGTCAGTGAATCCACAAACAAGGCAGAGTCACAGAACAGTTTAAGCAAGAAAATGTCTACTTTCTAAAAGTGGCATTTTCAAACACACAATCTAAAAACCAACTTCACTAAAAGATGTATTTTTAAATTGTGAGTTCACAGACCCTAAACTCCACATTTCTATCTGCTCCCAAAGGGAATCTGAACTTTAATAATATTTAAAGGCAGCCCCCATGTTAACCTATGAGAGAGATAGCCATTACAACAGTGAAACCTGAATTTGGCAGTATTTCACTGTTAGTACATGTAATACACAGAAGTGCATGCCCCACCTTTTACATACACTGCATCCTGCCCATGGGGCTACCTAGGGCCTACCTTAGGGGTGCCTTACATGTATGAAAAAGGGAAGGTTTAGGCCTGGCAAGTGGGTACACTTGCCTAGTCGAATTGGCAGTTTAAAACTGCACAAACACTGCAGGGGCAGGTCTGAGCCATGTTTACAGGGCTACTAATGTGGGTGGCACAACCAGTGCTGCAGGCCCACTAGTAGCATTTGATTTACAGGCCATCGGCACCTCTAGTGCACTGCAGTAGGGACTTACTATTAAATCAAATATGCCAATCAAGGATAAACCAATCAACAATACAATTTAAACAGAAAGCATATGCACTTTAGCACTGGTTAGCAGCGGTAAAGTGGCCAGAGTCCTAAAGCCATTAACAACAGGTCAGAAAAATTAGGAGGAAGGAGGCAAAAAGATTGGAGATGACCCTGCAAAAGGGAAAAAGTCCAACACTCACGATGTAAAAATATTAATTGAATCTATCCATTTTCTAATATACTATGTTTGAATGGAAGAATTACCAGGTTGAGCAATCGCCTTAAAACAGCAAATTGCTTTCGGGCACCAACACTACCATCTGCTTAATCGAACTAGAACTATCAGTTCCATCACTGGTATAATGACTTAAAATGTCAAGACAATTTTCCAAGAGCTATTAATCCACACCAGTGTGTTTCAAGTATGGCTGTTTACTCTATTACCCATATTATGGTAAATGCATCACTTCTTGTGGTTTGCAATCCCCAAGAAAAAAAAAAAGAAAAAATACATATACAATACATATAACCATTGAAAATACTGTCACATGTAATCTTCATAATTACCCACCTTCTCAAACACGCATTAATGTTTTGGGGTCGGGGAACATGCAAAACCTTTTATTTCAAAACAAAATAAAACATGCAAGAGTTTCCATTTGTTCTTTGGTAAAGAATTATCCTTCATTCCTTCATACAAATCAAATGGTATTAGTGAGCACTCCCATGAATGAAGGTTATCATCAACTAATCACACCTGTTGCATTAACAACTTGCAAGTGCAAAGGTTAGCGTGATAACACAAAATACAGAATGCTAGTCAAATATAAAAAAAGATTAATCTGAGATCGCTTCTGCAGAATGGATTCAACATTCAATTGCCAATTTCATAGTGGAAATTACAACAAATTAAAAAAAGTTGATAACAAAACTGCTACAAAGAGGTCTTCATTGTTCTTCTACAATGCAGAAAGTGTAAAAGTCTGCAAAAAGAAGCTAAGTAAGGAGAATATATAAATAGTGAAAATAATTAAATATATGTATAAAAGGACAAACGTGGATGTTTAACATGGTAAGGTTACACATTTTTAGGGTGCAGCACAAACAAAACACTTTGTAAACACATTTATGCCAACAAACTACCTTTATTTTTAATTGTTTCAATGCAGACCCCTTTATAAACTTACACAATAAAGGGCATTTGGAAATTAAAAAAAAGTAGAACAGATATAGACGTGGCCAAACATTTTTCATATATGTGAGATCAATTAAAATGTTATAAAATCATACAAAACAAAAAATTTGAAATCACAAAAAAACTGACATGGAATAAACAAACCATGACTCTAAAAGAAAAATAATATCTACAGTGATAGTCACCTGGTCCTCAGCAGATCTTTCAAAGACAACATTGGGGCAGCTAAGATCAGAACACCTATTTCCCATTGACATAGTAAATAAAATAAGTCTTTAATTGTAAAATACACTACTGAAATGTAGTAGGATTAGAAAAGATGATTTTAGAACAGGTATGTTGTATATTGTGCACCATTACAGCAAACTCAATTAACTGCTAGCCATATCAAAAAAGAGAGAAGAGTATGCAAACATGCAAAGGTGTGTACGTTTCATTTAATGGATACAAGATATTTTGCAGAAAGATCTGTGACCATACTGTGACCAACAGTCATAAATCCGACTAATCACTTTCATTACCAGTAAGATTTGCCATGATTAATACAGGCGTTGGATGCATAAATGTTTACAATGTTACACGATGAGCTGAGGAAGATTACTGTTTTGTAAACCTCACCACAACCTGGAGAGGCCCCCTGCAATAAAGGAATTTTACGTAGTGGAGTAACCCAGCAACTTATTTTTAATTCTTATAAATGTTACATGTTTGATTAAATGTAATTTCAATTTTATTCCCAATCAAATTAATATATTAAATTGATTTACTATGTTGATTTCTATGGTCCTGTAATAATTCTAAAAACATAAATATAGAGTGCAGAGGCCATTTCTCCTATTCAGCCTACATTTTCTTTGCTGCTGTTACTATCTCTCTTTTATCATACTTTTATTTCCAATTTAAATTTGCATAGCCCACAAATATAAACTCAGCATGTTCGCAGTAAGTTAGGGATTCATGCGTCAATGCAAAACATGCATCGCTTGTTGCCTTACTTGTGTTTAGCATTAACTTAGTTCAATTATGGAATAAAGCATAATACTTTGGCTTCGCAATAAGTGATGTCGTGTTTGTTATTTCAGCAAGCTAACTCTTAAAAAGCCAAACAAAAAACTACCCTGACAACACAAATGAACTTAAGAAAGGCCCCTATCAATTATACTTTATTTTACATATATAAAAATGTCAGTCATCCAGTGGTTACATTTTAGAACTCACAAAAAAGAAGAGGTGAGTCCTGTGAATAATGTTATTCATGAATATATCCACACTCCATCAACTGATAATTTGGAAATTACTAATATTTGTGCACTGAGAAACCAAAATTTAAAGTTTCAAAACGTGCAGCAACTACATTTCTTTAATAGCCTGTCACAAAAATCTGCACGCCCATCTCATTTGAAATAGGTGGTTGTTGTTAAAGCTTTCCTCATAAATTATATATTACTATGTCAGCTTCAGGCTAAGATCGAACATGCATTTTTTTCAGTACTGTACACCACAAGTAAAGGCTCCCAGGAAGGACAATTTACACTATAAAGGGGCCACCATAGGACACCTTTACAAAGGAGCAACTTAAATATCTCTCCTCACCTTAGCAGGTGTTCTTTTATTCCGTTTTTCTATTTACTCTAAATTCAGCATGATGAGTTTCTTACACAGTTCATATTTTGAATTCCCAAAAGAGTGAAAGTATTAGGGACACGATTTTCTTTGCTTTGGCAAATGTTACATCTAATAATGTCTCAAATCTTCAAGTAATACACAATGTTTTAGCTACAAAAACAGGTTGGGGAAAACTTTTAATGACTCATGCATGTAAATAATGATACAACACGAAACACTAGTTTATGTATCCGATCCCGTGTGGCCTCCCAGTTGGCCACACTATGTTTAAAATATGGATTTAGGGCCTGTAATGGACGTATGTCCTCAGATTTGGACATGCTGCAGACATTTAAGAGAGGCACTTCTTCTAGTGTCATTATTGTTTTGTGGATGTTAGATTGTGGCCTATGTTAAAAGATATGAAGGTGGGTGCTCGTTCCGAGAGCGACCACAATCTCTTACTCCTCACCTCGAGTGGAGATGAATTTAGGAGGTCCGCACATGTTCAATCTACAGTGGTCCCTACTCCCTTGTTGAGTAACAATCACAGTAGAGTCTGTTGGCCGAAGGTAATGTCTAATCCTTATTTGGTATCTGGGATCTACAAAGCTTTTATTGACGAGATAATGAAGATTACGAAGCAAGTAGTATCCCTATCCTTAATATTAAAGAGTTACTTTTAAACAAGCTGCAGAATATCTTCTACAAAAATATTTCGCCTAAATCTTCATCTTCAAATATGCTAGTTACTAATGCATGGTTCAATATGGACTGTGCAAAGGCTAAGCTGGTGCTAAAAACTGCAATTATGGATGGCTTCTTAGGGGAAGTTCGATCTACTAGATGCACATACAAAAAAGTAATAATGCAAGCCAAACAGTTATGGGAAGATGCTGCTTGGTAGGATCTGCTCGTTGCAGTTGAATAAAAAAATAATAGGTTATTCTGGGAACTAGTAACCAAAAGACAAAGAGGGAATAGGAGCAACTTTAGGAATCATATACAACCTGAGATTTGGGAGACTCATTTCTCCTAACTCTATGCTGCTCCCCCTGATTCTCGAAATAGCAGCGTGTGCGATCCTGCTCTCTTACCCTCAACTGTTTATAGTGGCAGTTTTAACACCCGTGGATACTATTAACTTTTCTTTGGAGGAGACTTTAAATGCAATTAAATTTTTACAATCAGGCAAGGCTCCAGGACCCGATAAGATCCCTGGAGATTTATATAAATCGGAACCGACGATTTGGTCCTGGTATATAAATCTGCTTCCTAATAAAATTGCTGCAGGGGATGCAATTCCGGGTGCTTGGAAAGGTGCGGAAATCATTCCAATATACAAAAAAGGGAATGCTAATTTGTCTGTTAACTATCGACCTATCAGTCTAATTGATAACTTGCAAAAAAGTTTTGCTAAACAAATTTTGGATAGACTGATGAAATGGGTATATGACAACCAGGTTCTTTCTCACTTGCAGGCGGGTTTCCACCTGAAAATCAGTACAATAGATCAGGTATTTAGATTGGTGCTTCTGTATTGGAAGTATGTAGTCCTCGCCAAACAACTCTTATATGCTGTGTTTGTGGATTTACGATCAGCTTTTGATCTGGTCCCGAAGAAGAAGTTATGGGAAGTACTATTTAGATTAAAAATCCCATATAATATAGTAGATCTCATGAGGCAGCTACATGAGAACACTTATGCACAGGTGAGGTCGGGTGTCCAAGGTGAATTGACAGACAAAATCCCCACCCATAGGGGTGTACGCCAAGGTTGTGTCTTGGCCCCATTATTGTTCACTCTCTTTATCAATGAGGTAGTTCCTTTATTGCTCTCTTGCCAGAATGATGCCCCAACATGGAACTCCCAAAAGATACTCATTTTACTTTTTGCTGACGATTCTCTCCTCATTTCTAAGACCCCGATGGGACTCCAAATCCTTGTTCATCAATTTAAATTTTTCTGTCAGGATTATGGTCTTGAGTTGAACGTCGACAAAACCAGGTTAATGGTGTTTGATCTAGGATCTCGTGGCAGATGTACCATTAGCCTAGATGGGTCTACATTGACCCGGGTTAACTCTATTGATTACTTAGTTGTGAGGATTTCAAGTAATATGCACTGGGAGGAACAGATTGGGAAGAGTGTGGAGCTTCTCCAGAACAGGGCAGCCGCTATTCTGCACTTTTATAAAAGATCTGTATTTAAAGCTGTCTCTCCTGCTATTAAAATTTATCTGGCTAAAGCCCAGGGAGCTGCTGTATATGGTACTGAAATATGGGGATTTTCTGATTGCGGAAAATTAGCCGTAGGAGAAAACAGTTTTGCTAGGGCTTTAATTGCTTGTCCGAGGAGTACTCCGTTAAAACCATTGTTTCTGGACCTGGGGTTTAAACGTGTAATGGATTTGATTATCCTAAGCCCGTTATTATATTGGGTGAGGATTTGGACGGTTCCCGAACTTTCCATATAGAGAGATTCTTTTAGTGACCTCTTAAAGAGACCTAATGGGACTACCATTCCATGGGTTAAACATGTGTCTAAATGGTTTCACATTTTAGGACTGGCATGCTTTTGGGAAAATCCTCAGGGTCTGGAAAAATCGCACAGCTCCATTTTTAAAACAACTTATTGGTCCTATGTAAGAACTGAGCTAACTCGTAGTAATTTTGATGGTTGTTTGACTACTTCTTTCATGGATTTTAAGCTGATTCCCCATTTTCAACCATACCTGGATTTTATACCTGATCTGCAGGGGAAGGGGTTGTATGCACGTTTCCGTTTTGGGAACCTTCCATTGTTATCTCTGACTAGGAAATGGGGACCTGCTCCCATGTCTGATCTGTGCCCTGCATGTCTCGGTAGCCCAGAAACCGAGGAGCACTTCTTGTTTTTTTGTCCTGCTTATTCTACTCCACAAACAAAATTGATTTGCACTATGTGTCGTGCCTTGGGTGTGACTCATTACTGGATACAATGAGGATTTTAAGGAGTGACACATCCAAACCTCTGATTGTCGCAGTTAGCAAGTTTCTTGTGGCTGCGTGGCTTATACATAGCAGTTTTCTAAATAGCAGCTCCTCATGAACTATTATCATGTGTACAGTATCTTAGACATTTTACTTAGATGATTATATTTTACATTTTGTAATTTTATATTCTCATTTTATCCTGTTTTCTTAATTCATTTTTGATTGTATTATTTGATGCTTCGATGGTCATGTAACCGAATAAAGCTTGTGTGATGATGATGATGATACCCCAAAGCACATACACTAGGACAGAAGCAGTTTAAGGCAAATGCTATGACCTAGTATATCTTGTTTCTGGACTGATGGCTTACACTCAAGATATTGCATTTGCTTCTTATCCAATCAGATCTCTGGATTTTAGTTAGTGGCTCACTGACAGTAAAAGAAAAGAATCAGTGCAGCATAAAATTACAAATACAACAGAAAATAAAAGAGAACTATTTTATACTAGAAATCATAATAAGTAGTTTTTACACCTAAATTCAATGCCCTCCTAATTGCAACAAAACATAACTGAATTTATGACATGCAAACAGATATGCCTCAAGAAAATGGTGTGAGATGGCTGTATAATTTTCGTACGCATGATCCACAATGTGATTCTTAAAATGAATCAATCTAGCATTCAACTGTCTTACTTGGCAATTAAATCTGAATTGTGAAGTTCACAAAAAGTCTGAAAGAAACAACATGAATGAACCGAATATCAATGTTCACTCTAAACTATTATCACCATTTTGTACTCATATACACAAGATGCAGTTTTCCTGAAATTCTCTGCCAATTGTAGCTGAATGTATACAATTCATAGTAAGTGAACGACTTAACAAAGAATGTTATAAAAAAGACATTTCAAGCAGAAAATGAGTACAATTTCATATTCTGCAAATATGACAAGCTATGGTGATGTTTGAACATTTTGATCAAAGACCATGTTACAAATCCTTTCAGAAAATGTGCTGAATTCACACAGTATAAAGAACTACAATACAATCACTCTTGGTTTAGTGGCAATTTGAAGAGCTCCTGGATGCAGTGAGAGTACTCTCTAAAGCTTGCAGGACAAGCTACCCATATGATATTTAGAGGCTTATTGATGGAAAGTGCAGCGCCACTTTCCCTGCGCCCCTTTGCACCTCCCTACCACCACCATGGGTGCGCCATTTTTAAAATAAGGTGAACCATGGTGCAGGGTAGGGCGCAATAGCGTAATTTCTCATGAAGCTATTGATGTACTGTGCAGGAGTAGCGCCAAAATATTGGCGCTACTCCTGCAGAGTACATAGGGCCCCATTCTAAAGAATGGAAGCCCCCTTTTAACGTATGCTCTTGAGCAGGCCTTAAAAGTGCTGTAAAACATGGCGCAAGGAAATCTCGTAGATTTGTCCGGCTCCCCTAACTGGGACAAGCCCCCTTTGCATACATTATGCATAGGGTCACCTTGTAAATAAGGCGGGGGGATTTCGGCCTCGTTGGGCCACATTAACGTAAAAAATAATGATGTAAATGTGGCGCAAGGTGGTGCTAGGGCATTATAAATATGCTTCTTAATATCAAAAGTTCCTCTAGTCCACAAGAGGCAGAGCTAAGACAGCATCACAGACTACCCTAAATACATGTAGGAAATTCTCTTGGAGGGCGCTAAGCAGAGTGTCAGTGTACTTCTCAGATTCAATTATAAAACAATTAAAGCAATGATTGGGAAAGATATTTTTAAAAATCAACATTGGAGGTTCCTGTAGGTAAAACATTCTCTTTTGAAGGAGGCAAAATGAATTCTCCAATGGAAATTTATTTCTGAAAAATGTCAGATTTTATTCTCTGCTATGAAAGAACACTCACTCAGATTGCTTTCATGTTCTGGTGTGAATCCATACGACAATGGTCAACAATGACCCATAATGTTCTGAATACATTTTTGTTTTCTAGGGGTGCAACAAAAAACTTTCTTTTGTACTGAATGTTAAGCTTAGCTTTATTATTTTTCTTTAGCCCCTATAAGTCACACATTTGTGCTTTTAATATTACAACATCAGGCACCCTCATACTAACAACATTTCTAAATGCTCTAGGAGATGAACATCTGAGCCAGGGCGATGTCACATTTGGACATTGTAGAGAGAGAGAGAGACAGACAGTAAATTGTGACATTACTCTAAGCAGTGAGTTCAAAGAAGCCAGAGCTAACCACATGAAAGTCGCTGAAGGATACAAAATGTATTGATGGTAAGCTAGAAAAACAGCATTAAAAAACTAAATGGAAGAACCTTAACAAAGAATTAGCTAGCCGAGCAACTTGTTTTTGGTTCAATTTTGCAAAGAAAGTTTTAAATGCTTTTATTCAGTACGCAAAACAAGGGACAGTATTCCAAAAAAGAATACTTCACAGTAACCAGACATTTAACAATAAAGGGTGATTTTAAATTATGATAGCATGCAATGAAATATATTTCAAAAAGATTAGTGTACACAATTAATCTTTAGAAACAAGATTTATAATTAAATTCACAAAGTTTCTCCAGTGAAGCGTCTTAAGTCCTATAGTTAGACAGCTTACTGAAGTGCAGCTAATTTTCATCTTACCAGTCACACTTGTTCGCCCTGTGGTGAAAGGGTATCTTGCATTTATAAAGTGCTAAACTTTAGTAAGCACTGTGGAAGCATGATGTCATGCTGTGAGGGGCATTTCTGTTCTGGGGACTTATGATGAATTGCTCATTACTTAAGCACAGGAGGGCAAGCAGACATTGGGAGATCACTACTATAGGCCATTGTCACTCAAACACAGGCAACACTGGTGTAAAAAAACTGAATTAACTCACACCACTCAAAAATGTTATTAAAGTGTATACTGAAAGGACTGGCTGAACCTTCAATGTGATGTAGAAATGGTGAGGATAATTGTTCAAATGTAAAAGGTACGACCCCACATATTTCCTACTGATGGTTGAATCAATAATATTTGCCTGCAATGTGTAATTTGTCAGTCTAACACAATCAAATCTCAGCATAAAATATGTCTGAGTACTGAAAATCTATGAGGGGAAGAGGGAGGCCCATTTGCTACACCACAGTTCTGAAGTCCCTTATAGAGCCAAGAATTAATTCTACAGTTGATTTAACCTACACAGTGCCTCAAACTAGATATGGCTAATGTGTATAACACACATACAAAATAACATCCGAAGATCAACAAACAGGCAGACTTTACAATCACAAGGATAAAACCTAAGACACACAAATAATTACTCTATTTGAAAAAAGAACTTAACCTGGACAGCTTAAATAACACAATCAATCCGAGGACAAAGAGTCCTAGTGGATTAAATCAATCCAAAAAAGTATCTTTCTTGAAATTCCTTAATGAAGACGAGTCTAGGTTTATAATGAAATTTGCACTTCTAAACAAAAGCCATCTCAGCTGAGCAAAGAACATTATAACTACTCTTAAAGCTTATTAAGCATGCCCCACTCTACCAAACAGACTGCTTACTATCGTATGTGAACTAAGGAGGGCAAATTTGCATATTACCCTTAAGGATAATGTGAGCTACACAAATGTGGTTAATTGAACGAGGAATGTTAATCACACATATCTTACAGCCACGCACTGCAAGGAAAATCTAAACCTTTTGTTCACTGCTGACACAAAGGCTTTAACATGAGCAGAGTAGCCTGATGCTCCTACATGACCCGTCCAAGATATCCATCTACTCTGCATGACGTTCAGCACATTTTGCCATGAGTCTAATACTCATGGCTATAATTTCTAAGGATGACCTATTAACAATAGAGATTCATTATTTATGTGCCCCTACTTCATCCAATCTCAGGCATATCACCAAAACCAGTATGACCAGAAAAGGAAATGACCAAGGTGGATGGGGTGAAGTGGATACTGCACTTACCTCAACATTTGCTGCCTGCTTTCCAAACAGAAATGGTCAAGGTGCACAAGCCCAAGACATAGGTCCTTATTACAAGTCTGGCAGTCCTAAGACTGCCATACTCCCACTGAAGATCTGACCGCTGCCAAAGCGGTGGTCCGACCGCTTTGAAAGCGGGGGTCCAACTGCTTTGGCGGCAGTCAGATCACCACATTATGGCCAATGCGAAAGTGGCAGGTTAAGACCGCCGGCACCACCAGTTTCTCTCCACAGGAGGAGCTAGTGGGAACGGTGTTGCCAGCGGTCCTAATCCGCCAGGGCAGTGCTGCATGCAGCATCAACCTGGGGATTACAAGTCCCCTCTCTGCCAGCTTTTGCATGGCTGTAGCACTGCCATGTAAAAGCTGGTGGAGGCGGGGTTCAGGGGGCCCCATGAGGGCTCCTGCTCTGCCCCATTCACTTGGCATAGGCAATGCATGGGCCCCCATGGACAGCCCCATCGCGCACCTGCACCCCAGGCAACAGCAGGAGTTTGGTGGGTGGCCTTTTCCACCCGCCAAACTCGTAATGAGGGCCATAGTGTCTCTGGAACACAGCCAGATTAACAGCTGAACGACATTTTTTGTGTTTGCATGTGTCTGCATTCTAACCTTTTATTATTTGTTTTAAAAGTTGCAAAATTATTTGGAGCTGTGTGACAAAGTTAGAAACTAAGATTTAGCTAAACCACACTTTGCTAGGGCTATTCTATAAAGAGTGTTGTTTTTTGGCCTTCCTAGGAATTCATTTAACTGCTCAGATGTACGTGACTGAAGAAAAAATTCAACTTGACAAACGTTAATATAAAAAAGATGCTCAGTAATATATTTCTCTATTTTAACCACTTTCATGACTTATCATTGTAATAGATGTAATACATATTTAACAATGTTTAACAACGTACAACACAGGATACTGGATTGTAAGAAATGCCCTTTTAGCCCAACTTCATACTCTATATAATCAAAGGACTCATACAAAAATAAAAAGTAAAAATAATACCAGAGCTAACATATGATTAACATGTTGGTATGTGTCATTTGTAAACAAACACATGGAATACCAAGAAATATGATGTACTTTTGGACCACTGTGCAAACTCAGTAAACTCAGAAAAGACAGAATGTGAATTGTTTCACACAAAAACAAAAAAATCAAGGACTTTGTGATCGGCATTTCGAATTTTAAACGGGCGAGTGGGGGTTACCTGAAACCTACAGCAGTTAAATAAAATTAAAGAAAAAGAAAAAGTGAAGCGGTCTATCGTTCAGAGCTTTGAGTGCATGGAGATTTAGTGCAATATGCAATATAATAAATGAAAAAAACGATATTCAGAAATTGAGGAAAAATATGGTGCTAAAGAAGGAAATGATAATCTAATTGTCACATTGAAATAGTACTGCCTACAGTCAAGACCCTGGATCGCTTACTCAATGGACAGAAATATATGTCAGAAATATTTAAAAAATGCATCACTGAACTATTTCTTGGTCTGTGTTTATGATAGTGACATTTGAACTATTCTTTCCTTATAAGAATATGCAGGTTTCAAGTTTGACAGCAGAATTTATTTAAATAATTTCTTTGTTTAAATCCGCTAAGGTGTCTACACCTTTATGAAGCCCAGAGGTAGCCCTGACTTAAGATAGCTATCTGGCAGAGCATGCTGTGTGAAGATGGAGAATTACAGAATGTGTTTCCTAACACATTCAATACTTCAGACAACACAACTTTTCTTTAGTTGGGATGTCAAAATTAACAGTTCTAAAATCTAAATTAGCTACATGAATACTACTGTTAAAGTCAACTCAGGTATGTTTTTTCTGTTTCTGGCCACATTTTGTATTCATTACAGAAAAAATAAAATAAAGGACTGATGACATAAATTTTTTTCCTGAAAGTTCTTGCGAGACTCCGACTTAGAAAGCACCCCAAAACTTCAATGAATTTCGTACTGAGAAATTCAACCCATTAGATCCGATTTGGAAAGCTTCATAAATTGTTAAGAAAAGAAAAAAATATATTGTAGTCAGTAATGCACCTTTAAAATCATTCTATACTCCTTTAAATTAAAACCCATTTCAAATTCAGGTTATGTACATCAAACAACAAACATTCTCAGCAATGTTAATAATATAAAATGAGTACAAACTTGTCATAGATCATAAAGTGTGGGAAAATGCATGCGTCTTGTGTCTTTCTTTGACAGATTTACTGAAATGGAGTCAGGTGTCAAACCATGACATGCATAATATCAGATTCAATCTCCAAAAGTGAGTACCTCTCTAAAAACTCTGCTTCTTAACATACTCCAAGAACAATTGTGCTTGGGCAAATCTGGACCTAAATTGAATGCCAAATGGAATTCAAAGTCTCTAGAGTTTTGGTCTGAAGGCTGCCCATGATGTAGGACATGCCATAAAATTCTGTCTTGGCCTTAGTTTCATCATTCATTCATATAAAAGTAATTGTATGTCAAACTGAAGATCATTTTGCCCTTCTTATGTTTTCAAGCAGCTTTAAAGCAAGGAAGCTAACAAAGACCTCTATTACAGAGAGGGCGGCATACGCAGTTTTGCTCCCAAAGTGCTGTCTAAAGAGCAATGTCACCCTAATTGGGTGAAAAGGCACTTTTCAGTACAACCAATATTATAAGACATCTCGGTCTGCTCAGTGTAAAGCTTTAGGTCCCTCAACTGCAAAGACATTTTGAAGGAATGAGACGGTCAAGTACAGACAAAGGAATGACAGAGTAACAACAAATAAATAGAAAAGTGCATTATAGGAGCTTGCTAGCAAGAAAGGAATGGAAGTCTTTCTTTCCCAAAGGAAAGGGGCAAGTGAGAAAAGTGCACCGGATTCCTCTCAAAAACAGTTCCTTTATCTTCTGCTTAATCATCGCTGTCTTCGGCATCATCATCCTCTTCCTCCTCAGCAGACTCCTTCAGATCATCCAGGATCAGATCATCTATATCACATATGTCCAAGCTGCCCTGGCTGATGCACGTTGCCACAGTAGAACCAGTGCTTTCGTGTGCTGGGCTTGGGTGCAGGACCTTGGGAAGACCATTCTTTGCTCTACTCCTAGGGTGGATGCAGTGGGTTCCGGGTATGTAAGGTTCTTAAGTATGGAAAAAAGAGCAAAAGAATATAAGCATTAAGAAACATGGCCTTTATAACGGCAACATAGCTTGTTGCAACATGGCCAACACTTTGAGTTACCATTCAGAATCAAGTATGGCTACCATCTAAAGCAGAGACTTGCCTCTCCATTCTGAGCACAAATGGGATAAATGCAGGTCCCGAGAAATATAGATGATACAGATCAAAAGACAAACCTGGGATGGAGTGGAAAGTCCTGTAATGGCTTTCTTACAAACTGAGGGCATCATTTTGAGTTTAGCGGGCGGCCCACAAACTCTTTAGGACGGAAAACCGCCACTCCATTTTTCCAACCGCTGGCCCTATTATGAGTTTCCGCCCGCTGGCCCAGCGGGAAACAGACCACAACATTGATGCCGGCTCGTAATTGAGCTGGCGGCAATGTTGCGGTGTGTCGGGTGAAACAGCACGTGTCACGCTTTTCACTGCCTGGAAAAGCGCGACAGCGCTGTCCATGGGGGCCTAGGCACCCCGTCTCCTCCTGCCTTTGCATGCCAGTGGAACCACCATGCAAAAGCCAGGGGGAGAGGGGACTCGTAATCCCCAAGGCAGTGCTGCTTGCAGTGCTGCCCTGGCGGATTAAGACCCCCGGCACCGACAGGCTGTTGACCAGCGGCAACCTGGTGGTGCCGGCTGTCAGACCGTGGCGGCTCCACCACAGTCATATTGTGGAGGCTGGACAGCTGCTTTGGCGCCAGACTCGTAATAAGGGCCTGAGTCTGCTGTATTAGCCAGAGAAGACAAGAAGGCTGACTAGGTGCTTTAAACACAGGCACTAGTCCTAAGCCTCTGGCATTACCCTCTATCCACTCATCATGATGATGGATTCTTGATGGTATATTGCACATATATATATTTTAGTTTCAATCAGCATTGTCATCTGCTTATATATGGTAAAGTACGTCACTAGTTCTATCGGTTGCCATTATTTCATACCGGTGCTTATCACATTTCACTCCTTCTTAATTTTAAGTTACTAATACTATCCACACATAAATTGCAGTCTTCATTTTACTCTATTTACTACTCTCATATATTTCTAATCCTGTATTTGCTCTATTTGAATTTATTCAGAACCTATTTAACTGATTGTGCTTGCCATGAAAATATAGGCAATATAAACCAAATTATGTATGTGCAAAGTTTTTTTCCAAAACCACAGCTGACCAAGTTCCTCTACTCTCTTCTACATAGAAACCACCTACAGAGGTTTGTAGAAACCAATTCAAACTCTATTTCAAACTTCAGACTCCAGCTTGATCTCTCTACTTTTCCCTGTGTTGGCATGCAGGATGTGGGGAACCTGATGAAATAATTGTGCATCAGCTAATTTACAGACTGAAGGAAGTGCAAGTGAGAGACTTCAGAGTGTGGACTTTGTGGCAGTTTGAGCATAAACAGGAGGCATGAAATTGAGAGCCTGAAAACAGGGGACTAGTTTTTAAGACTGCTCAATAATTCCTCTAAAGGAAGCCAGAAGGTAGTACAATTGGATGGATAAATTAATATATATCAAACACTGGCGATCCTTTTACCAGTCACTGGGGACCATTGTTTGTTAAAGCCACTGGGCTCAACTAATGAAAAGTGTTACCACAAATCAGAAGTAGCTCATGTCTGAAGTCTAGAACTCCAATTTGAAGCTGAAAAGCCTGCCTCCGGGAGTAAAGCAATTATCAATCACAGACAAATACCCTGCTAGTGGGGGTGGTCTGACAATCTTTTTTTGCATGTTCCCTGCATCCTAGAGTAAAGCAAAGTGCAAAGGAGTGAGAAGTTGCTTCTGACCCTGTCTACTCTACAAACCAATTGGACCACAGTTTTGATGCCTCATGATACCTGTGCCACAATGAAGTTACTTATTTTCAGTAACGTTCATTCTACGTGTACTCTCTTTAGCCAGAGATTCCTCACTTTGTAACTATCTCCAGACATCTGAATGAATCTGGAAAACTCAGAGCAGTACTCCTACACGCTAGTAGGTGGTGTTATGCAACTCTGCTTCAATGCCGCTCTGCTCCGGAAGTGACAAATGGAGTCGCATACAAGTGTCACCTCTAGTCAGCTGACGTCAGTTTATTTTATTAGCTTGTCCACACCTTCAGATGCAAAGCCCATCTGGGCATTGAAAGAACCGGTGTGCAGATTCCTAAATTGAGACAATACCACAGAGTGAGAAGACAGATGGGCGGTGACAATCAGAGGTTACAGTATCCAGCATAAAGAGCATCATCAAGGGTAAGTAACTTCTTGTTCTTATTGATACTTCAAAACGCAGATTCATCAACTTGTGAATAGATACCAAAGCAGTAACTCCTAGGGTGGTGGTTCTGTGAGATGGATGAGACTATTAGGTCCTGCTAGATGAGCAGGCCAAAAGAACATCTCAAAAGACCCAACTGTTGAATCATTAGTGCTTTGTGAACGTGGGTGCTGATGCACTTGTGGCGGCCTGACAGAAAACCAGAACAGACACTCAATATGCTAATGCCATGGTAGCCATCTTGGCTCTGGTGGAGTAAGTCCTTTGATATTCTGGAGGCTGCTACTTAGCCACTGCATAGCAGATTTTAATGCAGCAGACTTTACACTGGGAGATGGTCTATTTCTGCACTGCATCACCCTTCTTCACCCCCAGAGAAACCATCAGGCAGCTCATCATCCACTCGATGTTCTTTGGTGCGATCAATGTAAAATATGATTGCTATCTTGTGGTCCAAACTATGGAACGATGTGGCTGAGAAAAGAAGGTCTGGAGGGTAATAGCTTGTCCAGCATGAAAGGGCGTCACCAATTTGGCAGGAAAGGAACTAAAGTCCTTAAGGCCAGTTTGAATGGAAAAAGACAGTATGAGATGGCTGGACCCAGGGGCCTCAAGTTCACTCATCCAGATTGCAGATTTTATCACAACCAGAAAAACATTTTTAAGGTTAGGATGTGTAATGGACAACTGAGCACTGATTGAAAAAGGATACACATCAGAAAATTGAGAACTAGTTTGAGTCCCACTGTGGCATCTAAAACGACTTAGGTTGAAACAAACGGTGTAAACCTTTTAGGAAACGTATCAGAAGCAGTGATTTGAATAAGTATGGTTGGTCTGACAAGGGTAAAAGCAGTTAATCCTTAACCAGACCCAGAGGAAGACCCTGCTGGCTAAAAACAAAGAAAACAACAACATATCCAACGCTTTTGCCTCAACAAGTCCAACTAGCGGGTACTGCACCAAGCCACAAACTTGTCCCAGCTCCTCACATGCACATATTTCGTGGAAGGCAATCTGGCTATCAGAATGCCATCAACTACCTCAGGAGGAAGATAAAAGGAGATCAACCTTCACCACTCAATCTCCACACATTGTGGTGCAGGTTGCACAGGCTCAGGTGCAAGACTCTGCCCAGCTACTACGACAAAAGGTCCTCCAGAAGTGGTAGCCTGATTGGAGGACAGATGCTCAATCTCAGAGGTTTCTAGGTATCACACTCTCTTGGCCCACTCCAGGTAACTAGGGTTCAGTCGTTCCTTATTTTTTTCAGAACTCGAGGCAGGTGGGCTAGCAGCAGAAGGTCATAGAGGAGTCCAGTGCTCTACTCCAGACAGAACGAGTTTCTGAGAGACAGCCTTCTTGGAAACTCCAGCTTGGAAAATAACTAATACTGAGAGTACTTGAGCGTGGGGAAAAGCATTACTGGAAGATGCCCTTGCATCTTTCAGTGTAACTGCCATTCGCAATCAGCTAGGAGCCACTGGCTTAATTAGCCTGCCCTGGTGTTTAAAAAACCCTGCCAGGTGGTGTACCACAAAGGACAATTCAGATCTCCAGAGGCACGAGCCCTCTTCGTACAGGGCCAGAACCTCCCTCCCCCCCGCTTGTTGCATTACTATGTAGTGGTTCTGGGGTCTGTGAGAACCTGTACCAGCCATGCCTTCATAAAGGCAGGAAGGCGTTCAAAGCCAAGCAATTCACCTGCAACTCCAGCACACTGATGTGGAGATGGATTTCCACCAGAGATAGGATTCTCTGATCTCCACTTCTCCAAGGTAACCTTTCTAACTTCTAAAGATTAGTAGGTCAAGAAGCATTACAGCCATTCTCACTGAGACCCAGGACAGAGAATGAAACATCATATCTTGAATGTCCTGGACTTATTAGTCCAGAAGAAAGGCTTGAAAAAGGAATGTTTCCAGGATGGTTCCAATGAAGGGGAGTTTCTGCGAAGGAGTCAGAAATTACTTTGACAGGTTGATTGAGAAGCCCAATTAAGTCAAGAGGTTCGTCATCTGGAGATGGTCCAGGACAGCCTGTTGCAAGCCCGTATTCAAAAGCCAGTCATGGAGTTTGGGGAAAGACTGGTACCACTGACCTTCAAGGATGGGCAGTAATCACCACCACCTTTGTGAACACCTTAAGGGCACCTGTGAGGATGAAAAGTAGCACAGCAAAGTGAAAGTGCTCATGGCTCATCAAGAACCGGAAGTAGTGTCTGTGGGTCTGCAAGATGGGAATATGAAAATAAGCGACCTGCAGAACTAGCATTACCAGGGGGTTGAGCAAGGCTGAGCATTTTCAGTTTTTCACTGCACAGGGAGGCGTTAAGAGTGCACAGATCCAGAATAGAGCAGAGACCTATGTCCTTCTTTGCACACAAAAAATAGAGGGAATAACATCCAACCCCACTTCCGAGACTGATACAATGCCTGTGGCTCATTTGGCCTACAGATCCTGCACTTATTGGCATAAAATGGACAGATGGTCATTCAACACATGTTCCAATGCATGTAGCATGCAGTAGCGGCTGGTGTCAGAGTGGGAGAGAAGAGGGAGGGAGTGGGGGTTGGACGACACGAACACAAAAAACAAAACAAACGGGAAAGAAAAAAAAAACATAAAGTACTAACCTGCTGAATCGACGCTCTTCTGCTCCTCTCCACTTCAGCACAGGCTACCAAACTCCCCTGCGGCCAATCCAGACGCAGCTCTCATGCTGCTGGCAACATGAGCAGCAGCAGCATTGGGATTGGCCTGAGTGCCCTGGCTTTGTGCTCCGAGAGAGACTGGGAGCCTGTGCTTGCTGTTTCCAACCCAGCAATGCAGCTTGGGTTGGAGACAACTCAGTGCGCATGTTGGTTTGGCCATCCTGAGATGGCCGGCCAAACCCACATGCACACTGATAGCAGCGTATACCACTCCCCCTCCGTCCCTATCAGTGCAATGGCACAACCACCAAGACTCGGCCCGGCCCTTTGTACTTGAAAAATAAAACAGTAATAAACCTGTTTTATTATTGTTTAATTTTTCAACTTTTGAGGCTTTTGGCAGGGGGGCCACGCTCCTATGCAATAGAGGCGAATCCACCGATGGTAGCATGTGCAGTGGTTAAAAAGGAAAGGCCAGGCATAGCCCATAAGACAATCTGCAGGAACTAATTCTTGAATGTAATATAAAGCCATTCCTGCAGAAGTGATTGATCTTTCCTCATACCAGATGGCTGTGTACCACAAAGGGTGCACTAAATAGGTTTTGCGTTTGTTGCTGGGGCAGGAGAGGGGGGGAGTGGATTAGGAAGTACGGTGCCCCTGATGGTCAGTTCGTCATGCTACACCCACGGCCCCAACATTGAAAGGACCTCTTGTGGGGAGAGTGGGGCCTAACGCTGTCTATATGCCAAGCCCTTGGAATATCCCCTAAATGGATGAAATTGTTTTGTGGATTGCCAGACTGAAGCTGAAAGAACCAAAGAACGCACTGTGGCCTGGCTTTTCTTAAAATACTTTAGGGCAGAGTCCACCTTTTCACCAAACAGGAGGAAGGCAAGAAACGTCATGTCCATTAAGGACTCCTGGATGTCCCAAGAGAAGCCCATGGACCTCATCCACATGAGACGTCAAAGCACAATACCGAGCAAACATCTTACATTAACTGATCTCAAAGCAAGACTGGATGAAGCAAACATAATCTTACCAAATGTATCCATATGTTTTGAGTCACTGTCGGGGGGTGGTTAGGAAGGCATTAGGGTTCACCTTACTGGTGGACTTGTCGGTTGACTTTGGGAGCACGTTTTAGATCAAGTGCCCATTAGTGTGTCAGTGAGGGCTTCATTAAAGGGCAAAAGAGGTTCGGTCAGTGTCTGGCCTGGCTGCAGGACCTCTGTCAGCTCATTAATTTTTACCTTCCTAGTGGGGAGGTGAATATCAAGGTCCTTAGTAGCCCAAAGTAAGCCAGAGGGAGCTGGAAGCATGCCAAAGATATGCAGCATGGCCTCTAGAAAGGCATCAACCTGCTATGCATCTTACGTTTTTCTCTTTGACTAACCAGAACTCTTCAACCTTGAAAATACCGGCCTTTGAGAACATAAGTCGATCTGTGCCTTTGACTTCAACCTGGAGCAGAACCAGTATGAAGCCTTCCAGTGCTTCATCACATACAGCTTCTCTTCATGTTTTCGGATGACTTCTGGATTAATCTGGCTGCAATCATTGAACGCCTTGACGCTGTATGTGGAAACCAAGCACCAGAGGCACACATTGTGCGGATCTGTCAGATATCTGCTTGTGACAGTCCTTACACGTACTAAATCCTGTAGTTTTAAGGGGTGACGTTTCCATTGGACTCCGAAAATGTCTTCACATGGTGAAGAAAGAAGAAGCAGAGATCCGGATCTATGTCTGAAGGCGGGAAAAGGAAGGAGTTGATGTTAAAGCACATGGGTGCCACCGCTATACAGTTCCGTTTGTCACTCCCTGTGCGGAACAGCATTCACACGGAGTTCTATGGTACCACATATCAGCATGCAGAAGCACTGCTTTTGAGTTTTACAGATCCACTCTGGTACCGGGAAATATTTGCAAGGTGAGGAATCTGTGGTTAGAAGTATCCACCAGAAAATATTTCTGTCACAGAGTAGCATGTGATAGTAAACAATGCATGCTGCTGTCAAGACCTCAAACTGTCAGCTCCATATGACAAGGGGTGAGAAGTACTGCCACCAATATTCCTCAGTATCTGCAATACAAGATGAAAGTAGCCAATCAACATAGCATTGTCAATTATATGTCACACTCTCCTTATTAACTGGGGGACGGTGCCAGCGAAGAGGTCTCTGCTTCAGCGCAATGCACTCTTTCAAATCATAATCAAAAACGTGTGGACTGGGTTACAGTAGAAGGTGCTGGACACATCGCCTATTTTAGAGCTGAAAAGGCTGACTACATTAGGGCTGAGGCAATACATGCTTTAGGTGGTAGTGAAAGGTTCTGTATCCTAAGTCAGGTATGTTAGGTTTTTCAATTCATCATGATTATGAGCTTTTTGTTGGCATGGGTAGCCAAACTACAACCAGGTTGCATAAAGTGTCAAGTTTTCACAGTCAGATGAAAATCTGGCTTCTGTGGGTTACAGAATATGAATGGATGTTATGGAGCAGACATGAAGTGTAATCCTCTAAACTTACAAAAATGCAAAATATTTGCAGTTAAAACAATAAGCTATCCTGAAGAGAACCAGATAAGGGGGTTTGCATTCTGTGAGCTGGTCTGTCTTACCTCTTCGATTGTAGCAATCCTCTGCATAACAACTATGTGGGTTCCTGCCCCGTGGTCCAGGTGTCCTTCGAGGTGGAAGTATATGACTGGGAAGAACAGGTCTATTACAAATGTAGCAGGGACAAGGCACACCCATCTGTGTGAACCCCCTGAAAAAACAAGAAAACTTAAAGTGAAGTAAATAAGCAAACAACCCAAAACTTTGAGGCAGACTGCACATGTTCAGCAACTGGTACAACTAAGAACAGCTAAGAACAGGTGCTCTGACACTACATGAGAAGTCAACAAAGGCCTGATTTAGCATTATCTCCATGAACTACCTCTATAAAAATATAGCAACAATGATTAGTTTTCATTCATGAATTGCTTATACAGACAGCAGCATTAAAGCAGAAGTAAACAAAGGACTTCAGTAACGTTTTCCTATATCAGGAATTATCTTTCAATCTGTGGTGCTCTCCAAGTACCTCACAGATGCCAACACATAGACCCTATAATGAAAAGGGAGCCATTAGTACTCGCTGAATACAATGTGTGCCACCAGTGACAAAGCACCTGTTGCAGTCTCTGTGTCTGCTTATTATCTGTCATAATCCCACTTGTTACATACTAGCAATCCCGTTTTTTCAATTGGTTGAACATTGCCAGGTTGAAGCAGTAAAGATAAAAAAAAAAAAAAATGTAGTACCCCTCCTCTCTGGGTCCTCTGTGCATGTGAGCTGCATCCCACACCAACGTGTCACCGTCCACCACACCAAAGCCCTGCATTTGCTGATGAAGTGGGCAGGTGCTCGAAGTCATTAAGGAGAGAGGTCAAGGACAAGCGTTTCTTAATCATTTAGAAGGAATCTTTCCTTATAGCTGCTTTTCCCAACCTCCTTTCCAGGTGGTAAGAAATTCAACTTTATGTTTCTAATGCTAAGAGGGGAGAGCAGAGTATGTAACTGACCACGCTTCAAGCTGTACACAAATTCATGGTCAAAATCAGCATCTTTTCAAAATGAGCTTACGGCTCAGGAAACACACGGGATTGGCCCATGTTTCTGCCCTACAAATTCTGCTAAGTATTGTCATAATTCTGCTGATGCTGCCTTTGATCTGGTGAAATGAACAACCTGGTGGAATTAACATTATGGGGGTCATTACAAAATTGGCGGTAAAAGCCGCTTATCACTGTGCAGAAGACCGGCAACACACCACCGCGGCCGCAGAATTCCGCCACAGCTATTATGACCCACAGCACGGAATCCGACAAAATTCAGACACCCACACAAGTCCGCCACACCAAAGGTCAGTGATAAACTGGCGAAAAAAAAACCTCCACCGTCACGCCAACAGAAATACGCCCACACTATCACGACACACAAATCCACGCGGCGGTCTTTCAACCGCGGTATTCCATTGGCGGTACACACCGCTGCGCTCAAAATACACACACTTCTACAAAACACCGCCACATTGGACAATTCAAAATACACACACCTGATACACATACACACACCACTCCCACACACCCAATACAATATAAAACACACACCCACAAACCCTTACGACCACTATTACAGAGAGAATGCCAGAGAGAAACACCACCATCCACAAACTAGCAGCCACAGGCACACAACACCATCACCCAGACAACTTCCACGCACAAAACACCACACACCACTACATATCACCACACTTATCACCACACACACCACCCCACACATCACCTACACCACCCCATGGCACGGCAAAGACACCCCAGGTTTTCGGAGGAGGAGCTCAGGGTCATGGTGGAGGAAATCGTCCGGGTAGAGCCACAGCTATTTGGAGCACAGGTGTAGCACACCTCAATTGCAAGGAAGATGAAGCTATGGTGAAGAATAGTCAACAGGGTCAACGCAGTGGAACAACACCCAAGAAATCGGGACGACATCAGGAAGAGGTGGAACGACCTACGGGGGAAGGTGCATTCCGTGGTTCCGCGGACTGGCGGCAGACCCCCACCTCCTCACCCACAACTAACAACATGGGAGGAGCAGGTCTTGGCGATTCTACATCCTGAGGGCCTCGCAGGAGTCGGTGCAGGAATGGACTCCAGTAAGTCAAACCTTTAACTACCATATCCCCCACCCTACCTGCATGCTATCACATACCCCCACCCTCGCCCCCACCCATATCACTCCAACTCCTCACAAATGTACCAATATCACAAACCACACATCCCAACACCAAGCCCTGCATGGAACAACGACGCATGGACACCCATCACTAAAGGATGCCACTGCACATACCCATACACCCCCCTAAACCATTATCACACAAGCCCCCACACAGGAATGCCAGCACTGGGGTACACGCTCACCCACCCATTGCACACCATGACACACACAGATGCAATAATCATGCTTTTCCACCCCTGCAGGACCACTACCCAACGTCACCAGACAGGAGGGTCCAGACATTTCCACCCCACCCACAGAAGAGGCCCACAGTGATGACAGCAGCTCTGTCCAACTGGATCTAGATGACCAGCCCGGACCATCGTGGGCCTCGGGACAGTCGGTTCCCCTCACACAGGCACAGGCCACCACAGACCTTCCCCCCTCTGGTAACACCAGCACAGCACCCACCCAGCGGGCCCATACCTCCGTCCCCAGGACACGTCAATCAGGTGTGTGTCCACCACTACAGGGAACCCAGGATAACCCACCACCCCAACAACAACAGGGACCTGGGGGCAGTGGTAGTGGGCACACGGTCCAGGGGACGGAGACCCAGGAACACAGGGGAACTGGGAGGGCTGCTGTGCGACAGGGGGCGGACAGGCCATGGGAACCCACTCTCCACGAGGCCCTCTCCTCCATCATGGAAGCATACCACCACTCCCAGGAGACGATGGCAACGGTCCTGGCCAAGTTTCAGGAGACCCAGCGCATGCAGGAGGAACAGTATTTGGGGTTCAGGGCGGAACTCAGAATCACCAGCTCCGCCCTGGGCATCATCGTAGGGGTGCTGAAAGAAATACTCAACACCAGGAGGGAAACTGTGGCACTACAAGGGGCCCCTGACACTAGCATGGATGATGATCTGCCCACCACCTCCGCTGGCGCTAGTGGACAGGAGGCACCGCCACAGGACCACCACACCAGCAACCCACCCCCTGCAGACGGAGAACCACCCCGCAAATGGTCCCTGAGATCCAGGAACAAGACAGAGCACAATGCCAAGACCGCTGCCAAGAAATGAGACCACCCTGATTGTCAACCCACTGTCCCACTTTGTCACCCTGTCCATATTGAAACTGCCCCAGCTCCACTTCCTATGCCCATATGGGCAAGGCACCTATGAGACTAATAGACTGGACTCTGCCATGGAAACTCCTCCACCATCACCCCTCACCATTTAACTTCCCCCTCCAATATTTTGGATGTAAATAAACACACCTAAAGCACCAAAAGATCTGGAGTCTGTCTGTGATTTTGAAAGTGTGTTTGCAATTACAGTGACAACATTTTCAGGAAATAGTAATGTCAACATACCTATGTCACACAGCTCTAGTCCATGAGGAATCTAAGCAGATGACACACGTTGGGACCCACACCTGTGAAACCGTAAGGGAAAGTGACAACTCAGTGACCATACACTGGGTAAAATCGACAGACAGGATAGAGGTAGAAGTGTAAAAGTACTTGTAGTAGGCATTAATGTATTCTCACCTGTGTTTCACTGGAAATATTGCTGGATGACTGAGTCCCTGTTGTCAATGTCTTCTTCCTCTGCTTCCGCCTCATCACTGTCCACAGGCTCCACAGCTGCCACAACACCGCCATCTGGACCATCTTCCTGCAGAAAAGGCACCTGTCGTCGCAAAGCCAAGTCATGAAGCATACAGCAGGCCACGATGATCTGGCACACCTTCTTTGGTGAGTAGAATAGGGATCCACCTGTCATATGGAGGCACCGGAACCTGGCCTTTAGGAGGCCGAAGGTCAGCTCGATCACCCTCCTAGTACGCCCATGGGCCTCATTATAGCGTTCTTCTGCCTGGTCCTGGGATTCCTCACTGGGGTCAGTAGCCATGACAGGTTGGGGTAACCAGAGTCACCTAATAGCCACACACGGTGCCTCTGGAGTTGACCCATCACATAAGGGATGCTGCTATTTCGCATGATGTAGGTGTCATGCACTGAGCCAGGGAACATGGCATTCACATGGGAGATGTACTGGTCGGCCAAACATACCATCTGTACATTCATCGAATGATAACTCTTCCGGTTCCTGTACACCTGTTCACTCCTGTGGGGGGGGGGGGGACCAAAGACACATGGGTCCCATCAATGGCACCTATGATGTTGGGGATATGTCCAAGGGCATAGATGTCACCTTTCACTACAGGCAAATCCTCCACCTGAGGGAAAACGATGTAGCTCTGCATGTGTTTCAGCAGGGCAGACAACACTCTGGACAATACGTTGGAAAACATAGGCTGGGACATCTCTGATGCCATGGCCACAGTTGTTTGAAAAGACCCACTTGCAAGGAAAGGGAGCACTGATAGCACCTGCACTTGAGGGGGGATTCCTATGGGATGGCGGATTGCTGACATCAGGTCTGGCTCCAACTGGGTACACAGTTCCTGGATTGTGGCACGGTCAAACCTGAAGGTGCTTATCAGATTTCTTTCCTCCATTGTCGACAGGTCCACCAGCAGTCGGTACACCGGAGGATTCTGCCATGTTCTCACATGTCCCAGCGGACGGTGCCTATGAAGGACAACAGCGACCAGAGAGTCAAACAAGTCAGAGGTATGTACTCACAGTCTACACAGAACACGATTCATACACAAAATCTGGCCTGTATGTGTGTTGAGAGTAGGCCTAGGTATGTGTGACGCAGTTGGTTATTAGGCCATGTGGGCCCCTGAAATGGCGGCTGTCTGACCTCTAAAGTAGGACAATGGGATGTGAGGTAACTGCCCTGGCGTGGTACACCGTTGCGGTAGGCGGTCGAAGACCGCTGCGCAATGCTGCATTGGTTAACATTGGACCCAATGGGTCCCAGGAGCCAATGACGATGTACGCCAGCGGTGATGGTACGCACCGCCACGGACGTGACCACCATTTTCTATCTGTTGAATCACTCGATACCTGATCTTCGACAGGAGAGGAGCTACACTGCAAGTGCTGCTGTGACCTCGGTCTGGAAGAGACAATGTCTCGTGCGTCTGGGGAAAGGGCCCCTGCCTTCACATCGGAGGAGTTGGAGAAGCTCGTTGACGTTGTCCTCCCCCAGTACACGCTACTCTATGGTCCTCCAGACCAACAGGTAAGTACACAGGGGGCATGTTGTATGGGCTATGCCTGTGTGGAGAGGGCTGGTTGTAAGAAGGAAGGGGGCAGAGTTCTGAGTGCATGAAAGACGGCGTGTGCATGTGACACATGGCAAGGGTAGGGATGGGGGCCACTCACTTTGACGGCGCAGTTGGTTATGACTTCTCTTCTTTCCCTGTACATTTCATGTAGGTCTGCGCCCACCAGAAGAAGGATATTTGGCGTGTCATCGCCAAGGACATCCGGACCCTGGGGGTCCACCACAGACGGAGCACCCACTGCCGGAGGAGATGGGAGGACATTCGCCGCTGGAGCAAGAAGACGGCAGAGGCTCTGCTGGGGATGGCCTCCCAACGTGGGAGGGGTGCCCGTCGAACCATGACCCCCCCTGATGTTCTGGATCCTGGCGGTGGCCTACCCTGAGTTGGATGGGCACTTGAGGGCATCACAGCAGAGACAAAGGGGTGAGTACACTCTCATTCAGCTGACTTTGAGTGCAGTGGAGGGGTCTGGGTGGGGGAGGAGGGCTCTGGGTTTCCCTAGGCCAGGGCGAGTTCCGTAGGCTAGGCCCCTTCATAAGGCATGGCCCTGTGGCCCCCCACCCCACCTCTGTAGAGTGCCAAGTATAGGTATTCATGCACCTGTGTCATCTATGTGTGCAAATGTCGTCCATAGCCTTGTAGGCCATTTCCCAGGAATTGCACTGTAGAGCCCAACAGCGCGATGTAGTGCAGGGGGCTACTGTGTCTGTCTTGTCCGCCAACAGTAGCGGTAAGCCATGCACTCAACCTGTCTTTCTTCTGTCCCCCCCCCCTTTTTTGCGGTCTCCCTGTTATTGTGTGCATTAGCATGATCAGGCGGAGGAGGAGTGGCACCGGAGCACGAGGGAGCTGCGTCCCACATGGCCATGGGGGGCCACACTACGGACTCTGAATACACCAGTGGGACGGAGGGCGAGGGGAGCACCACGGCGGTGACAGGAGCTGAAACCAGCGACACGGACTCGTCCTCCGATGGGAGCTCCCTTGTGGTGGTGGCAACATCTGTGCCCCCCACTACTACAGGTACAGCTGCCACCCCCCCTACCAGCACCGCCCTCCCAGCAGCCCCTCAGCGTGTTCCCCGTGCCCGCTCACCCAGGAGGGTGGGCATCACCTTCACCCCAGGCACCTCAGCCCCTGCCCCTGTCACCTCTGCTGCCTCTCAGTGAGGAGGCCATTGACCTCCTCAGGTCCCTCACTGTTGGGCAGTCTACCATTTTGAATGCCATCCAGGGTGTAGAAAGGGAGTTGCAACAAACCAATGCATTCCTGGAGGGCATTCATTCTGGTCAGGCGGCCCTTCATCGAACCTTTCAAACTCTGGCCTCAGCACTGATGGCAGCCATTGTCCCTGTGTCTAGCCTCCCCCTCCAACTTCCTCCACCCAGACCCAATCCCCTGTACCTCTGCCTATCCCAAGCACACCATCAGACCAGCATGCACACACATCAACACACAAGAGTGGCTCAGGCAAACATAAGCACCACACATCCCACAGGCACTGACACAAGCAACACACACATACAGACAGACCAACATCCACTGCCTCCACTGTGTCCCCCTCCTCCTCGTCTCCCTCCTCCCTCCCAGTCTCGTCTACACTCACACCTGCATGCACTACCACTACAGCCACTACGTCCCGCAACAGCACACCCACCACGTGCAGTCACCACCCCCACTACCATTCACACGTCCCATGTGTCCTCTCCCAGTGTGTCTGTGGCGCCCCCTCCCAAGATACACAAACGCAGGCACACACCCACCCAACATACATCCACCTCACAACAGCCTCCAGCGCATGCACCCAAAGCCACAAAAGTTACACCTCCTACAACCACCACCTCTTCCTCCACTCCCAAACCCCCTCCAGCTACCCGTCCCAATGTCCCCAAACAACTTTTCCTGTCCACCCTTAATCTATTTCAGCCTCCCACCCCCCTTCCAACTCATAGGTCCCGTACTAGCACCTCAGCCACAAAATCTCCGGGACCAGTGATGCCTGTTGTCACAGGTATGTGGAGTTCACCGGCCACCAAGCCAGCCAGTGTATAACGGAGCCAGAGCACAGCCAGTCCCCCCCTGTGAAGCACCAGAAGTTGGCCAGTGCCCGGCGGGAGAGGGGGAAGACTCCAGCCACCCAAGCCGCTCATAGGGGTCCCAGGGGGAGTGTGGACTCAGCTGTGACTCCTCCCAAGGTGGGGAAGGGGCAGAAGAAAGCCGCAAAGTCTGAGAGGAGCAGCACGGCGGAGAAGACAGCCATCATCCCCGCTGGCCAGGAGGCCACCTCCAGCCCCCATCATCGCTGCCCAGGACGCCACCGCCAGTCCCATCGTCGCTGTCCAGGAGGACCCCGCCAGCCACAGCCCAGCTACCCTGGAGGGCCCCGCCAGCCACAGCCCAGCTGCCCAGGAGGGCCCCGCCAGCCACAGCCCAGCTGCCCAGGAGGACCCCGCCAGCCACAGCCCAGCTGCCCAGGAGGGCCCCTCCAGCCACAGCCCACCTGACCAATGAAGGACCGCCAGCCCCAGCCCAGCTGGGCAATGAAGGACTGCCAAGTCAAGCACCGCTGAACAGGGCAAGCACCGCTGAACAGGGCAAGAACCGCCAAGTCAAGCACCGCAGTACAGGGCAAGGACCGCCAAGTCAAGCACCGCTGAACAGGGCAAGCACCGCTGAACAGGGCAAGGACCGTCAAGTCAAGAACCGCTGAACAGGGCAAGCACCGCTGAACAGGGCAAGGACCGTCAAGTCAAGCACTGCTGAACAGGGCAAGGACCACCAAGTCAAGCACCGCTGAACAGGGCAAGCACCGCTGAACAGGGCAAGGACCGCCAAGTTAAGCACCGCTGAACAGGGCAAGCACCGCCGAACAGGGCAAGGACCGCCAAGTCAAGCACCGCTGAACAGGGCAAGGACTGCCAAGTCAAGCACCGCTGAACAGGGCAAGCACCGCCAAGTCAAGCACCGCCGAACAGGGCAAGTACCGCCAACTCAAGCACCGCTAGCCCATGAGCGGCAGGAGCAGTGACGCAACTGGGACCGTCACGGGGTGAGTGATGCACTCTGGGCCCCAGTCCCCCTCCAGAACCAGTGGAGACATGTACCCACTCCGTCTGTCCTGCACAGGATGAAGCACTCTGGGCACCAGTCCCCCTCCAGAACCAGTGGAGACATGCATCCACTACCTCTGTCCTGCACAGGATGAAGCACTCTGGGCACCAGTCCCCCTCCAGAACCAGTGGAGACATGCATCCACTACCTCTGTCCTGCACAGGATGAAGCACTCTGGGCACCAGTCCCCCTCCAGAACCAGTGGAGACATGCATCCACTCTGTCTGTCCTGCACAGGATGAAGCACTCTGGGCACCAGTCCCCCTCCAGAACCAGTGGCGACATGCATCCACTCCGTCTATCCTGCACAGGATGAAGCACTCTGGGCACCAGTCCCCCTCCAGAACCAGTGCAGACATGCATCCACTACCTCTGTCCTGCACAGGATGAAGCACTCTGGGCACCAGTCCCCCTCCAGAACCAGTGGACACATGCATCCACTCCGTCTGTCCTGCACAGGATGAAGCACTCTGGGCACCAGTCCCCCTCCAGAAGCAGTGGAAACATGCATGCACTCCGTCTGTCCTGCACAGGATGAAGCACTCTGGGCACCAGTCCCCCTCCAGAACCAGTGGAGACTGTTATCCACTTGGGAGACTGTGGCTTTGCACTCCCCAGGATACAGCAGTGGGCAAACCACCCACTGGAGAGAATTGAGAGACTGTGGCTTTGCACTCCCCAGGATGGTACAGTGGACAAACCACCCACTGGAGAGACTTGAGAGACTGTGGCTTTGCAATCCCCAGGATGGTACAGTGGGCAAACCACCCACTGTATAGACTTGAGAGACTGTGGCTTTGCACTCCCCAGGATGGTACAGTGGGCAAACCACCCACTGGAGAGACTTGAGAGACTGTGGCTTTGCACTCCCCAGGATAGAGCAGTGGGCAAACCACCCACTCGAGAGACTTGAGAGACTGTGGCTTTGCACTCCCCAGGATGGTACAGTGGGCAAACCACCCACTGGAGAGACTTGAGAGACTGTGGCTTTGCACTTCCCAGGATGGTACAGTGGGCAAACCACCCACTGGAGAGACTTGAGAGACTGTGGCTTTGCACACCCCAGGATAGAGCAGTGGGCAAACCACCCACTGGAGAGACTTGAGAGACTGTGGCTTTGCACTCCCCAGGATAGAGCAGTGGGCAAACCATCCACTGGAGAGACTTGAGAGACTGTGGCTTTGCACTCCCCAGGATGGTACAGTGGGCAAACCACCCACTGTATAGACTTGAGAGAATGTGGCTTTGCACTCCCCAGGATGGTACAGTGGGCAAACCACCCACTGGAGAGACTTGAGAGACTGTGGCTTTGCACTCCCCAGGATAGAGCAGTGGGCAAACCACCCACTGGAGAGACTTGAGAGACTGTGGCTTTGCACTCCCCAGGATGGTACAGTGGGCAAACCACCCACTGTATAGACTTGAGAGAATGTGGCTTTGCACTCCCCAGGATGGTACAGTGGGCAAACCACCCACTGGAGAGACTTGAGAGACTGTAACTTTGCACTCCCCAGGACAGAGCAGTGGGCAAACCACCCACTGGAGAGACTTGAGAGACTGTGGCTTTGCACTCCCCAGGATGGTACAGTGGGCAAACCACCCACTGGAGAGACTTGAGAGACTGTGGCTTTGCACTCCCCAGGATGGTACAGTGGGCAAACCACCCACTGTATAGACTTGAGAGACTGTGGCTTTGCACTCCCCAGGATGGTACAGTGGGCAAACCACCCACTGGAGAGACTGTGGCTTTGCACTCCCCAGGATAGAGCAGTGGGCAAACCACCCACTGGAGAGACTTGAGAGACTGTGGCTTTGCACTCCCCAGGATGGTACAGTGGGCAAACCACCCACTGGAGAGACTTGAGAGACTGTAACTTTGCACTCCCCAGGATAGAGCAGCGGGCAAACCACCCACTGGAGAGACTGTGGCTTTGCACTCCCCAGGATGGTACAGTGGGCAAACCACCCACTGGAGAGACTTGAGAGACTGTGGCTTTGCACTCCCCAGGATGGTACAGTGGGCAAACCACCCACTGGAGAGACTTGAGAGACTGTGGCGTTGCACTCCCCAGGATGGTACAGTGGGCAAACCACCCACTGTATAGACTTGAGAGACTGTGGCTTTGCACTCCCCAGGATGGTACAGTGGGCAAACCACCCACTGGAGACTTGGGAGACTGTGGCTTTGCACTCCCCAGGATAGAGCAGTGGGCAAACCACCCACTGGAGAGGCTTGAGAGACTGTGGCTTTGCACTCCCCAGGATAGAGCAGTGGGCAAACCACCCACTGGAGAGACTTGAGAGACTGTGGCTTTGCACTCCCCAGGATGGTACAGTGGGCAAACCACCCACTGGAGAGACTTGAGAGAATGTGGCTTTGCACTCCCCAGGATAGAGCAGTGGGGAAACCACCCACTGGAGAGACTTGAGAGACTGTGGCTTTGCACTCCCCAGGATGATACAGTGGGCAAACCACCCACTGGAGAGACTTGAGAGACTGTGGCTTTGCACTCCCCAGGATGGTACAGTGGGCAAACCACCCACTGGAGAAACTTGAGAGACTGTGGCTTTGCACTCCCCAGGATAGAGCAGTGGGAAAATCACCCACTGGAAATACTTGAGACTGTGGTTTTGCACTCCCCAGGATGATACAGTGGGCAAACAACCCACTGGAGAGACTTGAGAGACTGTGGCTTTGCACTCCCCAGGATGGTACAGTGGGCAAACAACCCACTGGAGAGACTTGAGAGACTGTGGCTTTGCATTCCCCAGGATGGTACAGTGGGCAAACCACCCACTGGAGAGACTTGAGAGACTGTGGCTTTGCACTCCCCAGGATACATCAATGGCATGGAGCCCCCTCGTGGATGTGGCGTCGTGCACTCATCCGGCTGAGGTGCCCCCCCCTTCCCTTCCCCCTGAGGTGCCTGTTGTATTTCGATCTGATGCCCCTGCAGTGTTCTCTCCGTCATGTTCGGGTATCTTGTGTGGGCCTCGCCCATGCATTTTGGGCCCAGTGGTCCACGGACTATGAATGGTGCAATACGTGGACTACTAATCATGGTGTATATTTTGTTAATAGTGTGTGTGTATATATATATATACATATATATATATATTTGCTTACTGACTTTTGATATATTACAATGGTTACACTCATTTCCTTTTGTCTTTGCATTCTTCCAGGGGGGTTGGGGGATGTTACTGTAATGTTTGGATATGCATTGGTGTGTGTGTTGTAGTGGGTGAGGGTGGGGGTGAGGGTTGGGGTGTTGCATGTGTGTGTCCCTGTTTTTTGCCTCCCCCCTCCCCCCTCCCCTATGTCGTAGGTGCAGTACTCACCGTGGTCTTCGCCGCTGGTGTTGGTGCTCCTGGTACAGGAGCAGGAAGACTAGCGCAGGAAGAATATGGAGTTCCGGCTCCATGGTGTCGTCGTTCCTCGTGGAGTGTGTAGAGGTGAGCGCTTTTCCTTCGAAATGCCTGTTTCCGCCGTGTTTTTATCTGCAGTGAATCCGCCCCGGAAAAGGTGGCGGATTGGCCTGTCATAATAGTGTGGGCGGTACATTGTCCTCCGCCTGTCTGTTGGCGGTGACCGCTGAGCTGTTTGTTTGTACCGCCGTGGCAGTTGGAGTGTTAAAGTGGCTGTCTTTGTTGGCGGTTTCCGCCACGGTCGTAATTCCCAAAAATTTCCGCCAGCCTGTAGGCGGTCTTACCACCGCTTTAACACCATCCGCCAGGGTTGTAATGACCACCAAAGTCTCTCAGAAGGCTCATGGCTTCTAAGGTCACAGGACTTTGAAATGCAGAAGAGCATCCACTGCCAATATTGGCGTTGTCTGCTTTGTTGCTTATTGAAAGCCCACAATAGGTCACACAGTGAGAGTCAAAAAAATCAAAAGGCTTTCTTCACTCTTTCTAGGTAAACTTTCAGAGCTCTAATGACATATATAGTCTGTGTGCTATTTTTTCAGCTGGTGTCTAAGTTGAAATATAGGATAAATATTCTTTTGAGTTAAATGTATCTCAGTTAGCCTCTCCAGAATATGAAAAATGTCACAAGAACAAACTTGTGCAGGTGGTAGACAACAAAAGGCTCTTCTGAAAAGAGTTTACTAATCCTTCAGGTAATAATTATCACCACTAAGAAAGTGCTCTTCCTAGCTAGTAAGTCTATGTTGTAGGGGGGATCAGTTTCACAAGGTCTGTCCATAGGTGAGACCAAGATGACATTATGTTCCACTAGCATTTCTAGAAGGAGGAAAACACTGGAGAAGACTACCAATATCTTCCATAACATTTCATCCTTCAAGGTGCAGATTCGAGAAGTTCTATTCAGGCAGTCACATTACGTAAGAGACATTTCTTACAGCGATAAACCTTAATCTCCAGAGTGTTTAAAGAACACCGAGTTTCAATTCCCTATCACCAAGTCTCAATGATAAAAGCTGAGCCTAATTAAATGATGGTAAGCAGCACATTTAACATTAATGCTTTTTTCAGATACTTTCAAATGTGCATAAGCCAAATTTATGGGAAGAGAACTTGCAAGTTCAAGTTTGTTTTCAACTAGAAGATCGAGAACTTGAAGAAGCATCAGAAAGCTGCTCCGCAAGAAGAGAAGCCATATTTGGTGAGGCCAAACATGCAACTAAAATCAACCTGGAGCCGACGCTTCAGATAAAGCAGTAAAGAAAGAGGAGAAAGGATTAAAGAAACATCCATGACCAGTCAATTAATGAAACGTCCTAGGTTGGAAGTAACATTTGCCTTACTTACCTTTGGTAACACTCCTTCTGGTCACTACTAACAGCAGATTCTTCACCTTTAGAATATGTTGTGGTGTGAACTGGAAATGTCCACCTAGACACCAACAGGTGGAGTCATGCAGCTCTGCCTTGCCACAGGGGTGACAGAGAGGAGATGCACATAAGCACCGGCCCTTTATGATGCCGTCCATTTCTTGTCTCTTTCCGTTTCTGCACCATTAGATTCAGAATGTAGTACGAGTGTTTGTGACAGTGGGCCTTTTTTAATTGAGGACCTTTTTAGATGTTGAAGGGGTCTCTTCACAAAACAGGGCGTTTGGAGGGCAGTGAGGAATCTGCTGTTTGATAGAGTATCATCGGAAGGTTAGTAACTTGTTCTTCTAAAGAATAATTCCAACCAAAGATTCCTCAACTTTAGAATAGATAACAAAGGAGTACCTTCTGAGAAGTGTCTTAAACCCAAAAGGTCCTGCAGGATTGAGTGAGCAAAGTGATCTTCAGGTCACACCTGGCTGCCAAGGATGTAATGATTTGTGAATGTATTTACTTACGCCCAAAGCTGCTACCTGAAAGTTATCAAGAACAGGCTCCATTCATGTCAGTGCAGTTGAAGCAGCCCTGGTTGTGGTGGAATGGGCTCTTATGACTTCGAGGGGCAGCCTAGTGGCCATTGTATAGCAGATCTTAATGTAGAGGACTATCAAGCTTGAAAGAGTCCTCTTTTGCAAAGCTTCACACTTCTTTGCAAACTGAGAAGCTGACGAAGAGCTGATCACATACTTGAATATCTAGCCAGTGGAAGTAAAAGCTCAATTCCCTCTTTGGATCAAGGCAACAGAGCCTCTTCTTATTTCAAGGGAGGAGGTGGAAGAACAATGCAGACAAGGATACTAATTGACCAGCGTGAACAGGGTTCACAACCTCAGGGAGGAAACCCACTGAGGTGCTCAACACTAACTTGTCTGGACAGAGGGTAGTGTGAGGCAGTGACAGTGAATAAGGAAGACTATTTTCATTGTTGAGAGCCTTAAGTAGCAGCTGTGCATGGGCTTGAAGAGTGTGAACATTAGGAATATTAAGACCAGGTTAAAGTCCCATTGAGGCATCACAAATTGTTTGGAAGAAAACAAACAAAATGCGTCACAATTGTGACTTAAACAAGGACAGCTGGACTGAAACAGAGAAAGTCTATTATAGGCAACCTTTCACTCTGCCCACTGCAAAGCCTTTCTGGGCTAAGGACAGAACAAACAAATGAACATCAAAGAATTTGGCTTGTTGGGCTAGCGTTTCGGGCACCATACCAGACAATAAAATTGTCACAGTGTTCAGCACAGTTGGACTTCGTGGAATGGGTTCTGGCAGCAAAGACAGCATCCATCACCAGGGTCTGTAATTCAAATGCATTTAACTGATGACATTTAATCTCCAAGCAGAGAGGTCTAAGTCGCATACAGGACCATACCTTGATGATGAGACAGTAGGATCATTTAAGATGCGTTACGCCCTTTCTTCCGAACACGAAGCAGGCATCTGAGGGAAGGTGTACAGAAGTTTCTCACTGCACATCAGGTGGAATACATATTGTACCAAGTTCCCTGGAGGAAACACAAGTGTGCAAAATTGCTGATCTCGCACGTTCATTATGGTGCTGAACAGGTCTCCCTCGAGTGTTCAAAGATACATCAGTTTAGGAATGGAGTAGCCAGTATTCAGTTTTCCCATTCTAGCATTCAGTGACTCATTCATGAACTCTGTCAGGTGGCTGCTGACCAGGCAATGTTCTGTTGTTCCGGCCACCTATCTCTACACAGAGCATCCGGGCAAAGGCCCCACGATCCCACTCCACCCTGTTAGTTGCAGTAGTACAAACCGGGACAGTTATTTGTCAGACTCTGCACTTTGATGGACAGTAGGAAGGTTTTGAGGCCCAAGCGGATTACCCAAAGCCCCAGCACATTGATATGCAGCTGGCTCTCCACTGGGAACCAAAGGCCATTGATCGCCACCTCCCCTAGGTTACGTTCCCCCACCCCAGCAGTGTCAAGTCTGTCACAACTGTGAGCCAGGGGAGAGAAAGGAGAGTGGCCTGCCATGGGACAGACTGGCATCTGACAACGACCACTGCAGATCCTGAGCCATTTCCCTTGAGATTTGAATGGGCCTAGAGAGGCATCACTGATGATGAGCCCACTGGGATATGAGGTACCACTACAGGTACTGCATGTGGCACATGACGTTGTGGATGAGGAGAATGCACAAGGCAAAGAGGCCAAGAACCCTCAAAGGTATCCTGACCAAAATCCATGAGTGATGCCAAAACATTGGGATCATTCCCTAAATCTCCCTGACTCGCTAATGTGAAGAAAAAGCCTTAAACAACCGCCCAAATGAACGTAAGTCTCTGCGTAAGGCTCAGGTGGGACTTCAGCTGATTGATGGTGAAACCCAACAATGTCAAAAGTTCATCTGTTACAAATCGAGGGGAAACATGGTGGCCAGGTAGACGGCCAGTCGGGAGGGAGCTCTCTTTTGGAGGTCGCAAGCATGAGACGTGTAACACTCACCCCTCTCCGATCTGATAATTAAGGAATCTTACTCCCTTGCTTCCTTACTGTCCGGATGATCCATCCCTTGTCGTAGCGATCCATACTGCGGTGGTCCCTAGAAGCTGGGGAGCTCCGGACACAGGCAGGCATACAGTGCCTCAGCGAGGTGAGGCTTAGCAATCTCCAGCATCAGCACATTAGCGAGTCATCTGAGGATCACATGACCGCACTGCCAGAAGAAGTGGAGAAGCTGGAAACACTGCTAGGGATACTGCTGAGCCTCAGGGCCACTCTGGAGAAACACTGGATAATTTTAGAGAGCCCCGTGCAGCTTGTGAAAAGCTAGGGGATGGAACGTGCCAGGACTGGCTAGTGATAGCCGCCAGAAGAGACTCCCTCCTGTAAAAGAGGATAAGACGATCACTTTAAGCTCCAAATCCCAAATAAGTCAGGTTCAAAACCAAAATAAGGGAGAGGGGCTTGCATGAGAACTAAGTACTCTTGAGGCCTGATGACATCTATGTGGGGAATTCTATGCTTAAACCTACACTGATTGTATTGGCTGCAAATAAGAAAGGCCCACAGACAGCTACAAAAAATACAAAGAAAGTATCTAGACTTTCTAGGTGAGGCAATTTGAAACCCTTGTGGGCCAGATATATCATCAGTGAGAGGCCTAATAAGCTTAGCGACCACTAGACCTAAAATAACCCCCTCAATGCAAGCCTTTTTTGAAGCAAAAATAGACCTGGGTGCCCATACATCCCTGAGAACTCAGGGGGAGTAGTGGACAGCAGTTGCAAGGATGCAAGGGCTCAGCAATATAAAAGGATAAACAGAGTCCTGATTTAGGAGGAACAGAAGATATTTTTGAGGACTTACAAGTGAGAAATAGGTTTACCCTACTTGCAGAGGTGGCCCCTGACGATGTCGTTCCATTAGACTTGGAAAAAGCAGGAGAGACACCTTGCACTATTCTTACAGAGGCTGCTGGAGAGGAATCCCTTCTAGGGCCACATCGTAGAGAGTCAGGAGCTGCAGGGATGTCAGAAGGTCCAGGAGATGATATGGGCCCTTACGAAAGAGGTAAACGGTAGATTCGATACTTCAGACACAAATCAGAAGCCGATACAGGAGACCTGCCTAAGCCTGGTGGAGAAAATACTGGGTTTGGCCCAGCACGCAGGGGCTCTGGAAATCAAAGTAAATGAGCTAAGTAAATAGGTGACCACGAACACACAGAAGGTTAATCCTAGTAACCTTTCTGTCATTCTGTCACAGCATCTCTTTCCTCATTAGGTCGGTTATCTCACAAGCTACAGAATATAGACAATGGGAATAAGGCAAATGCATGGAGGAATTAAGGAATGCCAGGGCAATTGTTCAGCTAAGGTTCCCAGCATTCCTAAAAGTACTACGAGGCAACAAGAGGCACAATGTTTTTTGAAGTAGAAGCAGTGGTTGAATACATTGCACATATCAAGGGAGAGGATAGGGGAGGAAATACGGGGAAGTTGTTGGGCACCCAGAGGAGAAGCTCATATAGGCATTCCATGAGATGCCAATAAGAAGAAATGGGAGGGTTTTCACAAGTGTAGTGGGGGAGAGGTGGAGAGCATGTGGGAAGAAAGAAAAATAATTGCCCTCTAGGATATATGGGTGACTGTCTAGTTGGAAATCAGTACAGAAAGAAACAATCTCAGAAATATGGTAAGAAGAGGTGACCAGCAGGAGACTCAGCTCCCTCTCTATCTCATGTTGGAATGTAAATGGGATGCGAATGGCGAGGATACAGTGGTCTACATTGCAATATTTAAAAGAGTCAACGGCACATATCATAATATTACAGAAAACTCCCTTTTTAAGGCGTGAGTGCAGAGCTTATGTCAAGGAACAGTTGAGTGAAGGAGATAATAGCTACTGATCAACAACCGTGTATGAAAAAGTAGCTATCGTAATACGATCAAACTCAGAGGTAGAATTGGTAAAGTATTAATCAGATAAAGTGGGAGATGGCTGGTTGCAGAAATCAAAGTAGGACAAAAAACACTGACTCTAGCCAGCTATTACAGTACCAATATTGATGACACTGACGGAATGATTCAGCTTCGAGCTGTACTTTTGGAATGTAAGGACCCGTTAATACTTGGAGGTGACTTTAACATTCTGTCTGTTAATTCTCTAGATAGGTCATCACCATGTCTTCAAGTAAGCACCCCGGAGATGAGGGTCTACCTTTGTTTCTTAATAAAGACTCTTAGCCTATGTGACACCTGGCAAAGACTTAATGATAAACGCAGAGATCACACAATAAATAACAAGAGCATTTTCCTCATATATACTGTTTATAGATCGTAAACAGTCAGAAAGGATTTTGACAATAGAACACCTGTCAATACACATTTCATCTCACTTATCCCTGCTACTGAATTCCAACAATCAGACCAGAAAGGGCAAGTGAGATGGACACTAGATAGAAAGCTTCTCCTTCAGACTGAGATAGTGTGAAAATTACAGAAGGGAACAGAAGAGTTCTTCTATTGGAATTGGCCTTCTACCCCAATATATGTGACCTCGGACTCATAAAAAAGCCTGGTTATGAGGTACCCTTCTCAGTATATCTGTTGCTTGGAAACAAAAGGGAAAGGTTTAGGAAGGTATACCTAGAGATGGAGATCTCCAAGGTTGAAGTTGCCTTGAAAGAAGGCTCCTTAGAAAGGACCTCAAGAGATGAGTTAAAGAAATTATTGTCCTCCCTCAAGTTGGAATTTAGATTAATGATGGAGGAGAAAGTGAGGCAGCAGTGGGAGGTTAGCAGGGCCAGGAATTGCGACTATGGGTAAAAGTGTGGGAGACTGCTGACATGGAAAGCAGGATCAGAAAGAAGCAGGAAACACAATAAGGAGGTACATGACCCGATAACAGGAGCCACTACAGTAAATAGTGAAAAGATTGAGCTGGAGTTTCACACATTTTTTCAAGATTTATATGGGGAAGATCTATCCAGTGAAATTTAAAATGTAGAAGAGTGGCTAGAAAATAAACAAATGCCCAAGCTAATTTTAGTACACCAGCAAGCCCTAAATCATGAGATCACCGGAGAAGAGATACTGAGTGCATTTAAGAAGTTAAAGAGAGGCAAGGCGGAAGGACCAGATGGCCCTTGATGCTAGATAAAATCCCAACAGAATGCCAGTCATACCATCCCATCTCCCTTCTGAACTGCAGCTGTAAAATCTTTGCTAGCACATCAGCTGCACGACTAAGCACGGCAGTAAGGAGAATTATACATCAGGATTAAAAGGCTTTCTCCCTGGAAGATATTCACAGGAATTAACACACTCCCTCAGAGGGTCCATAGATTTAGCAGTGCTAACAAACTCCCCACTAGTGATTAGGACCATTGACGCAGCCAGGGCATTTTGCAGAGTGAACTGGGGTTACCTAATGACAGTTCTGAAGCATGCTCGGGGTGGGTAGATGGGTTTTTGGAGAGGACTCAATAATTCTACAGCACTCCAAGGGCCCGGGTGTTAGCCAACGATGGTCTATCAACCCCAATTAAAATAGAAAGGGTCACTAGGCAAAGACGCCCCCTCTCTCTGCTCCTTTTTAATCTCTACATAGAATGCTTGGCTCAAAGTTTGAGAGCAAATAAAGAGATTAAGCCCTTCGTCACCAGCAAACTCTATAAAAAAACAATATATATGTAAAGCATTTTACAGTTAAGTGCTGTCTGTGTAAATGTCAGAAGTAGAGAGCGTGATAGCCCAAGTAACTTGGGAAGTGAGGTAATTTGAGGGATTCACAGGGTACAAGGTAAATCAAACCACATCAGAATTCGTGACCTGGAGTTATGAATGGGCGGGGGTGAAACGCAAAGAATAAATAAGATAGTTGGGAGTCAGGACTGTGCAGAATCATGAGGCTATCCTGAAGGTTAAATTGAAAAGGGATAGTAATGAGGTGGATTGACTGTTCAAGAAATGAGGGAATTTGCCACTCACTTATATATGGAAGGGTAAATCTGATCAAGATGTCCATCTTATTGATATTCACCTTCCTATTAGATAACGTACAGCTGAGTTGCAACAGGGAAGAGCTGCGAAAAAGCCAAGAGAAGATCACTGTATTCATTTGGGCAGGCAGAGCCATATGGCTATCATGGAAAAAGCTTTGGAGGAGGCTGGGTAAAGGGGTCTGGCATTACCCGACATCCAACTCGACTGTTCAGGATTTCAGTTAAGTAACTGCAGGATGCTTTTTCTACCACCCATATTACTCCTCCTCAGGGAATATGTGCAGGAGTATGCTTGTAGGCCTACCAAGAGAAGGGTTCTTATACAAATATAGTACACCAAAGTTTCTCAAAAAAGTATGGTTAAAATGCCTTAGTTCCACTGCTGCCCTATGGTTTAAGATAAGATTGTTCCTAGGAATCCAATACTATAGCAAATTAGCACCGGTACGGGAGTTTCCAGGAATGCATGAGTGCTTGAAAAATCGATTAACAAGACCATTTTGAGAGTGTAGAATGACTAAGTGGGGACAGTTAGTGGAGGGAGGAAAGGCATTATCATGGGACACCTGGGAGAGGATTACGTAGGGGACTCTGTCAAGGTTCACATATCAGCAGTTCACCTCCTGGATGGGAAAATCAGGGGTGGACCCACTTGTATACCCACAGGATAGAAGAGGAACTGCAGGATCGCAGGACAAGGAAAGAGGAGGTAGCCTTGTGGTATCATCTCCTATCAGATGAGGCAGAGGGGAGCATGAAATCACCACACCATGTATGGGATGGATGCTAGCCAGATGCAGATCTGGAGAAATTATGTAAGTTTCAATTAGCCTATTTTATTCAGTAGTGAAATCTGCACCTTTAAAAAAGAACCACTTGTTCACTCTCCACAAAGCCTTCTGGTCACCACGGAAGATAGCTAAAGCCAGGAAGTGTAATAACACCAAGTGCAACAGGCACGGAGGTCAAGGTGCATAGGATATACACGTTTGTAAGCTGCCCCATGCTGGAAGATTTTTGGCTGAGGGTAGCGAAGACAATATCAGACCTCTCAGGAGTGCCAGTGGAGGTAAGGCATCCTACAATTTTATTTAGCAGGGGCGGCTCTTCCGCAGAGGTAGAGGGGCATTGCCCCCCCTGGATAAGCCACAGATGAAAAATAAAATGATGGGTTGCTATAGTTTTATTTTTCATTTTTCATCTGCTGGCTCAGTCAGCAGGTGCAGAGAGGGGTGGGGCTAGGCCACGGGAAGGTGGGAGGAGGGAGGTGGGAGAGTGCACAAAGTGCGCAAGTGTGTTTGGCCAGCCGTCTCAGGCCGGCGAAACACACATGCGCACCTAGGTTTCTCCAACCAGCTTGATACACAGCCAGGCTGGAGAAACTGCACAGACCCCAGGCTTGTGTCTGAGTGGCAGTGACTGCCGCTAAGACCAATAATGACGCTGCTTACATGCTATCTTTAGCATGTAAGCAGCACCAGGATTGCTGGGGAGCCTGTGTTGGTGTCCCAGCGAGTGCCGGGACACCAGAAAAGGATTGAGGCAACAGTAGACGAAGACGGGCAGCGCAGGGTAAGTGTATTTTTTAATTTTTTTTTTATGTTTCCCCAGTTGTTTGTCAGCCCCCCCACACCTGCTCCCCTTCTTGACATATGCAGAGGCCGCCACTGTTTAGTGTAAAGTGGAAAGACGGTTAGGGGGAAGGAATGACATCAACCCAAACCAAACTGATTCTTCTTATATCTTCTGCCAAGGAGAGAAATTTGAGAATGGTGCAAACCAGGGCCTCCTGATTGTGGTGGAACTCTGTAAAATGCTATTATAAACTAGATGAGAAAATCGGAGGTGCACGCTTTTTGTTGGGAACCAGCTGAGACCTGGTTAACATCAGAGGATAAACCCAATGATTAGACCTTCTATGTCAGGAATGGCGGAAGGAATCGTCCAGAGTTATAAGCCCTGTTACTGATGGTCCCGAAGACCAGGACAGAGAACTTAGGACTGTCACGATTATGGGATGGTGTTCTTAGAGGCAATATGGGGACAGAAAAAGTTCAACTGTTGCCTAGGGGTGGTTCACAAATGACTGTGGACAGCCTGTATTCAACAGCCAGTAATTGCTCCAAGGCAGTACATATACTCCCAACGCCCAAAGACGGCATGAGACATATAAGGTAAGGCTGAAGGGTACAACCACAAATTGAATGTGTTCCTGGCATTTCTTAAACTGCAGGACAGGCCTATAGAAATATTGATCCTGTAAGTTCAGGGACTCATTTAGTCTCCTGTGACTAGGGCAGAAATAATCTAAGCTAACCTGAGGATTTTTAACTTGTCCCTATGCAGAAAGGAATTCAAAGAGGGAGCAGGCTAGGCCCAAGTCTGACATTGCTTTCTGGGATGGACAAGTAACATGAATAGTATTCCTCCTATTTCTCGGAGTCTGGGGTCCATTCGAAGGCATGCTAGGAATTTAAAAGAATTACCTCCTGCAGCAGAATTGTCAAGGCTCTTTTGAAATTTGTTCTGAATTTGGAGAAAGATGGGGCGAAGAAGAAATAAAGGGTAGGGGTAGCCTCTATGAATAATCTATAAATATACGTTTGTCCCACGTAATGGATCTCCAGCAGGGAGGAAATTTGGAATCCTGCACCAAACCAACCTGACATGATCTATCAAGTCCAAATTACAGGGGTTTGGCAGTCGCTGCAAATGGAGGGATGCTGCACTCTGCTGCCGTTCGCAGAGTCACCAAATGTCACATTTGCATCCCTGAAAGGACTGGACTGTCTGCTGTACCACTGGTTGGGAATGCTGATGTTGACTATAGGCTAGCCCCTGGAATAGCCCCCGAATTGTCTGAGTTGATGAGAATTGCCTTACTGATTAAATAACTTTAGCAAGCTTTCAGTGAATTCCACTGTCTTTAAATCTTTCTAGCCCCAAGGCTGCTTAGTCCTGAAGAATCTGGACTCTTCAAAGAGCATATGCTTTAGGGAGCTTGCACATCACCACAAAATCCAGTCAACCTCAAACATTTGTCTGATGCCAATACTATTGGTGACATTCAAGCCTGAAGGGATTACATACTGCAACTGTCTGACTGATGGGCAATAACAAGGCTTGAGCCACGTAACCATCACAGCATCAGTGATGCGATCAGTGAATGGTAGTAAAGGCTCTCATTGCATTGGTCCTGCTTGGAGAACTTCGGTCGGAACACTGGCTTTTGAATCAATGGAGAGCAACTGAAGATTTACCACCTCATCTGCCTTTCGGACCACCAATGAAAATAAGGCACTTTTATACATTTGTGTCCCATGTGGTAATCAAAGCTCCATTTCAAGAGAAGTGTAAAGCTCACTGACACTTTGTAAGTCCAAGCATAGTGCATCATCACTACAGTTGGTGAGTGGGGGTTGGGGTATTTATAACTCATTTTCTTTCTCCTCATCAGTGTCCTGAGGAGCTTAATTTGTTTCTTATAAAAGGTCAAAATAGGAGCCAAAAAGATAATAGAACGTCTGTTGGCAGTTGCATCATGGTAGAGTTGCATCATGGTAGAGATGTCGGGTTACAATCAGGCACTAAAATAACCTGTTGCACTTTTGTGATTTCATACTGCAACATTGGTTGAGCTCAGGTCCATACCAGTCTATAATCTGATATAAGGTCTTCCATTGGGGAAGTTGGTATCAACAATGGAGCGGTGGCAACTGGTATGAATCTTGGAGCTGGTGTAGAAGACTGCACTGAAGTCTGTATGAGCCTAATAATGAGTTTGAAGAACACAGAAAACATTGGAGGAAGGTCCACTGGTGTTAACCTGACTGGAGTCCCCGTCTGCTCCATGGGAGTTTGAATTTCAGCAAAACTTTGCTTCATGGCCTCCTTGAAAGTCGTTATCTGCTGTGGAAACGATGACAGACTGGGAACTTTGAGGCGTTCCCGATCCTGCTAATAAATCTGTTCTGTAATTGGAAATTTCGAAGAGGTCCGATGTTAACCTTGATACCCTCAAGCCTTCTCTTTTGAGCGGGAGTGGAATGAAGTGGTCAAGCTGGATTTACGTTTTTGTGTTTGTGCTTGGACTTCGACTTACCTGAAGACATTGAGTAAGAGACAGATCATTCAGATGAGGGCCACAAGCTTACTTTCCTGGTCATAGATCACCTTAGTGTGCTTGAGGGCATACTTGTCGCAAGACTCAAGGGATGACAGGAGCCTGGGCATCAAAGGCACACGTTGCGTTACACTGTTCCCTGGCGTATGGATTAATAGTTTTAGAAAATCAAAGAAGTTAGGAGCATAGCTCTGCATTTCTATCAGAAAGCAAGCACAGTTTGGAACTGACATTGGGTTGTAGGGTAGGTGGTTAGGTGCGGCTTCAATCCATCACTTCTGGGGTTCATTGGAGCTAACAGGAATGCCACCTGCTGGGGTGCAGTATACCTACTGTTGAAGTTTTCAGATCCAGTCTGGCTCCTTGGAAAATTTTAAAGATGAGGACTGCGTTCAGAAGTATCCATTCAAAAAGGTCCTTTTGTTTCTCTGACACAGGGTTTAAGTAAAGGCAAAGCATAAATGCTTCTCAGTCCATTTTGATAGGATACAAAATATTAACCTACTGCAAGCAATTCAGTCCACATTTGGAATTTTAACTGTAATACCAAGATCTTTTACTAAACAAAATAACATAGAACAAGAACTGTACAGAGTCTTCACAAAAACACAGTTAATGAGTTTATTAACCCCAAATCAGCAGAAGACAATCAGAAACAAACAAGATAATGGGTTTGGCAAACTGGGAAAAGACACCGTCATAAGGATACAGAAATGCAGAAGCTAACAGCTTTGGGAAATGTTTATTCATTACTAAAACTATTTGCAGATAAACTTGAGGATCAACAACAATCATCAGTATCAACCTCCTACCCATGCTAATCAATTTTCAAAACACCAAAGAAAATGAATTTTAAGATAGATGATTTGAAACTAAATAAATGTCAATAGAAAATGTGCAACATGCAAGTAAAGTTTTAAGTAAACAGAAAGGGCGAAAAATGAAAAAAACTAAATGCTGAATCTCAAAAAAGCAACCGTCATTGATAAGATTCGATGCAATCATCTGTAAACCTGTCGAGGAAGCCACTTGTTCACCTACTATTGTGTTAACTACTGCTGAAAGGACAGCCAAGGTGGCAGCACACAAAGCCCTAAATCCCAAATGCTGGAATTTAAATCTATGTTCTCCCCCCAGCAGGAAAGGGTACCTGAAACAGGGACTACAGTTTCAGAAGTACTGTCAGAGCCACTGAATGTATCTTTTGATTAATCAATTTTTTACTGTTCTGTCATAGAAATCACAGATCTTTTCCCAAATGAATCTATGCTGTCGAATAGACAGAGAGTCCTTAGCAGTTTGCACATAAATCCACAACTTCAAAGTCTTTCTTGAGCTGAGTTGAAATTGGTCGCCTTTGTTTCCAAACGGGTTCTTTCTGTTGCACTAGCTGAATTTCGGTCGAACTTAATACCAGAAATCATTGTGAAAGGGCAGGATATACTTTGTAAAACTAGCTACATACAATGTGTGTTTAATTACCCATCCAAGATCTGTCTCCAGTGGTATAAATGAAAAGGCAAAACGGATCAGAGACTATTCTGTGTAGTCAAAAGAAGAGATTAAAAACATCAGGTAACCCTAACTCCATTATTATTCAAGTTGATGGAAATGGGAGAATTGTCAGCAATCAAGATAATCAACCAAAAATGATGTTCACTACGGATGACTCTTGCGCTAGGATAGCCAGAACAACTAACGGAGACAAAGTAAGTGCAGAATGTAAACTGCCATTTTATCAAAGATTTTCTTGTAATTTCATAGAATCTAGTTATCTTCTGTTTAGATAAAATAGAATCTCTGTCAGCTTTGAACCCTGTAACCCTTTGCCTTCAAGAGACATGGCATATTAAAAAAATTAAGATGGACTCTTACTTTGTTGTAGACATGACAATGCAGTCAGTAACCAAAGGTCATGCAAAAGGTAATCTTACAATTCTTATTGTCAAGGTATTTGCAATGGGATATTGAAATCTTTTCGCTTCCCTTACAAAATTTGCAAGGTATTCTGATAAATTCTCCTAAAAATGAAAAACAGCAAAATTCAGTTTTTTAAATTAAATATATATGGCTCCCGGACATCAGAATAACTCCATTCTATTCAAGATATCTGAGTTGATTAAAACTACACTTGAGCACAGTCACACAGCTAGTTTGCTATTAATGGAAGACTTCAATGCTAAAATGTCCAAAATTTTCTTAAAGGAGTGCTCCTATAAGATCCTGGAAGAAGCATGGAATATACTTGAATCTTCATTTCCCAATTTGCAGAAACCGGACCGAAGAGGCAGAATGCTTCTGGATTCTTTGGGTGCAATCAAAGGGGTGATAATAAACCGAAGGGTGATCACTGACACACCAGAAGCACCAACAATTAAAAGTACTACTGGATCATCGATTTACAGATTCAACAAGCAGAGAGTTGGTCACTGGATATGGGCAATGATAAAGCCAAGGTTGATCCAACACACAGCAGGTTACTTTGGTATCCGAAGCTAGCTAATCAAGTGAATGACCTAATACAAACCTAACACAATTTATATAAAAACAAAGAGGAAAACCCAATAACCGTCTTTGAGGATATAATACTGAAAGCAACAAATAGGATTTCCACTAGTAGCTTTAGGTTAAATAGCAAAAAAGAAAATAGGAAAAACAATCCTTAAGAAAAGGATATTTCAATAGTCATAAAAAAAATTACCCGACTTCAATACATCGATTTCTCGCTTATTAGGAAAAAATAAATCTTAACATTACCGAAAGAAAGAAAGCAGATTTGCACAAAACAGAAGCAGGAGGCACTCAACAATAAATGTACTGCCCTATATCACACAGCAAAGAATAACAATTCAAGGCAATTCTGAAGTCCCATTGCAAAGCATAGTGGTTTATTAAAATCTTTAAGGACTAGCCCCATCCCTGCGTCAGAATGGACTGAATATATGTACACGCTATATTCAGAGAATTCATCTCTGGAATTCAACAAATGGTCACTAAACTTTTCAGCAAATCAGGCTGAGATTACATTACATCCAACAAATAAAGAAGTAGCGGCATATATAACGCATGCAAGGCCCTCGGCTGCAATGGGCCCTGACAAAATCCTTATAAAAGTTCTGAAAAAGGTTCTAAAAGGATGGAGCAAATTTTGACTTTATTCTTTTTGATCACTGTTACTAGACAGGTCAAATTCCCTCCTCTTGGAAAGGGAGTATTACTATACCACTACATAAAAAAGGACAGCACACCAACAGGTAACTACCGTCAGAATGCTCTCCTGGATGCATCTGGAATGATCTTTGCAGCAGCATACTTGAACATCTTCAGAATTGGGCTACACCAAAGGAATTATCCCAAAAGCAAAGGAATTATCCCAAAAGAACAGGCAGGCTTCGGACCTAACCATTCAGAAATGTATAACATTGCAATAGTCCAGACCCTATAGACACATACAGTAAGAAAATCACAAATCCTGTAAAGTGTCTTCATCAATATTTTTACGCCATTTGACATACTCAACAGGCTAACCCTGTGGAAGAAACTAAATTCATTGGGCATCCCCTCTAACTTACTGGGACTACTTATACCACTAAATCCCTCTACGTGGTGTACAGTGTTAATGGGAGGAAATAATGGCCTAACTCCAAAAATACAAAAGAAAAATTGTCTGAAACAAGGTCGCCTGTTGATCCCTCCTTACTTTTCTCTGTTTATCTCAGTGACTTGCCAACCCAAATTGCAAATATATCATCATAATTTGTGCATCTTTTTTATATAGTTTTTATTACTCTTCAATACAACATACATTTCCATCATATTATCTTGTTCAACATGTATTGTGTAACAATGATAATTTGCATGCATTCAGATGATGTTGTTTTATTTGCTCTTAACCTGCTAGGTCCACAGCAGTGAAACCACTTACAAATTAACACCACAAAGACTAAAATAATGGCTTTTGAAGGAAGAATGCACTGATTGGTGTTTAGCTGGCATATAGCTGAGAACATCCATGGAAATAGTAAAATCCTACATGTATTTAGGAAAACTATTTTGCCAAAATCTCGATAGGCAATCTCATCACACACCTTTAGGAAACAAGAGCATAGGGCACACAGCTGTTTTGAAACAATGTTACACATCCTCGGAAAAGAGGCATGATAAGTACCTACTAGAAATATATACTGCACAAATTCCACAGACTCTCATATATGCTCTTGAAAACACGCCTATAAGGCAATGGTCATTTTTGGACCACCATGAGAAATCATCTGTAAACTGGTGTCAGTAAACCAATCAGTCTCCGTTCAGGTACTGCTCCTTGAATTTGATCTTACGAGTGCCTATGTTTCTGCAATGGCAAATAAAGTGCGCTGGACTTAGTGCTTATGTCACATTACAGAAAGCACACTAGGAGACATCTGGAGGCAAAAAAATCTTTTTAACACCAGAAAAAGAGAACACGTTTATTGAAAACGAAAAAATGTATTTTAAATCCATTGGAATGCAAAGTGGAATATGTATCCACCTCGACACCAGCACAATTCAAGTTCTTTAAAAAAAAAAAACTCTAGCCCAAGAGTAAGTCACTTAAGTGACATCAATCATTGCATGCAGGTAAAAATGTACAAATCTTCATTGTCTGCTAGAGACAAAGGAAAATGTCACTTGCCCGTTAGACATTTGTTTGTGGCATGTAGTGCTGTATATTCATATGCTCTGCATAAGTTCGCCATCTAGTGTTGGGTCCTGAGTTTTACAATTTGTTTTTCTCCAAAGAAGCTTTTCGAGTCACGGGATCAAGTGACTCCTACTCTCAGTGATACTGCGCATGGGCATCAAGTTTTTTGTTAGATTGTTTGCCCGCAGGCGGGTGAGGAAAGGAGTGTAGTGTAAGTAAAGAGAAAGAGGTGTCCAAGCAACATATTTATATATTTACAATATTTACATAGTCATCTAACTGCAACGACTATAGGCATCTGGGGAGGAGGGAGGGTGCATGTGAATGTCACAAACAGACGTCTACTACGTCGTTCTATGCCATGAGTGGCTGTAGATACACATGCTCAGCATAACAGTAGAGCAGTCTCTCCATAAAAACAATGGCTAGCCTGTAGGAGTTGCAGTTCACTGAAAAAGTATTCTGAGCACTGTCTGCACTGCATTAGCTTTCTGGTGTGCTAATACAGCTACACAGTAGTGTTTAGTAAACGTATGTGGTAGAGACCATGTAGCAGCTTTACATATATCTGCTATGGGAATATTGCCTAAAAAAAGCCATAGAAGTACCCTTCTTTCTAGTGGAAGGTGCCTTGGGGGTAATAGGGAACTGCCTGTTGGATTTAACATACCAAGTTTGAGTACATTAGACTATCCACCTAGCTATACCATTTTTTGATATTGGATTACTCTTATGAGGCATTGAAAATGCCACAAAAAAGTTGTTTAGTTTTGCTAAACTCTTTGTTTCAGTCAATGAAGTACATGAGAGCACTTTTAACATCAAGTGTGTGAAGAACTCTTTTAGCTACCGGGTCAGGTTGTGGAAAGAAGACTGTTAATTCAATAGACTGGTTGAGATGGAACTGTGAGACTACTTTAGAAAGGAACTTAGGGTTTGTTCGAAAAACGACTCTATCTTTGTGTAATTGGAAGAATGGTTCTTCTAAAGTTAAAGCCTGGAGCTCACTTACACATCTGAGGGAAGGGATAGCAGCTAGGAAAGCCATTTTCCATAAAAGGAACTGCAAAGGGCATGAATGAAGTGGTTCAAAAGGTGAACCCATGAGCCTAATAAAAACATTAAGGTTTCAGGATGGTGCCGGAGGCACTCTGGTATAATGACTCTTTTATGGCCTTCCATGAAAGGCTTAGTTACCAGAATTCTGAATAAAGAGGTGTGTTGTCGGATTTAGAAATATACAGCAATAGCTGCTAAATGAAGATGAACAGATGTGTATGCCAAGTTTGCTTTCTGCAAATGTAGCAGAGCACAAACAATGTCTTGAGCCGAAGCTTTAAGAGGGTCAATTTGTTTAGGTTGACAGTAGCAGACAAAACTTTTCAATTTTGCAGCATCACACTGTCTAGTGGTTTACATGCTTCATTTAGAATATCCATACAATCTGGTGGTAGTCTCAAGTAAACAAACTCTTTGACTTCAGGAGCCATATCCAAAGGTTGAGAGACGTGGGGTCTGGATGCCTTATCTGCCCTTGATACAGAATTAGAAGGTGGAGCCTCCTAGGGAGCTTCATGTGTGGAACTAATGATAGACCCAGAAGTGTAGTGAACCAAGGTTGATGTGCCCAGGTGGGAGCCACAAGTATCATGGTGAGAGAAGTTTGTCTCATTTACCGAATTAGAATTAGAATGAGTGGGAGAGGCAGAAAAGCGTAAGCAAATATCCCTGAACAATTCACGCGTGGACCATTTTCCTTTGACTGAGGGTGTGAGTACCTGGATGCGAAGTTTGGGCACTTTCTATTTTCTGCAGTAGCGAAGAGGTCTATGAGGTATTTCCCACCAAAGGAAGTACTCTTGAAGGACTTGTGGGTTGAGTTCCCATTCATGGACTTGTTGCTGCATCCTGCTGAGCAAATTGGTTGTCTGCACCTGGGAGATATTGCGAGATATGTGAATGTGGCGGTGAATTGCCCATTTCCATATTTCCTGAGCAAGATGTGAAAGCTGAGATTAATGTGTACCCCCTTGTTTTTGCAGATAATACATAGCTGTCATGTTGTCTGTACGGACTAGAACCATTTTGTGCAACAGATGTGGAAGAAAAGCCTTTAGTGCTAGGAAGACTGCTTGAAGGTCCAGGTAACTGATATATAGGGGCTGATGACTGAGATCCAATATCCCCTGTATTGTGAGGCTCCGGAGGTGAGCTCCCCAACCTGTCTGTGATGCGTCCATACTTAAAATCATTTGAGGCACAGGGTCTAAACATGGCTGTCCCTTCAAGGTTTGTGGTATTCCACCATTGCAGAGAGCAGTGAGTCTGGTGGTCCAACAACACTAGATCTTCGAGGTGACCTGTCACTGAGACCACTCACGAGACTGACACTGCTTTAGGGGAAGCACGTGAAGTCTGGCATTAGGTACGATGGCAAGAAGCCATTATCTCTCAGAGACGCATGAAAGTTCTCACTGTGTATGTGGGGGCTTGCTGTAACTGCAAAATTAAAAGTTTGAAAAGTCTGAATATGAGCTGGGCTTGGGTATGCTAGTTCTTATGGCCTATTGAGCACTGCCCCCAGATACGGCTGCGTTTGCAAAGGTTGGAGATGGGATTTTACAAAGTTGATTGTGAACCCTAGTGTGTGAAGATTTTCTGTTAGCTGAGTGTGATGCTGACACTGCTGTAACGTACTGGCTTTGATAAGTCAATCATCCATGTAAGGGAGGACATGAATGTGTTATTGTCTGAGGTATGTGACAACTACTGCCAGACCCTTTGTGAAGACCCTGGGAGTGACAGTGACTCTGAAAGGTAAAACTTTGAACTGGTAATGTTCCTCCGCAATCACAAACCTGAGATATTTGCGGTGTAATGGGTGTTATGAAAGTAGGCGTCCTTCAGATCTAGAGCTATCATAAAGTCACCCTGCTGGAGCAGTGGAATGACATCTTGCAGAGTGACCATATGGAAATGCTCTGCTAAAATGTACTGATTTAATGGTTTGAGATCTAGAATTGGCCTGAGTGAACCTTCCTTCGTTGGTATCAGGAAGTATATGGAGTATACTCCTGATCCTTGATGTAACAAGAGAACTGGTTCTATAGCCCCTTTGAGAAGGAATGATTGAAACTCTTCTTTGAGTAGAGTAAGATGTTCTTGTGAGAGTCTGAGTGCGAAGGGGAATGTTTGGAGGAGTGGAACTGAGCCCTAACCAGCCTTAACCATGTTCAATAATTGATAGGACCCATTGGTCCATGGTGATATCAAACCATTGTTGGTAGAAATCCTTGAGCCTTCCACCTGCAGGCATGGTGTAAGATGGTGGAAGGTGAAGGTAGTCACGGACGGGCTTTGAAGGCAGAACCGCGAGAGGTGGATTCTTTACCTCTCCCCTTGTTGCTACTGTCTCTGTAGAATCTTTTAAAGAAACCTCTGGTATAGGAGTGGGAGGCTTGTGTAGTCTGAGAGACGGAAGGCTCTGTAGATGACGACCTAAAGCACCCCCCGAATCCTGAGCGCTGAAAAGTACCACGTTGTGTAGTGGTTTGTAGTGTCTCCATTGCGTTTTCATTATCAGTGTTCTTTTTTCCATTTTCCATTGTGGCATCCACTTGGGGCCCAAAGAAGTGTTCTATCTCAAATGGCATATTAAGTACTGCCTGTTGTACTGGTTTGAACTCTGAACACCTAAGCCAAGCAAGTCTGTATGATGAAATTAGTGCTAATGCCACGTGCAGCTGTGTCTGCAGCATTTAGTGCACACAAAATGAAATTTACGTGATAGCCTGACCCTCTGAAACTATTCCTTGCCCCCTTTTGTGGTGTTCGTCAGGGAGGTGCTGAAGGAGATCCTCCATTTCGTCCCAGTGAGCCATATCATAGCAGTGCTTGTAAATTTGCAATATGCCAATGATTGGCTCCTTGTGCTACTACCCTCTTTCCTGCTGCATCTACCTTTTTGCTTTCTTTATCAGGAGGGGATGAATCCTGTAGATTGACTATTAGCATGCTTCCGTGCAGTAGTTGCCACAATAGAATGAGGAGGGATTTAAGACCATGTGAACAGAGGGGCTAGAGGTGCAGGCTTGTCTTTTTCATCAACCCTAGGGGTGTTCACTCGCAACCTTACAGGCTCCTTAAAAATGTCATCAGCGTGACGCAGCATGCCAGGTAGCTTGGGGAGAAACTGGCTCTCTTTATGTGCAGACGTAAGAGTGTCAAATAGGAAATCCTCCTTAAAAGGGTCAGTGCGTAATTGAACGATGAAATGTGAAATGCTGTTGCCCTTGTTATCTATCACCTGCTGATATGAAGTAGAATCCTCAGGTGGTGATGGTCATGCAGGGTATAGATACGGATCATTTGTTATTATGGGATCCAGATCATATGAACCCCAGGGTGCTTGGTCCTGGAATGTGCCCCCTAAGTGGTCGTCCTGATGTGAGGGTAAACTGTGGTGATAACCCTGTTGTGGGAAAGTTAGGAGGAGGAAGGGAAGATGGAGAACTTGGTGAATGTGAAGGAAGAGTCTGGGAGTGAGTTGAAGCCTTGTCCTTAGAGGCCTTCTTTGGAACTGGAGCAGTGTCCAGCGCCTCTTGAAAGGTTAACGTCTGCTTTAGGCGGACAGGAGGGAAGCAATAATTCAACCTGTTTCTTGTTGAATATGGAGCTGGTGCTGGTGAGTGTTCATTACTTCCAAAATAGGCTCCGCTGGTGAAGAAGTGGCAGAAGACTCACTGGAGTCCTTCTGAGATGCAGTCCTTTGTTCCAAATGTTTCAGAACCGAAGTCTGGGGTCGGTGTGAAGGGGTCGGCTTCGAAGCTGATGTGGAGGCTTTTTTGCTCAATGCTTAATCACTTGGTGCAATGGTTCAGATCAAGACTGAAGCAATATGTGGTCTCGAAAAGCCAGAGGTAGATGCCAAAGACAGCTTGGTCCTGGCTATTTTTGGTGCAGGGCTGTGAGGCGAGACATCCGAAGCAGTCTTTCGGATCTGACCATGGTTCGAAGGCAGAGGCTGTCCAGCAACCTCTTTGTGGGGCTTTTTCGAAGTCTTTGTTTGGGACATAGGGGTGATTTTACCTACAGGTTGAGCCGACGTCACCTACTGACCTTTGGTGTCGGACTGCACATCGGAATTGGAGTCCTGGATCGAGAAGGCCTCCTCTTACTCTTCCTGGACGTATTCTTCCCTGAAGATATCAGGAGTGTCATCTGGAGTTTTGCCCGCCATTTCCAACCGACGAGCTCTTCGTCCCAGAGTGCTTTCTTCAAACTAAAGGCACGGCCTGGTGGTACAAGTCAGTTCATTGTGATCGGGGAAGACACACAAATTACACACCAGATGTTGGTCTATATGTGGAAATCTAGAGTGGCATCAAGGGCAAAACCAAAATGGAGTATGTTCCATTAGCCGTGCATAGACCGATGTCACATGTGCGGAGTAGGCCTGAGATGGGGCGAGGACTCCCCGAAGGGCAGCGAGACAGCCCAGAGTCTAAATTTCAGACCAACCACAAAATAGAGAGAAAATGCAATCTAAATACAATACTGTTGTTGAGAGAAAGACGGAAGAGAAATGGTTTGTACCAGACTGAGCCGATAAAACGGAGCAAGAGGAACAAACGTCTGAACCCAACGGCGGACAGAAAACAATCTAACAAAGGACTCGTGCCAAAGCTCAATACCACCGAGAGGAGGAGTCATTCGATCCTGTGACCCCAGAAGCATTTTCGAAGAGAAACAAATTCTAACACTCTGGACCCAACACTAGAGGGCAAGCTTATGCAGAGCATGTGTATCTACAGCCACACATGCCAGCGAACATATATTTACAAAAGTATTTAACTTTCAATCTAGAACATGGTGTTAGGTGGTCTATTGCGTTACTCAAGCTAGGGGTATTCCTCTCAATGCCTATAAAAGTCATTGCTACAACTCCACAGGCTTGTGTGATTTGTGTCAGGGATGTATCCAGGATTGAAAACATATGCTCGACATCTGCCCTGAAGTTTCAGCAGTGCGCCATAGTTATATCTCTGCTAATATCTTAGGTACAGCATAAAACGTATAAATGAAATGCTAAGATTTATCAGGTCTTCCCCAAATGGATTTGTATGTTATAATGTATTCACATTTTTTAAATCATTTTTGATATTATTTGAAAATATTTTTTTATATTTAATAAATAATGTAACATTATTTTTATAATCTGTACGCTATGCTCCCAAGTTTGACTCTGGTAGTTCTATTTCATTTTATATTGTTGATACATATCGGGGTGGTACTAATCAATAAAATCTTCGACTTGACTTAACCTAATAGTGGATATTAAAAGAAGCTTTCTTCCTGAAGCTTTAGAGATGTTCCCATAGTACCTAAATGATACAAATAAGAGAAAGACTTCCACATTCTGGTGTAGCAGATTTGGTGTATATCTGCATAAAAATCTTTCATGAAGTCCCTTGCACCCCTAGTGATATGTAAGACTAACAAATGAAGGAGCCTGCTTCAGAGCATCTAGGGAAGTAACCTTTTTTTTTTTTTTTTAAATCAAAAAGTATGATTCTTGCCTGAACACTGCTGCTTATGTCTAGGCCTTAATTCCAAGTAAAGAGACAAGGGTTTTATTGTAACACATCACCGTTTCCCTGGCAGATTTCAGCAAGTTGAGCCTGCTGAAATTTATGGGGGAAATTGCCTGGAAAATGGCACAACACGCAGAATTTGGCCAGTTAATTCCTGATTCTGCATGTTACGCATAATTACCAACAGATACATTTGGAACAGGAGGTTTCTATCCCAGTGTAATGAAATCTACTGGGTGCAGTAAATGCCTCACCCTAAAAAATCCTCTTGTAATCAGAGCCTTTGATTGTTGCTTGGCTTTAAAAGCCTGTGAAGGTTACCGGATCAGAATCCACAGAGAAGCTCAATCTTTCCTTAAGAATGTAGAAGTAACAGTTGAATGAGTGGTTATCACTGCAGGGCCCATCCTCTAAATCTGATACCTAGCCACAAAGGATAGTTAGCCCAGAATGGGGCCTAGTCCAAACTTACAGAGACATAGCCAACATGACTCCATGACTGCTACAGGTACTGCCGGACCAGAGGCTTCCACTCGCAAGAAAATGTCTGAGGAAACAGATTTAGAAAAAGGAAACAAGTCCAATACATCCGTATATGTTGATTTCATAGTATGGAAACACCTAAAAGAATACCAATGAACCAGTTCAAGATTTGACTTAATAGAATCTTTATCTGTTGACTTATTTGATGTGAACAAATACATGGGTCAAAGGGTCAAAGTCACCACCCTCCCTTCTTACCATCAACGCAATTTTAATTTCTGTGAGACCTGGATCAGTCACAACATGCATAGAGCCATGGGAGAAGGTTTAGCACTGTGGAAAAGATGAGTAATTCACTGCATTTGCAAGAGATGTGGTCACTGGCATGCGCTATGTCACAAAGGTTATCAAATGCGTGAGGGCCACATGATGTTAACCTGACCACCCGCTAATGACTAAAGGGAATATGTCTAAGGAGTATTACTATATGGGGAGGATTGCCTAGATCTGAAGATATCGTTAGAAGCTATAAAATGGCCAGGACCAAAACACAGTAAGGTTTAGTATCTACACCAGGGTACTGTTGGCAGTAATGTAGAAACACAAAAACAGAGAATGCAGAAACTCTGGCAGAGGAATATATACCAGGGTCAGCTCCTGGACGGCCCCCATCTTTAACTACAGATCTTCTATCTGAACCATGTCATCTCTGGAAGTGAAACTCGTCATCTTAGAAGCGGAAATCTTTGTACTGAGAACTTGTTGAATGGACTGCAACACCATCCATGTACAAGCTCAAACTGGCAACAGAGTGAATCAAAACATGAAGGAGACACTGCTGGCAGAAATATACACAAAAGATGGATCAATGACATAACAGAGTACTTGCTCGGTCTGTAACCTGATTTCCAGATGGGTTACCTGAACATTCTGTGGCAAAAAGGGCAGTGGAATTCTGCAATGCCCCACATCTTATCCACTGGAACTGGGTCATATTTCTGTCTGCATTTCCGGCACTTGGATACCTACAGTAAAATGAGCATCAACAAATGTGACATGCACAGACAATAACCTAAACTTGCTGAGCTGCCAAAATGTACATTTTTTTTGTTTTGTTCTATCATTTATTTCAATTTTGCTGTTTCCATGGCATGAAGTGTTACAGGAAAAATATATTTAATTTGCAAAAGAGTATGTTACTTCTCTGATGCTCCATGTGCCTAGGATATTAATCAAAAGCACTAATATAACCTCTGAAGATCTCACATTAGTTCCCAAGTCCAGGCAAAACTCACTTTGTATGAGATCAAAGTGTATATAAAATATATGAATAAAAAACAACTTTGGTGGAATTATTACTTCAAAGCTGTGTACCCTATATTACACAAACGGATGAAACTAGGAACTGGCCAACGTTAAGTAAAAGCAGGAAAGGCAACACATTTAACTGCAGTATCAGTTAAAAGTAATTACATGTCAAACATTATCAGCACATAAAGAATGCAAATTAGAGCACAGGCATTGTTCTACATGTGTACTAGCTGAATGCATACACAGAGAGCACAAGACCCAGACAACAGCTGACCACACATTTTGTGAATTGTGTTTGTATACTTGGAAGGTGAAAAAGGTCTATAACTTACACCAAGAAGGCAAAGATTTAGATACTCAGCAAGTGAATCATGATTCCCTAAATTTATCCCCTGTCCCCCCCCGACAAGAACATGGTGGCGTACAGGTCGTTATGGACACTATGCAGTCTTGGCCTTTTGTGTGCTTACAAAATGTACTGGGTGTTGTTGTGTTGTATTGCTTTCACTTAACTAATTAGATAACACATCAGAAACCAATGATTTCTAGGGACCGTAGATAGTGTCCGTAATGAATAGATTTGCGGTTGTCACCTTATTCAAGAGTGGAAAGCTAATTTACCTCACAGGGACCTCTCTGTTAACCTCTTGTTTTAGTTACTTGGTCTCTGCTTGTTCCTTGCTGTCACTATTTCAGCTTTAATGATCAACACAAAATAGTTGTTGGCCCCATTACCTGCTTCCTCTCCGGCACTCTTCGCCACCACATGTTGTCACAGGTCCGACAGGCAAACTGCTTATCGCTGGAAGGGATCCAGTTCTTGTTGGCATTGTTTAACATACGTAAGTTCTTCTCAGTTAGAGGAAGACTCTTTAGTGTCTCTGCAATTTCCTAAGGTTCAAGCAATAGTATGTAAATGTAGATCTAGATGACTCTCAGAATATATAACAACTATGCAAGAGCAGCAGGGATTGCTTGATGTAGATGCATACACTCTTAAGCCCAAGTCCACCTCCACTCTCCCAACCCCAGCTTCCCCTCCAATCGCTCACTGGCTGTATCTTTTTCACACTTTACAGTGCTCTGCTGAACCCTTTACAGTGCTCTGCTGTCTTTTGGCTAGGTTTGCACTATACATATTATCACATACATTCTAAAGAATGCAAAATTGCAGTGGCACTGCTCATAATCTTTAAAATGATTGGTGCAAATGAAACACGTACATTCACTGAAACTGGTCTGTGTATTCTTGGAAGTTTTTAATTTAGATGAATGAGGTTAAAACATTCTATATTGTGGTCACACTCCAAAAATCAAGCAGGAACAGACACATATTTGGGAAGCCGTTCATGTCAAAATTACAGCTTCCGACAGGACACCTCATGAAATGCATAGCGTGCTGCAAAATGAATATGACACACCAGAATTAATGTACTATGTGTCAAAATAATAATGGTACCTCGCAGAGTGAATCTGAATTGAACCAAAACAAATATGAAACCTGGTAGAGTGAATATGCTACTTAGTGATTAATATGAAAAACATAGACTCTGAATTGAATATGAAATATACTGAAATATATATCAATTATACTGAAATTAAAATGGCCCTCACTGCAAACAATAAAACAATCACTGAAACAAATACAATATTCATCAAAAAGAATGGGACGGTTCTTGAAATGACTCACATATGGTGAGAGGAATATGACTTACATTGAAATGAATATGATATGACAGATTGAAATGCATGTAAGGTAGTGAAATTAATATATTATAATCTGAAAAGAAAATAACGCACAATGAAAACAATATAATGTACACTGAAATGAACATTAAATATGTTGCAATTAATTTGATTTGCATTGAAATGAATATTACCCAGATGGCAATGAATATAAGACAGATGGAAATGAATAGGAGATGATTGAAAATGAACATTGTTTATGTTGAAATTAATGTAACCCACTGAATTGAAGTTGACACGCTTTCAAATGAGTATGACCAAAGCAGAAATCCTCATGACATTTGGTAAAATGAATATGGGGCGCCTTGAAATTAATATGACAAATATTCAAATTAATATGATATATGTTAAAATGGATAAGTAGCATCTTAAAATTAATATGACAAGTGTTAATATGAATATGACATCCATTGAAATAAATATAACATTGATTGAAAGGAACATAAGACATGTTAAAAGGAATATGACATGAGTCGAAATTAATATGACCTTCATTAAAATGAATTTTGCGTTTTAAAATTAATACAAGTAATGTTAAATTGAATATGACATTTATCACAATGAATATGGCTTGCATTGAAAGTAATATGATATACATTGACATGATTATGATATGTGTTGCAATGGATATGATTCATGTTAAAATTAAGATGTGTTAACATGAATGAGGCATCCATTGAAAGAAATATGATACATGCTAAGATGAATATGACATGCATTGAAATGAATATAAGCTCCACTGAAATGAATTAAACTGAATATGACCAATGCTAAAATGAAAATGAAACCTGTCAAAATGAATGTTAAGCTTTGAAATTGATATGATACACTGCAAAATAAATATTGCATATATTGAAATTAATATGACTTATGTTGAAATGGATATGACCCATGTTAAAATGAGTATGACAGGTGTTAAGGTGAAGATGACAGCCATTGAAATGAATGACATTAATTAAAGGAATATGATACTTGATAATATTAATATAATCCACTTTGAAATGAATATGACACCTGGTAAAATAAATATGGCCCACATCAAAATTACTATGACATTCTGTAACATAAATATGACACTTTTGTAAATGAATATAAAACTGTGAGATAAATGGAGCATGCTTTTAAATTAATTAAGCACATATCGAAATGAAAGCAAGCCATACTTAAATGAGTATGACCCCTGTTTAAATGAATATGGCTTGCATTGAACTGATATTGATTTGCTTTTAAATTAATATTACATACTGAAATTAATATTACATATATCTGAAAAGGTATGATAGGGACTAAAAAGAATTAACTAAAATTAATATACTACGCATTTAACAGAATATAAATCAAGGTAGCAGCCTTTACCACACATCCATTACACATATCCATTTGCAACGCAGGTAAGTATTTCTACATTTGTCACACAGTACTTCATCATGCAAGTAAGTGTTTTTGTAAGTAACATAATAGTTTATGTATGCATAGAGGTAAAGGGAGGTGTTAAAAATGGGGTCTCTAGTTGGCAGTGGTTTGCACCCTGTCCAAGTAGGGACCCTCAATCTAGTCAGGATAAGGGAGTAACACAGCTAAGACAACCCCTCCTGACCCCCTTGGCTGCATGGCACGAGAATTCAGGCTTATCTTAGTGGCAATGTGTGAAGTATTTGTAGACATACAGTAACACAGTGAAACCATCATAAAGGTACTCCACAACAGTTTAGAAAAATAGCCAATATTTATCTGAGTAAAACAAGACCAAAACTACAAACAATCCACCATACACAAGCAAAGATACAATTTTTCAAAGATTAAGGACCTCATTACGAAATACCACCACATCCCAGCAGGTGAAAATGAAGACCATAAAAGAAGCAACTCACCCACAGGCAGTGTTACACATCCTGTGTTGCCATGGAGCCCATCACACACATCCTGCTGTAGGTGCTACTCATCGATGGACTCACACAGCACCCACATTGCAACACAATGGAAGGCCAATAGGATGCACAATAGTTTGTGAAACAAATATCCAAAGCTCACAATGCAAACAATACCTGTACAATAGGGATGGCGGCATCAGGAGCATTCATGGAAGGAGGCTGCCCTGGGACACATTTCACTTTGCACATGCCTCTCTAACAGCATTTGCACAGGAACTGGTCCTTCATGTATCTCAGCCACAAACAATATTTGATCCAAGTGACATGCCTATCTGCCAGATGTGTGAGTGCAAGTCAGGAAAGCACACTTAACAGCAACAGCACGGGCCAGGCATCTATATGAAGTACCTGTAGGGTACACACATCAAAATGGACACATGGTCAGTCATATGTAAAGAAAGGTAGCACAATTGAACACCCTTCATGTGTGGACAACCAAAACTCTAGCTTACACGCGTGACAAATATACAATCCGTAACAGGGATCTAACACTATACATACTGACATTGGCCAACCAAGATAAAATACTTACCCTAGCAAACATAACACAATACAATGACACCCCAATTGGATCAACACCCTCATATCCATACAATGAACATCTACCCTTAACTTGGGTGACACCAGCACTGCCCGCAAAGTCGGATTTTGCAAATGACAGCAAATTGATCAGCAATCAGGGTGAAATACACACAACTGTAGGCAAACACCACACGTTACTCAGGAACAGCATGAAGGTAGAAAAGTAATGGCAGGACAAATGTGTACCCAGCAAAAAAACAACTTGGGTTTATTCAATTCAAATGCTGAAGAGCAAAGGCCATTGGCCAGTCCATGCATATTACTGTTCCCAACCTTGACTCCAGTCACTGCCAGGGAACTGCCACAGGAAGGGGTATCAAGTGGGCAGACAGGCACCTCAGGGATCATCCTTGGGTGAGGTGTGGTCGGATTTGGGATGTGAGGGTTTGGGTTTGAGGGGGCTTCTTCTTCAGAGGAGTGTGCTTCTTCTTGGGGGGAGAGGTGTGGGTGCTTGCAGGTGGGGCAGGTGTGACAGGTGAGGATGTGGAAGGGATGGGTTGGGTTGGGATGTACGTGAGGGCCACATGGCTTTGGGAGGGGTTTGGGGGTAACAGAGGAAAGGGCTAGGTTGAGAAGGAAACTCCCCTTGTGAAAAAGGGTAGGGTCATTAGAAGGGGTTGGGGATTTGGAGGTTGAGGGAGTGGTGGACTTGTCTGTGGGTGTAGATGCATTGGCTGTGTGTGTGTGTGTGCGTGTGTGTGTAAGGTATGCCTGTGTTTGAGTGGTATCTGTTGTTTGTGTGAGTGTGGGCGTTTGAGTGTCGGGTGCTAGGAGGTGGAGGTGCTGGGGGATGTGGGATTGGTGGATATGTGTGTGTCATTTGGAGTTGTGTCTGTGGGTCTGGTAGATGATGTGTCTGTGTGCGTTGGGGTGTCTATGAGTATATTAGATGTGGTGGATGTGTCTGTGGGTGTTGGGGTGGGGTCTGCAGCTATAGTTGATGTGGTGGATGTGTTTGTGGGTGTTGTGGTGCTGCCTGGGGTAAGGTGTCTGAGGTGTGTGGATCTGTGGGTTGTGAGCTGTTGTCTGGGTGTATGGTGGGTGTGGTGGATGTGTCACTGGGTGTTGTGATGGTGTCTGTGGTTATGGTGGATGTGGTGTATGGGTCGGTGAAGGTGGTGGGGGTGTCCTGTTAAAATGGTGGGTAAATGTTGAGTGCCTACGTTCCGGTGCGTCTTGTGGTGTTTGTGTTGATGTGTGCTGCTTGTGTGCATTGAGGTGGGTGTGTGTGTATGTGTCTGTGTGCTTGGGACAGGTAGGGGAAAAGGGAATTTGGGTTGGGAAGAGGGAGGTGGTGGGAGGAAGGATTGGGGGGTGGATGGCAGCCATCAGTGAGGAGGCCAGAGCCTGAAAAGATCTCTGTAGGCCAGACACGTCACTATGAATGCCTACCAGGAAAGCATTTGTCTGCTGAAGTTGGCTTTCCAACCCCTGGATGGCATTCACAATGGCAGTCTGCTTCACAGAGATACTCCTAAGGAGGGCAATAGCCTTCTCACTCAGGGCAGCAGGGGTAGCAAGGGCTGGGGCTGAGGTGCTTGGGGCAGAGGAGACCCCCACCCTCTTGGGTGAGTGGGCATGGCCAACTGCGTGGGGAGCAACATATAGGGTAGCGATAGAACTGGGGTGGGGGACAAAGATGTACAGGAGCAGGTCCTGATGGGTCTGCCACCACTAGAGTGAGGCCACTGGAGGTAGAATCTGAAGATGAAGAGGTTGATCCTGTGTCCTCTATGTCACTCCCATCACTCTCTGGGCCACTGGGTCCCTCCGTGTCGGTGGTGTCATGACTGGAGGTACGGTGGCCAGATGCTTCCCCACTTGGTTGCGCCCTGTCTCCTTCACTTGCCTGGGATGATGCTGCAAATACAAAGGGGAAAAGGGTCACCACATGTTCCTGATTACACTTCAACAGCTGTGATTAGCAAACAATACCATGATGTCAAGTAGGCTCCAGCATCAAACTACATCAAAGTGGCTCCTACATATACCATATCATATGCGTGCATGCCACATGAACTGTCAACAGCTGCCCAAAGGGAAATCAGGATCTCAGACAGCTTCAATTGGATGGGTGAAGTTGTGCAATCACAGTAACCATTGACCAAGTAGGAGACCATATCACCTACAATGCTTTGCCTCATGGAGAATACCTTAGTTACCTGTTGTCATAAAATAGTAGGCCAATGCCACATTCAGTCCCACAGATCCCACACAAGGTCATGCAGACATCTATTTGTAACATACACAGTAACACAAAAATAAGAAATAATGCTCCAAAATCCTGGCACGTTGATGACAGCAGTACAGTTTCCTGAAGGAGGTGACTTGGAAATACTGATGTTACACTGGAAACACATCAACAATGCACACTTTACCATCTGTAAATTGTCCTAATGGAGTCATGGAGATAGTACTAATGTTGCTCAGATATACTACACATTTGGCATGGAAATGTACACTGAAGACAAAATGTGCAAATTGTCAGGTAGATATGACTCTACAACCCACAACACAATTCATCAGGTAGCCCCAGGGAACTCACCGCTACTCTATGGCACCCTTTACAATGATTTACTCTGATTGCATTAGTAGAAGCCATTAGTCCTTTGTGTGTCGGGATTTGCAAGTACTTGTAGAAGGCCCTCAGCATGTTGCTACATCACAGTCTCCAGTTTGTTCCTGCAAAACCAGATGTCCATGGATGAATGGTTATATCCAACCACATGTGATTCCAACATAACTGCAATTCACTCCATGATTCATGCCAACAGTCAGGTAACACACCTTCTCCATTTCATATGTTCAGTGCACTTTGCCACATGATTCTATATCAATGGCAAGGAAATGCACATTGTGTGTAACAACTCTAGTCCTTCCCTTCATGTCCCTCATTGCTACTGCAGTTGTACATGCCAAAAGACATGCAATGAAGGGTAAGGAATGTATGAGCCCACAATCAATGGCGACACACTCCTATCTATGGTACAATATGAAATATAGTCTCATTGCACAAGTTCAATTCCAAAGAAGGGTTGGCATGCAAATGTATCTAAGGGAATACAGAAATCATCCCATGAACACAGGTAGACGATGCGTGAAACAGCGGTGTACACATTTTGTCAAAAGAGAATGGGACACACGCTAACATGTAGGCAGAAATAATGTTGGCAACAGTGATGGGCCATAAATCCTGTCAATGGACATTCCCCATTTAGCAAGAGAAAGTTTGGATCTGTAGCTGCACCCAAAGAACAATGTATGCTCTGTCACATGTGTGATGGCCACTTTCACATGACAGACAGTAGTGAGGCGCCGGCACTCATCACGCACTGAAGACAAGTGACCTCTGGGGAGCAGATGCCAATTTACTCACATGACCAGACACATGGCTAAGGACAGCGATCCATCACTTCTTTTTCTTTGGGCTATAACACTGAGGAGTAGTGGTCTACTGCATAGAATGTAGACCCACAACAACAACAAACATTACGTGATTGATCACTGCACACAGCAGTGTGTTGCCCCAGAGAGCATTCTTTTAGTGGATTGTACTCAGTTGTGTCCTAGGTCCATATGCTAATAGGCAAGGCACATCAGTATGCACCGTATGACCTATATACTCAAATAGTTATTCATCTTGTGTGTCACACATGGCCCATCCCCAGTCGTCAGTAGGAGATGTCAGAAACGAACACACCAACTTGGCTATGTGAGAGCCAGTAATATACCCTGTACTCACCCCTTGTGGCAGCTGTGCTCTTCTCAAATGCTCATAAAGGTCCGGGTATTCCACTGCTGGAATGTGGGCCTTCAGGGGGGTCATGCTCCAACGTGTGCCCCACCCACATTGGGAGGACGTCCCGAGTTGGACCTCCATCATCTTCTGGGCCCAGAGTCTCAGGTCCTCCCACCTCTTCCTACAGTGGGTGCTCTGCTGGCCACAGATCCCCCCCCCCCCAGGATCTGCACCTTCCAGGCAATGGCTCTCGAAATCTCCTTCTTCTAATAGGCGTTTACCTGTATAGATGCAAGAGACAAATCAAGCGCTTTCAAACAAGTTTTTGCCTAAGTAGTTGTCACACACGTCAGAAACACCAAGGACAAAATGGGCAATTTGTCAACATACCACAAGTGTGAAGCACACGTGCCAATAAGTATAGGGACATGACTACACCCTTTTGGATTCATCTAAAGACTTACCCACTACCCTGCTCAAAGCCTACAATGACTAAGCAAGTCTACCGACATCAGGTAGCTCATGCTCCAGCAACATGTACTGTGATGTGAACCAAAATGAAACACCATACTCCTATTTGGTGGTTTCTGAGGGGTAAACTCCTTAGGCCTGATTGGACAAACACATTTACGCACTGCAACATTGATTCAATGCATACGGTCCCTACAGGCAACTACCATAGAACAGGCTTCACCCTTACACTTGAGTGACAATGAACGGGATGGCATGGTGGGTATGGAAAGTGTCTTCCCTGTGCATGTGTGGGCATGTGGCCTACCAAATGCAGACTCATGTCACTTCAGGGTGGGTTTCAGTGGTATGCACCTATACAACAGAACACTCCTTTCAACATATGTTTCTAACCTACAGAGATGGCATCCAACATATAAAGGAATAGATTGTACAATTTCTGCTATGTAACCAAGCTACTGAGTCACATGTCATGGCCTCCCAGGAATCTACACACTGTCTGCACTGTGGGTCTGTCATTTTTTAAACAAGCCTGTACACAGCAAATATGACTTCTGTGAAGGTGACAACAGAGCTTTGGGATTAAGAGACCTGTCATGAGTCAAGACACACATTGACAATGATGCAAAATATACATATAGGCTAGTTCAGGCATTTACCTCAGTACCCAGTCCTAATCTAGTCAATGGAATGAGGCAGTCAGGGCATGTTTTGCAACTAGAGCCTCACTTTGGCCACCTGACAGGATCTGCAGGTCTACATGGAGTGGGCGCAGTGCCACAGTTGTATAGCCGCAGTGACTCTCCCATAGCATGGACTATGTCCCATATTGGGAGATACATTTGACAGGCCCTGATCTCTGCAGGTTGAGCATACAGAACCTACCAGACATTCACATTTCCATCACTTCCATGCATGATAGTACATCATGTGACCATCAGCAATGTGGCTTCTGGGGCAACCTGAAGGGCACAGTGAGTTGTGATATACCTTCCAAACAACAGTTTGGCAAGGCCAAGTGTGGGGTGAAAGATCTTTGGCACAATATACATTGCTTACAAGATCCTCAATGACTCTGACAAGATGAGGCTGCTGCCATGCACATACATACTGTCTAATATTTACAACCATCATAAACAAAGAAATGTCATTGGATGGCAGTACAGTCTCCTTGCCTAGTTATGTGCATCCAACACAAGGAGGCTCCTGGGCCGCAAAACAAATCACACAACACAACGGAATGATCACAACATATAGTACTGGTATCCAAAACTTTCAAAGTGTACGTCCCATTGATGCCACACAGACTGCAATAACAGGTACACAAGAAGTCTAACTGGCATACAGGGCACATTGTAGCCTGAGAGGAGGGAAAGGAGGGAAAAGATCTTGTTGAACAGAGTCAGTTATGAGGTATTTACCTGCTTCTTTGGTGAGCAACAGAGCTGACCATAAAGGGAAAGGACCTCGCTCACAAGCCTCTCCAGCACTTCTGGAGAGAAGGCACGGGCCCTTTCACCTACGGGATGTGGTATGATTGCTCCCAGAGGTAGCACACAGCAACTGCAGTGGTGGAGGTGTTGCTGACAGCAGTGTCAGGAGTAAAGTGACTGATTTTGCACAATGCGGCGTACACGTAAGCCATGTATGCATCATCACCACTGATGGACACATCGATTGGGGCGCGACCACCACAGGCAACAATGTTAGCCTATGGCTGTGTCCACTGTGGTTGAAACCGCCTACTGTGCGGATGATGTACACCAGTGGCCCCAGGCGGTACCTGGTGTCCAGTGAAGTAGGTCATGCATCCACCATTTTTGCAGCTTGAAAGACTGTATATCCTGATATATGTGTCACAAAAACAATGTAAGTTTGGTATCATCGCAAACATCCTCAGTCTGTCTTGTTGTGTAGGTCCGATTACACAACCATCAGTATAGTGGGTTGTATTTGACTGCAGTGCCCGGGCCACCACCGCAGGCGGTATTTTTGGCGTTCGCAAAATACAGTCACATTTCAAAGGGCAACTGTGTAGCAGATTGTTGGGTAGTTCCCGAATCCATGTTGCGGACACATGTGTTCACAACCCTGGGGGTCACATTTGACACTTATGTAGTTGCCAGGTGCAATGTGTACTGGGTGTCATGTATGTCCAGTCAGAAATGTTTTGTCACATGATATTGTTGGCACGCATCATGTATGTTGCCATGGACACATTGATTAATGTTCCAAATCATGTCTGTTCACACATAGGTAACCTGGAGCGGCAGGATGCAACAACCTCCTGTCTTTGGTCCATTGCCAGACCTTCAGACCATGGAGGAATGCCACATCATCCAGTTGTACCATCTGAATAGGCAAATAACAGTGGATTTGTGTCATCAGTTGGAGTCAGATCTGATGCCAGCTAACAGTAATCCATACTGGATACCACCCATTGTATAAGTCATGTCAGTATTGCACTTCCTGGCCACAGGGTCCTTCCAGCATACAGTGGCTCTATCTGGTGGTATGTCTCAACCTATTTTCAGTCTGGCGTTGACAGATTTCCTATCAGCAATGTTGAAACACATTGACAGCTATGTCAGGTTTCCCCGATGTGAGGATTTAGCCAATGTGAAGACCGACTTCTATCGTTTTACCTGCATCCCACAAGTAGTGGGGGGGGGGGGGGGGCATTGATGGCACACATCTTGGCGCCACCACAGGCAATTGAACATGTCTACTGCAACAGAAAACAGGGGGGGGGTCATTGATGGCACACATCTTGGCACCACCACAGGCAATTGAACATGTCTACTGTAACAGAAAACATTTCCATTCCATTAATGTACAAGTTGTCTGTTTAGCAGATCCCTTCAGCTCAAATGTGTGAGCCCGTTTTCCTGGATCAGCCCATGATTCCTTTGTAAAGCAGAACAGCCCCATACCCCAGATGATGTCACAACTGCAACCAGAGAGGGTCTGGCTGTTTGGTAAGTCACATCTGTACTGACTGTGTGTGAGCAATGACAGGTGCTTCAATCATGAAGTGCGTGACTCATTGTTGCACTTATGTCCCATTCCTTAACAGGAGACTCAGCATATCCAATCCGTCTTTGGTTCTTGACGCCGCTGAGGAATCCAACTACGCCAGGGGAAGTCCACTTCAATGAGGCCCATGGAAAAACACAGTGGGCAGTGGAGTGGGTTTTTGGGCTCCTGAAGGCCAGATTCTGCTGCCTGGATAAGACTGGTGGAGCCCTGCTCTACGCACCCAGGAAAGTTTGTCATATCACTGTGATATGCTGCATGCTCCACAAGATCGATCCACGGAGAAATATCCCATACATCCCAGAGGAGGGGGAGCTTGCAGTGCCACCAGTTGAGAATCCGGAAATGCCAAATGAAGATGTCAGTGGTAAAGAGGACGGAGCTGACTTGCGAGAAGACCTCCTCCACAGATACTTCTCATGAGTGTAAGTATGTCATGTGATATCATGACTGTGACTGTACAATGAATTGTAGTTGTGATAATGTGGGGAGTTTAATGTTTTTGACACAGTTAGGGAGCTGATACTCCACAAAATTCAGCGGTCAAAGATAGCTCTTGACACATCCCCACCTTTCATGATGTTGCTTTGTTTATGTCAGTTTCTCAGCAATGTTTCCTGATGCTTGCTGTGTGACTTGTGTCATATGTATGGTTTTAAGCCTATACTCCTTGTTTTGTTCTTTTACAGGTACGTTCCCCATGACATCTTCATGTAGGCATTTCAGAGTTGTGACATTGGCAGGTATGTGATGATGTTCTGACATACAAGGTGGGCATGGATTATTCAAGGTAATGAAGGTCACAGAGTTTGGGTGTATGAGACCTGTACCAAGACAGTTTGCACAGTGCTTGACTGGAGGTTCAGAAGTGCTCATTGCACTTGTTTTGTATCCTGTGGTGGGCATGATGCATTGTGTATGTCATTATGTGGTCATCCTATATGTAGTCCTAGCTTACGACCAAATCATTTGTTCCTTCACATTGACCAAACACTTTTTATCTGACCTGTATGTAGCTGTAGATGTGTTTCATCATTGTAGGCCACAGTGCTTGTGCCATACACTGATATATGTTTGTGTCATATCACCAGATGCATGGGCATTAGATTATAAGGGCCCTATGATCAGAAACCGTTGTACTGCCATCTGTCTGAATCTTGGATTATGTGATGTTGGAATACTTTGGTGTCGTATGTGATAAGGCACTTCAATGTTTGCCTATTCGACAGGACAATGTCTGACAAATCCCTTCCTTCCATGGTCTTGGGGTCTGTACCTGTACATATGTTAATTTACTTAGTATGAGTCAGTCATTTATGATTTCCAATAGTTCAGACAAATTGACAGCCTATGTGGTAAATACTGTAATACATGTTTAGTTGACTGGACACTTGTATGTATGTGTTTGTGTGGGATTGTTGTAATCCAGAGCAGGAAACTGTGTACATGCAACATATCCCATTTTAAACAAGTACCTTGGATCATCATTGTATGGTTCACTTGGTCTGACATAGTTACATGGCTAAATATGAAAGCAAAATCAGCAGACAATGAGTCAGTGATGGGTGATTTTATTGTGAATATATGACTAACACAAAATATGTGACACAAATCAACCAAAAAATAAGACATGTGAAGGGATCAGTCATGGTGAATGAACTCATTGGAGTAGATCCCACACCATTGGAAGACCAGAGTACTCCTCCAATTAGAATTGAAAGGTGGTTCTGGATCAGTCCACAAAGTGAATGTGTAACACACAAAGAGGTACCTTAAGGAAGAGGGTTATTGCTGGCAGTGGTGGGTGTCTTGCAATCTGCACCTCCTGGATTATTTGTGAGACATCCCCATTTGCAGGGGGTTGGTGGGGTCAGCTGCTACAGAGGCAGGGGTGTCTGTGGCTGGTTCCTCCTCTGGCAGACCTCCCTTCCTGTGGCTGCCACCAATGTTGATGGGCCTGCTGTTGATGAGCCAAAGGAAGGGGAAGATTGGTTTTGAAAAGCTCTGCTCAGGGTTGTGTGTATGCCCCTTCAACACCAGTGTTAGGGAGGCCATGTTGAATTGCGGGCCTCCATCTGTTCACACATGTCCCTATGCATGTCCCTCTGTAGCTGCTTGATTTCCCACAGTTCGTCAACACCTGTCCCATCACACCTTGGGACTCCTGATAGACCCCTAAGACATGGCTGAAGGTGTCCTGGCCAAGAACAGCCCCAGTGGCCTCACCCCACTGGCCTACAGCATCTCTCCATGCACCCATCCAACATGTTCATGGACCCTCATTGTCTAAGGTGCAGCGCTGGAACTGAGGATCCTAGACTAGGGGGGTACAAGATGGTGAAAACTGTGCTAGTTACACAGGTTGGGGGCATATGGTTTCCTGTGATGTTGAAGGAACAGGGCTGGGAGATGATGTTGTGGGCACAGTGAGACTCTCTGTTGCCACATGACCAGGTTGCGCAGATGGGCCAGAACCATCCTGCACGTCCACAAGTCCAGGAGTGTTGTCGTCACTGAGTGCTTCATCCAGGGGAGTAGTGGTAGTCTGTTCTGTGGCCTCCGTGTACCCAGTGGTAGATCCACCTGTTGATGAAAAACATACATTTTTACTTGTTGAATTGTGACATTTACCTTCAAAGGTTTTGTGTTACAGTAAGCAGAGACCTTGGACAAAGTTAAGTTGTAGGTAATCCAGTTGTGCCAAGTAATCCTGGTATTGGGTGATTTGACATGGCGTGTGAAGTATGCCAACACAATTTGACTCAAGCAGCTGATGAGATGTGCAAATCAGTTACACTTTGGAAGATGGCTTGCAAATGACATTTTACCACCAGTGCAGCCAACACAGTGGAGAGGCAAGATATGGCCTTGACTATTTGGAGGCCTAGTTGAGTGTGTTGCAATCCAGGACTTTGTTGTATATGTGACTAGAGTCATTATGTGCACAGTGCTGTGTCAATGTGTCTGCTGCCAATCCCAGTCTGGTGATGCATCTTGAGTCCTTAGGAATACTTGTTGTTCACACTTGGTTAAGTGTCATTCCTATCCTCAATAGTTTCATCTTGGATTAGCAAGTCAAGATGGAGATGGGTAGAAAGGCACGTCTCTGATTTGAGCATGATATGCATCTTGCTCACTCCCAGGTGAGTACACTTTAATTGAGAGTTCATAAACAAGGGTATTTGAACAAGTAACCACTAGGCTGGTGCTTGGAGTTACCAAAACAGTGCCTCATGGGAGTTGCATTCCGGTCACTCCTCCTACAATACACACTTGACAAATGTTATCCTCCCAAATGAGATTTCACAAACAGGGGTATTTGGACAAGTAACCACTGGGTTGGTGCATGCACTTACTGGAACATGGCCTATTGTGCTTTACAGTCAGATCACTCTCTACACTACACACACTATACAAATAGTATCCTCTCAGGTGAGTACATTTCAATTGAGAGTTCACAAACAGGGGTATTTGGACAAGTGACCACTGGGCTGGTGTTTGGAGTTAACTGAAACAGTGCCTCCTGTGAGTTGCAGTCAGGTCACTCCCTCTACTACACCCATTTTACAAATGGTACCCCCCCCAGTTGAGTACACATCAATTTTGAGTTCACCAACAAGGGTAATTGAAAAGGTGACCACTGGGCTTGTGTTTGGAGTTACTGAAACAGTGCCTCTTGGGAATTGCAGTGAGGTCACTCCCTCTACTACACACACTTGACAAATGTTTGGTATTACATATATGTATGCAGGCTGCATTGAAGTTTGAGCATAGGTTTACATTTTGGGACATACCATGAATCCTGGAATATGTTTTTGTTATTGTGAGAATTCCAAGCACCATTTGGACATATGGTATATGGTATGTGATGGCCTTGACAGGTGTGATGTTGGATTCACCTATACAGATTGACAGTGTTACAACTCAGATACTCTGGGTGTTGAACTTTGTTAAGGTACATGAACGAGACAATGGCAACAGCTGTGAGAATGCATGATGTTGCAGTTTTGTGGCATTATTTGTGTTGTGACTTACCAGACTCCACTCCTCCAGGTATTCCTGTCAAGCCCTGAGGATGCAGGACGGCCCAGATCTTCTCCTCTCAGGAAAAGAGTCTTAACGGGCCACTGTGAGGGCCACTGCCAATCTTTTTGGCTGCCAGCTACTGCCTGGAGACCAGAGAACGGACCTTGCCCCTGAGGTTGCTCCACCTCTTCCTAATGTCCTCCTTTGTGCGCAAGGTGGTGTCTACAGCATTCACTCTGTCAGCTATCCTGTCCCATATTTCCATTTTCCTACTGAACAGTGTGTGCTGGACCTGGGCTCTAAACAATTGTGGCTCTACTCTAATGATTTCATCAACCATGACTCTCAACTCATCCTCTGAAAATTGTGAGGTTTTGGCCCTTGACATGCCTAGAAATTAAAGGTGGTAACAGTGACTAACTAAACAAGACAAGTGAATATGGGGAAAAAAATAGATGTGTGTGAAAGGTGTAAAATGGGATGGGGAAAAAAGGGCTGCCTTATGACAAAAAATGGACAAGGTGATGTGTGTTTTGTCTTGCTGTGCTGAAGTGGAAATGCAAAGGATTGTGGCCTGTGAAGGGGTGTGTCTTATAGTGTCCTTTGTAGGTGTGTCCACTTGGCCAATATGTGTCAGCCATGTTGTTTTTGAATTCATCCAAGATGCACTTGTCTGTTACCTTGGTGAACGCCAACCTCGGTGGTTGACTGCTATTGTCTGACCGCTGCCTGGGACCAACACGGTGACTGTGTGTTTGTAATAGGCTCGGTGTTTGGCCACGCTGCTGACAGCACTGCAGGTCGGACCGCCTAAATCTAAGCTGCCACACCGCTGGCAGTCTGACTTTTTTGCTTGGTGGACAGCGGTCCTGCCTGTATGAATCATAATAAGGTGGTCTAGGAACTGCCAACGTGGCAGCCTTTTTGGGACTGCCAACATGGGGGTCTGGCAATCCTACCGCCAAATTCGTAATCAGGCCCTAAATCTTAGTATAGAGATTAGAAACACAATAGCTCCAATTGGGGCTACCACAACGTCTTGACAGAGTTATTCCAACAGTCTGATGCCACTCGCAATGGAGTGCGGGCGGGTCACAGAATTGCATGGACCCCAAGTACAGTACCTTGGAAAATGAGGAAACAAAGACGTTGCATGGAGTCGGGGAGGTGAGGCATTACTGGAGCTAGTCGGTGTCGTTCCTTACTGCTACTGGGGAAGGGAGGCGTTGTTTCCATAATGATAGGCAGGGGAAGTGAGGTGTCAGCTCCTTACAGTTGCAGGGAAGGTGATGCGGCATCAGTGGCAAGGCGTTGGTTCCTTTCAACAAGGTGGGGTTGATGAATCCAGCAGTCAAGACACAAGGCATCGACTTCACTTTGTCGCAATCACACCATTGGGCCACAGGTGCTGCGGTGGAGTCAGGGTTGGGTGTCACAGGCGCTAGTGACACTGCACTCGGGTCTCACAATGTGGTGGGACTTCACAGCACTGAGGTGGGGTTGGGCCTGTGGCATCTGTCTTGCTTGTTGTACTCACTGGGGGCCATGGCTCGGCAGCTGCGCAGAGTCGGACAGCAGTGCCGGTTCTGATGTCGCTCTGGAGCCGACATACATGGTTTCTTCTTGGTTGCACCCAACCTCTCTCCAAAGGGCCCAGGAACTGGATTTGGTGCCACTTGCCAAGTCAGGACTCCCAGCAAGAGAACCCAGTTGCTGACAGATGAAGTCTTTGGTGCCCCTGAGTCTTCTTAATAGGAGGCAAGCTCAGCCCAAACACATAGAGAACCACTGGAAGCAGGATGTAGAAAGTAAAGTCCAGTTCTTTCACTCCCACGACGAAGCAGCAAGCAGCAGGCCAGCACAACAAAGCAACAGGCAGAGTGCAGTCCCTCCTACGGAATCCAGCTCTTCTTCTTGGCAGAATGCCCTCAGTCCAAATGAATTCTAACTTTGTGGGGTCAGAGGTCCAGTACTTATACCCATTTCTGCCCTTGAAGTAGGCAAACTTCAATGAGAAGTCTCTGTAGTGCACAAGACCCTGCCTTTTCTGCCCTGGCCCCAGACACGCTCCAGGAGGTTGGAGACTGATTTGTGTAAGGACAGGCACAGCCCTATTCAGGTGCAAGTGTCAGCTCCTCCCACCACTCTACCTAAGGAAGACCCATCTGGATATGCAGGGCACGCCTCAGATCCCTTTATGTGGCTGCCTAGAATGAATTCACCAACAGCCCAAATGTCATCCTGACCAAGTCGTGTGTATTCCACAGACAGGCAGAGGCACAGAATGATTAAGCAATCAAATGCTCACTTTCTAGAAGTGGCATTTTCAAACTTACAAAGTAAAAACCAACTTCACCAAAAGATGTTTTTTTTTTTTTTATTTCCAATGGAAAAGTACACTTTAAATATATTTCAAGGTAATCCCCATTATACCCTATGGGAGGGAAAAGCCATGCAAAAGTGGATTTAGTAGTATTTCACTATCAGGACATGTAAAACACACCAGTACATGTCCTTCCTTTTAAATGCACTGCAACCTGACCATAGAGCTGCCTTGTGCCTACCTTAGGGGTGGCTTACATGTAGTTAAAGGGAAGGTTTGGGCCTGGCAAGTGGGTGCACTTACCAGGTCGAAATGGCAGTTTAAAACTGACCACACAGACACTGCAGTGGCAGGTCTGAGACATGTTTACAGTACTACTTATGGGGGTGGCACAATCCGTGCTGCAGGCCCACTAGTAGCATTTGATTAACAGGCCCTGGGCACACATGGTGCACTATACTAGGGACCTACTCCTATGTATGCCAATCATGGATAAACCAATCATCAATACAATTAAGAAAGAGAGCACTTCCACTTTAACATTGGTCATCAGTGATAACATGCCCAGAGTCCTAAGGCCAGCAAAAATGAAATGCAGCACATAGTCAAAAACCTATATTATTTTTGTTTTTTTAATTGTGTTCATATCATACCCTTCAGTATATGTAATATTAATTTCAATATGTAATATTAATTTGAAAGGAAATCAACATCAGTTCTGTGCAAGCCATATGCATTTTAACAGAGGTCATATTAATTTGAACGTGGCTTGTGTTCATTTCAATGTGTTTTATTAATTTCAAAACATGCTACATTTATCTCACATAGTTCCATATTCATTTCAAAAAGTGTCATATTAATTTTAATTAATGTCATATTCACATTAACACCTGGCATAATAAGTTTAACATGGGTCATATCCATTTCTACATAGGTCATATTCATTTCAATATATGCAATATTCATTTTGATGTGTAATATTAATTTCAAAGCATAACATTCATTTTGAAAAGTTTCATTTTAATTTCAGCATTGGTCGTATTCAGTTTAAGGCATCTGAATTCATTTCAATGCGTCATACTCATTTTAGCACATGTCATATTCATTTCAATGGATTCATATTAACACATCATATTCATTTTAACATGAATCATACCCATTGCAACACACATCATAATCATGTCAATGTGTACCACATTACTTTCAATGCAAACCGTATTCATTTTGATTAATGTAATGTTCATTGCACAGTATATGCTTTTCAGAATAATACATTTTCATTTCAGATCTTATATTAATTTCAATCTGTCATGTTCATTCCAGGGTATGTCATATTCCTCTTGGCATATGTCATTTCAAGAACTGCCCCATTCTTTTTGATGAAGATTGTATTTGTTTCAGTGATTGCTTTATTGTTTATAGTGAGGGCCATATTTATTTCAGTATGATTGATGTATATTTCAGTATATCTCTTATTCAATTCAGAGTGTGTGTTATTCATATTAATCACTGACTAGCATATTCGCTCTACCAGGTTTCATATTTCTTTTGGTTCAAGTCATATTCACTATGCCTGATATAATATTTATTTTGACACAGAGTACATTCATTCCAGTGTGTGCCATATTCATTTTGCAACATGCTATGCATTTCAGGATGTCTCCTATATGGGGAGCTGTAATTTTGACATGAATGGCTTCCCATACACATACATCCCCGGAGCATCAGATAACAGCTACCACGTGGATCATTAGTTAAGACATACAGAGGATTATGAGAGCACTTTCTGGCTTACCTCTATATCCTTGTCATTATCAATTTTTTTAGGATTCTGGAAGGAGATAAGAATACTCATTATGTCAGATACAAATAAAAGTACACAGAATGTGGCATAGCCAGAAGGGTGATATAAAAGGCACCATAATGCAATTATTGTTTGGACACACAATGCTTCTTAATGCTTTGTGACAGAGCAGAATCTACACTACACAAAAATGAAACAAAGAAAGTGCTGCATCTGCTGATAAGGCAGTGCTAGAAGGCTGCCTCTTCTTCCTTGTTTTTAGGTAGTGAAAAGGATGGAAAGAGGACTGACAAATTTCATTTGGGAATTATCCTTGCAGGCTGTTTTTTAGTTTGGGTCCAGTGGAAGTCATCAACATGCAGTGCAATATAAGGACCTTTCTACATAATGAGCTGGTTGTTGGTGCTCTTACAACTGCTATGTTTTGCTGGCTGAAGGAGAGGTCAGCGTCAAACCAGAGTGGAAGATTTTTTTTAAAACTTTTCTCAAAATGTTGATAATGGAGTAGCTCCTTGTCGGAATGGACAAAAGGCGAGACATTTGACACAGGCTCTGTTGGCAGAATCTTGTATTTTGAGTATTCCTGGAGTATTCAATCGGAAACAGTTATCTTTTATAAAAAAGAAAATGTGTCTTAAAAAATGTTTTTTCCCTGATGGCTCAGATTGTTATGAAGACTGAGGAGTATTTGCATAAAGCTATCAGATCCTAAATCATGCAAGCATTTTCGCCATTAATATCATAAGCAGAAGGAAGAACAGTGAAGAGAACATAGGAGTGCAGCAGCTGATATATTTGATGGAGAAGCCAACAAGACCAATTCTGACTAGCTGACTCCAGTGGGACAGGAACTACAAGATCCACTGGACTGCCGTCTCTGGGGCTTCAGCGCATATTCCCAGGCAAACCACTAGGCTTTTTACAAGCAACAGCTTTGTAAGCTCACAATACATCAAGCAGGAACAAAGCTTCACTCTGGCCTTCATGAAGGAAAGAAAGAATGTCCTTCCTATTATAAACCAAGGTAATATCCTTTCCACCAAATAGCGTGCATCTACACTGTCAACCATGAAAAATGTTCTCATTTTAAACACATTTCCAGACCTGGGTCAGCTCACCTTCTATGATCTTGTTTGAGAATAATGAACATTGACCATGAATGATAATTAAGGGATGATGTCAATCTGCAAAGTACATTACTGGGCATACGGAAATTGTAAATGACACTGATTTGGACATTACATTAACTGACGATCTACATTACTGAACTTAGTATAACCTGCACAATATGTTAGACATTACAGCAACTAGTACTTCTGCCAATGGAAATTACTGGAACTAGAAAAGCACCCTTTGGGGGAACTATGCCAACTTGCGTTCTGTGGTATTTGGCATAATGGCAATGTGCAAAATATATTTGTTATCATAGACACAACTGCCAACACGTTCTATTGTGCACTGCGGAAGCCATTAACATGCCCTACTGTAAGATAAAATGTGGCACTCTATACTACTAGAATTAGGTCAACAACCATGTATATCGCTTCCCATAATTCGAACTAGAAAATGTGTTGCTTGACATTATGAAAACACACCATGTTCATAATGGCCAGTTAACGGAACTGCCTACTGTATTCAATAAATGTGAAAAATGTATAATATACATTCACCAAAATGTGTCACCCTAAATGGCATTGCCACTTACATTTTCTCATTAGTAATATTATAGGACTGCTATATTTGTATATACATTGCAATTTGCTACATTTATAGCTATATATATATATATATACACACACACACACACACACACACACACTGCAATCAGCTGAAATTCAAAATGTAACCTGTTATATACCTTTTTCTGGTCCTCTTCACGTTTCAATTTTTCCACCACATTCTAAAAGTGAAAACAGAAGAGAAAAAAAACATATGAGTGTCCCTAAAATCAATCCAACATGCCCTGAGGGAAAGAAGAACAAGAGGAAAATAACAAGAACCGGAGAGCAAATTGAGGAAGAGTAACGATAGTGGACAAAAACCCACATCCAGAGGAAATGAACTATGGTATCAAAAACTATAACATTAAAACTTTTGATATGTGCCAAACATAAATGCACTTCAGCAGAAACAATTTAAACTGTTTTATGCAAAAATCCATGATTAATTTAATGTGGGTGTCAAAACACCCTCTACTCCTATTTATTTACAGATGTTCACTGGCAATATCTCCATGGATCCTAATGACAAATATCCTTTTACCACAGCCATCCGTCCAGATTCCTTCTTCTTCGCTCTATGTCCTCCCTCTTCCTGCCTTCTAACTCTCATTCAAAGTCTGCCCGATCGATATAAGAGAGTTAAATGTTATGTTCGTGGTATGATAGGGCTTTTTTCATAGTCACCTAATATGATATTTAAAGATGTAGCAGTCATAACCATATAATCTGAAACATTTGCTGAGGAACGCCACCAAATCATGTTTCTGCACCTCAAGGCATGTATATGGTTATCTGCACTTAATTTCAAGATTTGCTCACATCTTTTTTAAATATGATGTATTTTGTACCATTGTTATAATCCCAAAATGTCAATAAAAACCTTTCAATTGAAAAACAAAATGCAGAACAGAAATAAAGGTAGAGCAATAACTGGAGAAGAAGCCAGGAAGTATTATGCAAAACCCTACTGAGAAAAGCGCTGGCACAGCAAATAGGTGTCACCCTTTGGCTTTCCAAAGCAGACCTGTTTGCTTTACTAATTCTGTTTAGCGTTGCCAAAAAAAAAAAAAAAAAAAAGGCTATTGACAATGCTGAAAAGTACTGTGATGCCATCACGCTTAGGTGCCCCCCACATGATAACGTATATGTAAACGAGAAATCTGACACAGTAGCCACTTTATTTTGTTTTTAAAGTACTCTTCCGAAGTTGGTGGATGACGGTCTCTGTGCATGTTTTGTTGTTGGTAGGAATGAACTGCCAGGAACTGCCAAACCCTCCACAACAGTCGAAACAAATTGCAGATGTGGTTAGCAGAAGTGGACCAGGTGGGACAAGTTTGGTGAGAATAAAGGCCAAACAATGGTGGGAGCAGAGGGGAAACAATGGAATAGCAGTATGGCAGGATGGGGGTGTGATAGTGTGGTGGAAGCAAGAGACTGGGTTGAGGGTGTCGCCTAGGCTCTCATTATTCTAATGAGACTACTGGATTTTGAGCGGCAGAATCGCCTGCGGTGTGGGAGACTGAGTCTGACCCACTACAGGTGACACCTGTCACCCTAATCCAGGTTTTGCTCCGGCTAACTAGCAGTGCCTCATCTCTACCCAAAGGCAAGGATGATTGGGCAGCCGAGCGCATGACATAATTGATTTCTCAGGGAAACCGTGGTCACTCAGGTCTCATCCGTTTCTCTAAGTTACATTAGTCTCACATACACAATGACAAACAAAGGCAGTATATGTTTCAATAAGATTTTAATGAAGCGACTGCATCTTAGATAGCAAAGCATGTGGTGCAATAACCAGGACGATACAGCATGAGAAGATTAAAATTGTGACAAAGAGAGTAAAGCATAGAAATAATGCTACCATATTGTCACTAGAGTCAATAGACTAATTCCTACCTAGGCTATAATAGAGCACAGCATGTTGAGCTATAATTCTGCCCTTCAGGTTCCCCTGGGAAGACATCATCATCCATACCTGAGCAAAAGCCTGATGTCTGCATAAGCAGCTGTAGCGAAGCGTTCAGCAATCAGCTTACAGCTGTGGTTCTCTGGCTGGAATCTCCCTCTAACGTGTAAGGGACAGGGAATTGTTTTTATTATAAAACAGCTGATGTCCTGAGAAAATGTCCCTACGTAAGGATGTGTGTTTTCTATGAATGTCAGAGACAAAATCTGTACCCCGTTCACCAGCAACCTATCTAACTGCAGCCTTGAAAGAAGCATAGAGTGAGCAAGAATGTCTTGTTTGAGAACGTAGTGCTGGCCTAGGCAAAAACAGCTAGATAGAGAGAAATAAAACATAAGTGGCTATTGTAATAATAAGATAAAACTAAGCTGAATAGAATATATCTAGGTTAAAGTGCCCAGCGGCAGGCCTAGTATGCTAAAATAACGCGCATAGAGCTATAACTAAAATGGCTACACAAGGGCAGAGAGAGAGGTAGAAAACATGTGCACTCCCATGGATGCTGGAAGCAAAAGAAAAAGTAGTTTCCTGTTGTGAAACTGTTAAAGGACACAAGTAGGCAAACACAGGAAGTGGTAGAAAAACCACTGAATAAGGTATGAGCAAATGAAACTGACAAGAAGGCGAACCAACTGTAAGCAATGGGCTGTCCCACAGCCTCCAGTAAGCATTGGTGCTGTCCACCAACAGTCGTCAGAAAGGAAAAGTACAAGTAAGTGAGCAAAAGTTAGTAAAAGAAGTATATAAAAAGAGATAGAAAAGCGGATTATGGGTTAAAGCCTCCCCTGCAAGACGTTTTCAAAATACTTAACTACTGTTTCACACATTATGGCTTTGATATGTTGGACTTTCAGAATTTTTAACTGAATAACAAAGATCCAGTTAATTTACCAACACTCTGGAAAACTTTGAATAGCAAGACAGACCTTTTCAATCACTTCACATTTCTTTGATTTGTAACGTAAACATAATAAAATGGTCACATTTTCTGTAGTGTGAATCTTCATCACTCTTGAGTCTATGTTTGGGTTACAAGCACATTTACATATTGAGGATACACATATCAGTAGGTCCAGTTAGTGGACAAGAATAGCACACCAATATGAATTTGTATTATCTTTTTTGCATGTTATAGGCCCAGGTTTGGAAGAATGGTAAACTGGTACAGCCTGCTATGGTAAAATGGAAACTGCGATTCACAATATGCAAACTTTTGCTAGCTATATATTCATGAAAGCATTACATACAAGACACTGTTTGTGCAAGAGTTTAAAGAATACAGGCAAGAAAGAGCAAGTTTTGTTCATCCTTTGAACAAAGCTACGGGAGGGCCAGGTGTTAGCCTCATCCAAATTTTGTTTAGAATTACAACTGCAGTTCTCAGAGACATTACACATATTATGGCACAGAATTTGGGTCACTGCAGAGTACCTCATATGAAAGGCAGGTTGCACTATTCAAAGCAAACAAAGCTGCATCATTAACCCCTTTCATTCCAAGTGATAAAAGAGATAGAAGAACAGAAGAGGCGACTGAGTAATGAGAAATAAATGATGTTTCAGGGTCAGCAAACAAATAAGATTGTATTCCCTGCTTTATGAAATTTACGAAAGAATTTCAATATAAGCTGAAGTTCTGGTGCAAATTAGTAGGTGCTAAGTATGCTTCAAAATTCAATAAAAAATGAGCACTCCAGAACTGTAAGGAGCAAGGGAATCCTGGAATTACATGGATTAATGCAGATACACCAGCAGTACCTGTTTTGAGATGCATTATGTGAGCGCCAGCAGAGTCTTTTGTGAATGAGTTGTCTTGCATGGTGGGTTTTCTATTGCAGACTGTAACAGTATAATCGTATTGTCTTATGATGTGTGAATTGAAGTGAGTTTGTTGTTTTAGCGGGGCGTGCATGGCACACTCAATATTGCATAATTGGTGCTTTGTGCTTTCATTTTGCACATCCGTCAAAAAATGCATTGTGTTGTAATGTGTTGTGCACATTTCTGAAGCAGCTTGAATTTTGCTTTTGATGAAGGCTAGGATTTCATGTGATCTATATGCAAAGATTTTTGGATTTGTGTGTAAGGTTTATGGATTTACAGAAATACAAGAACTCATAATATTTTGAGGTGGTCTGTTGGAAAGGTATGTGGAGTCACTTCAAGTTATAGATGAAAGTCCTGTGAAGCCCTTAATAGTCTAGCTGTGTGAAATTATCTGCTTAGTGCTGGTTATTTCGTTTGTTCGTGAGGATAGACAGGCGTACTCTAGAGGTGGGTTACCGCTCTTCGACAGTATATTTCCATGTGACAGAAAGCACTTAGGGAGTTGTACTTTTTATGCAGCGACTTTGATTTTCAGTCCTGTATCCCGTAAGGCAGACAAAGGTACATTTGTTTTGGTTTTACATTTTGCGGTTCATGTCTTGTTTTGAAACTTTATTGTTATGGGTTTTATTATTGTTGCGTATATTGTGAGCTGGGTTGAGATTACAATAGTTTCACTTTTGAATAAGTGTGATTCCAGCCTGGACGAGATTCCCTGCCCACAATTGGTGCACTCACCTATGAAGTGCTCTTGGACCATGGACTACATACATATTTGTGCCTCAAAGAATGGCACTCAATTACTGCTGATAATAAAAATGTACAATTTCCTGTTCATGGTATATTTGAAGTAAAAAAGAATGATGATTTGAGGTGTGCCATGTTTGAAATGAAGCCACAGTCTAGACCTGTGCACCTTATATGAGTGGGCCTATCTTCCGAACGAGTGAGCACATTAGAAAATGTTGAAAGGGCAAAACGGTAAGGCTATTAACCTTTGGATGGATGAGAAATTGGGCTTACAGGAGAGGGTTGGAAACTATTGGTGCCTTTCCTGGTTTTAATGACAAACTAGACAAAAAGAAAATAAAGGATGACAAAAATAAGAACACGAATGAGTGTAGAAAGAACGATAATGTTTGAGGGACAAGATGTGCTTATGGACAGATAGTTGACTAAACTGAGACCACCACCTCAGTATAATGAGGCTCATGTGCAAGGGAAGGTGGAAGAGACAAGAGCAGAAGAGCAGAATGTCAGGAACGATGAGATGGTGTCCAGTTTGTCTTCAGGAATTTTGACAAAAAATTGGTGGAAACTGATACTTTTAAACTCAGAGGAGATTTGGAAATAATGGCGGAAACAGGAATTTAGAAACACAAAAGTTCAATGTATAGCAAAAACTAGCATTTTAGGTGGAGAAAAAGGAAGACATGCTCATCTTGCGCCTGAGAAACTTCGGAAATTGTCTAGAAAATTAAAAGTGGATTTAAAACAAACAAAAATGTGTAAGTCACATAAGATAGGGTTGTCTGCAAATCAATTAATGAATCATGATTCCAAAACATTGCAAGAAACTCTTACAGAATTACTAACAATGATTACAAAATGGGAAGACCTGATAAAGTATCAGAAAAGAATGGACAGAACCACATGATGAACAAGTTACTTACCTTCGGTAATTCCTGGTTGAGGCATTATCTGTTTCCAGATTCCTTACCTTAGAATTTCCCTCATGCAAAGGTCTGGATCCAGAGACTTTTCTTGAGCAGTACCCCTACGTGACGGCAGATCCCGTTGGTCAGCTCCGTGTCGGTTGTTGGCATCGTGCACACTGGATATGATGTTGCATGAACTAAATAGGTGCCACCCTGGTACACTGACGTCAGTTTCTTTTCACAACATTCCACGCAAAAAGCACATAGCCATGAACCACTGGTGCATCAAAACTAGGTCCCTGAAAAGGAATTCCCTGTCCCTAGAAATCAGTTCGTAGAGCGGGGAGGATTAGTGGGTCGGTAAGGAATTTGCAACTAGAATATGTCTATACCAGATAAGGTGTTACCGGAGGTAAGTAACTTGTTCATCTGATAGAGACTTCTAGTTGCAGATTCCTTACCTTAGAAAGGACACCCAAGCAATACCATCCCATGATGAGGGTCTACCAACCAAGATCATAGTAGTCTGGCAAGATCGAACAGGCAAAGTACCCGTCTTTCGGACCTGACTATCCAGGCAGTAATGTTTGGTAAACATGTGCAAAGATGCCCACGTTGCCGCCTGACAAACGTCCAGGACTGGAACTCCGCATGCTTACGCAGTGGTTGCAGCTGTTGCTCTGGTAGAATGAGCGTGCAAACCCTCTGGGAGCTGCTTTCCTCCAATGCATAGCACATTTTAATGCTGAGAACGGCCATTCTGGGAATGGTTCTATTCTGCACTTCCAGACCTTTCATACCTAACAATTAGTTGATCATCCACCCAGAACTCTTTGGCACGATCAAGGTAGAACGCCAAAGCTCTTTTTGGGTCCAGGTGGTGGAGTAGGATGTGGAGGTATGTAAATAGTAAGCAAGGTGATAGACTGGCCTTCATGGAAGGACATAACCACTTTCGAAAGAAAGGAGGCCTGTGTGCAATGCACAACTTTGGCAGGAAAGAGGGAAAGGTAGGGTGCCTTAGATGATAATGCCTGCAGCTCACTTACCCTGTGGGCTGATGTAATGGCTACAAGGAAGGCTGTCTTTAATGTTAGAAGCTTGAGAGAACAATTGTGAAGAGGCTCAAATGGAGCACACATGAGGGATTTCAGACCCTAAATCAAATCACATAGGGGCTTGATGAATTGCAATGGAGGAAACATGTGGGTAAGACCCTTAAGTAACCTACTAACAATAGATTTAAGCAAAGATGGTTGGTCAGGTAATCTCAGAAATGCAGCGACAGCAGACAAATAACCTTTGAAGGTGCCCAAAGGGGAGCCCTGCTGGGCCAAAGAAAGTATAAACAAGAGGACCTTGGAAAGAGGGGCAGAGAGGGGGGTCAACAGACTTGTCTGTGCACTATGCCACAAATGTATGCCAACAACAGGCATATACCATTTTGGTGGAGGGACCCCTGGCTGCCTAGATAACAATCCATACTTCGGGTGGCGCTTCAAAAGCTGCCAACTGCCGCCGCTCAATCTCCAAGCAAGAAGGCGGAGACTGGACAGGTGCGGTTGGAGAACCATCCCCTGCTGATGAGACAGAAGATCCTCCCCAAGAACAGTCTGATCGAAGGATCGATGGCCATGTGCAATAGCTCGGGATACCAATCTCTTTGTCCCCATTCCAGAGCCACAAGAATTACTTTGCCCAGTCGTTTTTGATTTTCTTGAGAACTATAGGTAGAAGTGTATGGACGGAAAGTTGTACAGGAGGCCTGAGCTACACTTGTGATGAAAAGCGAGTGCCGCCTTCGAAACTCCAATGCGCTAAACTGCTGACATTGCGCGTTCTCTGCAGAGGCAAATAGATCTAACCAAGGCTCTCCACAGCTGATGAAAGAGTGAAGACGCCATTTGTGATTGGCCAGGCAGTGGCGGCTAAGTTTTTCCCCTCTGGCATTCAGAGAGACCACCAGGTGTTGAACCACCAGGGAAATGCCTTGATGTTTCAGACAAGCCCAGAGGCTCAGACCCTCCTGAGAAAGAGTCCAGTACCCAACTCAGCCCTGCTTGTTGCAGTACCACATGGCGATAGTGCTGTCGGTAAATACCTGCAACACTTCCCCTTTGAGAAAGGGAAGAAATGCTTTCAATGCTAGTCTGATCATCTGGAGCTCCAATAGGTTGATGTGGAGACCGGACCCCTCTGGAGACCAGAAGCCTGTGATCTCTGCCTCTCCCAGGTAGCCACCCCATCCGAGGAGTGACACATCTGTCACTACTGTCAGATCTGGTTGGGGAAGGGAGAGGGATCAGCCGCTGACTCAATTGCGGCTGGTTAGTCACCACTGCAGACCTCACACCGTTCCCTCTGAGATCTGGACCATGTCGAAGAGCTTCCCTTGATGCTGCACCCACTGGAACTTCTGGTCTCACTGCAGATCCCGCATATGACATTTGGATGTGTTAACAGGGGGATACAGGAGACCATGAGGCTCAGGAGCCTCACAGTCATTTTCACCGAAATCCAGGCTAGAGGTTGAAACATCGGTATCATAGCCTGAATATCCTGTACTTGCCGCTCCAGAACATAAGACTGAAAATGCACTGTGTGCATGTAGGAGGCTGGCTTGGTTTGTAGTGGATACCTAAGGTATTTACACCTTATACTAGGTCCAGTTATCCCTTATTAGTGAAATGTAGGCAGTGTCTATCAGCTTAGGCTGTCTTGGGATAGCTGTAGCAGAGCAGCCAAGGCTGAACTAGGAGACAAGCAAAGCTCCTGCAATACCACTATAGTTACAGAGTACTTATACACAATAAAAGAAAATACTCAATGTTGCCAAAAATAAGGGTACTTTATTTTAGTGACACAAGGCCAAAAATATCTTAGAGGCAATACTCTTTCTGGAGGTAGGTATTATACACAATATATACACTAGTAACCAAAATCAGGTAAGTAAAAAGTCATAGAATAGAGCAAACAGAAAAAATACAATAGATTGTAATAGGCCTAGGGGCAAAACAAACCATATACTAAAATAGTGGAATGCAAATGTCGAACTCCCCCCTAGGCAAGTGTAGTGTGTAGAGGGGCGCTGGGAGTGTAGTAAAACACCAAAGGTAAGTAAAGTACCCCACCCCAGAGCCCAGGAAAACAGGAGTAAAGTACAGAAAGTTTCCTCAGAACACACTATAAGTCATGATGAAGAATTATGCCAGACTGCAAGCAACCAACGATGGATTCCTGGACCTGAAGACCTGTAGAGAGAGGAGACTATGTCCAGAAGTCGAGGAAGAGTCCAGGAAGAACAGGAGCCCCTGCCAACCTGGAAGAAGGTGCAAAAGTGGAGCCTTCTGTAGGAAGAAAAGTACAGAAATGCACCAAAGAAGATAGCTGCGGGTTCCTGCTTGGTGCAAGAAATGTCCCACAACGAGCTGTTGGATGCAGGCTGTTTGCGTTGCTGGATTCCGCCAACAAGCCTTGGTTCTAGCAAGTAAGCGGTTTGTGTCAAAGAGGAGCTGCCTGGACCCACGAGGGATCTGGGGGTCTCAACTCAGACTGAGGAGACAGAGGGGGCTCTCAGCACTTCAGAGAGTCCTCAGAAGACTAGGCAGCACCCACGGGAGTCCCAGAATACGGGGACAAAGGAGATGCAAAGTGTGATTGTTGCAGCACTACACTGGAGGAAGCCACGCCGCCGGAGAACAACTCAGGGAGCTGTGCGTCACAGGATGGGGGCTGGGGGCCTGGGCTACGCTGTGCACGAAGAACTTTTGGAAGAAGAGCACAGAAGCCCAAGGAGCTGCAGAAAACGCGGTGCACAGGAGTACTGTCGTAGCATGGGAAGGCAAGCTCTTACCTCCTCCAAATTTGGAATGCTGGACCTTTGGACAGTCTGGGTCACTTCGGTCCACCACCTGTGTTGCAGGGATCACGCTTGTCGACTGGAGAGGAGTCCCAGAGTACCGGTCGTCGTCGCAGAGAGGTGCCTGATGAAGCAGGGAAGTAATTCCGTCACTCTAAGGGTGAAAACAGGCAGTCCTCAGAGCGTGCACACCTTGGAAACTGTTGCAATTGCTGGCTGGAGCTTAAGTTGCAGGTCACAGGAGTCGTCCTGGATACTTTGTTGCAGTTACAGCGGTTCATGGAGCAGTCTGCGGTTGATCCGACGGTCAGAAGCTGAAGCATAGGATGCAGAGGATTCCTGGAGGAATCTTGCAAACCAAATCTGGGGAAACACCCAGAGGAGAAACCCTAAATAGCCCTGAGAGGGGGATTAGCTACCTACCCAGGTATGCACCTATCAGGAGGGGTCTCTGACATCACCTGCTGGCACTGGCCACTCAGAGGTCTCCAGAGGGTCACCTTGGAATCCAAGATGGCTAACGCCAGGGACATTCTGGAGGAGTTCTGGGCACCACCCCTGGGGTGGTGATGGACAGGGGAGTGGCCGCTCCCCTTCCTTTGTCCAGTTTCGCACCAGAGCAGGGACTGGGGTCCCTGAACCAGTGTAGACTGGATTATGCAAGGAGGGCACTCTTTGTGCCCTTCAAAGCATTTCTGGAGGCTCTGGGAGGATACCACTCCCATGCCTGTAACACCTATTTACAATGGGAGAGGGTGTAACACCCCTTTCCTAAAGGAAATGCATTGTTCTGCCTTCCTGGGATTGAGCTGCTCAATCCGCAGGAGGGCAGAAACCTGTCTGTGAGGTGGCAGCAGCTGGGGCTGCAGTGGAAATCTCAGAGAGCTGGTTTGGCAGTACCGGGGTCTATGGTGGAGCCCCCAGGGTGCATGGGATTGGCCCCTCAATACCAGATGTGGATTGGGGGGTCAATTCCACGATCTTAGACACCTCACATGGCCATATTCGGAGTTACTATTGTGAAGCTACATATATGTATTGACATATATGTAGTGCACGATTATAATGGTGTCCCCACACTCACAAAGTCCAGGGACTTGGCCCTGGACAACGTGGGGGCAACTTTGCTAGTGCAAGGGTACCCTTACACACAGTAACTTTGCACCTAGCCTTCAGTAAATGAAGGTTAGACACATAGGTGACTTACAAGTTACCTAAGTGCAGTGAAAATGGCTGTGAAATAGGGTGTGCACTATTTCACTCAGGCTGCAGTGGCAGTCCTGAAGAAAGGTTTGTATGAGCTCCTTATGAGTGGCAAAAGAAATGCTGCAGCCCATAAGGATCTCCTGGAACCCCAATGCCCTGGGTACCTAGGTACCATATACTAGGGACTTATAAGGGCAATCCACTGTACCAATTAGAATTGGAATATGGAGTCACTAAACTATAGTGACAAATTCGGTACACAGGGAGAGCATAAGCACTGGAGTTCTGGTTAGCAGAACTCCTGTGACACAGTCAAGCATACTGACAACACACATAGGCCACAAACTATGAGCACTGGAGTCCTGGCTAGCAAGATCCCAGTGAGACAGTAAAAACACACTGACAAACAGGCCAAAAATGAGGGTAACCGTGCAAGAAAGAGGCTACTCTCTCACAGTGCAGAACAGCTTCCATGAAAGGGAGCATCTGAGAGGGAGTCAGGTGTGACTTTGGCACGTTTACAGTGAACCCCAGCGAATGCAGGAGGTCCGCCGTAGTCTGAAGGTGGGAGACGACAGCCTGGGGCGAGCAAGCCAACCTTCAACAGCCAGTCATCGAGGTAAGGGAAGACTGAAGCCTCTGACCTGCGCAGATGGGCTGCGACCACCACCATCACCTTGGTGAACACCCGAGAGGCGCAAGTAAGGCCAAAGGGGAGCACAGCGAAATAAAGGGCTTGTGGCCTACTGTGACCTGCAAGTAATGTCTGTGGACAGGCAGGATGGGAATGTGGAAGCATCCTGCAAATCAACGCTACCGTCTAGTCTCCTGAGTCCGAAGCAGATAGGAGCCACAGTAAGTATTTTGAACTTCTCCGTCTTGAGGAAGAGACTGAGGGGCCGGAGGTCTAGGAAAGGGCAGAGCCCCTTTTCCTTTCTGGGTAGGAGAAGGTAGCGAGAATATCACCCACAACCTACTTCTGGCACAAGGCCCCTCTCTTTGGCTCCCCTGGCAAAGAGGGATGTAACTTCCTTGCTGAGGTGTGCCAGGTGATCCTCCATCATCCGACTGTAGGATGGGGGCATGGAGAGAGGGGTAGTGTCGAAAGGGAGAGAGTAGCTCCTTCGGACTATTTGCAAAACCCAACTATCTGATGTGATGGACTGCCAGAAGGAGCAGATGATGCCTCTGACTGGTCCTGGTGGGTTTGTGTCAGACTAGGAAGATTTGGAGGCAGCTGCAGAAAGGATGGGGGTGTGCGGTGGGCTGACCAGACCATTGGGGACATAGGATCCCATGTCCTCTGCCACATAGAGGTTGGGCAGCACAGTGGCTGAAGGGAAACAAACATGGTGAGCCGCCACAAAAGGGGCAAAAAGCAGACTAAAAGGGACAAGGGGAAGCTGTGAGGCCCAAGAACCTGACCAAGGCACCAGAATCCTTAAAACGCTCAAGCACCAAGTTTTTCTTTGTCTCCAAAGAGACGGGACATCGGGAAAATGGGCCGGGCCTTCCTTGGAACCTGTACAATCACTTGCACAACTGTGTCCCATAAACTACGAGTGCAATGGTCCATAAGACATGTACTGCTCACGGACTGCAATGCCAGGCTAGAGAAAGAGAACATCTTCTTCCCAAGTTGGTCCAGCCTCCTGGATTCCCTATCCGGGGGTGCGGAAGGGAATGCGCCCTGGGATGTAGAGGCTTGGATAACCAACCTCTCAGGGGTGGGATGTTGCGTCAGGAATACTCGGTCATTTGGAGCAGGTCTATGCCGGTAGGCGATTGTCCTGTTCACAGGAGCCCCTCTGCTGGGTTTGGACCAGGTACCCAGCAGGACATCTGTATGGACTTCATTAAAGGGCAAAAGGGGTTCAGAGGAAAATGCCCCAGGCTGAAACACCTGTTAGATTAGTCCTGACTGCCACCAAAAATTGCTTGAAGTCCAGGAGATTGGCCCCTATCCGCACCACCATTGAATAGGACACTCCCTCCTCCATAGCCGCGGTATGGGGAGAAAGCATGCAGCGGCAGGGGAAGTAGGTTCAGGCAGGATGGGAATGTGGAAGCATCCTGCAAATCAACGCTACCGTCTAGTCTCCTGAGTCCGAAGCAGATAGGAGCCACAGTAAGTATTTTGAACTTCTCCGTCTTGAGGAAGAGACTGAGGGGCCGGAGGTCTAGGAAAGGGCAGAGCATGCAGCGGCAGGGGAAGTAGGTTCACCTGCCAGTCCATTGGATTTTGGAGCTGGTATTCTAGAGTGTCCAGTAACCCCTCCTATTCCTCACAGTACCCCAACCCCAGAGAATAAGGGTTAGAATCCGACCTAGGGGCAAGGCCCCTATCGAAGTCTGAATCATGCAATGCCGGTCCGGCTCCATTTCGGAGTCGGCAACGAGGATGGGTCAACGCCACTCAGGGGCATGACTGGCATCAGGAGCGTCAATGTCAGAACTGAAGTCAGGGAAGGTGGAGGTGGTAGAGCCAACACTGGTTCGGATCCTGTAACGGATCCATGGGTACCCCCTGGAGCCGAGGGTGAAGCTGCCGGCGCGGAAGCCATGGGGGCCACTGCCGACCCAGCAGGGCCCAAGGGCACTCCAGCAGAGTCGGACTGCCAAAACATGAGGTGCATGGCCTCATGAAACTCTTGGAGCTGGGCAGGGGTCGCTTCAGCTCCTGGAAACTTGGGGAGGAGCAGAGCCAACCCAGATGTAGGCTCTGAGAGTGGAGGCCTGGAACGAGACACTCCTTTTCCCTCTACTCATCGACTTCTTCTTGTGCCTCAACTTACCTGACCGTCCCGAGGACTTGGAGTAGAACGATGAAGAATGGGGGTTCCGTGACCGTTCTCTGGACCTCCCTCTCTTCCAAGATCAGGAGCGACACGGAGCGGAGTGCAGGGACACAAAGAGCTTTAGGGACTGCTCCCTCAAATCTTTCCCATTCATGGCCCGGCACTCGGAGCACGATTTCAGGCTGTGGTCCCGCTCCAGACACCCCAAGCACACCAGGTGTGAATCAATCACAGACATCTTCTGATGACAGGATCTGCAGGGCCTGAAGCCAGTTTTACTTGAAGAGCCAGGAGTGTATACACTCAACATTTCTCTGACAAATAGTTGAAAAAGACCAGACAAAAAGTGACTGAGCTTTTCTTTGGATCAGGGCTGGCTGGTGCATAAAAAAAGGGCTCATGTCAGCGCGACAGGGTGGTGCCTATAGGTCCCAATACTTCATATCCAGCACACATGACACCGACGACAGACAGAGCTGACAAAGCACAGGGGTACTGCTCAAGAACAATCTCTGGAACCAGACTGACACCTGGAGGAAATTCTAGAGTAAGGAATCTACAACTAAAAGTCTCTATCAGATAAGCCAGGGGTGTTGTGAAAGTATAAAATTAAGAACAATGAGACAATTCTGAATGTGAAGTGATGGTTGAAAAAGAATTACCATTGAGAGAAGTGCAGGGAGAAGCATGTGTGCACATACCTTGATCAAGAAGCACTCGTTACCCAATTACAAAGATTTTTCCAAAGCTCAGAGAGGAACCTGAAAAAAGGAAAGGATTGTGACCTTTTCAAATGTGCTTTGGACAGATTTAGATGCTTTATTTTAAATTTTGGTGCACTGAGATTTGTGGACTGAATGTAAGATTTTATATAGCACAGTGGTCAGGAAAAGAACCACAGAGAAAATGCTCTCAAAATAAGCTTTCCCTAACAATTATGAAGAAATATATTCGGAGTTACTGAATTTGAAAACAAAGTTTCTCCAGAAATTAGTAAATTGGTCAAAGATCATAAGAGTGGCACAAGAACCAGGTGAATCAGTATAACCATATTATGAAAGACAGAAGTAGATTTATAAACAGTATGGCAGAATTGAAGATCCCACAAAACAAAGCTTTTCTGGATTGTCTGGCTTTTGTGTTGGGATTGCGCTCGGATATTAGTTAGCATATTCAAATTTGATGCGCTGGCAGGCCAAATCGCTGGATGAGATCCTGGCTTGTGTGAAATATTGTAGTGATTGTTGCGATGCTAAAAATAAAATTATGATAAATAAATTGGTGGCTGCCTAAACAAATTTATTTTGAAAGAGTGGTCATGATGCTTTTCAGCCAACTGCCACTGGTTTTGGTACTAGTGCTGGTGTGCAAGGTGTTCATGCACAAGGAAATAGTGCTCAGTTTGTGCAAGGTGGAAATGGTGGTCTTCGTGACACAGGTATGGACTTTGCTAACAACATGCCTAATAAAAATATTGAAAACACTCGCAGGAAAAGTGGTCACTGGAAATGGGATTGTAGGTTATATCCAAACAGAATTCAGAGTGAGTCGCAAAAGGTTTCCCAAATGCAACAGAACAAGAAGCGGATGGCACAGAGTAGGATCATATAATTAATTGTCACAGCCCAACTGGTTTCTGTGCAAAACATATGGAATCCAAGGCAGTATATAAGGGATATGCTTTCAGCTCCAGTCATGCACAGCCCATACAAAATAATATGCAGGGTTTACAACAGTTTCAGGTTCGGCACAATGAAGGTGCTTGAGAGGAGACAAGGATTGTAATGCTTGGTGCATTCCTAGTAGGAGACCAGAATACCCCTTTTGTGGAAGGAGCAATGGACGCCCTCAACGTGTCTTTTTTTTTTTTTTTTTTTTATCAACACAGGTGGTACTTGCTCTACGTTTAGACCTGTGGTGGTTCCCAACAAGACCCTCTAAGGAAAGGTAGACCAAGTTGTAGGCATTGTAAATAAACATGTGATTAACTGTTACTTAGAGTCCCGGAAAAAAATGTCTCAATCATAAATGACCATCAATTCACAATCTGTCAGACTAATCAATTTTTTTGTTGCGAAGAGATCTCCGGTGTAAACACAATTGTGTAATTTAATGTATACTGGACAGTATTGGTATACAGACAAGGGAGAAGATTCTGTTTTTAAATAAAATCACAAGCAGAAATAATTAAAAAGTTCACAGTTTCCACAGAAAACAAAAAGACTACCAATTTAAAGCATATTGTGAACAAGGAGGCGTATTATTTTTCTGGAGAAGAAAAATCGGATGGACACAAGTGCTGATCACTGTAAAAACAAGTGCAGTGTATGCCCACACTCTGCTTGCCTGTGAAGCTGAGGAGAGTGTTCCTTCGCTTGTTATTACTAACATCATCCAGCAGAGCATTCTAAAGGCAGTATATGTAATTCTCCAAGCATAACAATCAAAAAAAGCGTTCTGGAAAATGGAGGATAGTTCAGGACCTGCAAAAAATTATTGATGTAGTGATTCTCTACTGTCTTTTGGTACCTTATTTTCCAGTAATATTGTTTCAAATTCCTGTGGAAGCCAAAAAAAATGTTTACTGTGGCAGATTTATGTCAAGCATTTTTACCAATCCCTTTTCATGGGGATAGTCAATATATTTTAGCGTCCGGATTCTGAAATAGAATCCTCATTTGGTGTAGAATCCCAGAGAGGTATATGGAAGGTTTATCAATCTTTCCCAAATCCTGAAATAGGATTTGGAAAGTCTAAATTTGCCCTGTGACCCCAGTGCTAAATAAATATATTGAGAACCTATTGGTCGCAGTCAAAACAAGAGATAGCTGTAGACTTTTGTTAAATCACCATGCTGAAAATGGACATTACTATTCTCCTACAAAGTTACAGCACTGTCAAGAGGAAGTGATTTTTTTTGGGTCACCAAATTGAGAAGGGGATAAGGAAGGTATCCAAAGAAAGCATTTCTGTGATTCAGAAAATTAACTTGCCAACAACACATAGGGAATTGAAGACGTAAGGATGTTTTGAAGGATGGTTGTGTATTGTTGTCAGTGGATTTCAAATATTTCTGATTACCAGCCTGTACAGAGACTTCCTCAAAGTGATTCGAGGACCCCGTGCCTAACACAATGAATGTATGCAAGTCTTCCTGGAGCTCAGACATAGGTTTTGTAGCATCCCTGCTCTAAGATTGTTAAATTAAGAGAAAGATTTTTATTTGTCATGAAGGAGAAGGATGGAGGCTTTCACTCCAGCAGCATTAGGGGGTGTTTCTGCTACACACAGTGGCCACTACATTTCCCTGGAACATGCAGCACACGGAAACGGATTCTCTGGAATTTGATAAAAAGTGAAGTAATTGTGATGGGACACACACTTATTGCACTATATCCACATTCAGTTGAGGCACTTCTGACTCATCCACGGAATCTTACAGTCACTGTCACATGATCTGAATATTCTGCCAACAAACCACCATTCCAATTAAAAGCTGCAATAACCTGAATCCTGCAACATTTCTACCATTGCCAAAAGAGGTACTAATGATTAAATAAATTAAAGTGACCATGAATGTGTTGCTGTGACAGAGTTGTGAAATAGCCCAAGACTGATATTCAAGAGGTAACATTCATAGGCTGATTTGAAATTATTTGTGGATGAGAGGTCCTTATGCAACTCTTTGAGCACCATATGCAGTTTGTACAATAGCATATATACTTAATGCATTATACTTGTGTAATGTAATTTCAGCATGGTAGCAGAACTGATTGCAATCACAAGTGCATGCTTAGCATCCAATGGACTGTGTGCTACAATCCATACAAAAAGCCAAGCTGATTTGGAGTAGTCTATAATTTTTGTCAAATGTGGGCACATAGTTTTTTCTTTCACACCTGCTAGAACACCAATTTGTAATGGGCCACACATTTTTTATTTCTTAGAGGCCATACAACTCTCAAAGGAAAACTGCTGTTGTAAGAAGTGCCATACACGAGAGTGGACATGGTTTCAGCAAGCAATAGTTTTACAGAAGAGGTAGCGAAGTACTGTGCTTTTCTTGTCAATGACAGCTCAACCACTTGAGAAGTTGAGGGAACTGCAAAATTAAGTGCCAGAGAATGAAAAGAAAAGATGGGAAAAGGCAGGATGTAAAAAAAAAAAATGTGAGGTCTGAATGTCAAGCAACAGGAGAGTCATACTAACTGATTCCATGTTGTTGCAGATAGCACAATACATTCCTGTGCCTAACCATATGGAACATGATGGTTATGTTGTCAACCTTTAAGACATATTGGTTTAATCTACATTTCAAGAAAGATGCAGAGATGTGTTACCTGTCAACAGGTGATCACCGATAGAAGGACAAATGGGACCATAAATCACAAAGAAAAAACAGAAGGTCCCTTCAGATAATTACAAATTGATTTTGTTAATATGCCCCTGTGCAATGGTTTTAATATATATTCCGATGGGTGTTTGGTGTTCAGTAGGTGGGTGAAAGCATCTCCAACCATAAGTGATGCTCTTACTGTAGCCAAGCTTTTATCAAATGATAGTATGCTTAGATTCGATTTGTCAACTTCTTTGGAATCAGACAGGGCGACTCATTTTAAAAATTAGATGATGAAAGTTCTTCCCATGGCACTGAAAGTGGAGCAGACATTCCATTGTTGATATCATCCAGAAGCATCAGAAATTGTAGAGAGGGTCAACAGTTCGCTGAAAGAAACAAAAGCCAAAGTGTGTGTGTCGACAATATTTTACTTTGTAAGAAATTGGGTTATTAATTGTGACGAATGTGAGTCCTTCACAATTAATAGGTCCACAATTGTCTCTTCACTGGGATCCAAGTACCCCATTGCAACACTTGACTCTCTCCCGGAAGTGAAGAAGAGCAGTCCAAAAGCTACTCGGAGGGGATAGCCTGTGGTTGTAATCTACATTCCCTTGCACACAACAACAACGCTCAATAGCTCATTGTCCATTCACTGACTTTTTCTTTTAAAAAGGAAAGGGCCATATCACTTACACACACACTAATTAATACTAGGCATTTATCTACATATACATTCAGTAGATGGAAGTACCTTTGGTGACATCCTAAGATCCCATTTCACCCCTAGTGGGCCATGAACCCCACTATCACAATGCCTCCTGCTTATGTCAGATTTAACATTACTACATAAGGGGGTGTCATTTTAAATAAGACAGGCCTACCTGCTTTGTCAAGGGGTCACATGCATTAAGATATATAAAGTAATCCTATTGGCTTTAATAATACATCACAATATTTATTTAAAAAAACAGTCACATATTTGGTTTCATCATTAAAAACAATGGAATCAATAGTCATATTGGAAAGCATTCAATATAATCATAAGCATTGATTTATCAGTATTCATTGTCTGTAAAAGCAGTTTCAAATAAGGCATATAAAGCAATCAAAAACAGGTGTCAGTCTTTCTTGCATCTCTACAGGACACATAATGCCACATAATACATGAGCCATAGGTCCACCCACTGGGGGGTTCTTGTTCTGCGAAGCCTGAGATAAACAGTTCTCGCTCAATAACTTTTTAATTAAATGTTAGTCTGCTCCTTGAGTCATGTTCTGTATGACTTTTGAGACATAGGGCACATTCTTTAAAATCACTCCTGGAGTGAAAGGGCAAATCTTTCACATTCCAAATCTGTCACATAATGTAGCTCGGGCTGATTTTCACAGATGTTGGCTTGTTTTGCTCCTAGTGGTGAATTCTAGCCACCAGGAATACTCTCAACAGGCCTCCTGACTTCTAATGAGCATGTAGCTAGATTACTGTACCAGTCTTCTCCTCACCTGGCTCCTAGTGCTCTTCTCCTGCTTTTGGAGGCTTCATGAGCAGCCCCTTACTACCAGCCAGCATAGCAATCTCTCAAGCTTTAGAGCCTCCTGGCTATCTTGCAGAGCACTTGGTGTGTCAGTGGAGTCCATATCTTCCCCCAAATGGTCTTAAGAGGGCATAAAGGGGCCACTTCCACTAGCCCTGGAGAGATCCATCAAGTCCCGGGAGTCAGCTGGAGACAAAGTGCCTGAGTTAGATATTTGCGTACGGGTTACTCTGTCACAACGATGACAGATATCCTGTCTGCCAAAATCGAAATACCATTGGGTATAATGGAATTTAGATTTTGGCAGATGGGATAACTCATCCGCCAATATGCAAATCAGGCCCAAAGTCCTTAGTCCATCTTTGCAGGCCATCAGGTGGTTTCTCCTTCCAGGTGTCCATTACTTTGCTGTCATTGCCTTCCACTTCCAGTGTCGTCTTCACAATCTCTCCCTTGAGCAAGGGTTTATAGGTGGGGGTAAAAAGTTCTAGATGTCAGGCACCCATGGTGAATCCTATGATGCCACATCATCTTTTCTACCCCGTCTCAACCCTCTTTTACAGTAAACTGGGATAATTCAAGTAGCACCATTAAGTATTATGTATGAAGACCTCCTCTGAGTGACTCTGCTCCACCCCTGGCTGACATCACTGACACACCCCGGCTCACCAAAACTTCAAAGGGGAACCCCTCCTGTGTTGGATCCAGATGTCTGGACAGTGTGACAGCTAATTATCAGATGCAGATTTTCCTCTACATTTCTTCCTGCACAGACATTTTGTCAAACACTGATAATTTCTCCTTTTGTCTAGGGAGGCCTTTGTTCCTGCTGCTGGAGAGCAGAGTAATTAACTTGGCACAGTAGGTTAGGCAAAGCTCTGGAATATGAATACTAGATAAGCCAGAGAAATACAACAACTCTCAACGTCACATATAATATGTATATGTATGTTTTTAGAACCTGCAAAACCAAACTCAGTAGGCATGCTTAAACAAAGTTTGACATGTTGCTGGACTGTGTAGACCTAAGTGGAGTAAAACTGCACGTTAAGGCAAATTTCTCCTACTTGCATAATATTATTAAAATACTACAGGTTTTCCAGTAAACTCTACTGACCCCTCTATAAATGCCCATTACTTTCTAGGCATGGGTGAGGTTCTGCTAGCAAGCTAGTAGCAATATATAGACGTTTAATAGAATTTGTAATGCAGACTCTAAACACCGCCCTAGCGAGGGCTGCTCCAGCTACAAATCAATTGGTCATTACAGGGCTAAATCCAGAAACTCTTCATTCAATAATGGGAAAAGCACCCATTGAGCGGGGGAAAATTCAGCTCTGGGTTGTGCAAAAACCAAACCAGCTAGAAGCAGTGTTTCCCCATTTGAGACCCCAAGATAAACACAGAATTTTCACAATGTGCTTGCCTTTTGGAACGGTTTCCTCAACAGAGGATGGTGCTACTTGGCGCATAGTCTTTGCTGCAATATACACCACCACACATGGTACACTGACACTTGTGAATTTATCACAAGTGTTAAAACAGACTCAAAACAAACATAGGGCTGCCCTGGTCCTGGATTGGGGGTGAAACTGATGAACAATTTTGGCACAGTCTCCTGAATTATTTTAAGTAACACTGAAGGAGAAGCAGCAGCATTGGCAATACGCCAGCAGCTCTGGCTGATTCCTCACTGGGAAAGGAACGCGAGCTGCCAAAGATTATTTCCAAAATGTATACCAGTATAGGTCGGGATAGTCTGGGGGCCAGACCAACTAAACCACAACTACAAAGTGCTCCCATTATAGAGAGTACTAAGCAAGCACAAGCAAGCTCTAAAAGACGCTGGGATGAACAAAAACAGAAAGAAGAAAGAAGAAGCAAATGCGATGAATCCCCGCAACTGGAGACCTCAGAGAAAATCTTAGAAATAGGGAGACTAAAAACTCCTGATACCAGGATACCAATACACTGACAGCCCCCCCATCTCTTTCCTTCCAGGATATGCAGGATAACTGGAGTGAGAGAGGAGGGCGATCAAAGCACCAAAGTAACTACCTGAAGCCGAAAAAGGATTCACAACGTTCTTCAGAAACGTTTACGAAAAAGGAAGAGAAATTTCCACAGCAAAAGCCTGAATTCAAAAAGAATAAACATTGGCAAAACCAGTGTCACTTTTGTCTTTTCTTTTGTATTCTATCTTACTAACTGGATTATAAATATTAGAAAAAGGTTATAATAATGTTTGTTTAAAATTAGATATATCATTAATAGTTGTGTATGTTGTGATGTATGTTGAATTAATATCTGGGTTTCAAAATTGCAATCTGTACCTTATTTAATATGGCACTGTATTCGAGTATAGCAATGGGTAGTTAGTAAAATGCCACTGCACCTGCTGCACTATTCAAATCATGCCTCTTTTAACTGCAAGTTAACTGCAATTGTGACTGCCTGTTAAGTAGTAAAATACAGCAATATTTAGTGTATATAGGAACTAGAACAACTTTAAGCCCTGGTGCCACTGTACCTGCCGCGCCATTCAAAGCATGACCTTAATGCCTGCAAGATAACTGCACTGTTTAGAAGTACAATTTAGTAATTATTTGTGTTTAATGGGGTACCTTGAGGTTTTGGGCATGGTGCCACTGCACCTTCTGCACCACTCAAACCATGACCCTATTGCTTGCTTGGTAACTGCACTTGTGACTGCCTATTTAATAGTAAAATATAGCAATATTTGGTGTTTAGAGGGGTTCTTAGAGCTTTTTCTCCCTGTGCCACTGAACATGCTGCCCCACTAAAATCATTCCCCTTGGGCCTGCCAGATAGCTGCACTTGTAGCTGCCTGCTTAGTAGTAAAATGTAGCAATAATCTGTGTTTAGAGGGTTCTGATACCTTGTGGCACCGGTGCCACTGCATCTGCTGCACCATTAAACCCATGACCCTAGTGCCTGCAGGATAACTGCATTTGTGACTGCCTGTTTAGTAGGAACATATAGCAAACTTTGGTGTTTACAGGAGCTCTAACAAATTTGGGGCCTGGTGCCACTGCACCTGCTGCACCACTGAAACCATAACCGTAATACCTGCAAGATAACGGCACGTATGGCTTCCTGTTTAGTAGTAAAAAAGTATAACAATATTTGGTGCTTAGAGGGATTATGACAACTTTTGGCCCTATTGTCACTGCACCTGCTCACTATTCATATCATGACCTTATTGCCTGCAAGGTAATTGCAATTGTGACTGCCTGTAGTGGTAAAATATAGAAATATGTGGTGTTTAGAGGGGCTCCTAGAGTTTTTGGCCCCGGTGACACTGTACCTGCTGCACCATTAAAACTATGGCCTAGTGCCTGCAAGGTAACTGCACTTGTGCCTGCCTGTATAGTAGTAAACCACAAGTAATTTTTGGTGTTTAGAGGAGGGGTTGGGGTAATTTTGTATTCACTGCAGGTGGGGTGGTCGGGTTTTTGGGGGCAGGGTGGGGGTTGGGGTAATTTTGTATTTAGGGCAGGTGGGGGCGGGTTATTGGGGGTGGGGGAGTTAGGGTAATTTTGTATTTAGGGTGGGGGGACGGGTTTTTAGCGGTGGGGAGGTCTGGGTAATTTTGTATTTAGGGTGGGTGGGGGTGTCAGGTTTTTAGGGGTGGGGGTCGGGGGCTGGGGTAATTTTGTATTCAGGGCAGACGGGGTCAGGTTTTTAGGGACAAGGTAATTTTGTTTTTAGGGGTTGGGTAGTTTTATTTTTGGGGGTGTGGGTCAGAATTTTAGACATGGATAATCTATTACGGTAAATACGATCGATTGGGTTGTGCACTGCCAAAGGTAACAAAATATAATTTCTTGAACAAAATATTCAGCAGACTACTCAGCTTTTTAGCACTTAATGACTTTTGTCTTCTTTCTTAATGTGCCCCCAACTGCGAAAAATTTGAAAAAGAAAGACTATCTCCAGGTAACCAGCACTGAGCAAAACTGAATTTAAGAGGAGGAACAGTGTTCTCATTTCTTCTCCATTAGGACTTTCCATCTTCTGCGAGCATTCCTGTTGGGTATCGAAGAACAAATAGGGCTACGGGACCAACTACAGCTGTAGGTTTTCCATTTGAAGCAGATGCTGACTCAGGAAATTTACTGATCACAGGTGTACACAGCAACACAAGGGTTAAAATTGGGCAGTCTTTAGGAGTATTGCAAAATGTTAAGACGGATGCCTAATTATTTACCATTTTACATCTCTAGTCTGGTATAGCAGAAGAAAGAGCATGCAGAGGAGAAAAGAAAAAGCTTTACTACAATGACAAACTTTCCACTCTGCTTGTCTGCAATGGTGTTATCAGGATACCCACTACATCAACTTAGTTTACACAATTTGAGGTGATTGCAAACCTAATCTAACAACATAACATAGAAAGTGGCCTTTCACAAGGTGCAAATATGCTTATTGGTATTATGTTTGTAAGGTCATTGAGACTTATTCATGTTGTTGGAAAGAAATTTTAGTCATTTTATTAATACGTTTGCTTTAATAATTGTAAAAAATAAAATAAAATAAAAAGCTGATTTTGATTTGATACAATTTTTAAATTACCTTAACAACTTGGTCCTTCTGTAGGGCTTCCACTTCTTCGGAGTCCAACTCTAGTAAAGAAGCCACATAAGAAAGGGATTACTCTCTTCACTTCAGTGAAAGATAAGGTAAAGGCAAAAGGCAAAAGGCATGTCAGCATCAAAGTTTTCTTCACCGTGGATATGGGCTTCTAAGGTATTAAGTAACAATTATGCGGCAAAAACAATTGCATATTTACCATTTTACAAGATGCTACTATGGTCATTACTGGTGAGATAGTTACAGTCATTACCGGTGAGATGGTTACAGTTCCTTTATTTTAGAAACCAATTCATTACCTTACCTTAAATGTTTCATCCATCGGCCTCCCAATCTTAAATTAAATACTCATGTGGGTAATTCATGTGGGTTTTCTACCCAGGCCAAAAGCTTGCTTGTGAGCAATTCACATTGATGCTAAGGAAATCAGTATGAAATGATGGTTCGCCTAAATGCTACTGTATGCATAATGTACCCAATTATTACTCGCAAACAACATCACAAGACTTCTCTGTTTCACTGGATCAAAGGTAAACAAATCCTTCAACTACTGTGCTGCTCACTATCGAGCACCAACTAGCTCCAGCAGGGGGACAAATCAAGCCCAAGTCAAGGAAATGTGACTACCTTGACAAATGGACAACTGTAGTTAGGGACATGAATGGATCTCCCAATTTGTCATTACAGGTAGAAATTATCCTTATATGTTAGAGGGGTCATTGTTGCAGTCTTGAAGAATAAGCTTATAATCCTGTGTCAATTAACAGGGGAATCCAGAAGAAACATCTATTAAATTGTCAGAGTCTTGGGAAGCGAGTGCAAACCTCAAGATTCATATACGAGCAAGGCTGTAACCCTTATTGTAGAACTACGAGCTGGTAGAGGGGGTACTTAGCCAAAACGTTAGAGAATATAGGGCCAGATTACAACTTTGGAGGAGGTGTTAATCCGTCCAATAAGTGACGGTAAAGTGACAGATATACCACCAGCCGTATTACGAGTCCATTATATCCTATGGAACTCGTAATACGGCTGGTGGTATATCTGTCACATTTGGGACAGATTAACACCTCCTCCAAAGTTGTAATCAGGCCCATAATGTCCTGCAATCTCTGCACAACACCTAATGTGTCACTAATCGATCAGCTCTCCATTGGTTTAAGCGCTATAAAGGTATAATGAAGAAAATGACAGTTAAAAAGGGTCCTGTATTTTTGGCCTTATCAGACCACCAAGCAGCTTTAGGTAGCTTGGAGAAGAACATATACAGGGAAATCTCTATGGCAGACATGAGTTCGATCATTTAATGCTTACAGTCCAAGCTTTGTACAAAGGAATGATATATTGGCAGAATGTGCATGAATCATTTTTCAGTAGAGGGAAGAAGCTGCTATGCCACCCTGTCCAAGCTGACTTCTGTGGCCTACAGATGTTTTACAATATTTGTGTGCGATGCACGTCTCTAATCTTGAATCCACAGAGGCCTTCAGACCATAATGAGTGGTCTCATTATGTGGATTTTCAAAGGACATATGGAGGCAAACATAAGGCCCATCCTGTGAAAAAGTGGTAAATCTGCACCTGTACATTTACATCTACAACCAGGTGCAGATAAACTGCTTTTTGATATTCACAAATATTGACAAAAGTATGTGCCCACAGCTGAGCCAGGCACAGGTGAGTACTACTGGGAATGTCAGGTTGTCTTTCCTTAGGATCTTATTTCCCGTTTGTTGATTTCTCCACAGTGAAGAACTCTGCACTGAAATTTCTTGTGCAAATGCACAAGTTTTTAGGTTTTGCCTGCATGTGCGCTTGCGCGCTGCTTGCGAAATATTTTAATTTGAAAAAAATGTTAAAACTTAGAAGGGGCTTAGAACCAGACCCCTACTTACCTGAGCTTACCATTTGCTTAGTCTACGTCACTCTGATTGGCCAGCACATGGTCTGCATGTCCCCCTGCTTCACTTCCTGTTGTTTTCTTCGCCGTTCTTGCCGTCGGGTTGTCTCTGGTCACTTCCCATAATGAGTGGTCTCATTATGTGGATTTTCAAAGGACATATGGAGGCAAACATAAGGCCCATCCTGTGAAAAAGTGGTAAATCTGCACCTGTACATTTACATCTACAACCAGGTGCAGATAAACTGCTTTTTGATATTCACAAATATTGACAAAAGTATGTGCCCACAGCTGAGCCAGGCACAGGTGAGTACTACTGGGAATGTCAGGTTGTCTTTCCTTAGGATCTTATTTCCCGTTTGTTGATTTCTCCACAGTGAAGAACTCTGCACTGAAATTTCTTGTGCAAATGCAGAAGTTTTTAGGTTTTGCCTGCATGTGCGCTTGTGCGCTGCTTGCGAAATATTTTAATTTGAAAAAAATGTTAAAACTTAGAAGGGGCTTAGAACCAGACCCCTACTTACCTGAGCTTACCATTTGCTTAGTCTACGTCACTCTGATTGGCCAGCACATGGTCTGCATGTCCCCCTGCTTCACTTCCTGTTGTTTTCTTCGCCGTTCTTGCCGTCGGGTTGTCTCTGGTCACTTCCCATAATGAGTGGTCTCATTATGTGGATTTTCAAAGGACATATGGAGGCAAACATAAGGCCCATCCTGTGAAAAAGTGGTAAATCTGCACCTGTACATTTACATCTACAACCAGGTGCAGATAAACTGCTTTTTGATATTCACAAATATTGACAAAAGTATGTGCCCACAGCTGAGCCAGGCACAGGTGAGTACTACTGGGAATGTCAGGTTGTCTTTCCTTAGGATCTTATTTCCCGTTTGTTGATTTCTCCACAGTGAAGAACTCTGCACTGAAATTTCTTGTGCAAATGCACAAGTTTTTAGGTTTTGCCTGCATGTGCGCTTGTGCGCTGCTTGCGAAATATTTTAATTTGAAAAAAATGTTAAAACTTAGAAGGGGCTTAGAACCAGACCCCTACTTACCTGAGCTTACCATTTGCTTAGTCTACGTCACTCTGATTGGCCAGCACATGGTCTGCATGTCCCCCTGCTTCACTTCCTGTTGTTTTCTTCGCCGTTCTTGCCGTCGGGTTGTCTCTGGTCACTTCCCATTGGCCATTAGCCAGTGCCCTTCCTCAGGCTACAACACAGAAGGTACATCTTTTTCTTTTCTGCATGCCATCTTCTTTCTTCGCTGCTATCTTCCCTGTCTTCTTTCTTCACTGCTGTTGTCTTTCTTCTTCGCCGCATGCCTTCTTCTGTCTTTCTTTGCTGCTGTCTCTTTCTTTTTAAATGCATGCAGTCTTCTTTCTTTTTACTGCATGCTGTTTTTTGCCTACTTTCTTCACTGCAGTCTTCTTTCTGCTATACCGCATGCCCTATTCTGTCTTCTTTTTTTCCTGTCTTCTTTCTTCTTTGCTGCATGCCATCATGTCAATAGGTTTCGCCTTTGTTTCTTCTTTCTACCTAATTGGATTACAAATATTCGAAAAATGTTGTAATAATGAATGTTTAAAATTTGATAAACCGATTTTTCCAATGATTTAAAATCCAGTTAGAAAGAAAAAACAAAGCCAAAATCTATTGGCGTTGCCATTGCTTGTTTTCCTCCTGGAGAGAAACTTCCTTACCCATTAATAAAAGTCTCCTACCCCATACCATCAAATGATGGAGTCATCTATTCGCCTTCCCATCCTGGAAGGGTCAATATCTCTGACCATTCCAGGGTAGGAAACGGTTGGGGGTGAATTTGGGGATGCCTACAAACATACATGTATGGGGGCATACCCAACATGCTCTAGGCAAGCCATACCTTCAAAGGTCCATTTCCCACTCCTTTTGTGGGATTTACAAGTATAAGTTTAAACCTGCCAGGAATCCCTTTGTGTATTCCTAGCTGGAATAAAAAAAGGGTACATTTGGTCAGAAACCTGTTTACAACCAAAGGTTAGGAGTGAAATGTCCATAAGCAGAGTGGTGAGGTTCAGCTCTCTGAATGAGTGCTTTCTGGTAGGAGACCTCACTTTCACAGATATTTTTCACATACACTCGGCAACTGCTGTTTGTTCAAGTTAGTAGTTGTTAAATGGAGCCCCCAATTAGAGCCACGATTAAAAGGATCTTGTGACTTTATCCCAAACAATACCATATGGAATTGGTATAGCAGAAATGTTCACGAAAGACAAGTCTCAGCGGCTCTTGTGAGAAGAAATGGGGTTTCAGGACCTCATCCACCAGTTCAACTGTTGATCTTTCAGGTAAGAAAATTACCATTTATTATTAGAAAGAATGTTATGACAAAGCCAATCCAAAGGAGGAAAGCTAATATAGTCAAGGAAAGCCACAGATAGTTCCAGGGGAAAATAAAGTAATTTGTTTTAAGCCAGTTTATCAGCTTACATGTTTTTGGCAGTTGAGATGTAGAGGAGGCAAATGAGTTCAAAAAAGTGGCATTGATGTTGGCAAAGTATCCAGAAGCAGTTCGTGCAAAAGCTGGAACCGTATTTGTAGGAGGAGAACTGGTAGTGGTCTCCTGCGTGGATCACAGTAAATGACACCATCCGTCTGTGTTGAAGTTGTGTCAAATCGGTCAGAAATTTGTTGTTAGTGGAACTAATGCAAGAGCATTTTCCACCCTCCCCAAGCTCGGAGAGGTGTCAGCTTTGATGCTCAAAACTTGTAGAGGGATGTCTTGACCAGTAGTGAGAGGGATTCGGGAACTACTAGTTGCTCCTCTTGGTCTGCTGTGCAGGATCGGCCACATGGTGTAACTTGACACTGTTGATAGATACAAAGCGGTTTTCTTTCGCACCAGCCTACGGTGGTAGAATGACAGTTCTGGTACCCTGCATTCACAAGACTGGAACCAGTGCACGATAAGAAGGACCGAACTCCTTTTTCACACTTTTGGAAACCAGCCAGTAGGTGTTATTGGTACATCCTTAATTCCTGCGGAGGCAGCACTGGCAGAATCGTTGTCATCACAGAACTGCTGTAATTCCTGCAAGACCCTTTTATGTCAAAAGGGGTTTCTTCCGCCTCCACACCAGGACCATCAAGACCTGGAACATACATTTGAGTTCCAAACAGGCACGCCTATGAAGTACGACGGCCCGGAGACCCTGTAGGCAGATTGTTAAGTGCTCTCTGGACTCCATAGGAGGTGATTAAGCCAACTACAACCCATACCTAATACTCTGGCTCTTAAGGACTGCTTTAAATCACGGTTTAGTCGCTCCACAACACTATTTACCTCAGGATGAAATGGAGACGAGTAATGGAGTTGGACCCCTAACGAAGCCATGGCATCCCTGAATGCCCTTGAGGAGAAAGCAGGGCCCTGGTCCGAGTAAAAAGCCGCAACTGCATATGTGCTGATAAAGACTTGCAAATCTTTAATAACAGTCCGAGCGTCAGCCAAGCGTTGTGGCCACACCCATAGAAATCTGGAGCAAGAGTCGACAGCGACTAAAATTTGGATAGGGCGTGCCCTCAGCCGTAGCTTTCACAGCAACCCATAAGTCATCGTCCGGTTTTGTTCCAGAATGGGTTACTGCAGCAACAGCAGCCGTAGCTACTGCTGATTTGGCTGTTTCATCAGCCAGTGTATTTCCAGCAATGTGTATTCCAACGCGCTGGTGTCCCAGTGTCTGTACAACATGGACCTCTGGTAGCGTGTCCTTCAGATCCAATACTTTCTCCATCAGACGTCTGTGTTTGATGGTGTTGCCTTTAGAATATCTGAACCCATTCTGATGCTAGTAATGCAGGTATTCATTGAAGGACTGGACACAATAGTACGAATCACAGACAATCAGTGTTAGCGGTGCAGGATCCGTGTGTTCCAGTGCCATCACCAGAGCCTTTAGCTATGCTAGTTGTGCTGTGCAATCCCCTAGGGTATGCACGTGTGTATGCTGGGAACAAAATGAATTATCCTCCATGTAGCCGCTTACTGCACAAGCAGCGGAGTATTGATGTTTTGTGCTATTGCGAGTTGTGCTGAGCTATCGGTGTACATGACCCTTTTATATTGATCAACAGGCAATGTACTTGCCGGAACGGGGTATTCTAGTTCATATTGCAAAAATTCTTGAGTTTGGTACTTTGGGTCGAAAATGTAGTCAACATCAGTGGCTTTCAAAGACGTTGCCCACTGAATCCAACATAATGCTTTAGCATTTGGAACGCTGGCTTTAGTAACAGCCTCAAGGGATGGAATTGGAGATACGGAGATCCGACAATGATGTATTTCCCCTGGGCCAGTGGTCTTTCCTTTATGACAGCCATCTGAACAGCAGTGAGAATTTTCTCAGTCTGAGCAAAGCGTTGTTCTGCTGTAGAGTACAAATGTGATTTGTAAGCAATCGGGAGTGTCTCACCTTCATTGAAAGTTACATAGGTGAGACCAATGGCACCAGCAATTACTCTGATAACGAAATATTTTTTGTCATCCCTTGTGTGTAAGTGTTGTGCTGCAAGCATGTCTGTCTGCAAAGTTCTGAGAATGCGTGTGTGTTCCAACATTTACTGGAAAAGTCAGGACATATTAAGTCATATAAAGGTTGTATGCGAGATGCGTGTTCTGGAATGTAAGTTCTGACAAAGTTTAGAAAACCCAATAAGGATTTTTTATTCTACTTGGAGCTTGTAACTGTGCACATTTTTCCAAGAATTGTGGCACTAGGCTCTTTCCTTCACTTGATTGTTCGCATCCCAGAAACAGGACACTAAGGAAGGCTTTTTTTTTAAATTAAATTTATAGCCAGATTCAGCAAATCCTACAACAATGTGGGCTATCCGTCTTAGATGTTGTAATAATTCATCATCCGTGAGATAGATATTGTCTACATAGGACAATGATTCAGGGTCAATGTCGTGCAATATTGAAGTCACACGAGCAGCAAACAGTCCTGGACTGTTCTTGTACCTCTGGGGTAAACTACAGAATTTATTCTGAGAGCCTAGTGCACTGAAACTTGTTAAGTCTCTACTCTCAGGAGCTATATTTTGGCAGAAGAAACCACTGGAAATGTCCAGTGTTGTTTTGTATTTTTTGTGCACTATGTTGTTCATGAGTGCTGTGCTATGTGAGTTTTGTATAGCGTATGTGCGTGTATGACTGTTTAAATGTCTGTAGTCTAAGACTATTCTGTACGAATGGTCCGGTTTAGCTACTGGGAATAAGGGATTTTTCATTGGTGAGACGCTTGTTTACGCCCTAGTACTCCAGTTGTGTGAGGATTTTCCTCACAAGTGCTTTAGCATCATGTTTTATTGGGTACTGGGATTGAGGCTGGAGTTGATTTTTAATTGGAATTACATGATAGGGGGAATCTTTATCCCACCTTACATGGTTGTGCTATAACGTGGGTGCTTGCGCCAATCCCCAATTAATGGCATAGGATTCTGCGAGCTCATCGGGAACAAGGGGTGAGGAAGAAGGTGTGATAACATATTCCCCATATGGGCAAGTACGGACAAATTCAGGTGGCCAATCCCTTTTGGACAGCAGAATATCATATATATTTGTGACATGGTCCCAAAAGATTGCGTCGATTGTGTGTTCAATGTCTCCTTCTAACTGTAACGTTACTTTGTACACCCTATCAGGTGTGGAGACACGCAGGTCCACAGTTTCAACTTGTAGAAACTCATCTGTTGCTTTCACCTCCAGATGTTCTAGAAGACTCAGATGAACTATTGTGACCTCTGCGTGCTGTCTAGTAGCGCTAGTGCCCACTTCTTGTTCTTCAATAGAGCCCTCTTTCTGATTGGCATGACAAACTGCAACTGCTGCCACTTTTTTAAATTGGAGTTTTTGGTAGGGAAGTTTTTCTTCTTTTTTAACAGAAACTTCAGTAGAGCGTTGTGATTTCTGCCTCGGTTTTACGTATTCAGTTCTTGGCTCTTACCACCCACCTCTCTCACTGCGTTTTTCCGGTGAGTCCTCAAAGGAACAAGATTGGAGTGTATCAGTATATTGATATCTGTCAGGCATTTTTATATTATCTCTATTTCTGAGATTATATCTATTCTGTGGGGTCTCCGTATGCGGAGATTCTCCCCTTTCTTTTTTAGGTGTTTGTTGTTTTTATCCCAGCGTTTTTTGAACCCTAAGGAGCTTGCTTAGTAGAATCGTTATCAGATTTACCTTGCAAATTGAGGTTTTGTTGGTCTTTGCCCCCAGACTATCTCGACCAATGACAGAGTAGGTCTCCGCGATAATCTTTGACAGCTCACGTTCTTGATCCTGTGGAGGAACGTCCCAGAGCTGCATGCGCACCGCTAGTGCAAGATACTGAGGCAAAACTGACCATTAGTTGCATCTCCAAATCCAGGACTGGGGCAACCCCGTATTCATCTTGAAATTGTTTCAACAAGTACAGTAAATTGGCAAGTGTTGGTGTACCATGTTCGGTAGTATAGAGCGTGGCAAATACAGCACCCCATGTATTGCAGTTATTTATAGTGGGAAACATTTCAAATGGTCTCCAACTGCGGTAAATCCTGCAAAGTGAAGGCTTGTAAATAATAAGCAGGGTGTCTCACAGGTAAACAGATGTAAGTGTACATGAGAAAAATCACCTTAGATTCCAGGATTAAGTTTGAATATAATGTGTGGAGACCAGGTGGTAGGAGAAAAGGTGCACTTAAGGTTTCAGCTGAACTTCAGGATGTCTTTCCATTCACAGTGGCTGTGAAGAGGGCTTCACAGGGCGGAACTTAAACATGTTGAGAAATATTTTAAGCTTATGTAGGTAAATGATTGACAGAATTACAGAGGACAGTTGTGGGCCCCTGGATGGATGGTAGGGCCAAAAAGTCGCCTGTTGTGAATAACATAATTTCTGCATCCAAAACACAAAAGAAAAACGGAATGAGCATAATTAAGGGGCCCTTTAGAACTATGAAATGTTTTTACAATACTCCTCACCTCTCCTTACTGAACCCAACTGTGACTACATACATTCCCCCAGAACCGTGATGCGCTCACCTGCAAGATGCTCCCTGAACAGGATGATGTATTTGCAGACCAGGTCATGGTCATTGTTATACTTCCTCATCAGCAACACAGCTTTCTCTATGGAGACCTTGCCATGAAACTTTTCCCTCAGTCGCCGGGCACTCTTCTCCAACTGCACAAAAAGAGAACATAGGAGACCTAATTTCCAAAGGGACTCGCACACAACTTACTAAACAAATAACAGCGAGAAAAGGAGCAAACAAATAATGTTAACAATTGCAACACCGAGGATAGGGGTTCACAGTGCTGTGAAATACTTTTCTGAGAGAGAGGGGTTGTCGCAGAGGATCAATGTGTTATTTTCAGGGTCACCGGGGTCATTTGTTTGTGAATTCAGAGATAAAGGTACAGGAAGCGACAACCCATATCACCCTTGCTTCCTTTAACCTTATCATTCACACCTTTAACCCTATTTTATCTCATTTATTTATTACCAATAGTTACCCTTATGTCTGTTCCCCAATTCATACTGACCTTCACCCTTCTTGAATTATTTTGCTCCATTACTGTGAGAAACTGGATTACTACTTGGGGTGTGCGACTACCCACCTCAAGGAAAACTCACAACCCTTGTCAGGCTTAACTCTCAAATTCACTAAATAAGCCTGAGCTCAATCCCCTGACAGATGTGGCAAGGAACAGAAATGGCTAACTTAGGGTATTGTGTAATTCATTTATGCACTGCCGTAACAGTTATAAAGTATAAATGCCAAACAATAAACATCCCACATTTAGTCAGAAAAAAAGCAAAATTTTATAATTTAACAATGCCAAAATGACAAAAATCCAATAAGGGGAACCAGAGACAGACTGGGACCTAAACACAGTTGGAGGGAGAGCGAGGACTGGATACACCAACCAGGTTTGTCCTATTCAAAGACTTTACCTTCTGACTTAGGGCCTGATCTAGAGTTTGGCAGATGGGTTACTCCGTCACAAACATAACAGATATCCCATCCGCTGTATTACAAGTGTATTACATCCAATGCCACTTGTAATACTTTGACTTGATATCTCTCATGCTTGTGATGGAGTAACCCATGTGCCAAACTCTAAATCGGGTCGTAAGTCAGAAGTTAAAGTCTTTGACTAGGTCCTAAATTTTTTAAGTCCCAATCCACCACAGATGTAAACTTCTAAAGCCCGGAGGAACTCAGTGGAGGCACGTACAGGCTCACAGTGTATCAGGCAAAGGCCTACAGCAGGGTTCAGTCCAGTTGCCACTGGTCAGCTGCATACTTTCAGGAAAAGCCCTCTTGTAGCTTGTTGTCTCCTTGTAGCCATATGGAAGACCAGCTTTCTGACCTCTGCAGTCCACTTCTTTGTCCTGGGTACAAGAGGGAGTAGGTCCCTTCCTTTAGGGCTCCTCTCCAGACAGCTGGTCCAGTCTTCTTCCAATCTTCCACAGATCCAGAAAGTGTTCTGAATTGAGTGCCTGTGGGTGTCTCATTTATGACTAGTATCAGCCGGGATTAGGGGTGACTCCTGGGCACGCCCTAATGAACTAAGGTAAAAGTTCAAATGGCCAATGCTACCTACTTTGCCTTATGGCAAACAGGCCTATAATGCCACGGATCAGGGCATTTTCAAGATGGCAATATTTTTTAGCTATACTGAATTTGGGCTCTGGGGACTGTGGGTGTGTATGATGAGTGTTCTCCCACATCTAACACTGAAACCTAGTTTGAAGCAGGTACTGTACTCACAACAAACCCAGAGACAGAAGTAATGTAGGACAAAGAAGGGTCCTTCAGAAATCATACAAGGGATGAAAAACAGTTGTCTAGGCATCCTGTTCCCTAACTTTAAATTGTCAATTCAATCAGAAAATCAGAATCTTCTGTCTTTTAGGAAAGCCTTGAAGACCTGGCTTTTCTCGTCTTAATTATTCAGGCCATTATTATTTTGGGCTTTCATGCAGTTGATTTTGCTGGGTGGGTGTTGGTGACTAGCGCTGGGAATCTCTTTCTCTGGGCAGCTATGCACTTTACAAGTCTATTAACATAACAAATCAATTGTGCCTTAAGTGTTAAGTGGTTCAACAGGCCTGCCAAGCAGTATGTGACATTTTACTGTCAAAAGGAGGACCAGATACCCCCCCCCAACCCCAGCATATTCTGTAGAGCCTCAAAGGTGTCACCTCTGTCCATTCAGCCTGTTTGTCCCTGGGAGACATTTCACAGCTATTATAACTATTATAGGTTCAGCTCAGGCTGAGAGCTGGCAGACGATTAGGCTAATTAGCCTTCTGACTGTTCAGTCAGGGAACGGGTAACTTTCTAAAAATTAATTTGAGTTAATATTTATCACAAATCCAATGTTACCATTGAACTGGATTTTCTGTCAAGTATTAAAAACTGTGATTTAAATATTTTTCTAGTTGGTCCCTTCCAGAAATACTGTATTGGTATTTAATCTTGCTTTCCAGTGTTTCTCTATGCACCAGCCAGCCTTCCTGCAGTGAAAGCAGGTTTCTGGGGTTAGCCACTGTCAGTTAAGGGCATGCTAAGTTTACATTTCTATATTTCCTAATTTATATAATTTAGTATACCAGGGTACAATGGCAGGCCTGAAGCTATGTTTGCAATGCCAATATAGTGAATGGCCCAATAGGTGCTGAACTCCAATACTTACAGGCCCTAGGTACATTTTGTACCACGTATTGGGGACTTAAAGGCAATATAAATATGGAAATACAGAGCATGCCAATTCGACTACTTTTAAAGGGGGAGCATGGCCACTTTACAACTGGTCAGCAGAGGTAAAGAGCTCTAAAGCCAGCAAAATTGTAAGGTCCTGCAAATGGTGAAAAAACCCAGGGTGACCATGCTGCAGAAGTGGATTTCCTACAATTACCCTTAGTATATCTAGTGGTAAATGGCCTGAAAACAGCACAACACCAGATGACGATCCACCAGCTAACAGAGGAACAAGGTGCCATAACCAAGTGAGGGAAAGGAGGCAGTCCTCAAGAGGTAGTACAGGCAGAGTTACACATAGAAATGAGACAGAGAGGGAGTTCAATAAAGTGGGTGGCCAAAAAAAAGATATCCACAGATTGAAGCAGGGCATGGCAATCATAGCAAGGAAGAGACAAGTTAATGTCACATAGTTGTGCATGGCATTTTTTTTCAAAGCAGGCAATTTGTAATTTTCTTGAAATCAGTGAGCACGGAAAGGAGGTAAATATACAGGGCAGGGTGAGTTTTCCATGGGTGCCTTTAAGCAAAATGGCAATGACAATGCTGCATACAGCAGGCCCTGATCAGGATCTATTAAATAACTTTTGTAGCGTGCAAGTCGAGTGCATAGACAAATCTCAAAATCAAAGAACACATCCAGTTGCTTGGGACTTTTTTCAGTTGTCCTTATTGAACGTATGTAATTTAAAACCATCTTCAGCACTCAAAATGCTTTCTGGAACAATGGCCTTGATTATCTCAGCCCACCTTTCAAAGACCCACCCAACTACATACCTTTGATCCAGGCAGGCCAAACTCCTCCTGATTATCCCATTTACCAGGAAATCCAATACCTCGCTGAAAGACACTGAAGGCCAACACATTGTTTTATAAGCCAATGACTGCCTGCTCACTCGTCTAATCTCTCCCAGCAACCATCATTTTACTATCATACCCTAATTCACGTAGGGTTTGTTTTCAAACGTGGTGTCCTCTAAAGGAGTGATGCTTTTGGCTCATGAGCCTCCACTAAACATTTAGTGTAATAGGAAGGCTACCAGAAAGGCCCCAGATTGATCTCCCCGAGGGCAGATATGGCAGCATTTTAGGAATCTGACAGCACTGGAGAAATGTGAGCTGTTGTCCTGCTCTCTCCTGTTTGTTTTTCTGATCGTCGAACTTCTCAGATAATGTGGGGTTTCTCCACAGGTTTTACTCTTAGTACTAAAGGTGCTTCTATCACCCCATAAATCTCTTGAAACATTACAGTTTTACAAGTTTTCCAGTAGGATTCTTCTTTAGCCATGGTACATCAACTAGGTGACTGGAAATGTCAGGGTGGCAAAGCATGCTGCAATTCTTTTCTGGCATTTCTTCCAGAAATCTTGTCTTTGACAAACTGTTCATTGAGCATAAATTATGTCACAGCCTGTCACTTAGAGGAGAATGTGGTCCTTCCAGTTTTCTTTTCAGACACTAATTCACATGTTAAAACTCCTTCTCCACTTCTGTGATGTGCAAAGGTAACTAAAGGATTTGTTTCACATGTTTGGCAAGTAAACAACATGTGTGTCTAAGATACCTCAGTTCCTTGCCACTTTCATAATGGTTTGCATGTGGTAATGGCAAGGGATAGGTGTTAGCACACACTACTGAAAAGTAGAAAGACTGGAATGGGGTCCCAATGGTGGATAGTTGTCAGCTGTCGCCTGTGTCCGCAAAGCCTTTTTGGCTCACTATTAGATGCAGGTGAGATCATTATGTAGGGGATTCTCGCACTCCTGCTTTTTTGATATAGAACTGAAAATTTTTGACTTTCCAGCTATCACATACGATTTGTAGGTCTGGCTTGACAATGCAGCTGCCAACATATCTTTTTTGATAACCAGATAAAGAACTTTAAGAAGCCATACTAAAATCTCAGACTCTACCCACATGCTGAACTTCTTTTATAAATGCTTTTGATGGGACATAAGATTTCTGCTTCAATTTAAAATGACATTGTGTTTTATCGTTTGAGAATGCTTGAGTTTAATACAGTTCATTATGGCGAAAAAGCCAACAATCCAGTATCTCTTAGAACAGGTTTTATATTTTTTTGCCAAAGTAATTTTTTATATATTTGTCATTTTATGAAAGTATTCAGTCTCAGTTGGTTATGATGACAAACCAATGACAAAAGCAATAGACGTGTCTGGTTCTTTGGAAAATGTGTCACATGCCACTAGTCAAAACGTACCAGACTGGACTTATTTATTGTGAAATGTGTATGTTATGTCAACTGGTGTTAAAGGAGGGGATTATTATTGCACTATTTTAAAGTTTGGAGACCAGTAATTGATTACATGTAAGCTCACAGATTCCTGTAGTAGGCATAGGTTTTGGTGTTAGGTACTTCTCTGGAAACTCCTGGGTGAATAATACACTTCAGCCATTGGCTCCATTGCCCTACGGGTGATGGTAGCCTGGATCAGCTGTGATCAGCTATGTTCAAATGAAAATGCTTAAGTGCCAAGGTTGGTGTAGCAGTCCTTTAATTTTCCACTTTTTCCTTATATGGCTACCCTTTAATTCTAGAATTTATTTCTTTTTAAACAGTGCTTAGCAGGTCCCTCGTAGAAATGCTGGACTGCTCGCTTGCCAGTCATTTCATCTGCATGCATCTCATCGGTGAAGTCACTGGATCTAAACCACAGTATAGCACTCATTTTATATTCCACGATGGCTCACATGTTTACAAGCAATACGTCAACCATCTTGGGTCAGTACAACGAAAAACTATGCACTACTGCAAGAGTATGTCTGCCACGTTTAGGTAGCAGCTTTTTACCTTTTTACAACCGTTATTTTCTATGTTTACCCTGCATATGCTTCGTCAATTGTGTGTGGGTTTAATGGTAGTTAGAATTAAGTACTGTGAGGAGTCAGTGAGACTAAGAGTCATTTGCTGGATATTAATGTCAATCCTCACCACATGCACATTCCCTCTTTCTCTTAAGAGTGCTTTAATCATAGGTTCTGTGGATTACTTCTGGTAAATAGTACATTTTCGAGCTGGACTGTAGGAACTGGAAGAATGTTACCTCTCACCCCAAACCTGCTTCAGTTGCTTCACAAAGCAAAACCAAAGCATACCAAGTTTTTTTCTCAACTTATTTTTAACGCAGTGCATATTTTTCAACTGACCCATACTTGGAAGATAAGCCACGTTTTTTCATCTACCAAGTGACAAATGTACCTGATGCAGTGCTCTTTAGCATTACTGAAATGTATTGCATTTTAATGCCAAGTTAAAGTTTGATCAGTATGTTCAGACTATGAAGGGTTCGGATCTAGCTAGGTATGTGCAGTAAGCACCTTTCACTGTGTTCATTGCCTTGCGATGTACTCATACGTCACGGTGCTTCTAAGTCCTCAAAATCATGCATCCCATACTTTTCTGAATCAACAGCCTGCGTTAAATCAAATTTACATGAAAAAAAAGTGTTAAAATTTTTGTATTAACAAATGCTGCTAAAGATCCTTTCAGAATGCTGAAAGAGAAAGTCATGAAAATTCAAAATAATACGCACATAACAGTTAAAATCCAGCTAAGTGACCCTTGAACTGGCGTTCTCGAATGATTTTATGTCGAAGTTGGACTCAGCTGAATGTCCATTTGAAAAGCTTGGTTTTTGAAAAGTCGATTCAAATTAAGGTAACTAACTAGTTTCTGTTTAGAATCGGTGGTTTATACTGTGCGATAGATTGGACAATTGGGTTCCCAAGAATCAACCAGAAGACAATGAAGAGATTTCTGGGCTGACCTAATGTGGACACATAAAAATGCAGACACGCGCTGGATGCTTGACTCATGCTGCAGTTCTTGCCATCTGGTGATGGGTCATTCTTGGGAGGCTACTCTAATCCAAATTACAGGAGCCTGAGCAGATAATAACCATGACTTTCGAGAGACAGTCACTTTCAATGTTAAATGACAAATTAGACGTAAGTTTGAATGTTCAAACCTGCACACAACAATAACAGGCTAGGCCAACGTGTACTATGAATCTATGATTATGCTGGGAAGTGGTTCCACGCCAACTAAGGTCACTACGAAACCTGGAAAATAACTTAGATTCAACGGTGTACATCATTCAAAGAATTTAGGGAAGACATACAAGTCTCGGGAAGAAATGTTTACTGATCTGTTGATTTAATAAAATACAAGCAAACACAAATTACATAAGAATTGTCAAAGAGAAACCATGGTTTACGACTAACCTGAGACAAAAAAGCAACAAATTAACAATGTGCAAAAACATGTAGAACAATGTTACAACCATCAGAAATAACAAAAAATACCAATGGTATGTAGTAAAAGTACAAAACACAGGTCTGAGCACCAGAGAAAAGTTTTACCTTAAGAGATGGACCGATATTCTCAGAATAACTGAGAATATCTTAAAAACGGTAGTTTCCGTGTCTCCTCTTGCTATAAAGTATTTTCACAGGAACGGTACAGATCAACTGTGATTAACTATATCCTAGTGCACAGACCCCAAGGTGGGGGACTCGGGCTGCGCAGGGCAATATGTTGTTTGAGCCATACCAGTTGTTATAAAATGAGAGATAACGATTGCCTGGGATAAGAGTGAACACCTGAAAAGCGACCTCTGCCCTCTCCACAACTTGAATAACCCCCTTCGAGTGATTCCAGGGAGACAAGGTAGAAAACGACAAATTCAACTGCACGTATATATATAGTTTATAGTCCATGACGAGGGATAGCAAGAACTATATGAATGCAAAAAGGGGGAGAAAGCTTTTTTTATTTTTTAAATGGCTTTACAGCGATTCAATGTCCACCAGACAGCCCAGCCTTTTCTGTCAATTGCATCTTGCACTCTGGTAGGAAAAAGGGAGGGGTGGTTTTGCTTTAAAAAAAATACAAGTAGTGGATACAAAAATCAGAACATACAACGCAATACTGGCAAATAGGGGTATAGGCAATAATTAGTTTCTTTCGGTGATTGTTGGTGGATGGCACCTGCACTTATTAACAGGGCCACAGGGATTATGAGCCGGGGATGACCAAATTATGTGTTAACGTTGACTTAATTATGTGGCAATGGGGACATTATGTGGTGTAATGCCTCAGATTTGGTGATAGTATTACTTCATTACTTTGTCGTTTTCACACAACTGGGCTAAGGTTTCACTTCACTAGTACCAGTTTAACATGTAAATACAACAATGTGCAACTAAAGGTCAAACTTTGTATAACGCCTTCCACTGTGCAAACAGTACGTGACACTGGATACTCAGTAACTTTTGATCTGTGCAAGTTAGAAACACATTTTATTAGCTAAAGTCTCAAATATTATGCCGCCGATGATGACATGTATGGCAAAAGCAAAATCGTAATGGATCGAAAAAATCTCTGGCCAGAGAAATACATCATTCCAATGTCCCACTTATTAGTTGAGGCAGGGTCTTTTATAAAATAGTCTCGCAGGCAGAAGTCCAAATCCTTCCAGTAAGATTTCCTTGGATGCCTGTCCTATCCCAGAAGGAAGGCCAGGTAAGGTCCAAGCACTGATAATGCACTTGAGTCTGTCGGGTTGTACTGTCTTCAGGATAATGGCTTGAAAATAATATGTCAGAGTTACTTTAACAATCAGTACACAGGCAGCGATGCAGAGCAGACAGACGCTATGCTCCTCTGTCTTATGCTCACTATGTGGCTTAGTTTTGCTAGGGCAGGACATGCTCACCAGAGAAGGGACTCCCATAAAGTGCAATATTCCCCTATGCCTTGCTCAAGGTTGCTGGATGCTAACCTTTCACAGTCCACCTCACAGAATGCCCCCGTCTGACTGTTTGTCCCTCAGCTTGGTGGACAAACATGTAACAGAAAGACTGAAGAGGTGGATCATCTTGGCACTGTGCATGGCCACCGAATGGCACTGCGCCTACCAAAGCTTTCTGCTGCAACAGCAGCAGTTCTTAATCTTTTGACTTCTATGGACCCCCACTTAATCGTTAATGGAATCCGGTGACCCCCACTGAGTCATTTTTGGAAGCTGGGGACCTCGGCCTAACCACCTTGCATGACTTGAACTTCACAACAATACACTAAAATACAAAGATAAGGTATACACCAAACAAATGTTCAGATATTAAAATATTTTGTTCAAGGCACAGTCAAATGTAGAAATTTCCACATTTTCAACTGTGCTTCTTTATTTGTATATACTTTATTGATTGTACACATTTTAATTTTATTTAATTTTGTTACACAGTTGAAGACCCGTTGAGTAGGTCTCTACACCACTTCACTCTAAGCCATTACACTCCATGCCACTGCATTCTATTCTGCACCTCTCTACTCTATGCCACTTCAATCTACTTTACACTACTGTACTCTATGCCACTGCACTCTACACCACCTCACTCTCTACCAATGTGGTCTATGCAAATGCATGCTACACAACACGCTATGCTACTGTACTCTACGCCAATGCACTCAACACCACTGCAGTCTATGAGGCTCTACTCTGCAACACTGTACTCTCTGCCACGGATCTCTATCTATGCCACTATACTCTGCACTACTGCCCTCTATGCCAATGCACACTACTCTGCATCACTGCATTCTATTTTATGCCACTGCACTCTCTGCCACGCTACACCACTGTACTCTATGCCACTGCGCTCTGTGCCACTCTACTCTGCACCATTGCACTCTACCCACTGTAATCCAGGCCACTCTACTGTACATCACTCCACTCTGCACACTATGCTATATTATGCAACACTGGAATGTACAACACTGCGTTAAACGCTGCCGAATTCTACACCACTACACTCTACACCACTATACTCAGCAACACTCTACGTCAATGTACACTATACAAATCCACTCTAGTATATTTACCTGTACGTGACTCTACTGTATGCCACTCCACAACACTCTACTCTTGTTCATTCCACTATATGACACTCCACACCCCTCTTGTCTACGCCACTTTTAGTCATGCTCAAAAACAGCCATTCTGGTATACAGCATGGCTAAAATAAATTTGCAAAGCCAATAGGTCACACGTATGGAAGACCTTACGGCTTTGCCAATGCTTGCTCATGTTTGTTGTAAGCTGCGTGGTGTGAAAGATGAACCTATATATCACCTGATTAGCACTGGGTCTGAAATACTTTGTGAACGCCTAAGGCTTTTAAAACCTATGTTTACCTACAATACATTGCCTTGTGTTACTATTTATGTATGATTGATGTAGGACAGGACTTAAGGATGCACAGCTGCTTTTTCCAAAAACAAAATAACAGAAAACCCACACTTCTGCCTCACATGTCCTTCAAACAAAATATGAAAAGGGGCAACTCTAGCAGAACAAGTGAATATTTTTTTTTCTCATTTATTACTTGTGTTCACACAGCATGGAAAATAGTAGCCAATTATTTACACATTCAATATTTTTAATATCATGAAGTGATAACATTAACTGTTTTAACACAGTGGTGAGAAATCTCACAAACACAAAGCTGACAAAATCAGATGAAAAGGCAATAACTGCTTCCTCATACTGCTAAATACAGTTTAGGCACAATGTTTTTCATTCGTTTTATTTATTATTATTTCTGTTCAAACACGCTCTTGTAGGTCATACTGGGACTAATAAACACGTTTTAGTCTGAAACAATACAGCATAACTCCAAAACTGGTTTGCAACCTTGATCAGAGATAAATATCGACCGTTTGGTTGGGGTAAATTAGAAACTTAAAAAGGACCGACAGTTGGATTACGATTTGGAGTAAAATTCTGTCTCTGATTTTAAAATTACAATTATCTGCTTGCTTTAAATACCATTTAAGAATGGGCTACACAGCTCTAAAATAATTTAAACTATGTCTTTCTATATTTGCTGCTTTAAGTTCATATTGGAAGAGGCACGAATCAGGCATAGCATTATTTCCGTCAAAACGCGCTATCCAAAATATGATTTTTATGTTTGTTTGTTTTTTAAGTCAGGTCTACTTCGCCCTAAATAATCTGCTCCCTCTCGGAACAGAAACACCAGCCCCCAGGGTCAAAGGTATGTACACTTGCACAGATATCCCCAGCACCTGTCGTCTACTTGCTGTTTTTATCGCGATATGACGGCTGTCTGGTGACAATGCCGCATATCCTTACTACAAGACTTCCAGTCTCCCTACCTGCAACTCGTCCTCCCGGCCTCGGTACATGGCCGGGCGCTGGACGCCCTAGAGTGGCCTGGCCGCGGCGGTCACTTGAGTAGGGGGATGCGGAGCGCGCGTTAGGCCACGGACTGAGTTTCCTGGTGGAAAGGCGGAGGAAAGCAACATCCGAAACCCAGTCTGGCTGTTGCCACTCCCCTGCTCCTCCTCCCACCGCCCCCAGCACACGGCTTTCAGTTTCGTTTCTCCGGGAGCTGCAAACCAGAGACGTGCTGGTTCCAGTGCGGGACTGACAAATCCGAGGGCGTTGCCTGGTTGGGGGGGTTGGGGGGGGTGGGGGGGGTTGGATGTTCACAGTAGCAAGTTACGAGTTTACGTGACCATACCTTAAATTTCTTAATGCTAAAAAAAGTTGCTTGAAAGGTCTGTTTCTTGGATGATGATTTGTGGGGGAACCGCTGTATTCTTTTTTTAATCTGGTAATTTAGCTTTTTTTGCTTTAATAATCGTGTAGTAATACTTTGAACAGTGCTATCTATCAATTGGGAAAGGACTGGCGGAAGTCTTAAAGGAAGGTGGCAATAATTATATATTTGGGTCCATGAACATTGTGAGTGGACTGTATGGTTCGTGAGCATTGACACTGATGGTGATGAAGCACTTGTGTGATCATTTTGAATGCAAAATCCAGTCCTTGGTCTGTCCATGCCAGTTTCAGGTGTCATCATGGGGTTAATGGGCCCTACCTTAGAAGTTTAGCTCGTTTGCTACTAGTGTCCCGGAGTCCCTTCTATGGCTCTGTCAACTAGGCAAAGAATAGCCATTTCCACACTCGATGCTCAGGGAAACAAGGGCGAGCAGTCAAAGGCTTCTTAACCCCTTCGCTGCCAGGCCTTTTCCCCTCAGGTGGCAGACCTTTTTTTGGCTAGTTCGGGCAGTTCGGGCTTAGACCCTCATAACCTTTTGTCCACATAAGCTACCCACGCCAAATTTGTGTCCTTTTTCCCAACATCCTAGGAATTCTAGCGATACACAGACTTTGTGTGTTCACCTGAAGGAGACCAAGAAATGAGCCAAAATACACTAAACATTTCGATTTAAAAAAAATGGGAAAAAAGGGCTGCAGAAGAAGGCTTGTGTTTTTTTTTCCTGAGAATGGCATCAAAAAGGGTTTGCGGGCTCAAATCACCAGCTTCCCAGCTTTCAGGAACAGGTCGACTTGAATCATAAAACCCAATTGTTCAACACAATTTTGGAATTTTACTGGGACATACCCCATTTTTAGTATTTTGTGTGCTTTCAGCCTCCTTCCAGTTAGTGACAGAAATGGGTGTGAAACCAATGCTGCATCCCAGAAAGCTAAACATTTCTGAAAAGTAGACAACATTCTGAATTCAGCAAGGGGTAATTTATTTGTGTAGATCCTACAAGGTTTTACTACAGAAAATAACAGCTGAAATAAAAAATATTGAAATTGAGGTGAAAAAACCAGCAATTTTTCTCAACGTTTTACTCTAACTTTTTCCTGCAATGTACGATTTTTTAAAGCAGTATACCGTTACGTCTACTGGACTCTTCTGGTTGCGGGGATGTTCAGGGCTTGTTGGTTCATCAAGAACTCTAGGTGCCAAGAGACAATAAATGAGCTGCACCTTGCAATGGGTTTTCATTGTATACGGGTATACAGCAATTCATTTTCTAAAATATAAAGAGTGAAAAATAGTTATCAAGAAAACCTTTGTATTTCCAAAATGGGCACAAGATAAGGTGTTGAGAAGCAGTGGTTATTTGCACATCTCTTAATTCTGGGTAGGCCCATACTAGCATGTGAATTTCAGGGCATTTCTCAAATAGACTGATTTTTTTACACAACGCCTTACATTTGGAAGGAAAAAATTTAGAGAAAGACAAGGGGCAATAACACTTGTTTTGCTATTTTGTGTTCCCCCAAGTCTCCCGATAAAAATGGTACCTCACTTGCGTGGGTAGGCCTAATGCTCGCGACAGAAAACACAACATGGACACAACACATGTTTACATTGAAATCTGACGTGTTTTTTGCAAAGTGCCTAGCTGTAGATTTTGGCCTCTAGCTCAGCCGTCACCTAGGGAAACCTACCAAACCTGCACATTTTTTAAAACTAGACACCTGGGGGAATCCAAGATGGTGTGACTTGTGGGGCTCTCACCAGGTTCTGTTACCAAGAGTCCTTTGCAAACCCCACAATTTGGCCAAAAAACACTTTTTCCTCATATTTCAGTGACATAAAGTTGTGGAATCTGAGAGGAGCCACGCATTTCCTTCCACCTAGCATTCCCCCAAGTCTCATGATAAAAATGGTACCTCACTTGTGTGGGTAGGCCTAGCACCCGCAAAAGGAAATGCCCCAAAACACAACGTGGACACATCACATTCTCCCCAAAACAGACCTGTTTTTTGTAAAGTTCCTAGCTGTGGATTTTGGCCTTTAGCTCAGCCGGCACCTAGGCAAACCTACCAAACCTGCTCATATTTGACAACTAGACACCTAGAGGAATCCAAGATAGGGTGACTTGTGGGGCTCTCACCAGGTTCTGTTACCCAGAATCCTTTGCAAACCTCAAACTTTGGCCAAAAAAACCCCTTTTTCCTTACATTTCGGTGACACAAACTTCTGGAATCTGAGAGGAGCCACAAATTCCTTACCACCAGCATTCCCCCAAGTCTCCCGATAAAAATGGTACATCACTTGTGTGGGTAGGCCTAGAGCCCGTGACAAGAAATACCCTAAACACAGCATGGATCCATCACATTTTCCCCCAAAAAACAGAGCAGTTTTTTGGAAAGTGCCTAGCTGTGGATCTTGGCCTCTAGCTCAGCCAGCACCTAAGGAAACCTACCAAACCTCCACATTTTTTAAACTAGACATCTAGGGGAATCCAAGATGGGCTGACTTGTGGGTCTCGGACTAGGTTCTGTTACCCAGAATTCTTTGAAAACCACAAAATTTGGCTAAAAAACACTTTTTCCTCACATTTCGGTGATGCAAAGTTCTGGAATCTGAGAGGGGTGACAAATTTCATTCCACCCAGCCTTCCCCCAGTCTCCCGATAAAAATGATACCTCACTTGTGTGGGTAGGCCTAGCGCCCGCGAAAGGAAATGCCCCAAAACACAACGTGGACACATCACATTCTCCCAAAGAAAACAGACCTGTTTTTTGCAAAGTGCCTAGCTGTGGATTTTGGCCTTTAGCTCAGTCGGAACCTAGGGAAACCTACCAAACCTGCAAATTTTTGAAAACTAGACATCTAGGGAAATCCTAGATGGGGTGACTTGTGGGGCTCTCTCCAGGTTCTGTTACACAGAATCCTTTGCAAACCTCAAAATTTGGCCCCAAAAAACTTTTTCCTCACATTTTGGTGACAGAATGTTCTGGAATCTGAGAGGAGCCACAGATTTCTTTCCACCTAGCGTTCACCCAAGTCTCCTGATAAAAATGGTACCTCACTTGTGTGGGTAGGCCTAGAGTCAGCGACAAGAAATACCCTAAACACAGCATGGACCCAACACATTTTCCCTAAAAAAACTGAGCTGTTTTTTGTAAAGTGCCTAGCTGTGGATTTTGGCCTTTATCTCAGTCGGAACCTAGGGAAACCTACCAAACCTGCTAATTTTTGAAAACTAGACATCTAGGGAAATCCTAGATGGGGTGACTTGTGGGGCTCTCTCCAGGTTCTGTTACCCAGAATCCTTTGCAAACCTCAAAATTTGGCCCCAAAAACTTTTTCCTCACATTTTGGTGACAGAATGTTCTGGAATCTGAGAGGAGCCACAGATTTCTTTCCACCCAGCGTTCACCCAAGTCTCCCGATAAAAATGGTACCTCACTTGTGTGGGTAGGCCTAGAGTCCGCGACAAGAAATACCCTAAACACAGCATGGACCCATCACATTTTCCCTAAAAAAAAGAGCTGTTTTTTGGAAAGTGCTTAGCTGTGGATTTTGGCCTCTAGCTCAGCCGGCACCTAAGGAAACCTACCAAACCTCTGCATTTTTTAAAACTAGACACCTAGGGGAATCCAAGATGGGGTGACTTGTGGGGCTCTGACTAGGTTCTGTTACCCAGAATTCTTTGCAAACTACAAAATTTAGCTAAAAAAACACTTTTTCCTTACATTTCGGTGACACAAAGTTCTGGAATCTGAGAGGAGCCACAAATTTCCCTCCACCCAGCCTTCCCCCCGTCTCCCGATAAAAATGATACCTCACTTGTGTGGGTAGGCCTATTGCCAGTGAATGGAAATGCCCCAAAACACTATCTGGACACATCAAAATTATAAAATTAAAAACTAACTGTTTTTCCGGCGAGCGTAGAGGCGCATCTGCATTTTTGGTCCTGGGCTCAGCAGCCATCTAAGGAAACCTACCAAACCCAGACATTTCTGAAAACTAGACAGCCGAGGGAGTCCAGGGAGGTGTGACTTGCGTGGATCCCCCAATGTTTTCTTACCCAGAATCCTCAGTAAACCTCAAATTTAGCTAAAAAATCAAATTTTTCCCACATTTTTGTGTGGGATCACCACACCGGGACAAATTTCCTACAACCCAACGTTCCCCTCAGTCTCCTGGTAAAAATGATACCTCACTTGTGTAGGTGGACCAAGTGCCTGTGACAGGGAAGAGCCAAAACATGTCAATATTGAGGGGGAACCAAAGCGGGTCCAAAAGGGCAGCTTGTAAAAAAACATTTTTAGGCTGACAAGTGCAGCAGAATTTTTAACGGTATAGATGAGACAATACTGTGTGGTAGGAATTTTGTGGATTCCTGCATTTTCTGGAAGGTTCCATCACAAAAATGTGTGATTTCCAGCAAAGTTGGAGGTTTGCAGGGCATTGTGGGTAAGAAAATGGTGCAGGGTGCATGTGAAGCACACCACCCTGGACTCACCCAGATGTTTAGTTTTCAGATGTGTCTAGGTCTTGTGGATTTTTCTTCATGGCAGCGTCCCAAAGTCTAAAAAGTGCAGCCCTCACCATTCCAAGTGGGAAGATTTTGAGAGTTAGCCAAGCTCTCATGTCCCAAATGTAAAACCAAAACCCAAAAGAATCAAATGTCCTATTGCTTGCTGTGGGTTAAAATGTTTTAGTGTGCAGAGGGAGAGCTGAAAGACTGTTTCCAACTGAAGGGGGTGTGGGGGCATAATCAGGACCATACTGGTAGGTAGCCACCACCCCACTTTTTTTTTTTAAAATTCCCTAGCATCTATTTTGCTTTCTGTCCCCCCCCGGGGAGTGGATCCGGGGTAATTGCCCCATCTGCCCACCAGTGGGCAGAACACCTTTGGCCCCATTTATTGGGGGTGGGGGTATAGCCATACCCCCACCCTCTTATTTTGGAAAAAAAATCTTCTCTGGTGGGCTTTCGGGCAGGTGGCCCTTCTAAAAATAGGCTTATCTGCCCCCGGGGGGTGTGGGCAGATATGGCCTAAAATTGAATGGCCTAAAATAAATCCCCCCCCAGGAGAGCGACTCTTGCCTAAGGGGTTGCTCCCCTTGCATGAAATTGGCGCAAAAATACAATTAGGCTGATCTGCCCCCAAGGGGGGCAGAAATGGCATAAAATAAATTTACCCCTCAGGGGAACAACTCTTCCCTAAGGGGTCGCCCCCTTGCGTGAAATTGACGCAAACAAATAAAAATCCTTGGTGTCTAGTGGTTTCAGCCCCCATTGGGGTCAGATTGGCCTAACAAAAATAGGCTGATCTGCCTCCAAGGGGGGTAGAAATGGCCTAAAGACAATTTGCCCCTCAGGGGAGCGACCCTTGCCTAAGGGGTCGCTCCCCATATATAAAAAGTAAACATAACAAAATATATATCCCTGGTGTCTAGGGGTTTATGCCCCCCCCCTGAGGGCTGAAAATGCCTAAAAATATTTTGCCCCCTTGGGGAGCGGCCCTATAGAAATAGGCTGATCTGCCCCCAAGGGGAGCAGAAATGGCCTAAAATAAATTTGCCCCACCCAGGTGAGCGACCCTTGCCTAAGGGGTCGCTCCCCTTGTGTGAAATTGGTGCAAAAAAGAAATCCCTGGTGCCTAGTGGTTTCTGCCCCCCCTTGGGGGCAGATCAGCCTAATGAAAATAGGCCGATCTGCCCCCAAGGGGGGAAGAAATGGCCTAAAATAAATGTACTCCCCAGGGGAACGAACCTTGCCTAAGGGGTCGCCCGCTTGCATGAAATTGACGCAAAAAAAAAAAATAATCCCTGGTGCCTAGTGGTTTCTGCCCCCCTTGGCGGCAGATTGGCCTAACACAAATAGGCCGATCTGCCCCCAAGGGGGGCAGAAATGGCCTAAAGACAATTTGCCCCCCATGGGAGCGACCCTTGCCTAACAGGTCGCTCCCCATATAAAAAAAAGTAAACATAAAAAATATATATATCCCTGGTGTGTAGGGGTTTTTGCCCCGGGGAGAGATTGGCCTAATTATAATAGGCCGATCTGCCCCCAGGAGGACAGTAAAGGCCTAAAAATATTTTGCCCAAGGGGCCGCTCCCCTTATGTATAAACATAAATAAAAAACAAAAATCCTTGGTGTCTAGTGGTTTCTGCCCCCTTTGGGGGCAGATTGGCCAAATAAAAATAGGCCGAAAGGGGGCAGAAATGGCCTTAATGTAAATTTGCCCCCAAGGGAGCGACCCTTGCCTGAGGGATCGCTCCCCACAATCATAAAATAAAAAAAATAAAGATCCCTGGTGTCTAGCGGTTTCTGCCCCCCGTGGCAGATCGGCCTAATTATAATACACCGATCTGCCCCCAGGGGGGCAGAAATGGACTAAAAATAAATTGCCCCCCTGGGGAACGGCCTTTGCTTACGGGGCTGCTCCCCTTATGCCATAAACAAAAAACATCCCTGGCATTTCTGCTGCCCAGAGAAACATGAAAGGAGAGGAAAGGCCTTTCCTCTCTTTTCATGCCTCTCTCGTCCCCATCCACGTGATCGGAGGAGAAATGCTTTTGCGGGGCAGCCTCTAATGAGGTCAGTGCGCGATCACGCACTGTCGTCATCAGACGCCACGGGGGGCTGGGGTGGAAGGGGAAGTGATTCCCCTTCCACTCCTGCCCAGGGGAGGGGGTGCCAGGCCCCTGGAGGGAGCGCTAGCTCTTCCCCCGTGGGCCCCTGTCTGGACGTAATGGTTACGTCCTGGGCACCCGAGCGGTTCTGCCCAAGAGGTAACCGTTACATCCACTGCACCCGAGGGGTTAAAGAGGTAGTGTTGGGGAGGGGGAAAGAGTTTAGAACTCATCAATCAGCAGACATAATAAAGTATTTTGCAGCCCAGTACCTGTCTTTTGCGTTAAAGGAAGTAATCTTAACTTCAATTAACTACGAGACAGCACAATTAGGAGAATACAGTACATTGTTAAAATCCTGTTTGTGAATATGGTCCATATGCCCATCAGTAGTAAAGAGGGATACCTTCTGCCTTCATGCAAAAGTGACACTTGTCCCACCCCTGGAAGTGACGTCACTGCTGGGAGACAGCCCCCAGGGCCCCAGAAGTCTCAGTAACAGAAGTGACATCACTTACAGGGGGGTGGGGGGGTCACATGACTGTGTTTGGGTCACGTGTGTTGTGACATCTCCCTGGTCATGCTAGCGCGCCCGGTCCTTAGTAAGCAAACTTATAAGGGTACGCGTATAGGTTGATGAACCTTTTGGATCGCATGGAGTATTCTAGTCAAGTAGTGACCATTGGACCAATAATCAAATCAATAATCAAGGTAACATTTTATAGAAAAACACCTTAAAAAAATCTACTCATAAATAACCACAACTCGGAAAGGAGTTGATAATTTTTATTTCCCTATTGATTACAACTCTAAATCATCTGTTAGATCAACCTTTATTCAGTCAACTTAATTTATTAATTTATTAATTGAAAACATCAACTCTTAGCGAAAACATATGCAACAATGCAATTTTCATAAGCTAAGAATACCTGCATTAATAGTGAAATTCAGCAATTAAGTTCGTCAGTCATTGTCACTTTCAACGTCACCCTTAACAGCCTACCTAACCAAGATTAGCATCAGCATGTGGGTCTTCATGTGAAAAACAATTTGGAGAAAACCTCAATTTGGAAAAATCTACCTAGGTGAGAATTTCTATAATCAGCGCAGTTGGTACCTAAAAGAAAAGGCATAAAATCGTCAGTCACATTTCATAGCTACCTATCCAGGATGGATCAGCAACAAGTCAGTCTTCGTCGTCAGGTCATCAATTAGTCAGCTAAAAATCAGGCTCACAGATATGAGCCCAATATCAGCACCTCGGACAGCGTCTCCTGACTTCATCAATTCTCCTCCCGCAACTCTGAATTTTTTCCCCTTGTCATGACTTTTTATTAGGGTCTCCCAGTCCATCCCCCTAATTGCTAATTGGTCAGTCAGTCGGCAGATATGACTTTAACCTATAGTTTTTGTTTACCAAATCTACTAATTTCAATATTTATTCATTCATAAGATGTGGATTGGTTCTTCATGCGATGCCCTCATCATCCGGCTCATCAGGTATCAAAATTGTTGCATATTCCTCTTCAGTCCGTGCCTCTATTTTTCAAGGCCTGCAAAAGTACATTTAGCCTGCTCTACACATACTTGTATCAAATTGTCTTAATCATCTCCTATCCACCGGTACATTGCAGAAAATTCTAGCTAAGTAACTTGAACATCGAGCAGGTCAGGGTCATTGAGGGCTTCCAATCCTTTGCAAAGTGTTTAGTATTTAAGTTTTTCGAGTGTGCGAGGCCCAGGGAAACTAGGCCTTTAGTCCAGCTAACTTAGCACTACAAATTAATGAAAAACATAGGTTATACATCTCATTATGACACATTATTACATTTTTCTCATATATTTTCATTGTTTCATACAGTTTCTGTCATTTTAGTACACATGGTGATCACAACCCGAGGGCACATTTTCAAACGTGCACATTATTTTCTTTATGATTATTTCCTCTATGCATTTTCTCATTAGTAATTACGTATATCTCATTAATAATTTTCTTAATTAGCATATCTGCTTCAACAGTCCCTCCTCTGATGACTAAATATGTCATCACACCTTTCTTTACCATCACCTTTATAACTCAGTCTCTGATATACTTTGTCTTCTTCTTGAGTTTTCTCTATAGTTTCTTCTCCTGGGTTGTTCTTCCCTCCTCTGATCATTTTTATATCTTTTTAATTTTATCTTTTGCCATCATTTACATGTACCCTATAATCCTAGTATAGAAACATTCACAATTACTGTTCTCTGGACAATTTTCCATAATACCCCATTCCAAATTCGACTAAACCAATTGCCTACTGAAGCAAATCCATTTCCAACTTTTTCCTAAACCCCTGGTTCCTTCAATTCCTTCAAATCTTTGCTTGAATTAGTTAAGTTAGTAAGTAAGGGCCAGATGTAGCAAAGTTTTGCGAGTCGCAAATGGCCCGAATCGCTATTTGCAGCCACGCAAAATCCAAAATGGGATGCAAAAATCCCATTTCCGAATAGCAAATAGCGATGCGACCCAGCACCGACTCGCAAACATTGCGATCTAATTTTGCGACCCGCAAATAGGAAGTCGCAAACCACATGCAAAAACCAGTCGCAAATTGCGACTAGTCGCAAAAAGCCAGTTTTGCAGATCCAGATTTCCACTGATTCAGAGCAGGTGGTAACCAGAATCAAAGTATAAAAGGAGACCCAGAAGGCATCTGGGTGACTCAAAATGGCTGAACTGTACGTGATAGCATGGAGGAGGAGAGTCCAGGCCACCCAGCAGAGGAGGAGGAGGCAGAGACAGGAGAGGATATACCGAACCACTCAGACACTATTTCAACAAACTGAGGAGGAGATATATGACAAATATAGACTGAGCAGTGCTGTAATCTTAGAAATAATTGAACTGCTGAATCCTCAACTTGAACGACAGACAATGCGCTGCAGCGCCATTCCTACACATGTGCAAGCGCTATGCTTACTGCACCTCTTGGCCTCGGGTAGCTATCATTGGGTGATTTCTGTGGTAGGTGGGATATCCCAAAGTGCACTCTCACGATTCTTCAGATGTTTCCTAGATGCCATACTCACACACATGTCCAGATATATATACCTACCCAGGAATGAGGCAGAAATTAACAGCACCAAGTTGGACTTCTACAGAATTGCCAACTTCCCCCATATAATAGGGTGTGTGGAAGGGACACATATACAAATTTGCCCACCTGCAAATCTGAAATATGTGTTCCGCAATAGGAAATGTACCCACTCACTAAACATGCAGGTGGTATGTGATGCCCATAATGTAATTACTGACATTGTAGCGAAATATCCAGGGAGTACACATGACTCATACATATTCAGGCACAGTGGGATACACCAACGCCTAGAATGTGGGGAGTTTGGAGACGGATATCTATAAGGTATTGCTGACTACACTCTGAAGCCATACATACAGGTCACTGTGTAACCAATTGATGCCCTGCTAAATTTGCCTTTTTTGTCAAACAGGTGACCGTGCATATGCCCTGTGACCATGGATACTCACCCCATACCTAACACCTGGCAATCAGAATGAGAGGCGATATAACAGTGCACATCGGCAGACCAGAACTGCAGTTGAGAGGACCTTTGGCTTGTTAAAGGCAAGATTCAGATGCCTCCACAAAAGTGGAGGTGCACTCCAGTATGCCCTAGAAACAGCATGCGAGATAGTTGCCGCCTGTGCCATCCTACACAACATTGCCACCAGACGTGGGCTACATCTCACCCCTGAAGACAGACACGGAGAAAGAGGAGCAAGAGCTACCACACTGACAGCAAGGGGATAGAAGCATCACAAATGAGGGCAGACAGAGACGGAACCACATTGCAACCCAATACTTTGGCAGGTACGTGGCAACCGTGACCACACTCACTAATGTCAGACACACATAGCCCAGTTGTGTAGTCAAACAAACAAAACCTTTTCATTTCTAAACCATGAAAAAATTAGAATTGCGCTGTATGCCACAGTCTTTAATTGTAAAAAGTCATATTAGACACATTAACTGTATGAGCCTTAGTAATAGTACATTTTGGTGGCTCACTGCCTCCTACTGCGGCCACCATGGCTCACTCCTGGTGGGTCCCCTGACCCCTGCCGTGCACTGCTACTCCGCAGCACACGGGAATCTATGGCAGACACACTGCTGATGGTCGAGCCCTCCTCGCTGTCCTGCGGGGTATCCCGTGTGCCCCTTGCAGCCTGCCTGGTCTCCATTATGTCTACTGCATGGCTGATGCGGCCACGTCCCCGTGCCACATCCCCTGCGAAATGACCTAGTTCAACCTGCAGGCTGACAGTACGCCTTGAGAGGCAGGTGGTGTATGTGGCCAGGCGCCCAATTGATGCTGCAAGTCTGTCAAACCGGGCGGCAGTGTTGCGCTCCCTGCGCCGTACCTGTGCCCTGTCTGCCACGAGTTCCCTGACCAAATGTTCGATGGCCTGTGTCAGGTTCCCCAGATGTGTGTTCATGTGTTGCTACTGACTGTCCACATTTGCCATCCCATGGGTCATGGTGGTCTGCAGTCTATATAGGTTTCTGTTTTTTGACCGCAACTGTTTTGCAGGCGATGACCCTGTACCAGTGATGCCTCCGTTCCCACAAACTCAACGTCTGCAACATCATCCCTGTGCACAGACTGCACTCTGCACCGGCTTCTGCGCACTGCTCCTGCTGCTGGCTGTGTGTGCCTCTCTGTGGAGCTGGGCCCTGGTGCTACCCCTGCTGCCTCCATTTCCTGCGCCGGATCTTCCATGGACTCTGGTGGCATTTCCATGGGTGGTGGCATCCTGCTGGGCCCTGCTGTGTCACTGGCAGCCTCCTGCAGGGGGTCTGGCCCATGTTCCTCTCCCTGCATGTGTTCACTGATGGGGGTGCCTTGTGGGAGACCTGTGGGACATAGGGGATACACTGTCAGTCTCACACATCTGTTTATGCCTCATAATAAACATTTGCCTGTATTTGAACCACTGTACTACATTGCCCATAATGCACTATTCTAGAGTTTGCTAGACTGGAATGGAGCTAGTTTGGTGGTGCCTGCTGCTGTGTACTGGGATAGTGTGTATACTGCATTTGTGGGTGTGGGTGCATATATCATGGTACTCACTATTGGATGTTCCAGGTGCTGATCTGTCCACTTCTCCTATGCCCAGTACGGCCTCCGGCTCCAGTGTCGTCTCCACCATGGTTTCCACGGCTGTAGGTGGTGGAACGGTGAATGGGCCTCCTTCGGTGCCCCTCATCTCCCTCATGCGCCCGCAACCATCTCCTTGGGCCTGGAGCGAAGGTCATACCACCTTTTCCGCATTACCCCTAGGGTGCGGTGGCTTACCCCAATGGCATTGATTTTTTTCTTGTGTTTCTAGCCAAATGTTTTTCTTCTGAGTGTCAGGGACACTCATTGCTGCCTTGTCGAAGAGTTGGTCACGGTGCAGGCAGCACGCCTCCGTTAGGACCTCCAACTCCTTGTCTGAGAATTTTAGTTTTCTCCTCCTGCCAGCACTGCCTGTCTCCTCCATGGTTTCTGCAGCTCCTCTCCCCTGGGTGTGGCTCTGCATTTTGGGCTGGGTGTGCTCCTCCCTCTTCCCAGTTCTATTTGGTGACTTCCTGGTTCTGATGTCATCACCAAGAGCCAGGAAGTGGGTTTCCCAACTGTTATGTTGCACCTGCAGGCAATTTGCAAGGCAGTCGCAATTTGCGACATTGGACCACACCCTTCGCGCAAATTGCGAGCTCGCTTTTAGCGAGGTCACAAATTGCGACCTCGCTAAAAACGGAGGTTGCAAAATGCGGAGCGACACATCTACGACTGGCAAATTGGTATAGCAAGTCTTTCTTGCATTTGGTTTTGCGAGTCGAAAATAGCGATTTGCATGAAGTTGCTATTTCCGATTTGAAAATTTTTACCTACCTACATCTGGCCCTAAGTCTCTTACCTCCTTACCACTATTGGGTATATATGAACAACAATGCTTAGCACTAATCATCCTACAGACTCTGCCGTCTTTCACTAAAAGTATGTCTAAAGCAAGCCTATTTTGAAGAGTCATAGCTCTATCCGCAAGTAATTCAGTATCTAACAGGAGTATTGCCACTGTAAAATTTGTCAGCATGTTATCCACAATAGTAGACAACTTTCGTATCTTGATTGCATTCAAAATAACTCCTACAGAAGGAATTACTGCACCAAAAATGTCTCCCACAACTGCAGAAGAGGTTTCCCTCCTCTGTCGCTTATGATGTAATTCACTCACTTTTGGAAACTTCTTTAAATCATCTATCTGATAAATTTTAGGGAAAACTATCCCCAAATAGCATGTCCCGAACATCCTCTAGGAAGACGGTAATAAGCATTAAGGGCCAGATGTAGGAACTCAAAAAATAGCAAGTCGGAAATAGCGACTTCATGCGAATCTCTATTTCCGACTCGCAAAACACTATGCCAGAAAAAATCGCTATTCCAAATATCGATTCGGTGCTGAGTCGCCCCGCAATTTGCGACCTCGCATTTTGCGAGGTCTCTATTTGCGACCTCGCAGTTTGCGACCTCGCAAATTGCACAAAGGGTGTGGTCCTGTGACTAGCAAATTACATGCAGGTGATAATTAAACTTTTGAAAAACCCACTTCCTGGTGCTGAGTGATGACATCAGAACCAGGAAGTAACCCCATGGAACAGGGAGGAGCCCACCCAGCCCAAACTGCAGAGCCACACCCAGGTGAGAGGAGCTGCAGCAACAATGGCTACACAGGAGAAGGAGACACCCACTGGAGGCAGAAAACAAAAACTTAAGTTTTCTGAGAAGGAGTTGGAGGTGCTCACCGAGGAGTGTTGCCTGCACCATGAGGAATTATTTGGCAAGGCAGCAATGAGTGTCCCTGACAGCCATAAAAATAAGATTTGGCAGGACATCCTGAACAAAATAAATGCCATCTGTGTCAGCCACCGCACCCTGGATGAGTTCCGCAAAAGGTGGTATGACCTTCGCTCCAGGACCAAGGAAAGGGTGGCAGAGCACATGAGGGAGATGCATGGCACGGGAGGAGGGCCATCTACTGTACCACCCCCTACAGCCATCGAAACCATGGTGGAGAAAACTCTGGAGCCGGAGGCTGTGCTGGGCAATGGAGACCTAGACAGTTCAGCACCAGGAACATCAAAAAGTAAGTACCAAAATGATTGTATTTACACCAGCCTATGCACCATGCACACAATCACAGTACACATCAGCAGGCACCTCCAGATTAGCTCCATTCACAGTTTTGCAACCTATAGAATAGTGCATTATGGGCAATGTAGTACAGTAGTCCAAATATAGGGAAATGTTTATTCTGCGGCATCAAAATATGTGCGACACTGACAGTGTATCCCCTATGTCCCACAGGTCTCCTACAAGGCCCCCCCATCAGCGCCACTGTGCAGGGAGAAGATCAAGGCACTGACACACAGGAGGAGGATGCCACAGACACCGCAGGGGAGTGCAGGACAACACCACACGTCCAATCGGCACAGGAGAACATGGATGATCCTGCTGTGGGTATAGAGGCAGTCATTGTGACACTGAGGCCAATGCCTAGGGAGAGTCAACCACGGGGATCATCTGGCTCAGTGCGTAGATGATGACGCACAATGCAGTCTGTGCGTAGGGAGGTTGTTACCAATGAGGATTTGTTGGGACTGGAGGCATCCTTACTGCAGTGTCACCGACTGCAAAATAGACAAATGCGGTTAATTGAACCTTTCAAGACTGCAGAACATACTCACGCATGGGCTGGCAAATGTGGACAACCAGTTCACTACAATGAACGCTCACTTGGGTAACCTGACTACCTCCATAGACAACTTGGTCAGGGAACTGGTGGACACAAGCATGGAGCTACTGATATGTGGTGTTACAGAGGCACATGCACGTAATGTGTCAGACTACACTTTTGTTTTGTATTCTGTAGTATAGTTGACTATTGTTTCCACATTATAGTCCTGCAATAAAAGGGTTAATTTGTTGAACTACACAACTGGGCAATGTGTTTCTTACATTAGCGAGTGTTGTCACGGTTGCTACGTACCTGCCAAAGTAGTGGGTTGCTATGTGGTTCCTTCTCTGTTTACCCTCCATTACAATGCTTCTATCCCCAGGCTGTCGGTGTGGTAGCTCTTGCTCCTCATCCTCCGAATCTGTGTCGTCAGGGGTGAGATATAGCCCACCTCTGGTGGCAATGTTTTGTAGGATGGCACAGTGGCAACTATCTTGCATGCTGTTTCTGGGGCATACTGAAGTGCTCCTCCACTTTTGTGCAGGCATCGGAATCATGACTTCAACAAGCCGAACGTCTTCTCAATTACAGCTCTGGTTCGCCGATGTCCAATGTTGTATCACCTCTCATTTTGATTGCCAGGTGTTAGGTATGGGGTGAGTATCCATGGTCTCAGGGCATAGGCACAGTCACCTGTTTGACAAAAGAGGCGAATTTAGCAGGGCATCACAGGGTTACGCAGTAACATGTATGTACGGCTTCAGAGTATACTCGCCAGTACCTAATAAATATCATTCTCCAAACTCCCCACGTTCTAGGCGTTGGTGTATCCCACTGTGCCGCAATATGTAGGCATCATGTGTACTCCCTGGATATTTAGCCACAATTTCAGTAATGACATTATGGGCGTCACATACCACCTGGATGTTTAGTGAGTGGGTACATTTCCTATTGCGGAACACATATTCCAGATTTACTGGTGGGCAAATTGGTATATGTGTCCCATCCACACACCCTATTACATGTGGGAAGTTGGCAATTCTGTAGAAGTCCAACTTGGTGCTGTTCATTTCTGCCTCATTCCTGGGAAGGCATATATATCTGGACATGTGTGCGAGTTTGGCATCTAGGAAGCGTCTCAAGACTCTTGTGAGGGCATTTTGGGATACCCCACCTGCCACTGCAATAACCCCCTGATCGCTACCCGAGGCCAAGAGGTGCAGTGAGCATAGCACTTGCACATGTCTGGGGATGGCGCTGCCGCGCATTGCCAGGTGTTCTAGCTGAGGTTTCAGCAGTTCAATGATCTCTAGGATAACTGCGCTGCTCAGTCTGTATTTATCATAAATCTCATCCTCAGTTTGTTGAAATAGTGTCTGCCTGGTTCGGTATATCCTTTCCTGTCTCTGCCTCCTCCTCCTCTGCTGGGCAGCCTGGACTCTCCTCCTCCATGCAATCACGTATAGTGAAGCCATTTTGAGTAACCCAGATGCCTTCTGGGTCTCCTTTTATACTTTGGTTCTTGTTACCACCTGTTCTGAATCAGGGTAATCTGGGAGTGCAAAACGGGCTTTTTGCGACTAGTCGCAATTTGCGACTGGCTTTTGCATGTGGTTTGCGACTTGGTAATTTGCGACTTCCTAATTGCGAGTCGCAAAATCAGGTCACAAATTTTGCGAGTCGGTAATGGGTCGCATTGCTATTTGGTACTCCGAAATGGGATTTATACATCCCATTTTGCATTTTGTGAGGTCGCAAATAGCGCTGCGACCCATTTGCGACTCACAAACGTTTGCTACATCTGGCCCTAAGTCCACAAATATAGTAAATCCCAGGAATTGCAGGGTCCTGACCATTCAGCAAAAAAGTAAATTTACTCTGGAACAAAAACACATGCCTACATTCACTCGTCCCCACAAACAAAGTGTTAGTGTGTGATTTCGGCTTATATATACAAAACATCCCTACATATAATGCATCTAGAGCTAACTTCCCTTGTGTTTTAATAGCAGTATAAGCATAAACATTCATATAAGTTCTCTTCTCTAATCCTTTCTCTAACTTCTCTGTCAATGCCTTCCTCCTGTCGTCAGTATGCCCTATAAAGGTCTTTTCTAATGGGGTGAGTAAGCAGGTTAGGTTGTTTTTGTGAGCATAAGCAGTGCCAAACGTTAGTGTTGGTTCAAAGAAACCTCTAACTAATACTATATCATGCTCCTTAGCTACCTTACTCAAATATCTAATAATAGGAACAAAAGAAAACACTCAATCGTAATTTGAGTAAAATACTGTATATACTCTTGGTTATAGAATCTTGTTAGTAGTAAACTACAGCTTATGCCATAGGTTAAAGGTAAACTATGGTACGTAACCCCTTCTTCCACAGACCAAGGAATTTGCGCACACACAAGACAATTCCTTGCATCCATCGTTTCAACATACTCACTCAACAAGCGATAGAATACATTAGAAGAAAGCTCTTCTTGAGCATTGGTATAGTCATGCAAGTATTTTTCATCTAACTTAAACCTTTCTAAAGCTGTTAGTGTAGTAGTCTCAGGAACAGAGGCAATAGTAGTCTGCTTCATTTCATGAACAGACATTCCAACTATCATTATTATAAACATTATTCCACACATAATTGCTACTCCAACACTCAAATACCTATAATATCTAATATTTCTAACTCGGTAATTTAATTCAGCCATGATCTGTAAAGAATCAGGAAGTAGAAATAACTCTTAAATAAAGTGCAACAGAAAAATTAAAAAACAAAAAATGAAGAAAAATATTTATTTCTCACAGTTCAGTTTCACACGTAGGAACCTTTTCTCCTTTGCTGAAAATTGGTTAGCAGCTTGTCACATCCGAGTTTTCAATTGTCACATCAGGTTATAAATGTCTCTTACGATTTTATTTCAACAGTTTCTTTTGAGGTTTGTTTTAGATCAGCTCGACAACTCAGTCTGTTGATCGCCTTCAAATTGCATCAAAGTACTGATTCAGAACTTCTCTATCAAAACAAAAACACATAAACTCGTTTTGCATTTCACTTGTTGCTGCTTATGCCCACTCAGGACCTGCGTATCTTCGACTTGCTACTCTCTTTCTTTTCAACCTTCGTTCTCCCCCTAATTCTCCTTCACTCAGTTCTTCCTTTCTTGTAGTATCCACTAATTCCTCTATTGTTTCGTTTATAACTAATTCCTTATTTTTCCCAATTCGTGATTCAGGCCAATTATCTCCTTTTCTCGTTCCTTCTGTCAATATTCTCTTCAGGATTGAACTCTTTTCCTTTTCTTTCTCTATGGTGTTCTCTCTTGATGGACCTGCAGCAGGTTCAGGAGGAGTCGGATCACCTTGACTTTGATCCATCTCAATTCTTTCACCCTCTTGATCTGGCACTTGCTCTGTTTGCTTTTCAGCACCGTCTGCTTCTGGGAGAACCCCGACTGTGCTTGGTTCTCCTGCTGTGTCTGTTAAGCTAGGCTCTTGCTCACCCTCCTGTAATTCTTCACTCTCATCCCTTACAGGGGTGATTGACCCATCCTCCACAAGCTCAGGGTCAATTTCAGTTTCAGCTTGCTCTTGTTCTGGCTCAGGTATAGCTACCTGTTTTTCTGCTGTTGGTGCTCTCAACAACTCTTCTTCATGTTCTTCGGACTCACCACCTTCTTGGTATGGCTTGCATGTATCCAATTCGGCAGTCCTGTACACTTTACAGCTGTCGTAGTTGTTAGCACCTCCTGGTAGGGACCCTTCCAACGCGGTTCCAAACAGGTCTTACAAATGTGCTTTTTGATGACGACCCAATCTCCAGCTCTCAGATTGTGACCTGGGTCATGGATGGGTGGCAGGGTAATAGCCTGCACCTGCTGAGAGAAAGAGAGAACCACATCAGCCAGACCTTTGCAGTAGTCCAACACCATATCATCTGTAATATTGACGAGTGCATTGGCTGGAATTGCTGCCAACCTCATTGGTCTGCCCATGAGGATCTCATGGGGCGACAGTCCTGTCTTTCTGTCAGGTATATTTCGCATTGACATCAGTATGAAAGGTAAGGCATCTGGCCATTTTAGATTAGTTACAGCACACATCTTGGCAATTCTTGATTTCAATGTATCATTCATTTGTTCCACTAGTCCTGATGCTTCAGGGCGATAGCTGCAATGCAACTTCTGCTCAATGTTTAATGCTGCACATAAGAGTTTGATCACTTTGTTATTGAAGTGAGTTCCCCTATCCGATTCTAAAGAGATCGGAAATCCGAACCGTGGTATTAACTCTCTAAGCAACAACTTTGCTACTGTGAGACTGTCTTTTCTTCGTGTGGGATATGCTTCAATCTATTGACTAAAGACACACACAATCACCAACATGTACTTCACACCACCACACGGAGGCATCTCAATGAAATCCACTTGCATTCTGCTGAATGGTCCTCCTATTCTTCCAATGTGGCTCAAATTCACCACTGTCCCTTTTTCCACATTTAGTTGCTGACAAATTACACATCGATGACACACTGCCTCTGCTGCCTTTCTGAATTTCGGATTGAACCAATCAACTTTGAACAACCTGACCATGGCATCCCTTCCAATATGTGCCTGGCCGTGGTAGTACCTGGCCATCTGAGTTAACAAACTATTTAGCAACACCATCTGGTCCTCCTCAGAAACCCAAATCTCATCAGATCTTTGAATACATTTCAGCGTGACCAAAAGTTGTTTCTCCTCTTTGTCTGCATTTTCCTGTAATGTTTTAAATTCTTCTAGTGTATCAATCACTTTTAAGGCAACATTTGTGCAATTATTTTCTTCTTCATGAATCAATTCCCACTTGTCTTTAAACGACTTACAGTTCAATGCGCAAAACCTTGACCTTTACTTGATCTGCATATCCGTTTCCCAATTAAATGTAATCCTGTGTCTTTTGATGTGCACTGCATTTTACCACAGCACTTTCTTCAGGTAACTGTATTGCATACAACAAGTCTTTTATTTGATCGCCATTTCTCACTGGTGTTCAAGTAGAGGTCATGAAACCTCTCTGCAACCACAACTGGCCAAAATCATGAACAATTCCAAATCCATATTGACTGTCAGTCTAGATTGTGACTCTTAGTCTTGCAGAAACATAGCATGCTCTAGTAAGAGCTACGAATTCTGCTACTTGTGCAGAATATACACCTGGAAGCCATGAAGCTTCTAACATGCCTGTAATTGTGCATACTGCATATCCTGCTCTCAGTGCCCCTGTTCCATCTCTGAGACACGAACCATCAACAAAGACAATTTGGTCATTTTCTTCCAAACGCGTGTCTCTAATGTCAGGCCTTGGTTTTGTACACAACTCAGTTACCTCAAACAATCATGCTCAATGTCTTCTTCTTTTTCAATTTCAACAGTATCACTTGGAAGCAATGTCGCTGGATTCAGCTCTGTACACCTCTTTAACGTTACATTTGGAGCACCCAATATGCTCGTCTCATACCTTGTTTGTCTTGCACCCGTCAAATATTGCTTTTTCGTCCTTGTCAGTAAAATTTCAATGGAGTGTGGTACCATTACCGTCAACGGGTATCCCATGACTACCCCCTCACATTGGGAAAGACTTTAACCAACTGTGGCTACTGCACGCAGTCAACCTGGTAAAGCTGCTGCGACCGGGTCCAAGGTAGCTGAAAAATAAGTTACTGGGCAATAAGCACCTCCATGGACCTGTGTCAAAACAGACAAAGAACAAGCATCGCGTTCATAACAAAACAATGTGAAAGGTTTTGTGTAATCAGGCATTCCCAACACTGGAGCTCTGCACAAACTCTCTCAATTCAGTGAACTCTTTCATCTGATCCTCATCTAGGGTAATGGGATCTGTAACTTCCTAGTATGTCAACTGAAAGAACAAGCATCACGTTCATGACAAAACAATGTGAAAGGTTTTGTGTAATCAGGCATTCCCAACGCTGGAGCTCTGCACAAACTCTCTCTCAATTCAGTGAACTCTTTCATCTGATCCTCATCTAGGGTAATGGGATCTGTAACTTCCTAGTGTGTCAACTGCTGCAACGGTTTAGCAATCTCAGCAAAATTCGGAATCCACTGTCTGCAGTACCCCACCATTCCCAGAAACATCCTGACATCTCTCTGTGGAGTCGGGGGATTTCTCTGTAGAATCATGGTAATTCTCTCCCTGGAGATTCTCCTTAATCCCTTCTCAATCTGGTGTCCCAGGTATTTTACTGATTTTTGGCAATACTGCAATTTCACAGGTGAAGCCTTAATTCCAAATTCTTCCATATGATTTAATAGGACAATAAGGCAATCAAGTCATATTTACACTCGTCCCTTGTTCTGGATGCGATCAGCAAATCATCAATGTACTACACTAGAGTCGATTGATATGGTAATTCCAATGACTCCAGGATATTTTTCAAGATCTGATTAAACAGTGATGGTAACTCCGTATATCCTTGCGGAAGCCTGCACCAGCTGTAGACTCTGTCTAGGAATTTGAAACAAAAAAAAAAACTGACTATCCTCATGAAGAGGCACAGAAAAGAAAGCATGTGACAAATCAACCACTGCGAACCTCTCTGCATCGCAAGGAATCTGAAACAGTATCACTGCTGGATTTGGCACCACTGGACAATCATTCACTTTTCGCAGGTCCTGCACAATGCGCACTTTACCACACGGCTTCTTTAAGCCCATTATTGGTGAATTGCATGGGCTACTTAACACTTCCTTCAAAACTCCCTGTTTTAGAAAATCTCCAATTGTTTGTGCTACCTTCATCAGAACATCTTGCGGCATGTTATACTGTGGAAGTTACAGAAATACTGCATTGGGCTTCAGAGTAATCTTAATTGGCTCCACTCCCTTAATCAGACCTACTTCTTTACCTGTCAGGTCCCAGACTTCTTCCTTCACTGTTCCCTGTAAGTCTGCATGAAATTCCTTCACAGTAAACATTGGGAAAAATTAAATCAATGGGTATTCAGCACTAGCATTGTTAATCATCATTTAAGTCACCTGTTCTTCCTCATCATCACTATTGGGTTGTACTTCAATTCCAGTGTCCGAGCAATTAATGGAGCATTTTGTCTTATACAACAAATCTCTTCCCAATAGGGATACGGGACTCGAGTCACATACTATGTAGTCCATGGTAATTGCCAATTTCAACCTGCACTGGTTCTGTGATTGGGTTTGTCAGCTGTCTGTTCTCCACTCCTACAACTTGAACTGTCCTGCCTGAAAGAGGTAAATTCGGGACTTCTATACTTCTCACTGTAGAGCGTGTACCTCCTCTATCCACTAAGAATGAGACCTTGTAACCCATTACCTTTCCCTTCACAAAAGGTCCTCTCTGATCTACTTCTAAGGATGCTGCAAGCATACACGCTCCTTCATCCGAACTATCACTAATCCATTCTTCGTTTATTTCATCCTCACTGTAAAATGGAAATTGGTGCACTGTGTTATTACTACTGTCTTGTCTCTGACCTGTGACCTGCTGAGTAAGCATCACCTGTTGCTGCTCCTTCGGGGCTTGAGGTATCTGCATTTGCTGTACCATGGGAACCTGCTGATGTATTGGTTGCAACTGTATTAATTGTGCGTGTGGCACCTGCATTTGCTGCACCTGTAGAAAATTCTGTCCTCGATTCTGAACATTAGGAATAAATTCTTTCATTCTTGGGACTTTCACAGTTTGAAATGTACTGACATCACCTCCTTGCTGAACTACACCATCCTGTGCCATCAACAGACACTCCAGCTTCCAGTGTCCCACGTTTCCGCACAAATGACACAGTAACTTATTTTTCATTCCCTGCATGCCATTCTGAACCACTACAGTCCCCAACTCCGAACTACGCATCATGTCAACTCCACGACCTCTACCTCTCATCTGAGGCTGAAACATAACAGCTCTCTTCTGCGGCGGCATAGGCGATACTATAGCTCCCTGTACTCCTGTCTGAGCTGCTTTTATTTGCATCACCATTGCTTTCTCCTCTAATTTTTTCTGTTTCAATTCAATCTTGTCACTACAGTATTTTGCACAATGCAACACCTCATTAATCGGCTTTGCCTGCCAGCAAATCAAATGACTCTTAATCATCTGCCCTACTTCGGGTCTCAAACCTTCGACGAACCTGAACACAAAATGCAACATGTCTTTTGGCTCAATTGCTTCCTTGCCACTGTACTCCATAAATGCCTTTAACAATCTTTCATACTAGGTATGTATTGACTCTTACGACTCCTGGACCGTTCTGTCAATTCTCTGCCAATCAATATTTTTGGGAGAAATTCTTGTCTTCAGGAACTCAATTACCTTATAGTAATGTTTCATTACCTCAGGTGAAGGTGCACCCGTTACTTTATCCCTCTCCGGTTCACTTGTCGGCCACTCAACCCATAAGTCGGCTGGCACCACTATCTCCAATAACATGTTTTAGTCCTCCCACAAACATTTAGAAAGTTTCACAAATCTGTCTGTCTGCTGATACCACTCGACCGGCTTCTCTCTCAATTTTGGGTAATAATTTGTGAATGACAATATATCACTCCTGTGCCATGGGAAATGAACAAACTTACCCCCTGGACTCTCTCTCATCGGAAGCATCTTTACCGATTCCCTTTCTTTTTGAACATCTTCAGACCCTTCTTGGGTCTCTCACTTTCGTTTATCCTTCTTCTTTGACCATCTACCTTCCCACTTTTCTAGTGCTCCCCAGATTTGAGCACACTGCAGCAATTCCCTCAAGTGTGCCTTCATTCCCGCTGATCTCATGTGTTCCAAATCCTTCGCCTCGAAATCTAATCTGTAACTGCGTTTCAAATGCATTGTTTTCTCAATGTCAATGTCATGCTTCTCTGCTAGCTCTGCCAATTTCTGATGTATTTTACTCACTTCTTTTGTAGTCTTTGGACACAAATACCTCAGCTCTTCTTCAGTGTAGGACTGCAATTTGTTCACACCCATTGTTCCCTCAACTAATTCAGTTGCTTCTATATTCAACCTTACACAATTTATCTGCTCTTCGCCTTTGGATGTATTCTGAGGTGTGTTTAGACTATCTAACCATTCACTCAACTGCTGTGCTGACAATCCCTGTAATGAGATGTTACTCGCATTTGGCATTGGTAGCTGTTGCATCACTGCACCTGGAGTTTGCGGCGTCAAAAGTTTCAAACTTTGACCCGCATTCGGGCCATTCACTGCATCTAGAAGTGCTACAGGTGGACTAAGATCCATTAATGGTCTAGATCCATTGAAAGTCTGACCTGCGGATGACATCGTCTGCACAGGATCACTGACTCCCCTTCTCACAAGACTCTGTGACATCTTGTTCTGTTCTCCCACACTTGCTTTCTTTTGTGCAAATAAGAGTACCACTGGTCCAACAGTAATCGGTAGCGATATTGCATCTAGAGCTGCTCTAATACTTGCGCCTTGCGGGAATGTTACCCCCATTGCCTGGTTCATGACTGATCTAATATCTGACTGTGTTCCTGTCTTTGGTGTAAATTTCAGCAAACCCTGTGACTGTGCCAGAGGCAATAACATTGGAGTATTTGCGCTTGGACCACAGTAGTAGTCCCTGCATTGGGTGTACTCTGTACTACCCCTGGTATCTGTCCACTATCTGTTTGCTCCCTCAGTTCCCGATACTTGTGCTGGAGCAGTTGTAGCGGCACTAGTGCTTGGACCCCCTGAATAGGTCGCAAAGGGTGGAGGTCAATCCCTCAATAGCTGTGTAATGAGGTCTTCAACATCAGAATCCTCATCATCAACATACGACTTTCTCGTTTTCTTTTTCTCTGCACTCTCATTCTCTTTAGCACTATCTTCCTTCTCTGTCTCATCTTCCACTGTAATTGCAGGAAACAATTTGACCCCCTGTAGCGTCTCTGCTCTCCATCTTTTCTGTTCCCAATCCCACCTGGCTTCAGCTAAGGATTTTTCTACTCGTTACATTCCCTTCTTGAACTTCATTTCTTGTTGCTGTCTTGCCACTAGCTCCCAAACCGCTAAAGCCTCAAACTGTGCGGGTCTCGGTAACGGCTTCATCTCCTATAATGCCATTCTCAATTCATCCAAAATTCTCAAATTAAATGCTCTATGCTCTGGAAACGCTAAGGACCCTTGCTTCTTTGTTAGCTTACACCACTACTTTAACCAAAGGCACGGTGCTACACCTCGCTCCTCCATCACAATATAAGCCGGACGCCTTAATGTAAGTATCACCCTTCATCGCACTTCTGAACGCCTTGAAAAACTTCATTTTGTCTGTTTTGTTTACTTAGATTCAATAATGAAATGACTTTTACTCCCAAGATTCCCTTTACCCGCTCGCTCAACCAATTGCCTCTTACGGACGGCTGCAAATCCGCTCGCAACTCTCTTTACTAACCAACCTATCCCAGCGCTGCACACTCTGAAGTCACACTCACACACAGCGGCTAACAAAGTCTTGCGGCTCGTCCTCCTACTTCAACTCACACAGCTAATGCAATTTATTGCGAGCACTTTAACCGAATACCAATAACAAAAAAAAACCTGCTGGTTTACCACAGGAAGGGACACAATCGCTTCAGAGACCTTACGGATTTTCACTAATGGCCCTTTTGCTCATGTAGCTATTCCTCTTTCTCAGTCTCCCACATTCGCAAGCAAAATTCGACCCGCACATTTTACTCTCAACTGGTCAGTGGGCCTGTCCTGGTGCACATAGAACTCGCCAAATCTCAGTCACAAAATGTATTTTATTCCTCTATCTCACACACCGACTTGTTGACCACGCCTGATCAACCTACTAAACCAGACAGATTATAACATATAACCAAGTGTCTCCTAAACTTGTCAATATACTCCGGAGTCTTAGACCATGCAGGGTCTGTACATCACCAACAACCACATGGATAATTTCTGAGCACAAAGCGCCACACACATGTGAAGTTCGACGACTTCTCTACTCTCATACTACGAAGTACGCACACTCCTAACCTCAACTGGAGTACGCAGACTCCCTACTTTACCTCACATACATCACAAATCACCTGGAGTTTCCTTCAAGCCTGTGCAAGTGCAACCTACTACTTTCACACTATCTCAAAACACGGCGAGAACATACCCAACTTTACTAGCAGGATCCAATATCTGGGAAAGTCATTTCTGGGCTTAAGGGGACATCATCTTTGCTACCACTGCCATTTCAGAAAAACAAAATTCAAACCTCATAAAAATACACACAACTAATCCTAACTTAAACTGCTGCCATAAGCAATAATTACCAAATAACTAGCTCTCCAAGGAAACCAACCATCAAACTGCTACCAAAAACTGCTAGCGCGCCTGGTCCTTAGTAAGTAAACTTATAAGGGGACGTGTATAGGTCGATGAACCTTTTGGATTGCATGGAGTATTCTAGTCATGCAGTGACCATTGGACCAATAATCAAATCAATAATCAAGGTAACATTTTATAGAAAAACACCTTAAAACTATCTACTCATGAATAACCACAACTCGGAAAGGAGTTGACAATTTTTATTTCCCTATTGATTACAACTCTAAATCATCTGTTAGATCAATCTTTATTCAACCAACTTAATTTATTAATTGAAAACATCAACTCTTGGCGAAAACATATGCGACAATTCAATTTTCATAAGCTAAGAATACCAGCATTAAAAGTGAAATTCAGCAATTAAGTTTGTCAGTCATTGTCACTGTCAACGTCACCCTTAACAGTCTACCTAACCAAGATTAGCATCAGCATTTGGGTCTTCATGCAAAAAACAATTTGGAGAAAACATCAGTTTGGAAAATCTACCTAAGAGTGAATTTCTATAATCAGCACAGTTGGTACCTAGAAGAAAAGGCATAAAATCGTCAGTCACATTTCATAGCTACCTATCCAGGGTGGATCAGCAACAAGTCAGTCTTCATCTTCAGGTCATCAATTAGTCAGCTACGGATCAGGCTCACAGAGATAAGCCCAATATCAGCACCACGGACAGCGTCTCTTGACGTCATCATGTCTCCTCCCACAACTCAGAATTTTTGCCCCTTGTCATGACTTTTTATTATTGTCTCCCAGTCCATCCTCCTAATTGCTAATTGGTCAGTCAGTCGGCAGATATGACTTTAACCTTTAGTTTTTGTTTACCAAATCTACTAATTTCAATATTTATTAATTCACAAGATGTGGATTGGTTCTTCATGTGATGCTCTCATCATCCGGCTCATCAGGTATCGAAATTGTTGCATATTCCTTCTCAGTCAGTGCCTCCATTGTTCAAGTCCTGGGAATGTACATTTAGCCTGCTCTACACATAATTGTATCAAATTGTCTTCATCATCTCCTGTCTGCCGGTACGAAAATTCTAGCTAAGTAACTTGAACATCGAGCAGGTCAGGGTCATTGCGGGCTTCCAGTCCTTTGCAAAACGTTTAGTATTTCAGTTCTTCGAGTGTGCGAGGCCCAGGGAAACTAGGCCTTTAGTCCACTAACTTAGCACTACAAATTAATGCAAAACATAGGTTATACATCTCATTATGACATATTATTACATTTTTCTTATATATTTTCATTATTTCATACAGTTTCAGACATTTTAGTATACATGGTGATCACATCCCGAGGGCACATTTTCAAACGTGCACATTATTTTCTTTATGATTAATTCCTCTACGCATTTTCTCATTAGTAATTACATATATATAATTAATCATTTTCTTAATTAGCATATCTGCTTCAACAGTCACATGCTAGTCACGTGCTCATGGTCCTAAAACGTGGTTAGGGCTATGCGGCAGCCCTCAACGAACCAGAGCTCCTAGAGATCAGGTGACCATGATGTGTTGTAGAGGAGTACGCCCCTTTTTTTTAATGCTCAGAATACATATAAGAAGCTCCTAAGCAGCCTATGCCAAACCCAGGAGCCGCCCTCCAAAAAGAGATACCTCGGTCGTTATGAAGAAATGCAGCCACCCCATCAAAAAGACACCCTCTGATGGTGGTTTGTACACTATCGATAAATATTATCGTAGTCTGACACCAGTGGAAACGGAGCAGAGCGGACATCACAGCGACCATAAATAGGGTGGTCATGACGTCACCGGTTTTGACGAAAAGTTCTGCCGGCGTATGGAAACACTCAGCTTCAAGGATTTTCCGCAACTGATATCCCCTATTAAGGGCTCCAGTAGCAGCAGCGAAGCCTCAAGTAGCGAAGCAAATGCTGGAAACATTTTCATCGGAAGATGGTGAAGTATCTATAACAGTTCCTAACTCACTGGTCTATGAAGATATGGGGTTTCAGGATGAATCGGCTCCGAAGGCTATTGTGCAACAGGCGCACGCAAACTCCGACACCGGTTATGCCTCGATGGACCTCAGTAACTCTCAAGATTTCAAAGCCGCCGCCACCGAGACCCACGAATATGACAAGGTTAGTCAAAATCATTATAGACACTTATACCGTATATACAGCTATATTTTATTTTTAACTAATAGTATGTCTTTCTTTCTTTTTTTTTTAACCATAGAAAGCATCAGCAAAAAGCCCTGGTAGAGAGAACGTCACCAACGGTTAATGCCTTAAATTTTTACTGCTTATGCTGTTCAAAACAGACTGAAAGTTTCACAATCCAAAACAAAGAGCCACATAAGACGTGTTTGAACCCATAATATCGCAGATTTTGAAAAGGAAGCTTCGGGCATAGCATACGATGCCAAATGGCCTGTTAAAGGTTTTGCTGCGATTGTTGTGAGTGCGTGTGTCAAACGTGACTATCTTAACCTCTGTTAGGGCCTTACAATTAATGATCTGCAGCAGAAGGCTCACAAGTGTCTATATGACTCATACACTTTAAGAACAAACCCTCATATATGTAGCTTGCTAGACCCGAGCAAAGTATATAAACTGTTAAGGTTGGTGTACGGTTTGACCCAGGAAAGTAAAAATATCCACCCTGATATGACTAAGGTCTTGTCACCATGCTCAAGGAGATCCGATGTTCGAGTGAGCCACACTAAAAACTCTGCCATGCATGGTTTGTGTACGTATTTTGTTAGAATGATGGCAAAGAGCTATAGACATATGTGCCATATTTATTTAAAAAAACGACGAGTAGGCTCTTTAGCCCCACAAAAACAGTTTTTTTAAATGATGGCTCCCCACGGTATTGTTTCATTGCTATATTTTTAACATTACATACTCACTTTTAGGCCAAGCGTCAAAATGTTGATGCGCAAGATGCTTCTGAGTTACATCCATGATACATATGTATTATCAGATTGGTATATGTGTTGCTTAAAGAAAGAGTAGGTGAACTACAACCTGTAACTCTGCGCTATCTGAAGGTTGGTGAGCCACCCACGGCGATGCAGTGTGACAGTCCTACGTGCGAACTGGTGTATCAGTGCGTGTCTACAATGGATTAATACTGGAACACGTACAAAAGCCATGTGAGGGAGTTAATACTATCACAGACGACTTGCTTACATAACGCCTTGGAGCTTCCGAGGATTATTTCAGAAATAAAGGTTTTGTATTGTACGACAGATAACTGTATGATCTGTTGAATGCCGTCAGTATCCTGAGGGTACAAAGTTATAGGAGGGATGAGCGGGAAGTCCTGTCTAGAGCCTTTGAGTTTGTAGTTATAAAAATATCAAAAGTTGTGATGCTGAGCCAGAGTATTTGCTGGGCCCCTAGTAATTATGAAGATGTGTCATACTATGTATATTATGACACAGGGCTTGCGAAAAGTCAGCAAACTGTCCAACAATGGTGACAAAACTTGTACCATTGTAGTGGATCCTATTTAGTTTTAATGGGAATCAGCAGTTTAGCTTCGCCCTCTGACTTACAGGCCTGAGCCCCGTCATCTAGTGACTTTTAACCTACTTAGCCTGCTCTGTTTTAGCACATTTATTTAATTATTTCTTCCAAAATGCTGTTATGTTTATAGTTAGGAAGATGGTTTAGTTTCACGTTATCAGTGCCACTCTGTGAAGGTGTCACTATCAGCATCACAGATAACTGATATGCATAGGTATTCACATCATGTACTTTCCCACTTTCGTGTGACAGTATCATAATGTACCTTTTCAGGAAATTGTTTATATATTTGCCGCCCCAAGCGTGCCTTCTTATTTATTGTTAGGGAACATACCTGCGTCAGGGTTCATACAAGATCTGTATAAATACATCTCACACAGACAAGATTATCAGAGGGATTCCTACCAGATGCTATCAATGCTATCTGTGCTACATGCAAACCCAGCCTTCGTGTCCCAACGGTGTCTGATCTAGAGACCTCATTCCAAGGTATGGGGGGCTCTTCTCATGGATAGGGTACTGGCAGATTAGGTGTAACACACCTAGCTCTCTTTAGGTTAGAGATTAGGTTTATCATGCTAGGGTATTAGGGCCTATTTTACATTTCATATTATTTCAAGATGGTGAGGGTCTTTGTATTCATGACTCTCGTTTTTACAATTCTGTTTCTTGCATTGTTCATTATCATAATCATTGTAGCCCATGCATGTAGATTGCAGTCTTGTTAATAAAACCTATTGAAAACTTTACTTATGTCCTCATTATAACTTTGGCGGTAACTGCTGCCTACCGTCACGGCGACGGCCGCCAACATACCGCCGCCATGGCTACCAGCCATCTATGCCTATTATGACCTCCGACGGTATTCCGCCAGAATGCTGGCGGAATACTGCCGACGGTCATGGCAGCAAATGGCGGTAAGGCGGCACTGCTGACAGCAGCACTGCCATGCCAGCAAAACACCGTCGACCGTATCATGACCAATGGTACGGTCAGGGTGGTGTTTTGTTGGCAGACACTGCTGCTGACAGCAGCGCTGCGGACTGTCTCCACCTGGAGGACCCCCTGCAAGCAGGTAAGTCGGGTTCTCCGACAGGAGAGGGGTGTGTGGGTGTTGTGTGTATGTGGGGGGGGGTGTGTGTATGTTTTGGAATGCGTGCATGCGGGTGTGAGTCACGTTGAATGCGTGCATGAATGACTGAATGTGAGTGTATGTTGTGTGTTGTGAATGCATGTGTGCGACAAGGTATGTTGGTGTGTGTTGCGGTGTGTGGGTATGTATGTGTGCATGTGTGGGTGGTGGTGGGTATGCATGTGTGCATGTCTATATGGGTGCATGTGTGGGTGTGTACAGATGTGGGGGTGCAGGAAAGGGAGGGGGAGTGTGGGGGAGAACTCTGGGGATACCCCTATAGGTGTCAGGGAAGGGATTTCCTGGCACTGATAGTACCTACTGCCATGGTTTTCGTGGCGGTAAGTTTGGCTCCAAAACCATGGCGGTAGGCCGGGTCGTAATCCCGAGGGTGGGATTGTGACGCCGCCGGGCTGGAGACCGAAGTCTCCAGCCCAGCAGCCGTTACCACTCTGGCAGTCAGTGTTTTAAAGTGGAGGTCTGTGATGGCGGTTACCGCCAGGGTCAAAATCCCTTTTTTTTTTACCACCGGCCTGTTGGCGGTATTAACACTGCTTTAACACCAACTGCCAGGGTCGTAATGAGGGCCTTAATCTCCTTAGACTTGTTGCTCATGTGAGAAAAGTGTAATCTCCGTTTAACCACGACTCTGCTGAGATTTCGCACTCTTGAGTCCAAATGTAAAGGCTTCCACAAGTCACCTTTTAGTGTTTGGGGTTTTGGTGAGGTACTGCTTGTGAGCCGAGAGGGTTGGGCCGACAGTTGTGACTTGTTGTAGGAATGGCCTAGTCGCCTACAAACAAAAGTGCTGTCATCCCTAAACCAGCAGCCTTGCCTAGAGCAAGAATCCAACTACGACACCATGGAGCTGTAAAGTATACTCTTTTTATGTGTTTAAACCATTCTTTATTTTTAATAAAATGCCCTTACACAAAACCATCATCTTTCATTTCATGGGATGTAGGGGCTGATAACATGTCGGGTATTGGGTTAAGGAAGCTTTATCACAATACAGGTGGGGTTGGAAGCTTTGGAGGTGCCCAAGCTCTGTTTAGAAGGACTCTCTTTGAAAATGAGCCAGTAAACAGAGCAGAGACATATTCACTTCACACAGCAGCCAGGAGGCGTTTAAAAAGGAGACCGACCATCAATGCTCAGCTAGTTTATCAATGACAGGCGGACATAATCAGTCTTCAAGATCTAGCCAAGCATTATAAAAGAGCTTAATATATATATTAACAGTAATAGATGTGTTGTCCAAGTACGCCTTTGCAGAAGTCCAAAGCGATAAAACTGGTAGCAGCATCACCAAGGCCTTTAAAACCATCTTCCGGAAAGGGGGAACCCCTCAAAAACTGCAAACAGATACTGAAAAAGAATTTGTAAACAAGTTGTTTCAGAAATTATTAAAACAGCAGGCTGTTCATCATTTTGTAATGCACACGGAGGTAAAAGCTGCTGTTGTAGAGCATTTTAACAGAACTTTAAAATCTAAGTTGTGGAGATATTTCATGGCATACAACACTTGGCGATATGTGGATGCTGTACAGGCATTTATAGATGTTTATAACACCAGTTATCACAATCAGTCAGAAGGTCTTGTAGAGCACGACTTGTCACCCCAGCGGTTTTTCAGGTGATGGTGGGGTCTGTGAGCCTTGATCGGCAGATGATGGCGGTCTAAGAGCCATGTCTTGAGCTGCTTCCTGAAATCCTTCAAGGAAGTGGAGGTGCGCAGATGTACATCATTTCCAGGATCTGGTGGCGAGGTAGGAGAGGGCAATGTTCACGGAAGATGCAGGGGACGTGGGTCAGAACAAGGGTGGAGGAGCAGAGGTCTCTTGTTGGTTTGTGGAATGTCAGGTGGTTGTTTATGTAAGCTGGTCAGGATATGTGGAGGGCTTTGTAGGTGTGCGTGAGGAGCTTGAAGCATTTTTCCTGGACGGGGAGCCAGTGGAGGTCCCTGAGGTGAGGGTTGGTGCTGGTTCTTCTGGGGAGGCTGAGGACGAGTCTTGCTGCTGAGTTCTGGATGGTCTGAAGTCGGTCCAGGGACTGTTTGGTGGTTCCGGTATAGAGTGCATTGTCATGGTCAAGATGGCTGGAGATGAGGGCCTGGGTGACTGTCTTCCTTGTAGAGATCAGGATCCAGCGAAAGATCTTACAGAGCATGCAGAGAGTGTGGAGGCATTCTAAGGAGATGGCGTTGATCTGCAGCTTCATGGTTATTGGTGTGTCCAGGATGATTCCGAGGTTGCGTGCATGGCTGTTCGGGTGGGTAAGGGGCAGAGTGCTGAGGGTCACCAGGTGTCGTTCCAGGGTGAGTGTTTATTCCCAAAGATGAGGACCTCTGTTTTGTCTGAGTTGAGCTTAAGGCAGTTGTTCCTCATCCGGGTGGCGATGTCGGTCATCGTGCTTTAGAAGTTGGCCTTGGTGGCAACAGCATCATCTGTGAGGGAGAGGACGAGCTGAGAGTCGGCATAAGAGCTGATGTGTCAGTGGGTGTGAGTGATGTCTGCTAGTGGTGTCATGTAGGTGTTGAAGAGGGTAGGGCTGAGGGAGGAGCCCTGGGGGACACCGCAGATGATGTCCTTGGGAGCGGAAGCAAATGGTGTAAGGTAGATTCTTTGTGTTCGGCTATGGAGGAAGGAGAAGATCCAATTAAGCGCGTTGCTCTAAATGCTGATGTGGTGGAGTCTGGTGACAATAGTGTGGTTGGAGAATGTGTCGAAGGCAGCCAGTAGGTTGAGTAGGTTCAGGGCAGCTGTTCCTCCTAGGTCCCATCTGATGTAGTCTGTTGCTGTGATCAGGGTGGTCTCAGTGCTGAGATTCAGTCAGAAGTCGGATTGGGAGGGGTCAAGCAGGTTGTTTCCTTCGAGGTAGTAAGTGAGTAGGAGATTGATGACTTTCTCTAAGACTTAGGCGGGGAAAGGGAGAAGTCAGGTGGGGTTGTAGTTTTTGGGGTTGTTGGGGTTTGCTAAGGGTTTCTTCAGCAGGGGCTAAACTTCAACATGCTTCCCCGCATTGGGGGCAGTGGCTGAGGTGATGGAGGTGTTGAGGATGTTGGTGAGGAAGCTTGCGATTACTTCTTTTCCTAGGTTGTAGATATGGTGTGGACAGGGGTCCCTGGGAGATCCAGAGTGGCTGGAGCTCATGACGGAGATGGTGTCTTAGGTAGAGAGCAGCTTTCAGTCGGTGATCCCGTGTGGAATGTTACTTTGGTGTGGAGATGGTTGAGGTTGGTGGGTTGGGGGTCTAAGTGTGCTTTTGAGATCGTGTTGAAAGTAGTCTGCTAGAGTGTAACAGAGGGCTTGGGAGGGGCAGATTGGATTCTCTGTGGTGGATGGGCAGGAGAATTCTCTGACAATGCTGAACAGTTCTTTGGTGTGGTTGGCGCTCACATCTATGTGGGAGGTGAGATCTTTTTTCTTCGTCTATCTAAGATGGTGGTCGTAGCTGTTGAGGGCAGATCTGTAGGCGTTTAGGTTGGTGGGGGTTTAGTCGGAGCACCAGTGTCTCTCGAGTTTCTTGCAGTAGGGTTTGAGGGTCAAAAGCTCTGCGGTGAACCAACTAGCATGCTCGGTGGGTTTGCTGGTGGTGGTGCTTTTCAGGGGGGCAATGCTGTTGGTGACTGAGAAGATCAGTCTCTGAAGTTGTGTACATTGATTTCAAGAGTATCTGAGGGAAAGGCGGGAAGCTTTTTTTAGGGCGGCGATCCATTTGGGTTCCGTGACCTTGCTCCAGTTACAGCAGTGGTAGGTGGAGGGTACTGCCTGGGCTACCGGTTGGCCGTCGATTGTGAAGTGGACGATGCAATGGTCTGTCCAGGTCAGCTCGGTGGTGTGGGAGAAGTTGACTCTCTGTGGAAAAAATGGGGTCAAGTGTGTGTCCTGTGCTTTATGTGGGGGCAGTAACCAGTTTTGCGAGGCCGATGATGCTCCTATTTTCCAGAAGTGTAGTGGAGTTGGTGTCATTATGGTCTTCTAGGTGGAAGTTCAGGTCTCCCATATAGTTGTTGGAGTCAATTGCCAGAGGTGCGATGAAGTCTGGGATGGAGTTGCAGAAACTGTGGCGGCGGCCCCTGGAAGTTAAGGTGTTCTATGATTGGGGTCATGTCATCGTATGAGACGGTGCAGCTCAGGGAGTCCTTGATGATGATATCTTTGCCTCCGCCATGTCTGTCAGGGCGGTCGTGATGGATCCTCTTGTATCCAGGAGATGTTGCAGTGGCGATGGCGGGTGCAGACGCGGGGTGAGCCAAGTTTTTGTGATGAACATTATGTTGGGGAAAGGGTATTTACGGTGTCCCAGATTTCCATGGCGTGCTTGATGAGGGATCGGACGTTGAGTAGCATGCAGTGGAGCTGTGGTCTCTGTTTGGGTGTATGCTGGGTGGTGTTTGTGGGTGTTCTTATGTCGCAAGAGAAACAGCAATGGTGGCAGCTGAAGGGACCTTCTGTGGAACACGGTGAGGTGGTGCAACAGTTGGTTTTCTGCTCTTGGGTTCAAGACTTCAGAGCGTGTTGGAGGAGTACTGGTGTCAGGCTAAAGATCCAGGGGTCCTGGGGCTGGGAGCAGACGGGCTTGGTTTTGACATGCCTGCTGCACAGTTATGCAGCAACCGCCATTAAGTAAGTACTGGGTGGGCGGGGCGGGCGGGAGAGGAGCTGGGAGAGGGGAGGTGGGAGAGGGGAGGTGGGAAAACGATGGAGAGTGAGCAGGGTGGGACCGAGCTGACTCTCAGACAACCAGAGGTCAAGGCAACAGGACCATCAAAATGTCTCATGCAGAGGAAACAACTGATAATTCCTTAACAGTGTGGAGAACAGTGTACGGGAGCTGTTTTGCTGCCAAGGTAAAGAAGCCTCTTTTAAAAGAAGGTGATCATGTTAGGGTTTCAAAGTTGAAAGGTGTCTTTACAAAGGGCTACCAGCAGACTTTTAGTGACGAAATATCTATAGTGGGGAGTATGGCGCTTAAAGAAAACATATATTTAGTGGTTAAAGGACTACAAAGGCGAAACAATGTTGGGTCCCTTTTACAAAGAAGAGCTACAGAAGGTACCAGATGATCTACACAGGGTATACAGGGTTGAAAAGAATCTGAAACTGAGAGATACAGGGGATAATAGATAGGCCTTTGCCAAATGGAGGGGGTGGCCTGAGAAATTTAACAATTGGGTGCTGGACAGCTCACTGCAGGGTGTGTGAGTACTGGGGGCTCTCTGAAGGCTGCAATATGGAGATGTCATTTTATGTTAACTTGCCATTTAACGCCTCAAAGGACATGTTCCCTGACAATAAAATTTCTAATTATACTGTGAAACTGGCTAAACCCGTGGACCTAAAAGGGGACTGGGAGGTAGCCGTAACCGAAATCCAGTACCCAAGAACATGGAATACATTTACATTGCTCAAGGCCACATTTACTATTAAGCGTGATCAGGACCCCTTGATCATCCACTTTGGCTTTCCTCACGGCTATTACCCCAGCTAGTATTAGATAACGTTAGAAGGAAGGTGTTTCTTAAAGCACCAAATCGTGATACAGGGTCTAGCTGTGCCGTTAAATTAAGAAATGTTTTAGGCACAGTACAAAATATAAAATGAACACTGCATGCTCCAATATTACTCTACGTGTATAGAGACATTGCACAGCCGCAAAGGGTCGGGGATAGTTAAGCACCATTGTTAAGATGGGTCCAGGTAAAGGGAGGAAAATAACAGTGATTAACATTCAGTATATCAAACCGGACTACGTGGCAATTTCTAAAAAACTTTTTGACACTATGTCGGTCATGATCTTCGATAATCATTCTGAGCAGGTGTCCTTTATTATGGGAACGTTATTGATAAGCTTCATTTAAGATCGAGATGTAACAGCAAATATTCAGAAGTCATCATGGTGATCATGAAAACATACAGCGACCCTGCTCTGTACACGGACTATTACAGACACCAAGCCGAATATGGATAGCCACCATTCTATTAAGGGGCCTCTGTTATGTACAGAGTGGAACTTGGAGGTATTTTCCGTAGTTAGTTTAGATGAGCTATGCGTTTCTTGAGAAGAGGCTATGAAAATGCAAAACCCCACATTAAAGCGGCGGCTTCCCACATTCCCCAGGATGTGGTGGGTTCTGTGACTTCTGCTGTTACGGAATGCATGAACAAAAAAAACCCAAGAAAGAGCAGGACTCATGTACAGGCCAAGCACAAGTATTAAAAGGAAGCTAAGGTCTTCAAGGCTTGGGGGTCTGCCTGCTCCCCATAAAAAAGGAGGAACTCTTCAAAAAGCACTTACAGAAGAAGATGCGTAAGACAGAAGAGAGCTTTGAAGAACAAGAGAACACCTGATAGCGTAAATATTTTTCAAAATGCAACAATCTGAAACATGACCTTCGTACATTGCACATTGGGAGAAGATGCCAAATCGGAGTTAGACTTGTATTCTCTAGAGCCCACTCCGGCCAGTATAAAAAATAGTTTTTTCATGGAAGTATTGCCTCTAGCTACTTTGGCGCTTTTGGCACCGATAGAGTTTTTTGGCTCAGGCTCAACGGATATGTATCTGGATCTCAAAAATACTCTGCTGCATCTTGTTTGTAAAATTGTAAAACCGGACGGTACCAACATACCGCCTCCCACTAAAGTAGCTACAATCGCTTACTCTATCACATCCATGTTTACATCAAGAGTATTCTAAATTATAGCTGCAACGCCCTGGACATGCAGCTTTCAGCAGGGTTCTTCTACAAGGATACTTATGCACATTTTGAAGAAAAGGACCTAGACGTTGACAGTCAAGGTTTTGAAGAAAAAGAGCAAGGTTTTCGGCCCACAGTAGACCGTTTGGCCTTCTTGGGCATACACATTCAGAGTTTATGTTCCAAGATAAACTGCTCATCAACAGTATTGATCTTTAGATCCAACTTAACCACAAGAAGAACTCATTCTGTCTCATCAGTGGGAATGCGAAACAGGATAAACTGGTCATACTGTCAGCTAGTTTGCTTGTAAAGAAAAGTGAAAGTGTCTCCAAACGTCAGACTGGCTCACACCGAAACCTTACAGCTATTGAATGGCAAGTATGCTGTTGAAAAAGAAGGTCTGAAGGTATTAAGCATCTCACCCTGTACTGGATTAACACAGCAGCGAAATTTATCTTTGGCCAACTACCGAAACTTATTATCATATGTTTTGTCAACAAGGCTTTAGCGGTCTCTATACCTCAAACCCTTTAAATTTTAAACACTACAACATCAACTATGTGGCGCTGTTCCACAAGGGGGCTATGATTCCTGCAAAACCTTGCACACCCAGCTTTGGAGACCCTAATTTTATCAGGGAATAATTGGGCTTGGTTTCGAATACCAGGAAGCCCCTGCGTGACTTGGGAGTCGCCGTTTCTAAGAGATGGATATGGGACGGGCTACACGTTGTTCGCTTTCGATCTGACCTGTGACATAGAAGATGGCGACTTGATCAAAAATGGAAATCTAAAAGCAGAAATACGTTTTAGGCAGCCCTTGGCTACGAATGTAAACATGGTTGTATTCTCTGTATGCGACATCATTCAGATCAACCACGCCCAGCAGATTTTGTTTGACTATCTTTTAAATATTGTAAAATGGTCACTGTTAAGATTCTGGATTTCTTAAGCCATCATAAGTACACTAAGAAATAAGTTTTAGGTGTTTTTCCAACAACACTCTACCTGGTGAAATAGGGTCCAAAAGACCCTGCATGCTTGTCTTTAACTTTAACACAGATCAGCACTAAATGGAAGGAGCTCATTGGGTGGCCCTGTTTTTAGATAAAGACAAGATTACAGTGTTCAACAGCATTCTCTGAGCATAGCATTTATACAAAACCTATATTCAAGAATGTAAAAAAAGCTGCTGCAAGGTTGGAGTATAACAAAATACAGGTATAGGATTATTTTGTTTGCACGTGCAGGGAGCATTGTATATATATTATTAGTAAAATGTCTGAGAGTATGATGTTTAACATTATTTCAAAATCTATATTCAAATGACCTAGGTAGCAATGACAGTACTGTTATGAAATATGTGAAAGAAAACTCTAGGTCTACATCAAACGCTATTAAAACAGAATGCGCAGGTTGTCAAAAGTGTAGGGTCGTGTAACAGCTCATGTGTGATAGTGACTGTCTAAAATAAAAGAATAAAAATCTGAATGCAGGCTCAGTATCTTTATTCTGACTCAAGGACACACTTTTAAAATGTTTTAAAAGAGGATAGAAAGACTTTGAAAAGTTAAAAGGTTTATTTGCAAAACAGTTTTTTCGTAGTACAAGCATCACACTGATAAACTTACTAAAGAAATAAAAGAAGAAAAATGTCAAAATATTAACTATCGCAAACTATTCACACAAACACAGGCAAACATACATAGGTTCAAAAGTCAGAAGAAACATCAGACATTTAACAACGTATTCATTTTGGACAATGTCTGTTTTTTAGGTTCCAGATGTGGTGCTCCAAGAGGGGGATAGCTGAGGAAAGAAAGGGGATGCCGGCATCTTAGAGAGGGGGTTAAAAACAACAGGTGTTGGAGTACTTGGGGGAGGCTGTAATTCGAATCTTTCAAATGTTCAAGCAATCGCCTGTGTTCAGCATTACTGAGGATGTTGGAAGGAATGTTGAGTTCCGTAGAGGGTTGCAGAAACGGTTCCCAACCTCCAGGTGCTTTCTGGCGCGATAGTGTTTTGGGGTGCGTAAGAACTCTGATTAGGTCGTGCCTGTGGGATCCAACAACCGGTTGGCCTTTGTAGAGGAATTCACCTCTCACATTCCATGAGAACAGGTCTTTAGAAGCTAACATTTTACTTAGCAACATTTGTGCGGCCCCTCTGTACCGTTGACATATTTTTTAAAAGTTCTTCAACAACAATGTGTGAGGGTGGTGGGTCTTGAGGCATTGAAGGGGTTCGTGGAGGCTGTTCAGAGTCAGGAGCATATAGAGTCAACCTGTTGTTTCTCAGCATTCAATTGCCTGTAAAATTTTAAGATTTTTGAAGAGTCGCTGGATGAAAAGACCTGCTTTGTTGTAAGCTTTTAAATCAGTACAGTTCAAAATGTCTTTAATCTCGGTATCCAGGTGCTGGATCTCGTTTTTCCAGATATCCCAGGAGTTGTCTGTAGACGTCTCCAACAGTTCCATCTGCTATCATGGTGCCAAGAACGTCTTTTGGGCATGATCCATTAGTTTGCAGTTAGGAGGCTAGTAATGAGAGGTATAGCTTTGCCCAACTAAGAATCTATAAAACCTTCTGACTGCTTTACCTGTTTCTTAGAAATGAAGGAAGCTCTTTTATTAATGAGCTTCTTGATAAGGTGGTGCTTCTTAAAAACACAGAACTGGCGCTCTGATATAGTGACATTACCTTTTAGGGCTTTTAGGGCGATTTCTGAAATTGCAGCCACGAAATTATCCAAAACTGCACACAGCTGCCTTTCTTTGTTGAGGATTAGCTGTGACTAGCATTTTTAGGAGGGCTAGATTACGGTGTAGAAACGCCGACATAGTCAGTACTGGGTATTTTGAGGTCTAGAGTATAAATGTTATGAGAGTCTCTTTAACGATTCATTTTATAGGCTTTGGCCTTGATTTTAACTGAGTAAGCAACGGGGAGATCAAGTGGGAAAATACCAGCATGCAGTCTGTAGTCTTCTAGATTATTGGGTTTTAAGTCTCCCAGTAAGTAACCGTGATTTCTTGGTACGGTTCTTAAAGGCTTCTCTGAAAAAATGGGTGTTTCTGGGGTACATCTCTTTAGCTATGACGAATTTCAGTTGTTTGTCTCAGGGGGTTTTAACAGGTATGAGGTGTTGAGAGCTAAAGAACGACTGCTCTTAACCTTGTAAAACAAGTTCTGCCCAATGTAATATTGAAATTGGATTCTTGCTCTAGGCAAGACTGCTGGTTTAGGGATGACAGCACTTTTGTTTGTAGGTGACTAGGCCACTCCTACAGCAAGTCGCCACTGTCAGCCCAACCCTCCCGGCTCACAAGCAGTACCACACCCAAAATCTAAGCAGTAAAAGGTGATTTCTGGAAGCCTATACGCGTGGCGAGCGACATCTCTGGGGAGTTGTGGTTAAACAGAGATTACCCTTTTCTCACATGAGCAATAAGTCAAATACAGTATAGTCTCACAGTACAGCACACACTGAATCAACTGTTTGAACATCCCAGTCATCAGAAACAACACCAGGTGTAATTACATCAGTCACTGAAATGTTAAAGACATATGCAATTTGAATGACCTCAGTAGGCCCGTATATATCAAATGGAACTTTGTCCCACACATTCCTATCTGGAATTAGTACTGCAGAAGTGTTCACAAGGGACAAGTCTCTTTGGACTTTATGTGAGGAAAGATATGGAGTTAAAACGTCATCCACTGGCTCGACAGAAGAGCGTTCAGGAAGATAATGAACATTTAGAAGGAGTAAGAAAACAGTCATGAAACCAATTGATAACAGAAAAGCAGAAATATCCCCAGATAATTCCCTGTATACACAAAATTGTTATTTTTAAGCCGTATGTACAGCTTACATGTCTGAAATAGTTTCAGCTGTAGGTGCGGATGAAGTTGAAGAAAAGTCATCAAGGTCGATGAAATAACCAGAAGCACTCTCTGCAAACACAGGAGCTGGTGAATTACTGGTGGATGATCCACTTCACATGGGGGTTCATAGTAGACAATGTTGTCTGTTTGCGTTTAGTTGGAGTAGAAAACAGCCACATCTTGGACATTTTTTGTAGGTGAAGTGGTAAGAGGAATCAGCAAAAGCTAATTTTCCTCCCTTCTCATGCTCGAGGAGGCATTTGTAGCATTGTTGTACGTGCTGGTGTAGTCAGAAGAGTTGTTTCTTCTTTGAAGAGGTATGTCCTGTTAGATAGTGAGAGGGGACCGGGAACTACCCCAATGGGAGCCTGGCAATGGTGGTAAGATGATTGTTCTGGTGCCTTGTATTCCCAGGACTTGGACTGGTGCTCTGTAGGATGGGACAAATTCCTTCTTCACCGCAATCTTATCATGAACCAGATGCCCATCTTTAGGAATCCAGCCTGTAGAAGTTGTTGGCAAATCCCTTATTTGTAAGGCAGCAGCACTGGTGGCTGAATTATCATCGCAAAATTGCTGAAGCTCCTGTAAGACAGTGAGACATTCATTTATGTTAAAAGGTGTATCTGCTGCCACCAACCCAGGGCCATCTAGATCTGGGACATACATAGGTATCCCAAAGAGGACCTCATAAGGAGTGCGTCCCCCTAAGGACCATCTTGGCAGATTATCCAGTGCTTTCTGGATCCCATATAGGTGATGAAACCAATTGTTGCCTGAACCTAATAGTCTAGCTGTTAAGGACTTGTTTAGATTTCAATTCCTTTTTTCCACAACCAAATTACACGTGGGATGGTAGGGTGAGGAGTACTGGAGTTCAACACTCATTGTCCTCATGGTGTCCCTGAATGCCTTAGAGGCAAAGGCAGAGACCTGGTCCAAATGGAATGCTGCAACCGCATATGTACCGTTAAAGATCAGCAAGTCTTTTATACCAGTTTGAGCATCAGCTGACCGCTGTGGCCATACCCACAGGAATCTAGAACAAGAATCTACAGCGACTAAGATGTATTTGAATGCACCATCAGGTTGTAAGAGACCACAGTGGTCCAGGTACACACATTGTAGTGCCCTGTTGGACACTAAAAGGGATGTCTGTGGAGAGTGTCTGATGTTCAAGCACTTAATCTGCTGGCAAATATCACAACAAAGGACATATTGCTTGGTCTGTTTGTATAGACTTGGCCACCAGAATAAAAGTGTTATTGTGGCTGTGACACCAACATGAGCGGATGCAACAATCTCATGTGCCGCTTTGATGAGATCTAATCTTTGGTCTTGGTTGGGGATCACTCAATCTTCCACCCCAGGAATTGTTGCAAAGGCAACATTCTGTGTACTGATATGGTATGAATATTTTATAGAGTATGCTTTTGGGAGAGGCTTGCCTTCAGCCGAGGCTTTCACGGCAGGCAGAATTTCATTATCCAATCTCATCTGAGAACTAGTATCTGCAGCAACAGAAAGCCATAGCTACTATGGCTATGGCCCCTTCATCAGACAAAGTGTTGAAAATTACGTGTACTCCTACACATTGGTGACCCAATGTATGGAATAAATGAGCATCAGGTAGCTGATCCTTAAGATCAGCCACCCTTCATCACAGAGTTATGTGTTTTATGGTGTTCCCCTTTGAGTCTCTAAACCCTCCCATTCGCCAATGATTAAGCTAATCATTGTAGGACTGGACACAGTAGTACGAATCACAGACCATCAGTGTGAGTTGTCTTGGAACCATATGTTCTAGAGCTAAGTTAAGGGCTTTAAGTTCAGCCAGCTGAGCTGAGCTGTGCAGCCCCCCAGGGTATGTGGGTAGGTATTGTGGGGGTGGAATTTACCATCTTTCATTACTCCGCTCACGGCAGTGCAAGCGGCTGAGTACTGATGTTTAGTACCTACAGCTGGTTGTGCTGAACCATCAGTGTAAATGACGGTATGGTATCTGTCAAGCGGCAAGATGTCAAGAGGTGCGGGGTACTCCTGCCCTTATTGGAGAAATTCTTGTGTTTGAAGTTTTGGATCAAAGATGTAATCAACATCAGTGGCATTCATGGAGGTCGCCCATTGAATCCAACATGGATGTAATGCTTTATCATTAGGATCGCTAGCTTTGGTGACAGCTTTTAAGGCTGGCACCGGGGTAATGACAATAATGCATTTCCTTTGGGCAAGTGGCTCCTGCTTTATGACAGCCATCTGTACTGCAGTTAGATTTTGCAGGTGCAAGGTGTTGTTCTGCATTGGAATATAAATATGATTTATATGCTATGTGCACCGTGTCGCCTTCAGTAAAGGTGACATAAGTGAACCCAATGGCACCAGCATTTAATCTGATGCTGATGACCAAATGTGTTTTGTTATCACAGGTGTGTAAGTGTTTTGCTTCTAGCATGTCTTGCTGCAATCCTCTAAGGATGCGCATGTGTTCAACTGTCAGGTGTCTGGTTGAGAAATCTGGGCCTATTAAGTCATAGAGTGGCTTGATGCGTTGTGCATTGTCAGGAATGTAAGTTCTGCCAAAGTTGAAGAAACCAAATGAAGAGTGCAGTTTCTTAATACTGTTAGATGGAGTTAAGATGGAGTACCTTCTGACGCTCTCTAAAAACAACATCTCGGAATCCTCAGATTGGGGGTTTGCGTTGGATGTTGAGCTCTCTGGCAAATCATTTTGGGGGGGCTGACTCTGATTCTGAGGCAGTGTATTTTTAAGCCTCCTTGTAGCACAAATTCTGTCTTTCTTTAATTTACTGATGAAAATCCTACTTTGCTTAGCGCTTTTGGCCCACTTTTGTTTCCTACTGGCCCACTGATTTTTAGGCAGCCCCAGAGCCAGTTTAACGGTCTCAAGCGTATTTGCTGAAGATGCCCTCCCCGATTCCCCGGCTACATCCTTTACTTCGAGACCGTCTTTGTGTTTGATGTATCCGGGTCTCTCAGCTTTGACCCGTGAATGCTTGAAACGCCTGAAGCTCCTGGGACCCTCTCCTAAATTTGTGTTTGGGGGTCCAGTCCGTGCCATTTTAGGATGCACTGTCATGGTATTTGGAACTTTTAGGTCCTTTCTGCTGGGTTCTAAATTATTTTTGGCCAGGCAGACTCGTAAGAACTGTCACCCTTTAATAAGGATGTCTTGTACCTTCTTTTTATATTTGGAACTTTGGCTTGAGTTATTAATAAAGCTGGAACCTCTGCTCTTTAGGGAGCGCCTCAGACCTCGTCAAGATTAAATAACCTCTACGTCTGCAATGGCTGATTCGCATGATTGTAACACCTCTGTTCTACACCTTTGTACCCTCTGGATTAACTCCCTCTGTACATCCCTCAAGGGTCAGTTCTCAGTTTCTGTTTTACACAGTTTTATGGCCTTAGAGTTCACATTGGATTTCAATATCTGACAACCTTGTGCATGTCTTTACATATGGTCCTAGTACAGCTTTGTAGACTAAAATCCCATATTCTGGGTCATTATCTGTGACAGTAGGGGTGGGATGTATATTACCCTGAATCTCCCGTAGCATCGCTATCGGGCTACCACCACTAACACCCTTCTGAAGGTCTGGGTTTGAGGGGATAAAAAAAGCAGTTCCTAATCTGAACACCCAGCAGAGTATCCAATGGCTGCTCCTGTGGATCCCTCGACACTATACTCTGTTTCAAAGCTCTGATTATGACATCTGCTTCATCCTGTACTACTGGCAGGGTATGTTGAGGAGGGTGATGGAGGTTTTGATGCGGGGCTGGTGGGATTGTAGGCCTGGAGGTGTAACCTGTGACATAGGATATGGTGAATTTAAATGTTGGTCATTATAGCTCTGTGTAGTAGAGGAGTAGGTAATGCTGGGTCTGGAAACAGGTGACTTCCCCTCCCCCTCAGGCATTAGAAGGAACACTGTGAACTGCTGTGGCTCCGGCCGGTGTTCCAAAACTCGCTTGTCCTGCTGAAACCCTGTACTTACATTACAGTGTATCCATTTGGGAATGATCGTTTTCAAGCGCTTCATCAACTAGGGTTTGTGAGATTTTTATATGCGGTTGTGGCTTACCCGTTGGTCCCCATGAGAAGCCCTATACATGCAGAATACTTGTCCTGGATTTTTTGTGAGATATTTATATTTGGTTTTGGGGATCCTCTGGGGAGCCCATCAAATAAGGTTGAAAAGAGTTGTTTAGTTTTTTTTCCTAGCCCTTACTAGATGCTGGAGGGACAACATGCTTGAGACAAAGAGACATTAGGGTCATTGGTGCTATATTTTGTAAAATACACCTGCTTTGCTCCTTTGTGGAACCCCTTTCTTTATAGCATCTCCGTCTATAAGCCCCAAAGACGTCCTTTTTTTTAACAATGTTGCTTCCTTTCTAGGACTCGTTCAGGCTCCAGCCAACACTTTTGCTCGAGGATCTACCTTTTGCTGAGGTTTAGCATAATTTTGAGCTTCCAGGGGAACTGTGAAGAAAAATTAATCACTGTCGCATTTCCAATACCATACACCACTTCAGCACACTCTCTGAGGGCACGATGGAGTCTTGGAGGGTATATGAATGTACAAAACTGTCCCCACTCCTAGGACTCACAGGGTAATCTTGACACATCACTTATACAATCCCACGCAATAGTCACCTGTAATAGAAGGGCTATGCTGTATGCGGTCCGATGAGTCTTTATACTCTAAGGCCCTCATTACAACCCTGGCGGTCGATGTTAAAGCAGCTGTAATACCGCCAACAGCCCGGCGGTAAAAAAAATGGAATCACACCCACAGCAGAAACCGCCAGCACAGCCAGCCACTTTAACATTCCGACCGCCACGGCGGTAGCAACAAACACCGCAGCGGTCACCGCCAACAGTCAGGTGGAGGACAATGTACCACCCGCCACATCACAACCCACCTATCCGCCAGCTTTTCCGGTGCGGTACCAACGCCATCAAAAACATAGCGGAAACAGGACTTGGAAGGGAAACAACTTACCTCTCGACACTCATCGAGGAACCAGGACGCCATGGAGCCCGAGCTACAGGTCCTGCCCATGCTGGTCTACCTCCTCATCTACCAAGAATAAGAAAGGCGGCAGCGACGACCACAGTGAGTGCTGCACCTAGCACATAGGGGATGGTGGGAGGAAAAAAGAGAGTGACACACACGCAAAAATGCAACACCCCCACCCTCACCCGCAACACCATACACACAAGCACATGCATCAACATTACATTTACATCCCGTAACCCCCTGGAAGTACACAAGGACAAAAGGAATTGAGTAAAATCATTGATATTTTAGAAATAGGCAGATATACGTAACAATTTGAGAAACAGTATTTACAAAAATATACAATATGTACATAAGGCCGTACATTGTCCATGCAAAATGTCTGTGCGCCACTGGGCCAAAAACTCATGGGTCAAGCCCACACTTGACTTCTGCCTCAATACGGAGAGAACACTGCAGGGGCATCAAGTCATAAACACACAGGCACCTCAGGGGGATGGGGAGCGGGGGCACCTCAGCCGGAAGATGGAAGAACACCACTGCTCCTCGAGGGGGCTCCATGCCCACAGCGAGGTCCTGGGGAGTGCAAAGCCACAGTCCCTCAAGTCACTCTAGTGGGTGGTTTGCCCACTGCTTGGTCCTGGGGAGTGCAAAGCCACAGTCTCACAAGTGTCTCTAGTGGGTGGTTTGCCCACTGCTTGGTCATGGGTAGTGCAAAGCCACAGTCTCTCAAGTGGGTGGTTTGCCCACTGCTTGGTCCTGGGGAGTGCACAGCCACAGTCTCTCTAGTGGATGTCTTCTCCACTGGTTCTGGAGGGGGCCTTGTGCCCAGTGTGCTTCTGAGTGTCTGAGGCACGAGATTTGCAGGGAGCAGGTTGCATGATAGTCCATGGAGGCAGGGCTAGACTCCATCCGGCGGTGGCTATGGCTGCAAACAGGTGGTAGTGCTGGTGCTGGTGGGGGTGCTGCCAGTGGTGGAGGGAGGCTCCAGCCCTTCTCCTGCAGCCTCGGATGGCTGCCCATTGGGGCTGCTGCTGATAGTGGTCCTACTGTCAGCGGTGCAGGTGGCGGTGCTTGCGGCGGTGCATTAGGCGGTGCTGGCAGTGGTGCAGGTGCCGGTGCTGCCAAGTGGAGGGTGGCTCCAGCCCTTCTCCTGCAGCCTCGGACGGCTGCCCACTGGGGCTGCTGCTGCTGACAGTCGTAGTGCTAGCGGCGGTGCAGGTAGCGGTGCTTGCGGCGGGGCTGCTGGCGGTGCCTGCTGCGGTGCAGGTGGCAGGGCTGGCGGATGTGCTGGTTGCCACCAGGCACTCACCTGCGGACTCCGACGGCTAAAGTGCCTTGCCTGGTGTTTTCTGCCCCTTCCTCACCTTGGCAGATGGTGGCATGTCCTTAGCTCTAGCAGCTGGAGTTTTTGAGAAGGCCTTTCTGGGTGGTTCGTGCTCCTTGCCCTTTCTGCATGCTGGCCCCTTCTTCACCTTGGCAGGTGGCAGAATGCTTTTGTCCTTTGCAGGGGTTGGAGGCACACTGGCTGGGCTGATGGGTGACCCCTTTGAGCCTCTGTGAGTTGCAGGTACCACAGCTGACGGCGACTTGGTGGCTGACCTCAGCCTACCTACTGGCCTAGGTTCTGGACACCCTAGCCCAAGGGGAAGGACGGTGGGGGTGGGGGAAGGGTAGGTAAGAGGTCAATGTTTGCCAGGAAAATCTTCTGAGACACACTGGGGCGGGAAGAGGGAGAGAGTTTGGAAGTGGAGGAAGAGGGAGTGGTTGTAGGAGGTGTCTGTCTGCTGGGTTTGGGTGCAGGTGCATGGGCTGGATGCTGTTGTGAGGTGGATGGTAATTGGGTGGGTGGGTGGGTGCTTGTGTTTGTGTACTTTGGGAGGAGGGGTCACAGACACACTGGGAGAGGACACGGGACATGTGCATGGTTGTGGGGGTGGTGACTGCTCGTGAGGGGTGTGTTATGATGGGCTTGCTGGTGATGGAGGTAGTGGATGAGGATGTAGTTCATGCAGATGTGAATGGAGACGCAACTGGGAGGGAGGTGGACGAACCCGGAGGAGGGGGACACAGTGGAGGCAGTGGATGCTGGTGTGTCTGCATGGGGATGGTGCTTGTCTTGTGTGAGTGCCTGTGAGATGAAGTGCGGTGCTTGTGTTTGCCTGAGCCACTTCTGTGTGTTGATTTCAGTGAATGCTGGTCTGAAGGTGTGCTTGGGATAGGTTAGCGTTGAGGGGACTAGGACTGGGTAGAGGAAGATGGAGGGGGGAGGCTAGAGACCGGGACAATGGCTGCCCATCAGAGCGGAGGCCAGAGCCTGAAATGCTCTCTGTTGGGCCGCCACCCCAGAGTGAATGCCCTCCTGTAGGAAAGTACCATCTTGCCTGGCATGTTACCCCCAATTTTTACTTATATGTCAATTTGTTTTTACCTGTGTCACTGGGATCCTGCTAGCCGGGACCCCAGTGCTCATAATTGTGGCCTGTATGTGTTCCCTGTGTGGTGCCTAACTGTATCACCGAGGCTCTGCTAACCAGAACCTCAGTGTTTATGCTCTCTCTGCTTTTAAAGTTGTCACTGTAGGCTAGTGACTATTCTTACCAATTCTGATTGGCACACTGGAACACCCTTATAATTCCCTAGTATATGGTACCTAGGTACCCAGGGTATTGGGGTTCCAGGAGATCACTATTGGCTGCAGCATTTCTTTAGCCACCCATTGGGAGCTCAGACAGTCCTTACACAGGACCGCCACTGCAGCCTGAGTGAAATAACATCCACGTTATTTCACAGCCATTTTACACTGCACTTAAGTAACTTGTAAGTCACCTATATGTCTAACCCTCACTTAGTGAAGGTTAGGTGCGAGGGCACCCTGGCACTAGCCAATGTCCCCCCACATTGTTCAGGGCAATTTCCCCAGACCTTGTGAGTGCGAGGACACCATTACACGTGCAAACTACATTTAGGTCAATACCTATGTGTAGCTTCACAATGGTAACTCCGAACATGGCCATGTAACATGTCTAAGATCATGGAATTGTCCCCCCAAGCCACATCTGGTATTGGGGTGCCAAATCCATGAATCCCCTGGGCTCCAGCATGGACCCCGGGTACTGACAAACTAGCTCTCTGGGGTTTTCTCTGCAGCTACACTGCTGCCAACCCTCAGACAGGTTTCTGCCCTCCTGGGGTCTGGGCAGCCCAGTCCCTGGAAGGCAGAACAAAGGATTTCCTCTGAGAGAGGGTGTTACACCCTCTCCCTTTGGAAATAGGTGTTAAGGGCTGGAGAGGAGTAGCCACCCCAAGCCTCTGGAAATGGTTTGAAGGGCACAGATGGTGCCCTCCTTGCATAAGCCAGTCTACACCGGTTCAGGGAGCCCCCAGCCCTTGCTCTGGCGCAAAACTGGACAAAGGAAAGGGGAGTGACCACTCCCCTGTCCATCACCACCCCAGAGCCCAGAGCTCCTCCAGTGTGTCCCAGACCTCTGCCATCTTGAATGCAGAGGTGTGAGGGCACAATGGAGACCTCTGAGTGGCTAGTGCCAGCAGGTGACTTCAGAGACCCCTCCTGATAGGCTCTTACCTGGTTAGGTAGCCAATCCTCCTCTGAGGGCTATTTAGGGTCTCTCCTGTGTGTTTCCCGTCAGATAACGAATGCAAGAGCTCACCAGAGTTCCTCTGCACTTCTCTCTTCAACTTCTGCCAGGGATCGACCGCTGACTGCTCCAGGACGCCTGCAAATCTGCAACAAAGTAGCAAGAAAACTACCAGCAACATTGTAGTGCCTAATCCTGCCGGCTTTCTCGACTGTTTCCTGGTGGTGCATGCTGTGAGGGCTGTCTGCCTTCACCCTGCACTGGAAGCCAAGAAGAAATCTCCTGTGGGTCAACGGAATCTTCCCCCTGCTAACGCAGGCACCAAACGTCTGTATCACCGGTCCGCTGGGTCCCCTCTCATCTTGACGAACGTGGTCCATGGAACACAGGAGCTGGATCCAAGTGACCCTGACAGTCCAGTGGTCCTTCTATCCAAATTTGGTGGAGGTAAGTCCTTGCCTCCCCACTCCAGACAGTAATCCTGTGTACTGCGTGATCTGCAGCTGCTAGGGCTTCTGTGCACTTTTGCAAGACTTCCTTCGTGCACAGCACAGCCCAGGACCCCAGCACTCCGTCCTGCATTGCCCAAATCGCTGAGTTGACCTCCGGCTTCGTGGGACCCTCTTTTGTTGTGTTGAGACGACCGTCGTGCTCAGATTTTTTTAATGTCTGTTCAAGTGCGGGTGCTGCCTGCTTCTGCGTGGGTTCTATGTGTTGCTGAGCACCCCCTCTGTCTCCTCCTCCAAGGGGCGACCTCCTGGTCCTTCCTGGGTCATGGCAGCACCCTTAATCTTCAACTGTGACTCTTGCAGCTAGCAAGGCTTGCTTGCGGTCTTTCTGCGAGGAAACGACTCTGCATCCTCCAGCACGCCGTGGGACATCTTCTGACCAAAGGAGAAGTACCTGGCACCTTCCGTTGTTGCAGAATCTTCGGCTTCTTCCACCCAGAGGCAGCCCTTTTGCACCTTCATCCGGGGTTTAGTGGGTTCTTGCCCCCCCTGGACACCTGCGTGACTCTTGGACTTGGTCCCCCTCTACAGTGTTTGCACTACTTTTCTAAGTGTTTTACTTACCTGATTTTGGTTTGTGTGTATATTTTGTGCATTTTACTTACCTCCTAAGGGAGTATATATCCTCTGAGATACTTTTGGCATATTGTCACTAAAATAAAGTACCATTATTTTTAGTAACTCTGAGTATTGTGTTTTCTTATGATATAGTGCTATATGATATAAGTAGTATAGTAGGAGCTTTGCATGTCTCCTAGTTCAACCTAAGCTGCTCTGCTATAGCTACCTCTATCCGCCTAAGCTGCTAGAACACTGCTAATAAGGGATAACTGGACCTGGCACAAGGTGTAAGTACCATCAGGTACCCACTATAAGCCAGGCTAGCCTCCTACACCTCCAGGTATGCATTTGTTTGTTGCAAATGCCTCTCAACACCCTGGATGGCATTCAGAATGGTTGACTGCCCAACAGTGAGGGATCTCAGGAGGTCAATAGCCTTCTCACTGAGGGCAGCAGGGCTGACTGGGGCGGGGCTTGATGTGATAACCAATGCGAAGTTGCGTGGTGGTCATCGACCGCCTACCGCGACAGCGCACAACGCCAGCGGAATTACCTCATTTCCACTTGTCCCTCCTCAGAGGTCAGGCAGCCGCCCTTTCAGGGGGGCACAGGCCATGGCACCTAACTGCGTCACAGCAGACATTGGCACATCAACTGATTGTCGGATTCACATACTGGTTCAGTAAAGGAAGAAAATAATAATTATTGCAATAGATGTGTGAATATGACCCTCTGCTCACCGTTTTCTTCCATAGGCTTCAACCGCTGAGGCTGAATATGAGATGGCGGTGAACCCCTGGTGGACCTTGCGACAATGGAGGCCAGACACATTATCATCACCTACAGACTTGATCATGCCACAGTCCAAGAACTGTGGGCCTGATTACAACTTTGGAGAAAGGTGTTAATCCGTCCCAAATGTGACGGATATACCACCAGCTGTATTACGAGTCCATTATATCCTATGGAACTCGTCATACGGCTGGTGGTATATCCGTCACATTTGGGACGGATTAACACCTCCCCCAAAGTTGTTATCAGGCCCTGTGTGCCCAATTGGAGCCAGACCTGATGTCAACTATCCGCCAGCCCACAGGTATCCCCCCTCTATTGCAGGTCCTGTCAGTGCTCCATTTCCTGGCAAGAGGTTCCTTCCAAACAACAGTAGCCATGGCATCAGGGATGTCTCAGCCAATGTTCTCCAACGTGTTGACCAGAGTGTTGTCTGCCCTGCTTAAACACATGCGCAGCTACATCGTATTCCCTCAGGCAGAGGATTTGGCCACAGTGAAAGCGGACTTTTATGCCTTGTGACATATCCCCAACATCATTGGTGCGATTGATGGTACACATGTGGCATTTGTTTCTACCAGCCCCCTGCCCCCCCCCCCCCACCCCCCCCAGAGAAATGAACAGGTGTTCAGGAATAGAAAAAGCTATCACTCTATGAATGTGCAGATGGTATGTTTGGCGGACCAATACATCTCCCATGTGAATGCCAAATACCGTGGCTGTGTGCATGACACCTTTATCTTGAGGAATAGCAGCATCCCATATGTGATGGGCCAACTCCAGAGCCACCGGGTGTGGCTAATAGGTGAGCCCAATATCACCACACAGTATAACTTGGTGTCTGGGTATGGGGTTGTCCCTAAGGGTTAGTGTGTGTCTAACAGTTGTCCCTCGATATTTGCAGGTGACTCTGGTTACCCCAACCTCGCATGGCTACTGACCCCAGTGAGGAATGCTAGGACAAGGGCAGAGGAACGTTACAATGAGGCACATGGGCGTACAATGAGGATTATTGAAAGGACCTTCGGCCTCCTGAAGGCCAGGTTCCGGTGCCTCCATCTAACTGGTGGATCCCTGTACTACTCACCCAAGAAGGTGTGCCAGATCATCGTTGCATGTTGCACAACCTGGCCTTGAGACACCAGGTGCCTTTTCTGCAAGAGGATGAGCCTGGAGATGTTTTTTGGGCAGCAGTGGAGCCTGTGGACAGTGACGAAGAGGAGGCAGAGGAAGAAGATGTTGACAATAGAAGCAACATAATACAACAGTACTTCCAGTGACACACAGGTAAGACACTGTAACTTAACTTATCAGTTATCGTTTGGGCATTGTACATGGCAGCCTGATTTCCCTATGCTTACGGCCACTTACTGTACCCTTTGGCATCTCTATTTTCAGATCTCTGTGGCCCACTCTGGCTCCTGCTATGTGTACTGCTGCCCACCAAGGGCCATTTCAAAGTATATTTGACTGTACATTTGACTTGCAATGCTTTGATAATGTTGAACTAATACATAATTGAATCATTTGACAGACTCCAGATTTGTATTTGTTCTAAGGGTGTTTATTTATGTGCCCATAAGTAGAGGGGGATGTGCAATGGGCTGGGCTGATGGTGGAGGAAAGTCCAGGGTAGAGTCCAGTCTCTTGGTATCACAGGTGCATTGTCCAATGGGGCATAGGAAGGGGAGCAAAGCCAGTTCAAGGTGTACAGGGTGACAGAGTGGGACAGAAGGGTGACAATCAGGAGAGTCCTATTTCCTGGCGGGGTTTTGGCAATGTTCTCTGGCTTCTGCTTGGATCGCAGGGACCGTTTGGAGGATGGTTCTCCTTCGGGAGGGGGTGGGGTGCTGGTGGCCTGTTGTTCCTGTAGCGGGCCTCCTGTCCACTAGTGCCGGCCGAGGTGGAAGGATTTTCATCGGTTTGCCTAGTGTCAGGGGCCCGTTGGTGTGCCACTGCCTCCCTCATGGTGTTGGCCATGTCACCCAGCACCCCTGCAATGGTGAACAGGATGGTGTAGATGAGTTTGAGATCCTCCCTGATCCCCAGGTACTGTCCCTCCTGCAGCCGCCGGGTCTCCTGCAACTTGGCCAGTATCTGGCCCATCGTCTCCTGGGAATGGTGGTATGCTTCCAGGATGTTGGTGAGTGCCTCCTGGAGAGTGGATTCCCTGGGCCTGTCCTCCCCCTGTTGCACAGCAGTTCTCCTAGCTTCCCTGTTGTCCTGTGCCTCTGTCCCCTGAACCGTGTGCCCACTTCCACTGACCCCAGGTCCCTGATTGTCCTGGGTTTGTGGGGTTGCCTGGGGTCCTTCTAGTAGTGGACACACTGCTGATTGACATGTCCTGGGGACAGTGGCATGGGCCCGCTGGGTGGGTGCTGTGCTTGTGTTTCCACGGGGGAGGCTCTGTGGTGGGTTGGGACTGTGGCAGGGGAACCAACTATCCAGAGGTCCCTGATGGGCCAGGTTGATCATTCTGATCCAGGCGTGCAGAGCTGCTGTCGTCACTGTGGGCCTCTTCAGGGGGGACTGGATGTAGCTTGCACCTCCTCTCCGGTGACGTTGAGTAGGGGTCCTGTGGGGATGCAAATGCAGTGTTAGTGTATCTGCGTGTGCCATCTTGTGCATGGGTGTGTTTCCCCGTATGGTTGTGATTTCCCTGTCAGCTTTGCCTTGTGTGAGTGGTGATTTTGTGGACTGGATGAGTCTCTGTACTGGGCATGTTGTGGTGATGGGTGTCCATGCAGGTCTGTGATGGGGGTCCATGCATTGGTGTTACATGCAGGGCTTGGTATTGGGGTGGGTGGGTTGTGATAGTGGGGTATGTGTGAGGTGGTGGAGTGATGGGGGTGAGGGTAGGGGTAGGAGTTTGTGATGGCATGCAGGTAGAGTGGGGGATATAGTAGTAAAGATTTGACTTACCACAGTCCAGTCCTCCTGCTACTCCTGCGAGGCCCTCAGGATGCATGATTGCCAAGACTTGCTCTTTCCATGTTGTTAGTTGCGGGGGAGGAGGCGGGGGTCCATGCCAGTCCTCTGTACAGCGAGTTGGTGTCTTGCTGCAATGGAACGTACCTTTCCCCGTATGTCGTTCCACCTCTTCCTGATGTTATCCCTGGTTCTTGGGTGCTGTCCCACAGCATTGACCCTGTCCACGATCCTCCACCATAGCTCCATCTTCCTAGCAATGGATATCTGCTACACCTGTGCTCCAAATAGCTGTGGCTCTACCCGAATGATTTCCTCCACCATGACCCTTAGCTCCTCCTCTCAGAATCGGGGGTGTCTCTGTGGTGCCATGGGTGTTGTGTGAGTGGTGTGGGTGAGGGTGTGTAGGGTGATGTGTTGGGGTGTGTGATGTAAGGTGCGTGGGTGGTATATAGGTGATGGTGTGTGGCTCTGGTCTTGTCTGTGGTCGTGGTGTCTGTCTCGTGCCAATGGTTTGTAGTCGTAAAAGGTTGTGGGTACTGTGGGTGTGTGTTTTATAGTGGTTTGGGTGTGGTGTTTGTATGTGTGTCAGGTGTGTGTAGTTTGAATTGTCCAATGTGGTTTTGTTTGAGTGTGTGTATTTTGAGCGCAGCGGTACGTACCGCCAATGATTTCCCGCCATTGAATGTCCACTGTGGTGATTCATGGGTCATAATGTGGTGGGCCTAGTTCTGTTGGCGTAATAGTATGGGTTTTGATACCGCCACATTATCACTGACCTTTGATGTGGCGGAATTGTGTCTGTGGCTGAATAGTGACGGATTGGTGTTTGTGTGTCATAATATGGTGAACGGATATCCGCAGCAGTATGTTGGCGGTAGTCAGCATGGCGGTAAGTGGGAATTACCCCCAATGCCATAATGAGGGCCTATGTGTTTAGTGCAAGCTTTGATTAGGAGTTATTTCTAATATGCTTTGAGCAATTCTGTAATGTTGGTGTTAAGTATCTAGAGCAGCCCCTGTCCTTAGACACCAGAAGTGTTTAACACTGTTTCAAAGCCCCTGCCTTAATTCGACCTTTGTGCTACAAAGTTCGATAAGAATACTGGTTTCAGAAACTTTACAAGATTTATTATATTGTGAAACAACACACCTAGAATATTTTTTAAATGTCTTAACTATGACATGTGCTTTTTGTTAGAGTTGTTTTTTTAAGCAAATCAGTCTGCTCTGCATACAGGAGTTCCCAGAATTAACATGGAGTCATGCATCCTGAGGGCCTGGCAGGAGTAGCAGGAGGACTGGACTCTGGTAGGCCAACTCTCTATTACTATCACCCACCTCCTGCAGAAAAGGCACATGGCGTCTCAAGGCAAGGTTGTGCAACATACAGCTTGCCACGATTATCTGGCAGACCTTCTTGGGTGAGTAGCACAGGGATCCACCTGTTAGATGGAGGCACCGGAACCTCGCCTTCAGGAGGCCAAAGGTACGTTCTATTATGCTTCTTGTACGCCCATGTGCCTCATTGTAACGTTCTTCTGCCCTTGTCCTGGGATTCCTCACAGGGGTCAGTAACCATGATAGGTTGAGAGTCACCTGCAAATATCGAGGGACAACATTTAGCCACCCACTATCCCATATGGCCCACACTATACCCATACACCAACATCCACTGGGTGGGAACCAGGGCTCACCTATTAGCCACACCCTGTGCTTCTTTAGTTGGCCCATCACATTTGGGATGCTGCTATTCCTGAGGATAAAGGCATCATGCACAGACCCAGGATACTTAGCATTGACATGGGAGATGTACTGGTCCGCCAGGCGTACCATCTGGACATTCATGGAATGAAAACTCTTTTGATTTCTTAGTACCTGTTCATTTTTCCGGGGGGGGGCAAATGCAATATGTGTTCTATCAATTGCCCCAATTATGTTGGGGATATGTCCCATTGCATAAAAGTCAGCTTTCACTGTGGCCAAATCCTCCACCTGGGGGAATAAAATGTAGTTGCACATGTGTTCAATTAGGGCAGCCAACACTCTGGTCAGCAATATTGAGAACATTGGCTGTGACATTCCTGCTGCCAAGCCCACTGTCACTTGGAAAGAACCAGTGGCCAGGAAATGGAGCACTGATAGAACTTGCACAAGAAGGGGGATCCCAGTGGGGTGACGGATATCAGATATCAAGTCAGGCTCCAGTTGGGCACACAGCTCCGTGATTGTGGCCCTGTCAAGTTTGTAGATGAGGATAATGTGCCTGTTCTCCATTGTTGCCAAGTCCACCAGGGGTCTTAACATGGGGGTATGTCTCCATCTCCTGTTCATCTGCAGCAGTAGCAATCTATGGGGCAAAAGAGTGAGGAGCCGGTCACAAACTGAACATCGGAGCCACAACAGTGCAATGCATGATGTTAATTTGAAATGTATATGTGGCATTTGTCCTGTATGTCCAGTTGTGAACTGTGACAGTTATAATCCAGGGCCTGCCCCCCCCCCCCCTGAAATGGCATCTGCCTGTCCTGTGTGGAAGGACAGGTGGAAGTGAGGTAATTCTGCTGACGGCTGTGCAGCACCTCATTGGATAATATTGGCCCCTATAGGGTACAGTGGCCAATGGTGATGTATGCCTGCGGTGATGGTATGCACCGCCACGGACGCTTCATCATCATTTTCTATCTGTTCTCTCACTTGCTACCTGACCTTCAACAGAAGAGGACCTACACTGCATGTGCTACTGTGATCTGTGTCTGGAACCTACCATGGCGCATGTGACTTGGGAAAGGGCCCCTGCCTTCACCTCGGCGGAGTTGGGGCGACTGGTGGATTGGGTTCTACCCCAGTACGGACTGCTGTATGGGCCTCTGGACCAACAGGTGAGCACACTGTGAGCACGATGCTTGGGGCATGAATGCATGGAGTGGTGTGTGTGAAGGACTTGTGTGGGGGGGGTTGGTGGATGTCCCCTGGGTGGCGTGCAGCTTGTGTGCTGGGCCTGTGTGTGCAAATGGTGATGTGAAGGGGTATGGTTGGCCATAAGTTTAACAGGCAGGACGGTCTCACAAATACCTTTCCCTGTGTGTATTTCTCTGCAGGTCAGCACCCATCAAAAGAAGGGTATATGGCGTGCTGTTGCCAAGGACGTGTGGACCCTGGGGGTCTACAGCAGACGGAGCACCCACTGTCTTAAACAGTGGGAGGATCTGAGACGCTGGGCACGGAAGATGGCGGAGACCCAGCTGGGGATGGCCTTCCAATGAGGAATCGGTGCCTGTCGAACCCTGACCCCCTGATGGCCCGCATACTGTTGGTGGCCTATCCGGAGCTGGATGGGTGTTTGAGGGCATCACAGCAGCCACAAAGGGGTGAGTAGAGTGCCCATCATTACAACTTACGCATGGTAGTGTGGTATCCGGATGCGGGATGTGTGTCTGTGGATGCCCCTAGGTCAGGCCTGACATTGCAGAGTAGGTCACATTTTGGCCAGGGTTCTGATGTGATATTCCTCCTACCTAGCTTGTAGGCATCCACTACTGGGCAGGGCTGTGTGGGTCCCAGGTATTCTGCAGTTGGCAATATGTGTCCCTTCCTATACCCTGGTGGCTAGCATTGTTTCTGGTAGTGAATTGCACAGTGCGTAGGCCTGTTTCCTGTGTGTGAGGGTGGTATGTATGCCAACAGTGGTGTTGGTGCAGCCATTGACCCAGTGTATCCTTTGCCTATCCCCCCTCTTTTTGTTTTGTCATCCTGTCCTTATGTGCATTAGCGGAGGAGCAGAGGCACCAGCGATGGAGGGAGCTGCATCCCACAGGACCCAGGAAGCAGAGTCCACCGACAGTGCAGGCACCAGTGGGACGGAAGGCGAGGGGAGCACCACGGCGGAGACTGGAGGGGACAGTTCAGACACAGATACCTACTCCAATGGAAGCTCCTTGGTTGTGGTGGACACTTCTGTGACCACCCCAGCTACAGGTACAGCTGCCACCCCCGTACCAGCACCGCCCTCCCAGCAGCCCCTCATTGAGTTGCATGTGCCCGCTAACCCATGAGGGTGGGCATCTCCTTCGCCCCAGGCACCTCAGGCCCTGCCCCACTGAGCCCTGCTGCCCTCCGTGAGGAGGCTATTGCTCTCCTGAGATCCATCTCTGTTGGGCAGTCACCCATTGTGAATGCCATCCAGGGGCTGGCAGCCCAAATGCAACAGACCAATACATTTCTGGAGGGCATTCACACTGGCTTGGCGGCCCAACAGAGATCAATCCAGGCTCTGGCCTCCTCTCTGATGTCAGCTATTGTCCCTGTTTCCACACTCCCCTCTCCAACTTCCTCTTCTCAATCACATTCCCCTCACCCCCATCCTATCCCAGGCACACAGACAGACGAGCATGCACACAGGACAACACACGAGTGGCACAGGCAAACAGAAGCACCAAACATCATCCCACAGGCACTCACACAAACACCATCCAGATGCAGACATACCAACATCCACTGCCTCCACTGTGTCCCCCTCCTCCACCTCCTTCCCATTTGCATCTTCACTCACACCTGCATGCACTACATCATCATCCACTACCACCATCACCAGCACACCTATCAGAACACACACCTCACTGGTAGATACCACCACAACAGCCATGCACATGTTTCATGTGTCCTCTACCATTTTGTCTGTCCCCCTCCCCCAAGATACACAAATGCAAGCACTCAGACACCCAACAGCTATCCACCTCACAACAGCATCCAGCCCCTGCACCCAAACACAGCAGGCAGACACCTCCCACAACCACTCCCTCTTCCGGCACTCTAAAACCTTCTTCCTCTTTCCGTCCCAATGTCCCCAAGCAGCTTTTTCTCTCCACCGTTGACCTCTTCCCTACCTCTCCCCTGTCCTTCACGTCTGGCCAGGGTGGCTAAAACCAAGGCAAGCTCCTCAGCCACCCAGTCCACGGGCCCAGTAGTGTCCACACCCTCTTGTGCTGGTAAAGGATCCAGGGCACCAGGCATCCTCAGGGAAAGGGTGCCTGCCCCAAGTGCTGCCTGAAAGGGCCAGGAGCCCTCCTCAGCTGCTCCCCTGAAGGCCAAGGTGCCATCCCCAGCTGCTGCCAGGAAAAGCCAGGAGCCTGCACCAAGTGCTGCCCTGAAGGCCAAGGTGCCATCCCCAGCTGCTGCCAGGAAGGGCAAGGAGCCTGCCCCAAGTGCTGCCAAGAAGAGCAAGGAGCCATCTCGAGCTGCTGCCAGGAAGGGCAAGGGGCCTAGTGCTGGGACTCGGCCGGAGTACCCAACAACAAACATGGTTGTACAGCCGTCCAAGGGTTGCAGGGGATGGGCAGGAGCTCCCCCCACAACCACCAGCAGCAGCAGCAGAAGCACCACCACCAGCAGTGGGCAGCCATCCAAGACTGCAGGGAATGGGCAGGAGCTTCCCCCCACAACCACTACCAGCAGCAGCACCACCACCACCAGCAGTGGGCAGCCCTCCGAGGCTGCAGGGGACGGGCTGGAGCTTGCCCCCACAACCACCAATAGCAGCAGCACCACTACCACCACTCAGCAGCCGTCCCCACGGTCTGTAGGCCTACCTCCATGGGCTGTTGTGCGACCTGCCCCCTGCAAATCTTGTGGGTATGACACCCACCAGAGAGGCTGTGACCTTGCACTCCCCAGTATCAGAAGCACAGGGCACGATGCCCCCTCCAGGACCAGTGGGTTTGGCACCCACTCGCCCCATCCTCAGCAGGATCAGAAGCACAGGTCACAATGCCCCCTCCAGAACCAGTGGGCATGGCAACCACTCACCCCATCCTCAGCAGGATCAAAAGCACAGGGCACAATGCCCCCTCTAGAGCCAGTGCGTATGGCACCCACTTGAGAGACTGTGCTCTTGCACTCCCCAGGACCAAGCACAGGGCATGTTGCCCCCTCCAGAGCCAGTGGGCAAATCACCCACTTGAAAGACTGTAGCCTTGCTCTCCCCATGACGAAGCACAGGGCATGTTGCCCCCTCCAGAGCATGTGGGCAAGTCACCCACTTGAGAGACTGTGGCCTTGCACTCCCCAGTACCCCCCGTTCTCCGTCCCCCTGAGGTGCCTGCCTATTTTCAAATTGATGCCCCTGCAGTGTTCTCTCCGTGTTGTTACAGGAGACAAGGGGGGCCTTGGACTTTGTCATGTGGCCCTGTGGCCCTTGCACATTGAGGACTGGGCAGTGTCCCTTGAACTGTACATATGTATATACTTTTAGATTGAACTTTTGTATTTTTTACTGTATTTATATTATTACACTCACTTTCATCTATTTGTTTTGTCCTTGCATTATTCCTTAGTGGTACGGGGTAAATATATTTTATTACTGCAGCTGATTATGTGTATAGTGTTGGAGGTGGGGGTGTGTGTTGTGCGTGTGTGTGTCACTCTCTTTTCCTCCCCCCCCTTCCCCTGTGTGCTAGGCGGCTGTACTCACTGTGGATGTCTTCGCGGTCGTTGGTGTTCGTGGTGGAGCAGGACGTAAAATATCATAGGGAAGATTTGCAGCTCGGGCTCCATGACGTCGTGGTTGTTTCCTGTGTCTCCAAAGGTGAGTCCTTTCCCTTCTGTGCAGTGTTTCCGCCAGGCTTTTGCTGTCGTTGGTACTGCCCCAGAAAAGGTGGCTGTTTGGCATGTCTTAATATGGTGGGTGGAACATTGACTTCCGCCTGGCTGTAGGCGGCTACCGCCGTGGTGCCTGTTGTTTCCGCCCTGTCAGTCGGTGTTCGCAGCACTATGGTCATAATTTGGCTGTCGTTACCGCCAGCCTGTTGGCGGTATTACCGCTACTTTATCCCCGACTACCAGGGTTGTAATGAGGGCCATAGGTTTTCTTTCTACACCTCCTGCCCCCAGGTCCTATTGCTCAGGACTTTTGAAAACACCTCTAAAGCATGTTGCTGACCTTTAACCCCTGGCAAACCCATGGGTTAAACTACAGATTTTCTTTGTACAGTTTTGTAAAACACAGATTTTCACATAAACAATGAAACAAACTATATGGTTCAGCTACCGTACCCTCAAGGACTGCGTTATCAAAATTTTACACTTTTACCTAAGCCTGTAACAGAATTACTCAAAGCATATTAGAAAGTCAACACACATTTTACATCAGAGCAATTTGTGCTATTACACAGAACATTAAACATTTACAAGTAAATAACAGATTTTATTACCACGAGGCCTGCAGCCTTTTAGGCAAATTAAATACAGTGAAACAAACAACATGCTTCAGTGACCATTCCTTAAATCACAGCAGAGTTCCTTGAGCCCTCGCCATTAAAAGAAATAGCTGTTCCTCTAACGCTATTTTACACTTGCATTATCTTAATTTCAGGCTGGCACCGAGGGCTGCCTTGTCAAAATTTACACTTTTACATAAGCCTGTTATAGAACTGCTCAAAGCAAATTAGAAATAACTCATATTTAATGCTAGCACCAAACACATACAGTTTTTCTTTCTACACCTCCTGCCCCCAGGTCCTGTTGTTCATGGGTTTTGAAAATACATTCAAAGCATGTTGCTGACCTTTAACACCCCATGGCAAACCCTTGGTTTAAACAATAGATTTTATTTGTACATTTTTATGTAAATGTTAATTTCCACATGCCAGGCAGTATACTAAGCTAAGCCACTATGAGGTTAAGCTAACACACTGTTTTTTTTCAAACCATAAAAGAAGCAGACATTTTTCAGACAAGGAAAAACAGAAACTGGGCTTCCCTATGCAACACATTGAATCGAAAAAAATAACGTAAAGGATATATGCTATCATTTGTTTTTACCTGCAGCAGAAGTGTTCCTGTATTGCCGGTTTTCTCCCCGCAATTCAGCTCAAAGCTTTGCTCCATCATATCTGGGGGCCCTTAGTCCACAGACTTAAACTCAGCGTTTCCCTGCTGCTTCTGATTGTGTGTTTGCAGCCTTGGGACGGCATCTTATACTTAGTAGAGCTTGCTAATTATGCATGGGTCCTCTCTAGGGAGTTGAGTGCCAGCCATCTGTGTATGGGCTCCGTTTCATAGCAGGTCGCTGCTTCTGAGTGTGTGTGTGTGTCTGTGTATATGTGTGTGCGGCCTTTGGGATGTCATTTTATACTTAGTAGAGCTTGTTAATTATGCATGGGAGCACTTTTAGGAGCTGAGTACCAGCCATCTGTGTATGGGTTGCATTTCATAGCAGTCTTCATTCAGTTATGAATTTGTTTAGACATTTCTAACAAAATACATTTTTTAAGTCAAGTATGCACCGTCCAAGATAAGACAGATGGGCTTAGGGAGACAGTGAGGCCATGGGGGTGTTCCGTCTGTGTATTTGCCCAAGCCTTTTGTTGGGAATCCCTCCAGTTGTCTCATCAAGATTTCACATCTCTGGCAGTTTGAACATGCCCTGGCTTGGTTTGCTAGTGTCTCACATATTCTGCACCCTAGAGAGTGTTGCAATTTTGCCTGTGACAAAGCCCTAGACACAGGGCAATGGGGTCGGTACCTGTTATGACAGCATCCTAACCATGTGGAAGAACCATGACCATGTGACAAGCACATGACCAGGGTGATGTAACAACACACGTGACCCAACACAGTCATGTGAACCTTCCTTCCCCTCCCCCCCGCCAGGAACTTCTTCATTGCCAGGGGAGGGCCCCCAGAGGCCCAGAAGCCCTGATAATGGAAGGAATGTCACTTCCGGAGATGGGACAACTGTCACTTTTTGCAAGATGGCAAAAGGTATCCCTCCTTGCTACTCCCATCTATGCTAACAATGTTCCCCAGTGTTTGTGATCTCTGGTGTATAAACGGGGCACAGGTCTTCTTAGCCTCAGGTGCAGTTATTCAGTCATACCCAAGGCCTGTGCCTCTTTGCATTTAGCAATTCAGTTTACTTTTCCCTTTGTGCAGTATTCATAATGAGGAATTCTTAGTTTGTACTGCAGGTTTCAGCCTGCTTCTCATTGACACTCTGTTCCTACGCTCCCAAGTTACCTAGTTTTGTCAGCTGGAGTCCTGGCAGTTGAGGGCCCGACACATGCAGCAGTCGCACTCTTTTGGTGGTGGCTTTGGAGCTTTCATAGCCATGGTAATGTCTCTCTAGGAACTTGAGAGGATCTTGGTGTGGCAGCCTCCTCCATCACCTCCCCAGTTTTTGGAATTACCACCATCACAGGCTGGGCTTATAATGGACATAGATTCAGCAGATGTGACCTCTCGGACGATCTTGAGCTTTCTGATAACTTTGGCAGTCGCCACCTCTGTGCCGATCAGGTTGCACATCTCTGCTTTGATGGAGCACAGGGACTCCAGCAGCAGAATCATCAGTATTTCAGCCTGAAGGCTCCACCTCTAGCCACAACAATGTAAACAATATACTACCAGCATGTAATTTATCTTGGAAACATTCTGTACTATCTTGGTTTGCCAACACCAATTATCTTCTAAAGTTCTTAAACAAATTGTCTTCAGCACCAACAGCTCCTGACCCTCCTGGTATACAGTCAGCCTTGCTTTCTGCTCATACCACTTCTGATTCAGCCCTTAGCTCGCCTGAAGGTTTTACTTAGGCTGTTTTAGGTATTGTGCCATGAATGCCGGAGTTCAACAACACACTTCACACCATCTTTGTGATTTGACTCCATGGTTCATCATCATCAACACATAGCTTTATTCGGTTACTTTCAACCATAAAAGCAAAACAACCAACAATTAAATGAAAAAGCAGATAGAAATTAGGTTAAAAAGGATAAGAATAAGGTAAAAACATATATGTCAGCCTTAAAACACATAAAATTATTTTCCTTAGAAAAAGCACCTAACCCCCTAATACCTAACATTTAAATTAAACATGGGGTTTTATTTCAGTCTAGGTGTGTAGTTAAAATTTAGCAGCTAAAACACTTTTTTTTTTTTTTAAACATTTGGTCCTCATCATCATTATTTCCCCAAAAGTTTAGTACGTATATGCCAAGCAGCTACAATATACTTGCTAACCGCACAAGATAGAGGGAGAGAAGTTTCCCTCATCATGATCCTTAAGGCAACAATACAATGTCTTATCCCCATATTACTGCACACAGATCGTAACCACTTCCGTCGCGCAATCAAATAAGCAGGGCATATAAACATAAAATGTACAATAGATTCTGAAATTTGATTGCAACTCGGGCAAGTGTCAGGACTTGGGATCGCACTCTGCGTACTGCCATAGGATTTAAGAGGCAGATAACCATATCTGAACTGAATATATAAACTCTTACTTAATGGATCAAGAATTGTATCCATAAATGGTTCCAAATATGGATACCATTTAAAATCAAAGAATTGTGACGTCAATCTGCCGTGTGTTGAGCACAGCAGATAGTTTTCCCTGACATGTATCCAGTAAACAGTTTTCAGATGATTCTTCTGACTCCATGGTTCCTTTTCACCCTTCAGTTACTCACGTTAGTGAGTCACAAACAGGGTGCTCAAACATAAGCTCAAAGAGATTAAACTAAAACTCATTTTCATTAGAATGTTTGTATTGGCAAATGAAGGATGGTAGAGATCTCACTTTCTCCTCAGTTTCTCTGGCAGTTGAAGTCATAGCAGCTTATGTCCACGTCGCTGTCTTGTAAGAAGAAATAAAGTTTGTTCCTCTGTCGGAAGTTACCTCTCGTTAGCTGGTGGGATGATCCATCACAACTAAGCTATACTTGTTGCTTGAACTAAAAGGGGATGGTCAAATGGACCAACAATGTTGAATATGTAATGGAGCACTTAGTACTGGCATATTGGCAATGGCACTAATGGTGCATTGGTCTTACTTCCAGTCAGTTGGCAAGTAGGAAAGGGTGCATACAATCTGTCTCTCTTTGTATCCTTGAACATTAGGACATAGAGGTCAGCCTACCCTGGTGCTTATTCAAGGCCATTCCTGCAAAGAGCACTTCTTGGGACAATGACAACAGGAAATACCTTTCCATTTGGGTTGGGGGGATTGGGTGGGGGGGCTTTTTCAGGATTCACAGGCTCACTGTAAAGCAGTCCATCCTCCCATCCATTCACTCACCTGATGACCCCTTCCTGGACTTCCTTCTGAAGTCCAACAAGCATAGGGCAAACAACTTCTGCCTGAAGGAATCCCCCCAGGTAGGTTTTGAGTGTTTTCGAGGGATCCATATTACACACTTGGTCCACTGTAGGTATTTCTTCCTCCTCTCTTCCTCCTAGAGCAGGAGTAATGAACGCCACAGGCTGTGCCTTTTTCAGAGTCTGTCCTGATCCACTCATTTCCTTTCTGCGGTCCCTCCAAATCAACAATGGTCTCAGTTTCTTTTTGAGAACGATGTGCAGCCAATGCTCTGGGGAGAAGAGTTGATGTGGTCTAAGCTATATAAGCTTCTGGTCCAGCTACTAAGTCAAGAGAAATGAAATCATTGTCCAAGAGTCATCCAACACTTTGCTTCTTTTTCACCCCTCTAACCTTGGTCGAGTTGCCATTGAATTGATTTCTACCTAAGCGTGGACAATCAGGTACACCATGTCATCCCCACTGGCTACCAAACCTGTGCCATTCGAAACGGAGAATCTCCTCAGGTTCAAGATAATTCCTCTCAATCATAGTCCTTTAAGCACCTGTATCCCTCAAATCAGGAACCGCCTTCCCATTGATACTAGCTAAACACCCTGCTATTTGGCTGGATGTGCTTTGAAGCATCTAGGTCCCTGTCTCAAATGTCCATTGCTATTAGATTGAGTGTCACAAGGGCCTCTGGGACCCTTTGCCCACAGTTAGCCTACTCACTAAGATGGGTGTAACATGTATGAGGTTTTCACCTAACAGTCCATTTTGTAGTACAGCTTCTTGTGTTCCTGACTTGGATTCTAACTACCTTTTTACCCCAGTCTTCCATTTAATTCTTGGGAATTGTCCTGTCCTATTCCTCCTGCTTGGAACCAGTCTATTGAAAATTCCTCTTTCCCTTTGATATTCATGTTAGCTAACCACTTGTCAACCAACACTGTAAGCTTTTTGAATCTTTTTCTGTCAAATCAGGCAGAAGCTGTTTTCGAACCTTTGTGGGTATTTTTTACCGAGTTGGATTTGTCCATTCTCGGATATAGTTGTTTTTGCTGCCTTCCTGAGCTTTTCCTCTAAGTCTAGCCTCTCTCTCTCTGCATGTCTCTTTCTTTCTCTTTTGTCCTTTATCTCTTTACTCTTCTTTTTTTACTTTCATGTAAATTCATCCTGTCTATTACACCTCATTGCCTCTTGTTTATGCTAAGCTTATCTCAACCTCTCTCTCTTTAGCTCAGTGGCCTTTTGCTCTTCATCCGTTTTAGCTTTCTGGCAATTCAATTGCAATTCAGGGTCTCAGTTAGACTTAACCAACTCAAAGGAGTAACTCCTTAAGTCGGGGACAGTAGTACCCTTGAAATCAGGGTTCGGGAATATTTTGGAAACTTATGGACTGCACATGTCGTAACAAACGTGAGGTGTGTCTAGGGAAAACTGCATTAAGAGAGCTTGCTACTATGACACTCCTTCCTTGGCTTCCTAACATGATACCCTCTCCTGACTCCGTGACATTTTCTTTAGTACACTCCCATACCCCCAGTTTCTCTACCTGGTCTATGACTAAAACCGATAATATTATTCATTTAAATATTTCTAAGATCCCAGATCTCTCAATTGATCTATGGACGGAATGTCAAGGTCTACTCACACCAATCTTTTATCTGCCATTATACTGTGCAGATAATGCTGGGTTCATGCTGAACATATTCTTTTCAAGAAAATTGGAACTGGAACTTGCAGATCCTACTGCTGCCACCAGTTGCAACAGGGCAGTCTGCAGTTAGGTGGTTGAAGTCGTTTGCCTCTGGTGTCCTGGTGTTGTCCTACTATGGCTCTGCAAACTGAGCTGAGTCCAACCTTTTCTGCACTTGACTCTCAAGGTAGTGCGAACGAGTCTTCACAGAGTTTTTAGCAATGTGGTGTTGGGTGCGAGAGTTCATAACTCAATAATCAACCAATAGACACAATAAAGTATTGCCAAGAAAGTGCTAGTCTTTTGAATAAAAATAATTACTTAAATCACAGAGCATTACTTAACACTACACAGTGCAATTAGGGGAATGCAATACATGGTTAAAATCCTGTTCCTAAGTTACCCACCAGTACTCTCTCCTGCTAACAAAGTTCCACAGTGCCTGTGATCCCTGGTAACTAATCTGGGACAGGCAGTTGGCTAGGCTTAGGTGCAGCTATTCACTCACCCACAAGGAGTATATGCGTTCAGGAGCTCTGTTCTCTTTTACATTCCTACAATATTCATGTATGAAAAAAGCTTAGTTGGTATCACAGCGTTCAGTCCGCTTCTGAGTTCTAATGACCTGAGGTTACCTGCTTTTGACATTTGGGGTCCTAGCATGTGTCAGACTGACATGAAGCGGTTCTGCTCCCGTGGCGGCAGCTTTGGAGCTGTAGGGACTGCACTGGTAGCCTCTCTGGGAACCTGATGACTCTGGGGACGCTTTATGTACCACACTTCTCCAGTCCTATTTCTGACACGTGTGTTCCCTGGGACGATCTCAACATCATAGTTAGCTTCAGCAGTTGTGACCCATGGGCCACTTAGGGTGCACACCTTAGTGTTGCAGGAACACACAGGCTCTGTCAGCAGTGGCAGCTCAAGTCTTTCAGCCACAATTTCACTTGATGCTTGCTTTTAGTAGAAGACATACTGCAGTTCACAATGAGAAGCATTTAGGGAGACCGTAAGACCCTTTCTATTAATGGGCCACTCCTGACTTCATTCCTGGGCAGTCTCTTGTTCTCTCTTGTTATACACTTCGCCAGGAACACACTGTACGTCTCTTTCTGAACAGTCTCTTTTCTGTAGGGCCAGGCACATTCCTTCCATCTCCAGGTTTCTCTTCTAGGTAGACCCTCAGCTTCTCCAGAAGCAAGTGCAAACTTCAGGTGATGTCCACTCACCTCTGATAGGCTAGCTGTCATGCAGACACCAGCCCTGGCCACACATCAGTCTTTTGAGTACTCTGTGGAGCACTCCCTTCTTTTCCCATGAAGGATCTGGAATGGGAACAAGTGCTGGGGCTTGGATTACGTTTGTATTCATATCTTGCTGAAGGGGTAATGATCCATTCTCTAAGCTTTCAGAGCTGGTTTGGGTTAGTTCTCTTTGAAATATCATTTTAAGGCTGAGCTTCAGACACAGCCTTTGGACACAGTGGTGTCTCTCACATCAGGTAAGCAATGAGGCTGGCTCCAAGCAGGAGTGTTCTAAATATGAGCACCATGAAGTGTGAGTTATCTACACCCAGCTGTCATAATCTTCTTGAAGCAGTAATGAGACAGACAAAGGTTAAGGCCCTGTCTAGAATCTTCCTTAGAGAAACTCCAATATCACTGCCCTTACCTACCATCTACCAAATGTCAGTTCTCAGGAAGAACTCTCCTTCCCTCCTCTAAACATTACCAGGAGGTTCTAATTGATCCTCTTTGCCCCATCCAGAGAAACATGAGCTTCATATGGGTCCTTTCCAAAATTATTTAAGTCCAAAAAAGGCAAACCTTCTCCAAATAGATGTAATCCAGCAATTTAAAGAAAGCTATAGATTGCATTGCATTTAATTCACTTTTGAGGTTTGCAGCTGTTGAAAATGGCCCTTACTTTAGGGTTTGCCCTGTCTTTTTGCTTTTGATCTCCTGCTTTTTTATATTGTGCTGACTTTTGTTTTTGCTTCCTTTATGACTCTGGACACTTTACCACAGCTGACCAGTGCTAAAGTGCAAGTGATCTCTGTCTAAATGTTATTGATGATTGTTTTATCCATGATTGGCATACTATATATATATATATATATATATATATATATATACACATACTTGGGATTTACTAGTAAGTCCCTAGTATAGTGCACCATGTGTCCCCAGGGCCTGTAAATCTGAGTGTGTAGTTTTTAACTGCCAGTTCGACCTGGCAAGTGCACCCACAAACCTTTCCTTTTACTACATGTAAGTCACCCCTAAGGTAGGCCCAAGCAGCCCCATGGGCGGTTGCAGTGTATTTAAAAGGTAGGATGTGTACTGGTGTGTTTTATATGTCCTGATAGTGAAACACTGCTAAATGCGTTTTTCACTGTTGCAATGACTATCTCTCCCATAGGGTAACATAGGGATTGCCGTTAAATATCTTTTAAGTGTAGTTTCCCATTGGGAGCAGATAGAGATGTGGAGTTTGGGGGTCTCTGAATTCACAATTCAAAAATACATCTTTTGGTGAAGTTGGTTTTAAATGGTAAGTTTGAAAATGCCACTTTTAGTGGGCATTTTCTTGCTTACCATTCCGAGCCTGTGCCTGTCTGTGGAATACACGTCTGGGTCAGCATGACAGTTGGGCTGTTTGTGAATTTACTCTAGACAGTCACACAAAGGGAGCTGAGGTGTGGCCTGAATATCCTGATGGGTCTTCCTAGGTTAGAGTGGTGGGAAGAGCTAACACTTGCACCTGAGTAAGGCTGTGCCTATCCTTACACAAAGTAGTCTCCAACACCCTGGAAGGTGTCTGGGGCCAGGGCAGGAAAGGCAGGGTCTTGTGCACTACAAAGACTATCCTTTTAAGTTTGTCTACTTCAAAGACAGAACTTGGTATAAGTACTAGACCTCTGACCCCCCAAAGTTAGGACACTTCTGGACTGAGTACACTCTGCCAGGAAGAAGAGCTGGATGCTACAAAAGGGACTGCTACTCTGCCTGTTGCTTTGTTTTGCTGACCTGTTGCTTGCTGCTTTTGTCCTAGGATATAAAGGACTGGAGTTTGCTTTCTACATCCTGTTTTCCAAGGTTCTCCAAGGGCTTGAACTAAGCTTGCCACCTGTTAAGAAGTCTCAGGGACATCAAAAACTTAGGGGGTCATTCTGACCCTGGCGGTCCGAGACCGCCAGGGCAAAAATGACTGAAAGCACCGGCAACAGGCTGGCGGTGCTTTCATCCCTATTCTGACCACGGCGGTACAGCCGCGGTCGCACCGCCGGGGCCGGCGGTTTTCCGCCGTTTATGCCCCGGCTGTGATAATCCGCCAGGGCAGCGCTTACCGCCAGCCTGTTTCTGGCGGTTTTCACCGCCAGGAAGAGGCTGGCGGTAAGGGGTGTCCAGGGGCCCCCTAACAGGGCCCCGGCCAGCTTTTCACTGTCTGCATAGCAGACAGTGAAAAGCGCGACGGGTGCAACTGCACCCGTCCCACGGCCGCAACACCGCCGGCTCCATTAGGAGCCGGCTCCTGTGTTGCGGCCTCATTCCCGCTGGGCCGGCGGGCGCAAACTTGGTTTGCGCCCGCCGGCCCAGCGGGAATGTCAGAATGGGGGCCGCGGGAGTGCGGCCACATTGGCGGCCGCCTGGCGGTTTCCGACTGGCGGGTGGCGGTAGCCGCCCGCCAAGGTCAGAATGACCCCCTTAATCTGCCAGTGCAGAGGCTCTTCTGCTGAGAATCCTGATTTGCCAAGTGGTGCCAACTCCAGTCCCTGTTCTCCTGGACGTGTGAGCTGATGACCTGAAGGAGAAAATCCATGCACTGATGTGCTGCGGCAGACAAATCGATGCAGCTCCTGTACTGTGGCTAGAGAATTGATGCAGTGCTTATTTTGTGGCTGCAGAATCGACGCAATACCTTTTTCACCGTGGCTTCATCAACACCGCGTATCTGGATTTTCCATGCATTGTTCCTGGGGTGTCAATTTCACATCGCCCCCGCACCACAGTAAGGAACTGAGGCTGCATTCCCGGAAATCAACGCAAAGTCTTTCTTGCGAGTAAGGAATTGGCGCATTCCCTCCCCTGCCAGTAAGGAACTGAATCATCGGCTCTCCTGTGCGGATAGAATCGACGTATCACCTTCCCAGCGCAGTAAGGAACCAACGCATTGCTTTGCTTTTGGACACCTCACGGCCCGCATCTTCTTTGTTTTTCAAGCATTCCAGATACTGTGTGCTAACAGATACAATCATCAATTCCTCTGGATTAAGACCCATTTCAACCTTTCAGAAGTGATATCTTTGTTTGTGTATGGTGGATTTGTTTCATTTTTGTCTTGTTTTATAGTGGGGAGTCCTTCTGTAGTGTTTTCTCTGTGTCACTGTGTGTGTGTGTGTGTGTGTACAAATACTTTACACATTGCCTCTGATTTAAGCCTGACTGCTAGTGCCAAGCTACCACGGGGTGAGCAGGGGTTATCTAGCTGAGTGACTCCTTTACCCTGACTATGGTGAGGGTCCCTACTTGAACAGGGTGTCAATCACTGCCAACTAGAGACCCCATTTTTAACAGTAGCCATGAGAATATTATTAAAAGGGCAGCTATATAGTTTTAATCCTTTTGATATGCCACTGATTCTCTCCTGTTTTCCCTCTTCATAGTTTGGGGTCCCACTTCATCTTTACTCACAGAATGGAAAAATAAAAAATTTAGGCAAAAGGGTTCTGCTGTTCTCCTCATCTTGCTATCCATTACCATATTTTTTTATCATGGGGTCTTTTACATCCGAAAGTGTAGCCACTGATGGAGTTTAGACATCCAAAAGGGACTTTCAGCATAGTAAGCAAAAACATCTTGTGAGACTTCTCCAAGAAAAGGTAACTGAAGTTCTACCTACTTGTAGTACAACATCTACATCCCTCCACCTTTGCAAAATACATCCAACTGTGTCTCCCCTGTTTCTGCGTCTTCATACTTTATCTCACTTATATACCCTCAATCCGTGAGGACCCATAGTAAATTGTGACTGAATCCCACTGTAACTAATAGACTATCACTGGGTTCAACAAAAGGCAACTATTGTCCTGAGTATCATCCTCTAGTTACTTTCTTTCTTCCAATGGATCCTGTTAAGGAAGAGTTTTGAAAAGGCAAAGTACAATGGCCCAACTTTAGAGTGCCTCAAAAATGTTTGTTAAATAAGTGGTAATTCTATCACTGCACATTGACTGTAAGGTCGTAACACCACATTGCTTTACAGAAAACAGTGACTGTTCCACCAAAACCATGCTGATTGGTAACTGTGGGGTAAAATGGGGAGACCCAGGATAGGTGTAATTAACACAGTCTGTCCTTCATTCTTTTGTGTAAATGGCAATTGATCCTGGTCTTGCATCAGTCACAAGTTTTGAGATATGCTTTTCTGGTTTCATAGTAATGTTTGGGGATTATAATTATTGATCCACCGAGAGACGACAAGGTCTCCTAACTTAATGTAACAGTAAACACTGAGAAGATCTCAACTTTGTAGTAATATGCTTTACTCTGGAAACAGGAATTGTATACAAATTAGATTATCAGCACAGAATATTTGGGCAGCCCATGCTAGAGCGGGGTCAGTGCAGTGATGTCAGTCTTCTCAGCTAACAAGCGCCCATCTTCAGAGAACCTCTCAACTTGCATGCATAAGACAGGACAATATTACACCCTGGACCTACCTCGAACTAAAACATTGGAGCCTCTCTTCAAGTTCCTATTAGTGATGAGTCTTTTAAGTGATTTAACATTCCAGTATGTACAGCCGACACAAAGTTTAGGGTGCAGAGTCAGAGGAGCAAGGAAGATCAGGGGCAAAGTCATCACAAGGTAAGTTCTCTTCTAGATGTCCTTCTGGAAGAGTCTTTGTCTTCACTGTAGGAAGCTGCCTCTTTAAATGGTATACCAAAATGAGGAATACCGTGCAAAGAGACTAGGGATTCTCATACCAGTGGACAGGGGCTTGCTCTAGCAATCCAGAGGTGCTCTTTTAGGGGGTAGTGTGGTCAAGCAGCCTTAGGCTTATCAGACAGGAGTGTTAGACATCTACCATATGCACACAGTCAATAAATGAGACATACAACTCAATAAGGAGATCCACACCAATTTACAAAAATAACAAGCATCTTTATATATATTTTGGGACCACAATCAATAAGATCAGGTAAGTACGTTTTGCAAGAGAAATACTTTCAGGTTTTAAAAGTTGACAGTGCATTTTTCAGAAATGTCAATGTTATCCTATGGAGCAAAAAGAAATACTGAATACAGGTATAGTACAGTGACTTACAGGACCAATCTCCTGGACTTAAGGTAAGTGTGGGCAAGGTCAAAGACCACACCAACAGATCACAACGGGCAGCACTGGAGGGGCGGGTATAGCATCAGGTGCCCAATGTTAGTCAAAGGGGATTGGTCTGGTTGAAAAGAGGCTACAGGTTTGGACTGGGAGTGACCCAACAAGTGGGTTCAAATCTTGAGGTGTGCGGGACGTGGGGATACCTTTGGTCCTCTTCTCAATGGGCTAAAGGCGACAGGTGCAGAGGGGCCTTGAGTCATTGGGTTTTCTCTACCGGGAGCACTCGTGGTTGAGGTGGGCCTGCGAACAGAGGCAGCATCTGTGAGTCCACAGTGGGCAAGTCCAATGTGGGCTTTGACTTTGGAGGGCCGGAGTACAATGCTGGCACCATTGGCCCACTTCAACTCATGCTGGGCGGCATGGTTGCAGTGATGCTTTCAGGTGTCAGGTTTTCAGCTGTCCAGAGACCTCGCAGTTGTCTTCGAGTGCAAGATGCAGGGAAGCACCTCCGCTGCCCCACAGGAGTTTCTGGGTCTTATTTAAAGGCAGCAGCCCTTCCAGGCTTTTGGAGGCACAACAGCTTGCAGGGCGAGACAACTGTGGCACAAATCATCTGGAACAGCAGACAGGCAGGCAGGACTGGGGCCAAGTCATGTACTTCTTCCTCATTGTTTGCTTTTGTGGCACTTTGTGTCCTTCTTCATAGGGCAGCAGGAATCTGATTTCCTGGTGCTGGGGTCTCCCCTAAATACTGACTTTAGAGTTGTTATGTGAGTGTAGGGTAGTAGCCAATGGGCTGATTACCCTGGGGTCACTAATCCACCGATTCGACCACTTGCTATGGAAAGTGGGCATAAACCTGTCCCAGAGTTCCTCATTCTGCCATCACCAAAATGGCAGACTTTCAAAAGTTGTGTACACATCAGGTAGCTCACCTTAGAGGTGAGACAGACCTGAGAGATGGGTATGCTTCTCTGACAAGTAATTTTCCCAACTATCCAGGTGTCAAATAGACCCTGGGTGGTGGGGTCGGCATCCTCTCCTTTGAGAGAAGCCAGATCTACATACCAAGGCCGGTGGGCTTCTTTGAACCCCTGTGCCTCAAAATGCAGATTTGTAGGTCATCCTGTTGGGCGGGGTGTGCAAACATCCCTGCCAGAGCAGGCTTTGTTCCTGTATACTCAAGAGCAAAGGTTCTCACGATTGGGGGTCAGAAACCTGTTGGGTGGTGGCAGGCTAGTTAGAACTAGTCAGCCAGCACATTGGTTAATGGTAAGTTTTTCAGGGGGGAGGTGAGGATTTGGAAGCACAGGAAGAAAAGTATGGATGAACTATCCAAGGAAAAAGCCAGAGGCAGGTGAGATATTGAGTCAAGGGGTGGGGAGTACGTATATTGTACTTTTAAAGAACTCTAATGTACCTGTATTTGTACCTGCAGTGAGACTTACCCCACGGTCGTAAATGATGACATCTGCATCGATCCCGTGGTTCATGATTAGAACCGGAAAAAGTGTATGGATCTGACCGAATATAGCAGAGAATGTCGTTATGGACCTTCATGTCACTTGTGCACCTCAAGTCGCTAACGTAACTGATGACCAGGGAAATGTTTCACTTTGCAACGTGGAGGTACCTGGAGGCAAGTGGATGGCTGTCAAAGCTGTGACCTGGAAGGTAACTGGACAGCAAATCCGACATGCCAACGAACTGAACGAGGTGCAAGGGACGCCAGCAACAGTACAAGCTTTGAGTTATATGCTAAACATGATATGTAAATATTGTGATACCAGGACACATGGTGGTCGTTACAATGAACAATGAAACCAAAGGAGTTCGATACTCCAAACCACCAGCCTTCATGTTATATGTAACCGAAAGACGCATGGTTAGCAACTTAAGCAACGTTTCTATAGTTCGATATAGAATAGGATGTAAGCAAGCTCTGCATGCAAACATAATTAATCGTATTGTGTTACAGATAAATATTGCCAAGGGGAATGTCTCAAAGTATGATCCATTATGTGCACCATGGACATAACAGTTATGGCCCTTGCCAAAGTTACGCATTAGAAGAGATCTAGGGTCCTTGATAGCTGGGGCCACCCGAATCGGGGTAGGGGCCCTGAATTCTTTTGATGTTGAAGCCATTAGGAATAAGCTATCTTCTACAGGATATAGTACAGGAGAGGCCATAAAAGTAATTTCTCAATGGGGGCCCACACACTCACAACAAGTACGGAAAGTCCTGCATGGGTTGTATCGCAATTGGCAATGGCATAATTTCACTTATGAACAATTCGGAAAAAAAAAAAAGCTTTTAAAACACACAATCAGTGTCCAAGGTCATCCAGTGCATACTATGGCAAGGCATTGTTAATCAACAGTATGCAGACTTTAAAGCAGAATGGGGACAGCTTCAGGGTAAATATTGGAGACAACAATTGCATTTGCCTGAAGAAATATGGGTAAAGCCCATACAGTTTCACTGTGAGGAAGAAATGTGTTATGCTCTTTTTGATATAGCAAGAAGTGATCTTCCTCCTGACATATGGTGCCCCTTTATATTGCTCCCCATAGTGATAAGTAAAAGAATAGTGGATACCTCACACTGACAAAAAGTGGATTGATTAAACAAATCACACTGTAGATCCCACTAGATGTGCATATTGGTCTAAGGGGTGGGTATGTACCCACACTGGATGGCTGCTAGATCCATGTCTTCACACAATACCGGTAGAAATTGAATGGTTACCTTATCCTATTGAATGGCAAAGACTTATATCAGATAGGGAAGGAGAGCATATGTTATGTCATTAATCATCCCTTACTTATTAACGGATTTATACAAACTACCGGAGAGCAAGTAATGTGTATGCGCAATATTACCAGCATTATTGACATAAGCACTCACATCTTGTACCGACCGACTAAGTTCACCATAACCACATTACAGACGCAAATGCGTGCGCAGTTAGAGTGGAACATCTCGCTTGTTGTTAAGCTACCCAGATTAGAGGCAATCAGGCACTACGCACAAGTTACTTTTGCTAAATTTGATATGACAGCTAAATACACCAAGGATACAGCCATACTAATGACCATAAAAGCTAAACAGCTTATACACACTGCTTCATGCATCCAGCAAATAACTGAGCATCATTGGTATGACATCTTCTTAGGCTGGGGACTAGGAGCTATGAAGACGCTAAATATAGTGTTACAACAGTTAATTTGGTTATTGATTGTTTGTGTTACGCTAATGACTGTACTATGTAGACTATATGTATGCACAAAACAGCTTTATACTAAGAAGCAGGCGCTTAGAATAACGCTGACCAGTATTAGTAGCAACCTAGCTAGCGGAATGTCAAAGTAAATGATATTCGTTTCACCTGCATCACGCTCATCTAAGGGGCGAAGTTATCAGTATAGGGAAAGGTGCGGAAGACATTGTGACGCAAAGGGTTAATTAGCTTGAGCAGTGTAGATGAGCGTGATGCCTGCTGAAACCCCCCGAACAACGTGGAAAAGTTCATGATATTATTTTCAAACTTGTTTGTGTAGAAGACTCCGTCTCAACCTTGAGAACGAGAGTACAGGGAGAAGATGGAATGAAAACAAAGGCTGGGGAAGGGCAGAGCAGCCAAGTGCTGATAACATAGCTAGAAAATGCCAGAAAGAGATAGAATCCAAGCTTCGAGTTATTTAAGCACTGAAGTGTGGGTGAGGGATTTGAAGCTCGCAGATGGAGTTGTGAAAGCTGCCATGGCCCAGCGCTGCCTCCCTGTTTTGCTGACCATGATGCTTGAGGGGTAGAGAGGTCCAAGCAGGCGGTAGAGGGCTTCCCAGCATTTCGTGGACTAAGTTAAGTTCCACACAGGGATGAAAGGCCTTTGTTTCTCTGCTCTATTATTATGATTGATTATTTATGCTTGCACTGTGTTAATAACTTGAAGTATTCAGCTCGTTTATATTTTGCTTCCTGAACATCGTAGTGTGATGCATTTTGGTATGCAGTTAATCAAAACTTATATCTATATATGCATAGATGCTCTTTGTAGTGTACTTATATATAAACAGATGCTTTTCATTGCTATTCTTATTCCACTATTGTTAATGTGCTAAATGCCTACATTTACCTGAAATTCTAGTAAAGCTAAATTGTATTCATAATTGGCGTGTGGTCCTTCATTGAGCATCCTTATTGACTTATACCAAACAGGTGTCAACCCGTCACCTGGATAAGACACCCTAATAACCATACCTATTATGCTGTCCCACTTACACCCACCTATTTGACCTTTTAAGTGTACAGTCATACCTGCTTCCAGAGACTTGTCGATTGTCAACAGAAAAATGAAAATTGAAGGCAACCTTAGTCTTGGGTATAGAAAAAATAGTATATATGTATACTACACAACATAAAGCCTTTTCAAGAAACATTCATCACTCAAGTTCTTTTAAATAATATCAGTTTCAAAATATTCGCAGTCACACAATGCGTGTCTTTATAAAGTCTGCACAGAGAGGAAGTTAATTAAACATTGAAAACCTTTCAAGTCATCAGTTAACAAGGCATCCATCAGGCAAGTATCAAGTGCATTACCCAAATAGAAGAGTTTCAGGTTTTTCATAATTGTTTCTTTCTATTTTCTTTTCAGGATACAGCGACTTCCAGGAATGCAGCAACGAAAGAACGAGGACCCGACGGGACACAATGTAAATACTGCGAAGACCGCAACAAAATAACTATGAAGACCAGACGATTTGGAAGACACCGCATGAGCAGGTAAGCTGGGACGCAGACAGGATTTCCCAGACGACGAGCAGTTGCCCTTGGTGCAGCCTGCAGCCTTAAAGGCTACGCGCTCTACCATTTAAAGGGACTGCTCATTCAGGAAGCCGCTCGTCCGGCGTCCCCAACATTCAAGAGTTGTTCCCAGAGATCCTATTGAATCTGTATTTTGAGATACACAGTTAAGAGCTGTTAGTTTTTTTTATCTATTCTGTGATGTCCGAAGAGTGTTTGGGTGGGGCGATTAAGAGAAGTTATTTTTTGAGTGTTTTTAGTTTGAAGTGGTTATAAGTCAACCAGTTTTAGGTTTTTCGTAAGGTTGTGTTGAGGGACCTAATATCTTTGAGGGAAGAGATTTTAAAGAACAGTAAAGTGTCATCAGAGTAAATGTGATAGTGTATGGTAGATACATTCAACAATTCAGTTAGAGATTCCATGAACAAATTAAAAAGAGTGGGTGAGACCATGGACCACTATGGGACCTCTAATGTGAGTTAGATAAGGACATCTTGACCTTGCAATTGTGAGTTCTGTTGTTGAGAAATTAAGAGAACCAGTAGAGGACAGATCCTGATAGCCCCAACCTACGTTCAAGTAGGTCTAGGAGGCTATCATGTTTAACCATATCGAAGGCTAACAAGAGGTTGAGGAGGATAAGCAGGCTGGATTCATTCTGATCCAACATTTTTAGTGCATCGTCAGCTATGTGTTTGAGCACTGATTCAGTGATGTGGCCCTGATGAAAACTGGATTGGAATTGGTCTAGGAGACTGAATTGTTCTATGTGGTTGCATAGTTGTTTCTCGAGGAGCTTTACCAGGGTCGGAATATTAGAGACTGGGCAGAAGTTGTTTTGGTCCGAGTGAAACGCCATAGGTCTTTTTTTCAAAATGGGGGTAACCTGCCCTCCTTTAAGGCAGTTGGGGATCGATCCTTGAAGTAGTGAGTATAGGAAACTGGCTCTCTTTATGGTGCACTAAAAAAAAATACACCAAGTAGAGAGTCCAGTGGATCGCCAATTGGTTTGCAGAGGCAAAAGTAGATTAATGCTCTATTTTGTGGTAATGTAGGCAAGCAGTTAGGCTTATCAGAGGGTGGTGCTAAGCATTTGTTGTACTCACAGAGGCAGTAATTGAAACACATACTCAAAGAATAAATCTGGGACCAAATTGGAAAAATATGTTTCAAACCCAAGAACTTCGTAATCAGGTAAGTAAGTTTTCAAGCATAAATACTTTGCAGTTGCAAAAATCAACACTTAGTGCAATTCTTAGAATTCTTCAATGTTAACCTATGGACTATAACAATGTGCAGCAAACACATGGTTAACAACAACTTATAAAGGCCAATATCAGAGAGTTAACTACTGAGCACTGATCACAACTACACCAGCAGGTCACTCTGGGCAGCACTGCGACTGCTGGGTGCAGGGATGCAGTAAGGTGTTGGGTGCCCAACGGTTTTCAGTGGAAGTTGGTCCTCAGTACTAATAGGCTGCAGGCTCTGGCTAGGCAGGCAGTCGGGGATAACAAACAGGTTGTTTGTAGACGTGGGGTGCTCGTGGACGGAGGTGCACCTTTGGTCCTTTTCTCCAGGACTCAGGGTAGATGGATGCAGGGGTGTCCTTAGGTGTCGGGTTTTCTCTTCAGGGAGCACTCGCAGTTAGGGGGTCCTGTGTGTTGAGGCTGCAGGCATCATCGAGAAGTCCGGCAGGGGTGGACCCAGGGTGGACTCGAGCTCTTAGGAGCTGGAGGACGTCATTGGTACCAGTGACCTACCTCTGATTGGGTCATGGGCGACTTGTCCAGTGGTTGCTGGAGGTGTTAGATTTTCTCTCACCACAAGGCTGAGGGATAGGGGGCCTGCATGCAGAGCCTGCAGGCGTCTTGGGTGAGTCCAATTTGGGGGAGACCACACTGGACTTGGTCTCTGGACAGCTGGGGAACCTTGTTGACACTGTTGGTTGGCCTCACCTTGGGTTGTGGACATCGGGTACGGTGGTCACTTTGGGTGTCAGGTCCTTGCACTTCCAGTGGCTGCAGAGTCCTTTCTTGAGGCTTTGTTGCAGAACAGGTCCGCTGCTCACGCGAGTCTTGAGTCTTTATGGAAGTTAGCCTGTCCTCCTGGGTTTCTTGAAGGCTCAGTTGCAGGGCAGAGTCCGTCGTGGTCAGCAGGCAGGCCAGTGGGGCTGGTACCAAGTCATCTACTTCTTCTTTTCCTCTTCTGCAGGTGCAACTCTTCTTTGTCCTTTGCTTCTTGGGTCGTCAGGATCTGAGTTCTAGGGTTCAGGGGTGCCACCTAAATACCCAATTTAGGGGTGTTACAGGGAGTGCCTAGTGGAAGCCAGTGGGCTGCCCACCTTTAGGGTGACTACACTCTTTCTATGACCACTTCCACTGGGAAGTGGGCATAACCCTAACCCAAGTGGACTAATTCCTTCCAAACAAGATGGAGGAATTTGAAAAGTGATGTCTACTTCAACTCGTCCACCTTAGGGGTGGGACTGGCATTAAGTGAGCACAACTCCTAATCTGCCTAATTTCCCCGCCTATACTGCCACCAAAGTGGGGTCAAGATGGGGGGTCGGTTATCTCGGCTATCTGGAGAGACCTGGGTCGCATTACAAAGGTGTCTATACCTTTGAAATTCCCCACCTGGAATGTCTATCCTGCCTTGGTGAGGTGATAGTACCTGTGCCCAGTGCAAGCTTTTGTCTGAGGCCCCAGAGAGCCCTGGGGCTCACCTTAGGGTGCTAGAAACTCATCTGTGGAGGTTGAACTGGTCAACCCCAGTCAGTCAACACACTAGTAGCTAGTAGGTTCTCAGGGTGCACCTCTAAGGTGCCCTCTTGGTGCATTTTATTAATAAACTCATCACTGGGGGTTTCTTTTTCTGAGATGTTTGATACCAAACATCCCATGATTTAGAGAAGCTATCATGTAGTTGGGGAACTCATAATGACCAGTGTCCAGTACATGCATTTAAATGGCTTCCTTGTTCACTTACTATGCCTCACAATCGTCAGAGACATAGCAGGGGCATATCTATAAACCCTCACATGTCCTGATGCACCCTGACCTAGAGGTGACTTACACATGGCACATGCAGTGGTAGGGGACCTGGCAAACAGGGATGTGTGACAGGTCATGTTTTCAATTTTACCTGCACCAATACACTCTGCGATGGCAGCACTGTGTGGGTTTGGTGAAGGGTTGTAGGAAAGTACCATCTTGCCTGGCATGTTACCCCCATTTTTCACTGTATATATGTTGTTTTAGTTGTATGTGTCACTGGGACCCTGGTAACCCAGGGCCCCAGTGCTCATAAGTGTGCCTGAATGTGTTACCTGTGTAGTGACTAACTGTCTCACTGAGGCTCTGCTAATCAGAATCTCAGTGGTTATGCTCTCTCATTTCTTTCCAAATTGTCACTAACAGGCTAGTGACCATTTTTACCAATTTACATTGGCTTACTGGAACACCCTTATCACTCCCTAGTATATGGTACTGAGGTACCCAGGGTATTGGGGTTCCAGGAGATCCCTATGGGCTGCAGCATTGCTTTTGCCACCCATAGGGAGCTCTGACAATTCTTACACAGGCCTGCCACTGCAGCCTGAGTGAAATAACGTCCACGTTATTTCACAGCCATTTTACACTGCACTTAAGTAACTTATAAGTCACCTATATGTCTAACCTTTACCTGGTAAAGGTTAGGTGCAAAGTTACTTAGTGTGAGGGCACCCTGGCACTAGCCAAGGTGCCCCCACATTGTTCAGAGCCAATTCCCTGAACTTTGTGAGTGCGGGGACACCATTACACGCGTGCACTACATATAGGTCATTACCTATATGTAGCTTCACAATGGTAACTCCGAATATGGCCATGTAACATGTCTATGATCATGGAATTGCCCCCTCTATGCCATCCTGGCATAGTTGGCACAATCCCATGATCCCAGTGGTCTGTAGCACAGACCCTGGTACTGCCAAACTGCCCTTCCTGGGGTTTCACTGCAGCTGCTGCTGCTGCCAACCCCTCAGACAGGCATCTGCCCTCCTGGGGTCCAGCCAGGCCTGGCCCAGGATGGCAGAACAAAGAACTTCCTCTGAGAGAGGGTGTGACACCCTCTCCCTTTGGAAAATGGTGTGAAGGCAGGGGAGGAGTAGCCTCCCCCAGCCTCTGGAAATGCTTTGTTGGGCATAGAGGTGCCCAATTCTGCATAAGCCAGTCTACACCGGTTCAGGGGACCCCTTAGCCCTGCTCTGGCGCGAAACTGGACAAAGGAAAGGGGATTGACCACTCCCCTGACCTGCACCTCCCCTGGGAGGTGTCCAGAGCTCCTCCAGTGTGCTCCAGACCTCTGCCATCTTGGAAACAGAGGTGCTGCTGGCACACTGGACTGCTCTGAGTGGCCAGTGCCACCAGGTGACGTCAGAGACTCCTTCTGATAGGCTCCTTCAGGTGTTAGTAGCCTATCCTCTCTCCTAGGTAGCCAAACCCTCTTTTCTGGCTATTTAGGGTCTCTGTCTCTGGGGAAACTTTAGATAACGAATGCAAGAGCTCATCCGAGTTCCTCTGCATCTCTCTCTTCACCTTCTGCCAAGGAATCGACTGCTGACCGTGCTGGAAGCCTGCAAACCTGCAACATAGTAGCAAAGACGACTACTGCAACTCTGTAACGCTGATCCTGCCGCCTTCTCGACTGTTTTCCTGCTTGTGCATGCTGTGGGGGTAGTCTGCCTCCACTCTGCACCAGAAGCTCCGAAGAAATCTCCCGTGGGTCGACGGAATCTTCCCCCTGCAACCGCAGGCACCAAAAAGCTGCATTACCGGTCCCTTGGGTCTCCTCTCAGCACGACGAGCGAGGTCCCTCGAATCCAGCGACTCTGTCCAAGTGACCCCCACAGTCCAGTGACTCTTCAGTCCAAGTTTAGTGGAGGTAAGTCCTTGCCTCACCTCGCTGGGCTGCATTGCTGGGAACCGCGACTTTTGCAGCTACTCCGGCCCCTGTGCACTTCCGGCAGAAATCCTTTGTGCACAGCCAAGCCTGGGTCCACGGCACTCTAACCTGCATTGCACGACTTTCTAAGTTGGTCTCCGGCGACGTGGGACTCCTTTGTGCAACTTCGGCGAGCACCATTTCACGCATCCTCGTAGTGCCTGTTTCTGGCACTTCTCCGGGTGCTACCGGCTTCAGAGAGGGCTCCTTGTCTTGCTCGATGTCCCCTCTCTCGGCTGGTCCAATTTGCGACCTCCTGGTCCCTCCTGGGCCTCAGCAGCGTCCAAAAACGCTAACCACACGATTTGCAGCTAGCAAGGCTTGTTGGCATTCTTTCGGCGGGAAAACACTTCTGCACGACTCTCCACGGCGAGAGGGAACCGTCCACCAAAGGGGAAGTCTCTAGCCCTTTTCGTTCCTGCAGAAACCTCAGCTTCTTCTGTCCAGTAGAAGCTTCTTTGCACCCACAGCTGGCATTTCCTGGGCATTTGCCCATCTCCGACTTGCTTGTGACTTTTGGACTTGGTCCCCTTGTTCCACAGGTACCCTAGATTGGAAATCCACAGTTGTTGCATTGCTGGTTTGTGTCTTTCCTGCATTATTCCTCTAACACGACTTCTTTGTCCTTAGGGGAACTTTAGTGCACTTTGCACTCACTTTTCAGGGTCTTGGGGAGGGTTATTTTTCTAACTCTCACTATTTTCTAATAGTCCCAGCGACCCTCTACAAGGTCACATAGGTTTGGGGTCCATTCGTGGTTCGCATTCCACTTTTGGAGTATATGGTTTGTGTTGCCCCTATCCCTATGTTTCCCCATTGCATCCTATTGTAACTATACATTGTTTGCACTGTTTTCTAAGACTATACTGCATATTTTTGCTATTGTGTATATATATCTTGTGTATATTTCCTATCCTCTCACTGAGGGTACACTCTAAGATACTTTGGCATATTGTCATAAAAATAAAGTACCTTTATTTTTAGTATAACTGTGTATTGTGTTTTCTTATGATATTGTGCATATGACACTAGGTGGTACTGTAGTAGCTTCACATGTCTCCTAGTTCAGCCTAAGCTGCTCTGCTAAGCTACCATTATCTATCAGCCTAAGCTGCTAGACACCCTATACACTAATAAGGGATAACTGGGCCTGGTGCAAGGTGCAAGTACCCCTTGGTACTCACTACAAGCCAGTCCAGCCTCCTACAAGGGTCCCTTGGGGTGGCACAACTGGTGCTGCAGCCCTCAGGGACCTTCATTAGTACTCTAGGCCCTAGTTACCAGGGCTACCATTTACTAGGGACTTACAGTGGGTGCTAAAGAGTGTACCAATTGTGGAGAACAACTGTGCTTTTTTGGGAAAGAGCTTTGGAACTGGGTACCTGGTTAGCAGGGATCCAGTGCGCTTTCAGTCGAAATCACATCAGAAACCAGGCAAAAGGTAGGGGCCAACCATGCCAAAAGACGTGCTTTCCTAGAATGAGGCATTAACTATCTTAGTCCAGAGAGGGAGTAAGGACATTTTGATCTCACTAAAGACATTCGTTGGAAGAGGGTCACTAAAGTGGTTTGAGGTTTTTAGTGCTGTAAGGATTTTGAGAATGGGGCTTTCATAAAAGGTTTTGACTATGCTCTACAAAGCATTGTTTTTGGGAGTGTGAGCTGAGAGACTTTGTGGCTCTTCGATTAGGGGCGGGGGAGTGCTAATATGAGACGTGAAAGGCAGGTGTTCCATAGCTGACTGCAAATCTGTTTCAATCTTTCTTGTCTTTTCTGTGAAGAAGGAGGCAAACTCCTTATATATTAGATCCCATAGGGTTAGGGTTGGGTTGCCTGTTGCAGTGCAGGTTGAAAAGTTTAAACAGTTTTTTTGGATGATTTCTAGCTTTTTTATAATTTGTTTCTAAAGTTGCGAGAGATCTGGGAGATTGTATCAAAAGCTGTGCAGAGGTCGAAGAGGATGAATGTGACTGTTTCTCCTCTGTCCAATCAGGGCTGTTTCTGTGCAGTGGTTGGTGTGAAAACCAAATTGAGAGCTGTTCGGGAGTTGATGGAGTTCTAGGTGGTCTGCGTGTTGGGTATTGATGGCTTTCTCCATGACTTTAGCTGTAAAAGGCAGGAGTGAGATACTGAGGGTGTTGGGGCCAGCTGTGGTTTCTTCAGTAAGGCGTGGACTTTGGCATTTTTCCAGCAAGACAGATAGGTGGCAGTAATTATGGAGGTGTTAATGATAGCTGTGAGCATGGGGGAGATGATGGTTCTTCTAAGGTTGTATATGAAGTGGGGGCATGGGTTTGGGGGGGTGCCTGACTGGATGGTATTCATCAGGGTGGTGGCGTCTTCATTCGAGAGGGACTTCCAGTTGCTTAGCTGGTGTTGGCGATGAGGGAGGTGTCTTACTGGGCATTCGTATTTGTATGCTGTGGGTCGAATGTGTTGTAGAGCTTGACAATCTTTTGCTCGAATTAGTTTGAAAGGTCTTTGCAGAGTACTTGGGATAGGATGATGTTATTGTTAACGGCTGGAGGGTTGGAAAATCCCTTGACGATGGTGAAGAGCTCTTTGGTGTTTTGTGCAGCTGGCTTTGAGTCCGAGAGTTGGGGCTGTTTTCTTTGCATCTCGCAGTTGTTAGTGGTAGAGAAGGAGGGCATCTTTGTATGTGGATCTTGTTGTGGTATTTATATTGAGTCTCCATTTTCTCTCAAGTTGTTTGCAAGGGCACTTGGGCTCCCTGAGGTTGTTTGTGTACCAGCTGAGTCGTTTGTTATTTTTTGAGGTCTTGTTTCTGGTGGAAGCGCTGTGGTTGACACAAACGGTGAGCCATTTATTGAAGAGCTTGGTGTCGGCATCGGGGTTTCTGATGTGGTTGGATGGGCGCTCCTGTAGTATCTTGCTCCTTTTTTCTTTGAATGTTTTGCTCAGCATCTTGATGGTGCTTTGGGTTTTTCTGGTGGGGTGGTTTGGTGGGCGGGTATCTTGGAATGTATGATGAAGTAGTCAGACTATGTGGGGAGGTCGTGTGGATATTGATGATCCTGTTGTTGGAGGAGAAAATAGGGGTGGGAGAGTGGCCTGCTGTGTGGGATGGTCCTTGGACAAGCTGGGCAAGTCTGAGGGTGGTGAGGCTATTGAGGAGGGCCTTGGAGTTGGGGTCTGTGGTGTCTTCCAGGTGGGAATTGAGATCTCAGAAAAGAATGTAGTTGTTTGCTATGATGGACAGGGAAGTGATGAAGGCTGCGTTGTAGTTGCAGAATTGCTCTCGGAGCACACAGTAGGTGAGGGTTCCCTTTTGGGTGGCATTGTGGTCTGTTTGTATTTTGAAGTGGAGGTGTTCCATGAGGTTGGAGTCAGAGTTCGTGGATTGTGGTGCAGCAAATCGAGTTTTTGTAGATAATCGGAAGTCCCCGGCCTGGTTTTTGGGTTCAATCCTGGTGTATGATTTTGTAGGCGGGCGAGATGTCTGCGGCGATGGTTAAGCCATGTTTCGGTCAGGAAGAGAAGGTCAGGTGTGATGCTGTTGAGGAGTGTTTCCCGAGGGATCGGATGTTGAGGAGCATGGTGGACAGGTGATGTGGGATGGTGGTGGGCATCGGTTGTTTGGAGGTAGTGGTGTCAGTATCTGAGGTGTTACAGGTGAACTCACAATGAGTGCAGGAGAATTGTCATACTGTGGTGCTGGGGGATATGCAGCAGCAGTGTGTTTGCCTTTCTGTGTTGCTGAGGTCGCAGAGGATGGTGGAGAAGATGTGATGGTGGGAAGAACTGTGAGTGGGAAAACTCAGGCATTGGCGGTATTGCTTGATCAAACGGTGACAACTGGATCAGGCTGGCACAGGCAGGAACAGCGGGCCATAGACAAATGGCAGGTTAGGAGCCCAGGTTATTTCTGGCTGGAAAACCACTATAAATTAAATTTTTTGAGATTTTGAAATATTTATTACAAGCCCAATTCACTGGTGAAGTCTGATTTGTCAAATATTTTGGAAAAGGTACTTTTAGGTAGTTACCTTCTCCCTGCCTAACTCCTATGTATGCCTATTTGCATGAGCCCAACTGTCACCTGGCAGCTGCATAGCACCCTTGATGAGGTGTGAACTTTTTTCTAGAGCTGTGAAAAAGACTTTGGGTGTGGGAGGTGTTCTGTTCCTCTGCAAGATCACCATCTGAGCTGTGCTCATAAACATAATTATCTTCAAGAAGGTCCACCCTGTCAAAATCAAATGTTAGCCAACAGCTGGGCTGGGTTCTTCTATTACTGCATTCAGTCAGGCAGGCACCAATCCTAGTGGGAGAGGAGGTGCCTTCAAAATAGATTTAGAGTGACCACAGTGGAGGGGTTGCTCATTTCCCTGACCACAACTCTAGGGAGGGACTAAGGGGGTCATTCTTACTTTGGCGGGCGGCGGAGGCCGCCTGCCAAAGTAACCCCGTCAGAACACCGCACCGCGGTCGAAAGACCGCTGCGGTGATTCTGAGATTTGGCCTGGGCTGGCGGGCGGCCGCCAAAAGGCCGCCCGCCAGCCCAGGGCAAATCAACCTTCCCACGAGGACGCCGGCTCAGAATTGAGCCGGCGTAGTGGGAAGGTGCGACGGGTGCAGTGGCACCCATCGCGTATTTCAGTGTCTGCATAGCAGACACTGAAATACTTTGCGGGGCCCTCTTACGGGGGCCCCTGCAGTGCCCATGCCATTGGCATGGGCACTGCAGGGGCCCCCAGGGGCCCCGCGGCACCCCCTACCGCCATCCTGTTCATGGCGGGTTTCCCGCCATGAACAGGATGGCGGTAGGGGGTGTCTGAATCCCCATGGCGGCGGAGCGCGCTCCGCCGCAATGGAGGATTCAGAAGGGCAGCGGTAAACCGGCGGGTGACCGCCGGTTTACCCTTTCTGACCGCGGCTGAACCGCCGCGGTCAGAATGCCCTTCGGAGCACCGCCGGTCTGTCGGCGGTGCTCCCGTGGCCGGTGACCCTGGCGGTCACCGGCCGCCAGGGTCAGAATCAGGCCCTAAGTCTCTGAACAAGGGGAGTAGGTTTTCACCATCTTAGATTTAGACAGGGAGGAACACAGTGGGATTGTTTGTAGTCAGCCACACAGGAAGTGTTTCAAAAGTGGGTAGGGTTTCCCGTGAGAACTGTTACCCTACTGGCAAAGGTGGGGCGAGGAGCCACACCAACACACAGACTTCTGTCAGGCATAAATGTGGCACTCACAGTACTCTCCTCAGAACACTTTCTGGCTCTATGGAGGAATATAAGAAGACTGGGCCTGTTATCTATAACCTGAAAACCTGGAACTGCTCTACCCCCTAGAACAAGTAAGTAGACTCCAAGGGTCATAAAGCTGATCTCCTGTTCAAGCTTCAGGGTCCCAACAGGCTGCAAGAGGATTTTCCTGAATCTGCCCAGCTGACAATTTACAACTGGACCAGCCCTAAACCCTGCTGCTGACCTCTGCTGGGATGAGTCTTGGCCCTCAAGTGCTGTCCCCAAGATCCTGGACTCTTGGCTGGTATCAAATTGAACTCCACCCGACAAATCCTCAAACCTGGGACTTAGAATATTTTGGCTTCTAAGACCTCCAGAGGACCAGGACTAGCCTGCCCCAGTCCAACAAAGGTGCTTTGCTGCTGGACCAAAGATTCAGGTTGCTCCCACTCACAGCTTTTCCTCATCAACAAGCCTGATTCAGCCAGACCTCATGGAGGACATATCCGGCTTTGTGAAGTCCTCTTCTGCTTCAGCCTGCAGCCTTGCCACGCTGGATGAATCTGAGATCTAAAAAAGTGACAAAGTCTGAGTAGAAATTTTCACTGGGTGAAGTTGCCATATGTATCCAGCCAACAGCGGACCTTCTCTGGGTGCAAATTTCTCACACTCTGAGCTTTCCCACAAAATTAAGTGGTTTCACTGGGACCTCATCCAGTGCTATCTGATAACGTGGAGCCCTCTTCGACCACAACCTGTTGCCTTGCCTGGCTGAGGATTTTTGCCCTCCATTCCAGAGACTAAGATGGTCATTATGACATTGGAAGTCAGCTGAACACCACACCGGCGATGGTGGTAGGTTTGTGACCATGGCGGTGATCCCTCCCATAGACAGCCAAAGTACCACCCGAACCACCAGTGCGGTCCGTCCACTGACCACGGCGGTTGCCATCTTCAGGCTGGAGGAACACCACACCCGCCCACCATTTTATGACATAGCAGACCGCTAGGATTTTCAGGGCGAGACAACCGCCATGAAAAGCCAGGTGGAAACAAATCATATAAAGAGGACAGTCACCTCCAGGGACACAGAGAATCCGCGACCGCCATGGAACCAGAAATAGAAGTCCTGCTGATGCTGTACCACGTGATGGCAGTCCAGGAGCAGCAACGCCGCTGACGCCGATGAGTACAACAGCCTAACACACAAACAAGGGAGGGGAGAGTGACACACCCATACGCACAACACACACTATACACACATACCATACACCGAGTACTATCTGCAGAGAAATCCAACAACAACATAAGCCAGGAGCAAAGAAAGCCAGGACACATACCTTTGGTCTAACCACTGTAATTCTATGGGAACAGTGACCACAATAAAATAAATGAAATATATACAGAAAGGGCCATTGGCCAGTTCATTGTTTGTGAAAACCCACAGGTCAACATCCAAGACCCAGCTTGACTCCTGACAGCCCAAGTCACTCCACTGGGCTGGGGCATCATGCTGATGGTAGGCACCTCAGAGGGCAAGGGGGGTGGGGGTTTCTTGGGAGGGGGATCCTTAGACTTGGGTTTGGGAAGGGGCAGATCCTTGCTCTGTTGCCTAGGGGTTGGAGGTTTTTGCTTAGAGCGGGGGACCAAAGTTCCACTCTTGTGCCCCTTAATGGCAGGTGTAGCTGCAGGGGGATGGACATGAGTGGACTGGAAGCTGGAGGTACTGGGCAGGGGGAGAGGGAGCTTCCTCTTACGGGCAGGACGGGGGGAGGAGGTGGGAAGAGGTCAAGGCGGGAAAGGAAATGTTTCTTAGGTCCAGTGGGGCAGGTTGTGGGAGGAGGTTTGGGAGTGGAGGTAGAGGGAGTGGTTGTAGGAGGAGTAGGTGTGCTGGACTGGGTTGCAGGTGCATGTACATTGTGCATGTGTGAGGTGGATGGCTGTTGAGTGTCTGAGTGGGAGCGTTTATGTGTCTTTGGAGGGGGATCGGCAGACAGGGTGGGAGAGGACAAACAGGACATGTGTATGTATGTTTTGGTGGTGTCTGCGAGTTTGGTGGGTGTGCTGCATGAGGTTGTGATGGTGGTGGTGACTGCACATGTGGTAAATAGGGTGCTGATCTGCATGACTGCTGTTGTGGTGACTGAGGGCAAGGCTGTACTGGTAGCAGGATCTGGGACTGAAGATGCAGTGCTTGCTGGTGTGAGTGTTGATGTGACTGTGAGGGAGGAGGAGGAGGGGAAGACAGTTAAGGCAGTTGCTGTTGCTGTATGTGCTTCTGTGTGTTGGCTGTGTGTGTGCTTGTGGACTGAAGTGTGGTGCCTGTGCTTGTCTGTGCGAGTCCTATCTGTTATCTTGGGTGCATGCTGGTCTGATTGTGTGCATGGGATGGGTAGCAGGAGGGGGCTTTGGGACTTGTAATAGGTAGTTGGAGGGGGGATGGAAGAACCAGGGACACTGGCTTCCGTCAAAGAGGAGGCCAGAGCCTCAAAGGATCTCTGTAAGGCAGCCATGCCACCGTGAATGCTCTCCAGGTAGGCATTGCATTGCTGCTCCAGGGATGCCAGCCCCTGGATGACATCCATTATGGTTGACTGCCCTACAAAGATGGATCTCAGGAGGTCAATAGTCCCCTCAGTGAGGGCAGCAGGGCTGATTGGGGCAGGGACTGAGATGCCTGGGGCGAAGGGGACGCCCATCCTACTGAGTGAGCGGGCACAGGCAACTGGGTGGGGGCTACTAGGAGGGCAGTGCTGGTGAGGGGGTGGTTGAAGATGTTGTAGCTGGGGTGGTCCCAGAGGTGTCTGCCACTATCAGGGAGCTTCCATCGGAGGAGGAATCTGAGTCAGATGTCGTAGCTCCTGTCTCCCCTGTGGTGCTCACCTCGCCCTCCAACCCACTGGTCCTCTCGGCATCAGTGGACTCTGCCTCCTGGGTTCGGTGGGCTGCAGCTACCCCACGCGCCAATGCCCCTGCTTCTTTACCAGATGATGCTAATGCACACAAGGACAGGATGAGAAAAGGAGAGAGGGTGGGGGAGAAAGAAAGCGAGCACAGAGTTAATCACAGCAACAACAGTACATTTGCCATACATATCACAATCACTCACTGGGATGAACACTGTGCAGTATGAACCAGAATGCCAAACCATTACCTGGGAACAACACCAGAAATGAACCCAAACACCACCAAGTGCACACTTACTGGGACTCACTAAGCTACGTCTGCCATGCTATACCAGCTACTTGCCAATACCAAATATACATACCACCCTACATTGCTAAGCAGGACTCCACAAGATTAGCTAAAAAGGCATTTTGGGGCATCCACTGACTAGAACCTTGCACCCAAACACCATGGCAGGCAACAAAAAAGAATACCACACAGTGTGTACTCACCCTCTTGTGGCTGCTGTGCTGCCCTCAAGCGCCCATCCAACTCATGATTGGCCACTGCCAGTATGTGGGCCATTAGGGGGGTCATGGTCCGATGGGTACCCCTCCCTCGTTGGGAGGCCATCTCCAGCTGGGCCTCTGCGCTCTTCCGGGCCCAGTGTCTCAGGTCCTCCCACCATTTCCTGCAGTGGGTGTCCGCCAGCTATGGAACCCCCCAGGGTCCGCACGTCCTTGGCAATGGCACGCCACAACCCTTTCTTCTGATGGGCGCTGACCTGCATAGGGAACACAGACGAATGGACATCATGAACTAGACACTCCATTCTGTAACAGAGATGGCTGACATACTATATAGATCCCACATTAAGCCCACACATGACGTGTACCTCTGTATACACATTGCATGCTGCAGAAATACACTGCCAGCACACACATACATCTTCATACAGCCATGTCACATCCAACGTATCCATAAGGTACTCACCGGTTGGTCTGTAGGCCCATACAACTGCTCATACAAGGGTAGGACCCCATCCACAAGCTTCTCCAACTCCTCTGATTTGAAGGCTGGGGCCCTTTCCCCTGTATCATGGGCCATTGCTGGTTCCAGACCCAGGACACAGCAGCACACGCAGGAGAGGTGTTGATCTGTAGAGAGTCAGGAATCAAGTGAAGTAGGACAGAGAAAATGGCAGTCACGTCCGCGGCGGTGAACATTGAACGCCGGCATTGATCATCATTGGTTCCTGTGCTCCATAGACCTCCATGTTAACCAATGAGGAGTTGCACGCTGCTGTAGACCGCCTTCCGCAATGACACCAAACGCCGGCAGAGTGAGGTCACTTCCACCTGTCCCTGCTTACAGGAGAGGCAGTTGTCAATTCCTAATGCTGGTACTCATGGTGGATAATTTAATGTGTGACATATGTACCAATGGTACACACCAAGACAATTCCAGTCTGCTACATACATACATGCTCTGTGAACTGTGATATTGTGTGTCCATACTTCCTGTAGTCACACACATCTCATGTTTGGTTTACTTAGATACCTACCACTGTGGAGGAGGAAGCAAGCACCCGTGTACAGACCTCTAGTGGACATGGCTGCACTGGAGGAACGCACATCATTATCACCTATCGTCTGGGCAGGGCAACAATTACTGAGCTGTGTCAAAAATTCGAGCCAGATCTGATTCCTGCTATCATTAGCATGATAGCAATACCACCTGCAGTATAAGTACTGTCAGTGCTCCACTTCCTGGCAAGTGGTTCCTCCAAGGTGACTGTGGGCTTGGCTGCAGGAATGTCACGGCCAATGTTTTGGAATGTACTTGGAAGAGTTTTGGCTGCCTTGCTAAAACACATGAGCAGGTACATTCATTCCCGTAAAGGGAAGATTTGCCACTGTGAAGGCTGGATTCTATGCCATGGGACACATACCACATGTGATTGGAGCCATTGACGGGACCCCTATTGCCTTGGTCCCTCCCAGGACAAATTAGCAGGTCTACAGGAATAGGAAGAGTTACCACTCTCCAAATGTCCAGGTGGTGTGCCTTGCTGATCAATACATCTCCTACGTCACTGCCAAGTGCCCTGGATCTGTGCATGATGCCTATATGTTGAGGAATAGCAGCGTCCCACAGGCACGACTGCAGTGGCAGAGAGTGTGGCTCATAGGTGAGCTTGAGTCTTCACTCAATGTATGTCACTGTATGCCCCCTGAAGTTGTACTCTGTGCAATTGTAAATGAGTAATGTGTGTCCCTCACTACTTCCAGGTGACTCCGGCTACCCAAACCTGTCCTGGCTGTTGACACCAGTGAGGAATCCGCGGACAGAGGCAGAAATGTGTTACAATGAAGCACTTGGGCGTACCAGGAGGGTTATTGAATGCACATTTGGGCTACCTAAAGCCAGGTTCCGGTGCCTTCAGGTGACTGGTGGATCCCTATTCTACAACCCTAAGAAGATCTGCCAGATAGTGATGGCTTGCTGCATGCCGCACAATTTGGCACTCAGATGCCATGTGCACTACCTGCAGGAGGAGAGGGGGGACAATGCACCTGTGGCAGCAGAGGACACTGAAGACAGTGATGAGGATGAGGAGGAGGAGGATGTGGACAACAGGACACATATAATACAGCAGTACTTCCACTGACACTCAGGCAAGACTATACCTCTGTTCATACCTCCATTACAGTTAAGTGCTGTGCGGCTGCTGTGTTGTGCCAAGCACTACCTTTACTTCTCAATTGACTGTCACTTATGCTTTCCCTTTTTGCAGATGTTGCTGTGGTCTCAACTGTGTACTGATATGATGACTACGGACTGCTTACACACATTTGTTAGATGGATGCAAACATTGCAGGACATTTGCACAGGATAATGCAGTTTAAGACATTGTATATTGTTGTATGATAAAGCACAAATCCTTCCGTTGTGTTCAAGGGTGTTTATTGAAGTGACAAAAAGGATGGGATAGTGCAATAGAGTGGGGTGATGGTGGACGAAAACCTCAGTGTAGTGGTTCAGTTGGTTTGTTGCACATGTCCGGTATCGGGGGGCCATAGGAAAAGGAGCAGTGGCAGTCCAGGTGAGCAGGTGTCTCAGTGGCACACAAGGGAGACATTCAGGGGGGGCTCATTTCCTGTTGGTGGTTTGGGTCTTGGCAACAGTCTCAGGTGTCTGTCTGGGTCTCAGGGAATGTTTGCGGGTAGTTCACCTTCTGCAGGGGGAGGGGTGCTGGTGGCCTGTGAGTGGTGTGGCAGGCCCTCCTGTCCACTAGCTGCAGCAGATATTGTTGGCTGGTGAGTAGACTGGCTAGTGGAAGGGGCCAGCTGGTGTGCTATGTACTCAAGCATTGTGTTGGCCATGTCACCCAGCACCCCTGCAATGGTGGCTATGTTGGCACTTAAACCCTGCAACTGCTGCATGACCTCCTGGTGGTGTACCCCCTGCAGCTGCTGGTTCTCCTGCAAGATGGTAATCACCTGACCCATCCTGTCCTGGGATTGTTGGTAGGCCCAAGAACATTTGTGAGTGCCTCCTGGGCAGTCGGTTCCCTGGGTTGGGCCTCCCGGTGGCACACAGCTAAGCTCCCCTGGCCCTGACCCCCTGTGTCCCCTGAATATTGTGCCCACTCCCACTTACACCAGGGCCTTTATCATCTTACCTGTGTGGTGTCGACTTGGGACCCTGTACAGGTGGGCACACAAGTGATCAACGTGTCCTGAGGACAGAGGTTTGGGGACGTTGAGTGGCTGATGTGGTGTTGGAGTCATATGGGGGGACCCTGTGGTGAACTGGGTGTGGGCTGTGGAAGCCGACTGACCAGTGGTGCCAGATGGGCCAGGGAGATCATCCAGACTGGGACATCCAGAGTTGCTGTCATCACTGAGGGCATCTTCTGGTGGGGGACTGGGTTGCTGTGGTACATGTTCGCCGCTGACATTGGCTGGGATACCTGTGGATATGGGAAAGATTTGTTACAGTCATTGTCTGTCACATATTCACCATTTCTGCTTTCCCTATGGGTTTGGTGTTGCTCTCCCACCTTTGGTTAGTGTATGCTGGTGGATTGTGGGATTGGTAGTACTGCATGCTGCCCATACATTACTGTTGTGTGTGCATGCAGAGCTGGAAGGGGTGTGCTTGCAGTGGGTAGGGCATGCAGGGGTACATAATTGAGGGAGGTTATGGGGTAGTTCAAGGTATGGGATGGAGTGGGGTAAACGGAGTCAGGGTGAGGGGATGACATGCCATGCAGGTATCGGTGGTGGTAGGGTAGTAATGGTGACTTACCAGTGTCCAGCCCTCCAGTGATTCCACTGAGGCCCTCAGGATGCAGGATTGCCAATACTTTATCTTCCCATGCTGTCAACTGTGGGGGAGAAGGTGGGGTTCCACTGTCAGTCTTCATGATGGCACCTTGGTGCATGGAGGCCACTGCACGCACCTTCCCCTGTAGGTCATTCCATCTCTTGCAAATCTCGTCCCTTGTGCTTGGATAGATTCTCATGGAGTTCACCCTGTCCAAGATCCTCCGCCATAGCTCCATCTTCCTGGCAATGGATGTCTGCTGAACGTGTGCACCAAACAGCTGTGGCTCTACCCTGACAATTTTCCCCACCATCACCCGCAACTCCCCACCTGTGAAACGGGGATTCTTCAGTGGGGACATACCTCTTGTGTGGTGGGTGTAGTGTGTGTTGTGCAGAGTGTGATATGTGTTGGGGTATGGTGTGTGTTGTGTGATGCATGAAAGGTGAATAGGTGGCTGTGGTTTGTGTGTGCAGTTCTTGTATTATGTTTTGCTGGCAAGATGTAGTTAGTTTTTCATGTTTGCAAAGGATTTTGGGTTGTGTGGGGGGGTGTTTTATAGTGCTGTTGGTGGGTATGTATGGTGTGCATATATGGGTCAGGTGTGGGTTTTTCAATCTGGCAATGTTGGCTTCTGTTGGTGTTGAGTGCCCAATTCTACAGCGACGGTAGAAGCGGTAGAAGTCTGTGGAAGCGCATGCAAATTGCTGGGAGGGATACTATGTTGGTCCTAGAGGTAGCTGACCAGATGAAGGGCCACTTTGAAGGAAACCCTTATCAATCAGTTTGGTCTGAGTCCTGAGAAATACTATTTAGAAAAAAGTCCCAATCGCATCGTGACCACAGAAAGGAGGGTTAAGTGGGAAGAAACCCTAAGGGCCTTACGAGCCAAGGTTCAGTTGCAAAACCCTGCCCTGTTGCTGCAAAAGGAGATCTCAAGGGGCAGCCTGATCGGAGGACTGATGCTCATCCTCAAGATGTCAGGGTACCATACTCTCTGTGCCCAATCCAGAGACACAAGGTTGACTTGGGTGCAGTCAATTCTGATCTTCGTCAAAACTCATGGCAGGACTGGTTTCAGCAGGAAGGTGTACAAAAGTCCAGAGCCTCACCCAAGACCAAATGAGTCTCTGAGCGAGAGCCACCTTGAAAACGTCATCACACAGAAGTGATGAGATTGCACGTTGTCAGTGGTGGCGAAT